>NC_046193.1:3082276-3750398 GCF_011004875.1 Balearica regulorum gibbericeps
ATTGTGTGTTTCTCCCGAAATATTTTACAGCATGATTTATAAAATGCAATTAAATATAAATAATAGAAAGGGTAAACACACTGCATGTATTTTATTTTCTGTTTTGCAAGCTTGAGTTGTTGCTCTTGAGTTTGCCTCATTATAGTAGGAAGTTTGCCTACTACAAAATAAGGATATATGGATCAGCGTTGCCACTGCAAGCGTAGGTTATCTGTAAGGAAGAAAATATGTGTAGTCTATAATCAGCTATATTCTGTAAGTCTAGAAACAACAGCATACTCTTCTTGAATAGATAGTGATAGTATGTTGAGTATGGGAAGTCTTAGCAAAATTTCAAGGACATAAAAATACCTTTTTTTTTCTTTTTCAGTGAAGTTAACATGTACAAGTATAAATGAAGCAAGCATGATATCAAAGAGATACGGTAGGTTACAATATTACTTGACATTTCAAAAAAGTTTATCTTTGAGGGAAGCTATAAATAAATAGGGTAGAATTTTTTAAAACCATTAAAGCTTCTTTCTTTGACGATGCAAAGTACCTCCACTTGCAGATCTCACTTCACAAGCAATGTGTTCCCGTGTCTAATGGAGTAAGTTGAAAGAGAAAAATATATTTGGCCAATCACAGAAATGTTATTCTGTTTCTTCCTTTTCTGGAGCTGAATAATTTATAATCACTGAAGATCTGTGTTTGTATCTCCAGTTTTTGTTCTACATGATGAAAGAGGTAATCTCAAATTGTAAAATGTGTACAACAGTGTAAAAGTTCTGAGATTGCCCCTGAGTTTTTCAGATTCCTGATCTGAATTAGTTCTTCTTCAAATGTGTTAAAGCCGTTAAATGCATGTTTCCCACTTTTACTAACACTTTATATAATTACACTTTTCCAAGGTCTTCTACTTTACCCATGGTGTTCGTCTTTGGAACTGGAACATTTTGTTTGATTGAACTCTTGAGCTGCTTTTTAGCTCAGAAAAAGTCAGACCAATATCAGTGAATGTGAAGGATCTTTTTGAATGTCTTCTTGAAATTCTGGTTACAAAGAGGATACAGGAATGGATTTAAGGTGGAGTTCACATAGCCAAGCCATATAGTGAACATGTGTAATTTAGAAAATTGTTCATGGCCCTGGAAAGCTATTACCATAAATAGTACAAAATAGGGAATCCAGCACAGCATAAAGGCTGCCATTATGACCCCTAACTGCTTAGCTGCTTTCCTCTCCCTGTTCCTATGCAGTCCTTGAAAGTCCCTTTTGGAATGGGTATGCAGACTTCGCCAGGTTTTCCTCAGGTAAGTCAGTCCTCTGAAATCCCTGTTCTCAGTCTTTTCCTGAGGACTGCAGGCTCTTTCAGGGTTAGGCCTGGAGTCGTCTCTAGAGGGTGCCTCCTCTGTGAAAGTATGGCTATCTGATGCATCACTTAAGTCACTGTCTTGTGAGCCCGGCTCCTCTTCTTTTTCGTTCTCTTCTATTACATGCATGCCCTTCTTTCCTGCTTTATCCACACCTGGCTCAGACTTGACAGTGGTGAGAGGAAAACAGCTCCATTTAAGGACTTTCTTATTACTCTTGCTAACAAATGCCTTTGAAGACTTATCAGGTTTACTGAAATGAAGCTCTGCCTCCGTATTTTTGGGCTGAAGGGAGCTTTGCTCGTCTTTGGGAGGGGTGTTCTCATCTACGATTTGCTTTTGGAGGCAAATACTTTGTTCATCCTTCATCTTACTATGAGATATGGGGCTTTTTTCTGAGAAAGACCGATATGATCCATTAATGAGCTCTCGGTGTTGACAGTGTTTTCGAACAGTTTTAAATATTTTATAGTAGAACCATAACATCATGATAGACGGTAGGTAAAAATTCACAATGGCTGTCAACACTTTAAACCATGTGACTTCAGAGAATTCAGTTTCACATTTGTTTTCCTTTACTTTCCTTTCCCCATTATTAGCAAAAACATGCCATCCTAGGATTGGAATGACCCACATGAAAGAGAGCAACCAAACCCCCAAAATCATTAGCGATGCTCTCATTTTTGTTCTATACTTGAGATATTTCAGTGGTTGCTGAACTGAACGATAACGGTCAATGCACAATATGAAGAGATTGAAAATGGATGCAGTACTGGCCACGTAATCCATTGACAGCCAGAACAAACAGGCTGGTAAGCCTAGAGTCCACACAGGACTTAGGAGATAAACAATATTCAGGGGCATAACAGCTGCACCAACTATAAGATCTGCAATAGAGAGGCTGATAATGTATAAATTGCCAACTGTTTGCAGCTTCTTCTCAGTTTTCACAGCACATAGTACTAATATATTCATGACAACAGTGGTCAGTGAAATGCTTCCCAGGAACAGACCTAGAAGAGCTGAGTGAGGGTTAGTTGAATTCTCTGTTGTGTTTTTTGACATCTTTTCCGCAAGAACACAGAATGATAATCAGAGAAGATGTCCAGGCCTTGGAAATTCAGTCTTGGTTTACACTCCTGGATGAAAACGTGTTGGATTGCTTTGTGATTTTTATTTCCAGAACTATAGAAAAGAAAAGAAATATGCTCAGTCACTATAGTACTAAAATAAAATAATAAAATGAATAAAACAAATCTGTGCTTCAGCTTAGCACTCCCCCTTTTAGGATTTCCTAAGTAATTAATTTTTACAACATTTTACATATAGGTAATTTAAGATGTGTTCTATGAAAAGTGTGGGAGCAAGCTCCATGAACCAATCCAAAATGGTTTGTGGAGGTGTTTCATGGGGCTTCATGTAATTCTGACCCCAGAACCTGGAGAAGAAATTTCAGTCCTCATTGTTTTAATTCATTAAATACTCATTACATACTGATCATGAACCATGACATAAAATACATATCGGCAAACCATTTTAAAGTGTGTTAATAAAAAGCAAATTAACATGTTTTGTACTAAATAGTTTTAAACAAACCAGTGATTATTAAAAAACTACATCTAATAGTTTAAGAATACAGCAGCTGGATTTAATTATCCACCAATAATAGGGTATCATATGATGTCAAGTGACAAGGTATTCCAAGCAATAAAAAGACTCCAACCATTATACACCTTTAGCTGATATAGAGTCTCAGATAACTCCTAAGATTGCAGCTAGTGCCTATGTTTTCACTGGTAGGCAGTCATTCAAATTATAGGTAATGAGTAATATCTTCCTACCCAATTTAGGCTTATACAGATTTCAAACATTTAAAGGCAGCCCTATTTTATTTCAAATGCAAACTAATAAAAGTTCAGGGAAAATAATAGGATTTTTCAGGATTAATAAGCATCTTGCAACCTCCCAAATGTATATAAATGAAGGGTCTTTTAGGCTGAAGTTTAGTAGTTGTTCAGGTGCCTAAGAAACATGCAAGAACTGTTCTCCAGTAACTTGGAGAAGCCATGTCACTCCTGCATGCTTGCTGTTGCTGTTTGCTGCATTAAAGTGGAAAGTGAATTGGAAATAAGAGGAGCTGAGACGGAACACATAGCACACCTTTCCTTTGTGCCTAAGAAATTTTTTTTTTTATGATTAATCTTTAGTAAATGAGCTATCTTTCTTTGTTTAGAACTTTGGCATGAGCCACGTGTAGAGCCTTCAGAATGAAAATTCATTAAAATCTTCTATATACCCATGATTAGAGTGCCTGGGAATTTCAATACATGCACTGCAGTTAAAAAAACAAAAGGACAACCTACTAAACACTCCCCACCGCACATACAAAACCTATTTTACAGTAGGGCACATTTGCCCAGTTAGGCTTGTTTTCTAGTCACATGCATTTCTACATACTATTTTGCAGGTGTTATCAGAGTGGCAGATGTTATTTGTACAGACACAGTAGTGTGTAGCTTTATGGTGACTTGATCTGCATTCAGAAGCAACTATAGACGCATACTTCACTTGTGAACATAGAGGTTCTGTATCAAGATCATAGGCCTTAATCATAAAACGTGTTATTCCATTTTCTAACACAAGCATAGTTAACTCAAATATTGGCAATAAAAGGGGAGAGGAAGGGAGGGAATGTAGAGGTAAGAAAAGCACCATTTCAAAGTTGAGTAGATACGCTATTCCTTTATCTAGAAATTCTCTATGCTTTTGGTGTCTTCTACTTCCCAACTGCTAACTTCATGATCTAAAGTCCAGAAATGATTAATACTATTTTAAGTCTTGGAGCATATGATCAGTTGACCAATTCTATCTCCAGGATTTATTAGAAACATATCTGTGAGGGTGATATGTATTTTCTGCCATTTTTCTCTTACAGTGCTTGTCTGAGTTTATGTTCTGGTAAAGCTCTTAAAGCAATGAGGAAGGAAACTGAGACTGTAGATATATTAACTCAGAGTATTTACACAACTAACACTGAGAAATATGTGTGAGATTTCTCATCCTTGTTATTCTAAACATAGTCAAAACAATACAATGCAATAGATTACTCAATATTTCGTATTTCATATTGAAATTCAATAATTCAATATTTCATGCTAACTTCATCTCTTATTCCAGTAATCAGGGTTGAAGCTAAAATGTTTGTGTGCTTTCTTACAAGAGGTCAAATTCCCTCTTCCTTAAGCTTCACTTACAAGTGCCTGGTATTATGAAAGATGTGTACTTCGTAGCAGTAACATCCATAGGTAGAGGAAATACATACACTGTGGGGTATGAGCTCAAGAGCTGTATTCTGTAATTCCGTATTCTGTATAGCGTTCAGGTTCTGTTGTGTGTAGTTCCTCAGTGACAGCTAGTCACAGATGTCAGATCAGAGAGGCCTCAAGCATCTCCTGTTTGAGAACAAGAACAGAAATTACTCCACGGATCTTAAACCAACATGTCTGGTGACGAGAAATTATTATATCCCGGTCTGTCCTTGTCTTTCTTTCCACAGCCATATACTGTAACCTCTCTGCTGGAGTTAAGTATATGGGGCATGGTCAAGTCAAGAAGTTGATTTTAATTGCTTCAGGGACCTCATAAAGAAATGACTCATCTTTACCTCCACATATTTTCATTTAAATTTATGGCAAAATAAAGGGAGAGAATGCAACTTTAATAGAGTTTTCAACAGAAGGAATAACAGCAAAGAAAGTTATCTGATTAGACAGCTCTCCTCAGTTATTTATGAACTGCATATGAAATCAAACATAGAGCAGGATACAGTAAATAGGGTTGACTGCTTCCCAAACAGGGTAGGAAGCAGCCTGCAGAACTTGATCTGGAATACTTCTGCTCCAAAGAAGGCACGAAGGTCTAGCTTTTCAGCTCATGCTTCACTGCTATTAAAATGTCTTTTATTAAATGACAAAACTTGATTACTTTTCTGCTTTGGAAGAGCTTATACAGACTATAGCAATCCAAGAATGATGTCAAGAGATGCAAATCATTTGAGAATGCTAAGAACAAGAGAAAAATCAGGGTAATGCATTTGCTCTTTTAAAAATACACATGCTAACAGGTACTCCATATTTATAATAATTCTGTCTTATAATGCAATTTTCATCACAATGACATCTGAGCAGTTCATAGTCCCTGATGGATTTTATCTTCTCTGCTTTATAGAGAGCTGGCCATGTACTGTTAAATTTTAAAATGAAATTGAGGAACAAGTCAAAGTGATCTGCTAAGCATCATACAGTAGTGTTAGATCTAAAACCAGCCTAGGCTCCCTTGCTCTCCAGTGTTCTGACTACTATACTGGTTTTTTCTGTCTAGACCTTGGGTCTGTATTCATTCAGACACCCTAGACAAGCAATGCTTATTTAGAAATTAATTTTTTTTTTTTTAACTTTAATGCAGTACTAGCAACTTAGTCTGGCTTTGACCTTATGACATCTTTCATTGTAATAAGTCCACTTACATGATAGGGTCTAATATGGCTGGAGGGGGACTATACCCAGTAACAAACATCTACAGTATTAATTGCTAGAACAGGCTTGCAAGAACCATCTGCCCTAGTCTAGAGTGAGTAGATCTTGAGGCTGGATTAGGATATTGAAGCTTTACAGTAACACTGCATTTTCCTTATTGAACAATTTGTGATTTTCACATAGGATCTTTTACAAGCCTGACTTTGTGAGTATTATCCCACCAAAGACAGTATTATAAGGTTCTGGGTAATTTATGTTTTGGAGTGTGTTGATGAGAAAAGAAGCCACTATAAGAGGTAACTGGAAGAGGGTCTCCTTACCTTCAGCATGAAAGTTATATACCCAGCACATACTTCCTACCTATCTAGTTTTATTTTAAGCCAAATCGTACCTCTGAGTCCATTAAAAAGGGACTGAGTTGGCCACAAAATGCTTAGAATAGAGCGGAAATGCAATGTTGCCTGTGTATGATCTAGTCCTTGCAACTCTTTGCATTCCCTACCATGTGACACAAAGTGGTGCTGGTGTTTCTGCCTGAGATCTTTCAGATTGTGCAGAATTCTCCTTAACAATAAGTTAGGATAGGCATTTAGCAGCATATCAGACATACTGCAATCCCACGCTCGTGTGTACAGGAAAGAGAATTTGGTGGCTTTCTTGAATCTTCTCGGGGCCCAAAGACGGCTTCCAACACAGGAGTCTTTGTGCAACTTGCACCTGTCAGTGTCCATGCTCTTTCAATAAGAAGTAACTTGCAGACAGCTTACATCTCCCTCTCCTACACAGGCCAGCAGAACAGTAAAAGAGAAAACAGTAAGCTTCTCCTAAGCAGCAAAGGTGACTGCACACAAAATAGCATACAGAGAAGTTGCGTTGAGTTGCAGAAATGTTATGTTACTGGTCAGTGCCCTCTAATACCACTCTGCATTTGGAGCTTTTGCCCTTAAAGCTCAGTCTTGCCCACTAAGCTTACATTGAACTGCTACACGATTGCCACTCTTTGCTAGAATTAGCACATTTTGCCACACAACTTTGCCCAATAGAAGATAACTAGAAAATACTAAGTCTTGCTGCATATTAAGAAATTCACTGATCACCTCTTCTGTGCTCTAGGGAAGATTGTAATCTACAATTTTTTTCCTTAAACTTCCTACAATCACCATTAGTAGGGATGGTATCAAATATCATCATCAGTCAGTCATCATGAGACCACTGTGATTTGGAATAGCAGCTTCTTGCTCTTTGTTGAGGCACACACCATTTGACTGTAGACTGTTTGTGGTATATGTACCCCTGTTCAGGAGCTACTGGTTTAATTCCTTATCTGTAACTCAGTTCCCAGTAGAGGAACTGTAATAATACTGAATAAATGTGTTTTAATATTTGGACAGTTTAACTTTCATTAGACTGAGCCAAAGCTCTCTAATACAGAACAGATTTTAAAGAAAACAATCAGCCCAAGATCTTGGATAGCTCTCTGGAATTTCTAAACCCTGACCTCACTGTGAAATGCCTTCTTTATTTTTTACTGTCTGTAAAGAGCTTTTTCTACAAGGAAATTCAGCAATCATTATTTGTTTGTTGCTGTATCACAGTGATAATTCTTCCAAGGAACCAGAATCTACTGGGAGATGCTAAGTAGATGCCTTACTGACTCATTAGTGCAGGTGCAACCTATTAAGCCCTGACTAAGTGGGAGTAAGTTTCTAGAAACAGATGGTGGCATATCTCTTATAGTTAGGTTTTAAAGAAACCATGGATAGAACAGGAAGAGGCTAGGCTAGAACACAGTTCTCATTGATGAGACTAAGTTCAAGGCAGAAGTTAAGATTTCATTTCAGATGACCTGTGTTTACTGTGTTGTACTGAAGAAACCTATTTGTTTCCAGTGATTTCTTTTAAACTTATTCTTTAGGTGTTGAAAGTATTAACACTCTAGAAGTTTGATTAATTTTCCTCTTAAAGGCTTATTTATTTCTCTGTAAGAAAACAAATCCTAGGCAATGCCTGCCAATACTTGAGGAATATTTTTGATAAATAGTAAATGAAAAAACTTGATAACCTGCCTGCTGTTCCCATTCAAGTCACCCAGTATCTCAATCCAGGAAAGACTAGCTTCTTTTTTCAGAAAATTGTCTACTGCTATCAAAGAAAGAATGGATTCCATCTATGCTCGAGTTGTCTCTTCTAGGTAGTCTGAAATGAGAAGACCACATAATCTGAAGCTTTAGTGTCTGACCAGTCAAATTTTGTCAATCCTCCTAAATTGTCCTCTTCCCCCATGTATCTATTTTAAGGGCAGTGAAAGTTGTAAATGAATCTTTTACTATGTAAACAACCAACCCAGCCTGACTTACAAATATTTTCATTCCTTGTTTATATTATGACTCTTCCTTTGTGTGAAGAACTCTTAAACAAATTTGGACATCTGGCTGTCTAGTTTTGTATAAACTTGTATTGTGTGCATTTGGTGGCAGAGAATTTTTAGTGGTTCTTGACTGTAAATGCTGTTTTGGGGGGAAAAATGAGGCCAGAACTAATGTAGCAGATAGACGCTATTGCAGATGTGCTGAAACCTACTTTACAGACTAGACTGCAGAAAGAAAATTGCTGAGTTGTTGGATCGGTGATCTGCATACTGATTTCAGGAGTGGGATGCCCTGAAAAATGGTGCGGGCCTTCAGTGTGCCAGTGGTGATTGGCAAAGGTACTGTTCCTGGGGAGGGTGAAGGCAAGCAGGCTGTTTCTGAAGCCTTCTCCACGCTTTCACTTCCAGAGAGAGTAGGTGGTCCAATGCTGTAATTACTGCACTTCTTTTCCCCCTCCTGGTTCAATCACTTGTCTAGACAACATAGTGAACAGGCTGTATAGTTTCAGAGCAAGAACAAAGCAGAATAGAAGGAGTAATGCGGTTACATCCACACTCCTAAGACATATTTATTCAATTATCTCTAGGAATGCACATGACAACTCCCTTTAAACTACTTAGACTGAAGCCTCCTTGAATTCATTTATCCATTTGTTCTGAACATGCAGTACACTGTAAATGGTCCTCTCACACTTACAGCAGTCAGTGGAGGACCACTTAATGCAGTATTGCAAAGGGACTAAAGCTAGGTCATCACTTCGTTCCTTTTATACAGGATCTATATTGCTTGGCTGTGGTCTGGTCTGTGATGTCAAATTTATTCTTATTCCTCTAACTTGGACGGTGATGTTCTAAGGATAGCAAGCAGACTCTGTGAACAACAAAAAGACAGAATGCAGAGCCTACTGTGAAAGGAACTTGAAGTTTTTAAGTAACTTTATGAAGTTTGTCAAGGAGAAAAGAAGTATTTATGATTATAACTGTATGATATACTGAATTTTAACTTGCATATGTAAGGATATTTTCTTTTCAGTCCAGTGATTCTACTGTGCTATTGCTATTTTTTTATTTGTATATCTGGATATTAGGGTACAGGGTATCAGGATTGTATATAAATACTTCTGCTTTTATTTAATTGACAAAGTATTACATCCAGTTTCCTTAAGTGAAGCGTAATTCAAAGAGCAAGAAAATGTTTGGGCAGGCTGTAAGGTTTGAAAATATAAGTGAAAGTTCAGCTCAGGGCTTGTAGCTGATGCTTGACTTGATTATACTTGATATTTTCAAGTTCTATTTTTTATAGAATCACAGCAGTTGCTTCTACAGCCACGTGCATCAACCAAATTGACAGGCAACATGCTGCTGTCAGCACAGATTTTTCTGATTGCTGATCTTTATGCTTTTATTGGGTTGGAGCGAAGGGGGCTGGCTTTAGTAGGAATGAGATTATCTACAGTTTTAGCTATGTGCCAGCAAAAAGTTTAGACCTCCCCAGCTTTCTGAAATAAAGTTTTAGCATGAATAACACAAATCATTACGTACAGTCATGCTATCCTTCTTATTTGCATACACGCATCCTGAGTCCTTAACTTTTTACAACAGCAGTGAACTCTGTGATGAAATTGAGTACTTGAATCTGAGTCACCACTGTGCTGTCTGGGCTCAAATCTTGACTAAGATGCTGTACTGTATCTGGTTGTGAAAAGTTCAGAAATAACTGTCTCCCCTGCTGTTCTGACCTTCTCCCCACCTCTCCCTCACTGGTGTACTGTTCTCATGATTAAGCGTACTGTACTGGATCTTTAATCTTCTTCTTGCTTTGCAGCCCAATATCCTTGGGTAACTTTTAAGTGTATGTATTGCTGCTGGATTTCTGGGGTGGGGCAGGGAAGGAAAATTCAGCGTTTTATTTTGTGGAGTGAGAACAAACATTTATTTTGCCATTGACAAATTTCTCTAGGGGTCATTTAAAAGTACTGTTATATCATTAGTATAAAACTTTGCCATTAAAAAAAAACCCAAACCACCCAACAAATGAACAACCCAAAACAACTGTGTAGACAGTTCTGTTTGGGATACTATAGTAGTGTATCTTTGCTGATCTTACACTCTTTCCTCTTTTAAATAGCATGCTGTGCTGCTCACACGTGGGAGCCATTCAGTTAGTCCCAGAGTTAACTAGCTTATTTCTGTGGCATGGCAGGGTGGTCAGTCACTTTCTAGCTTAACTGAGAAGTTAAATTATGTGCTATTATGAATGCACATCACTGCAGGGGAACTAGACAAACTATTATAACCTGTCAAAAGCAAATTATTTCTGAAAAATATGGAAGCTTATGACTTCATGGTGCAAATGCAGCTTCACTCTCAAGTAATTGAAAGTTTGAGATGTTTATTACTTCAGTTGTGTCTACACAGGGATACTGATTTGAAGCCATTTGGTATGAAAATCATGATTTACTACTTGCTTAGACTTGTCTGTGTGGAGAAACACCTTGTAAAAGAAATATTCTGAAACAAATCTAATCCAACTCAGTTATTTAACTTAAGCTGACACTGACTTTGCATCCTTCCATGGAATCTTATGTTTCTGTTCTTGGGCACTGCCAGACACAAGAGGTTGGTTTCAGAACTTAGACTCACACTGCAAGGGCCAGTTCTTAGAACGTATTGTTGACAGTATACAAAAAAACCCCCCACTAAACCTAAGAAAGTGATCATCGGAAGGCATATTCTTGGAGCAGTGGCAGTCTGTCAAAAATGGAAATGGAATCCAAAATACAAATGTGTTAATCTAAGGAAGTGTTCTCATAACTAATAACATGCAATATACAGCAAAATATTAAAAATGACAATTCCCTTTACTATGTAAGGTACCCAAGAAGTGAAGCTTAATGTGCATCTAAAATGCTTTCCTGTGTAGAGAAATCCTTGTGTGAACAGAAAATACTGGCAATAGTAGCATTTAATTGCATGTCCTAATTAATTTGCATAGATAAGTATACAATTTAATGCGAAGTAATACTTTACTATAAATATGAAGAGGCCATGCCAAGATAGGAAGTTAAATACCAAAACCAAATTCAGTCCTGTGAAGTTTGATTTGGTATGGAGTGGTTAGGAGCTAACACTCTCCTTTTATATATATATATAACTACTTAGTGAATAGTAGTGAAGGGGAAAGATATTTTTAATAATATTTTTTTCTTTAAAGAATGCTTATCATTTGTGGCATGCAATCTTGCTCTGGGTATGATTTTATCTAGAAACAGTTTATCACTAATACTCTGATTCACATACTGTAAACGCATTCCCTACTGACATGCGTAAGTCCCTTCCAAAATTGTTTTTTCCCTGGTTTGTTTATGGTACTGATTTCACTGCACGCCATATCTTTTCTGTTTCTTCTCTTTAGAACTCACAAATAGGGTTGAAAGCCTAAGTGAATTACGCAGTTCTGCAGGCTTACATGGTACCTACTAATTCATGACATTGTTTTGGGTTCTTAATGGTTTTTTTTTTTTAGACTAAGAGCTAACTCTTAAAGAACATTATTTTTCCATGCATAATTAAGGGCAGAGCATCTATGTCTTTTATATCTCTACATTGGAGTTCGCATACTCCAAATCACATTCTGCTTATTTGAATTTTCATTGTTCCAATACTGATGCATATTCCAAAGTGTTTTGTAACTCCTGGAGACATAAATCAATAGTTGAAAGCAGTCACGGAACGCAAAGGAAGAGTATAAGAAAGTCTATTTTCCTGTGCATTTCAATACATACTCTTTGTGCCAAAGCCATGATGTTCTCCGTTTTCAGTTCTCTACTTCAGCTTTCCTGAGCTTTATCAGGTCTTTCCTGATCCTTCCCTTGGCCCTTTTTTCTGGGAGGAGGGGAATTTAATAGCTGGCCTGTATGATTAATATGAGAGCTACAGGAATAGTATCAGGAAAAATTATTAAATAGCCCTCGCATTCAACTACTGACAGAACCTTGGCTAGGGAAACATTACTTATTATTTGAGAAGAAAAAAATGTCTGGATGTGGTTCATAACCTACAGAGCCTTAATTTACAGGAATACAGTTGCAGGCTCGTTACTCATCAACAGAACTAGTGAATGCAGTAGCTTTGGTGCTGTTTGTTTAGGAACAGTCTGAAAACAATTTAAGAAAAGGAAAACCAAACAAATGGAAACTGTAGCTACTTAACTGAAAAGAAGGAGGTGGAAAAGCCTACAAATGGAATAGTGAATTTCAGGAGTAGCATATAAAAATGAAAGTGATCAAATTACATTTAATGTTATAATCAACTTGAATTTCTTCTGGTACATGGCTTATAGTAGATCCATGTCCTCTGACTCGGTGAACAAAGTACATGAACAAATATCCAACAAGCAGCCTAAAAATCTCATCTAATCTGGTCACAGTAATAATGCAGCTAGATTATTACTGGAATCTATTAATCCTAAGGCACATGAACTTCTTCTCTTTGATATGTTAAAGTTTAATATTAAGCCCATCTGGAGAATCCTTAGCAAAATTGTGTAGTCCTAGCCACTTGAAAGTTGATGGGTTTATTTATTTATTTCAAGGTTGCTGTTAGTGATTGTGTATCACTGACAGCTCTAACCCATGCTGAGAAATACAGACCTGGAGCAGAGGTCACTTATATTCAGTGTCCTTAGTAGAGTCAACATTAGTAGGTAGAGATCTTAAGTATCGTATTTTATTTTCTAATAATGTCACCTAAACCAGGATAGTCTGAAAGTGTGGCTTTAGTATCTTCCAAGTGCTGTTTGCATGAAGTGCGACTTGGAAATCTATTGGCTGTCTGTGTGTTTCTATATTCTGGTGTCCTGTCCCACTCCACCCCCCAGCTGTATAATGTGGCTGTCTTCTGATGACTGACCTTCATTTTCATATACTAATGCTAAATCTTCCTAAGTTTAAGTTGTTGATGTATACATGTGTTCAGTAGTATAATTAACAACTTAACTTTATAGATACTATTGTACTATGACATCTATTTACAGTTGTGGGTTTTTTTCCTGAAGAAATACATTATTTTTTAAGTCTGTGTTTTAATCTAAAATTATCAGGATATAGATATACCCTTTTTTTTTCTGACTGGCGCTTTTAAACAACTCTCATTAACACTAAAAGAGCTAAAAGAAGATGGACACATTCCAGAGAATGTTCTGGCCTTCAAAATGTAAGCTCAGACTTCTATTAAATTCTTATAGCAGTGGCTAAGCTTTCTGGTTTAAGTGGTTTTAAATGTCAGTTTTTCCATAAGAAAAAACCAGTCTTGTTCATGTGGTAGTATTTCCCATATATGGATTACTTTTGCCCAGAGATTGGGGGGAAACCCCCATCATGAATAGAATCCTAAAGCTTCCAGATATGGTATTAATTTTCCCTGCCAGCCTAAACATCATCAGCATCATCTAGTTGGTTATCAATGTCACCTCTTAACAAACCAGTATTTAAGTGCTATTGTCATTAAGTAGTGCAGTGCTAGAGAAGTCTTTTCTCTACTCCATTAACCATCTGTAAAAACAGACTTTTGCTATAGGTGTTAGACCTATTAAATAACTGTTGTAACAGATGAAAACTCTTTGGTGCTTTGATGTAATAAACAAAACCACTAGCTGTAAAATCTCTTATGATGGGAATTTTCCAGTGTTGTGGTGCCTTTAAAGCTGAGTATCCACAGTGGCCTTTTCACTGTGGATCTATTCTGTTATTGGAATCTGTTAATCTAACTCGCTAAAACAGAACATCTTTCATACAGGGATAGCAAAAAAATCTTTAGAGTGTTTTGGATTCCACCTTGTGTGACTACTTACTCCCACCCTTGATGAACTGTAAAACTGGTTTTAATCTCTCTACATCAGAAATGCAGTTAACTTTAAAATGTTATTCAACCAGTCATTCATATGTCAAGATCTGTTTCTTTCCAACTTTCCAAAGTTGTTCTTTCTACTGGAGAATCACTAGCCAAAAAATAATGTGTATAAATAAAAGTTGTTAGTCCTGTAAATGTTGAGGTTACTTACCCAAATACTGTATCTGCTATTTGCTATGCAGTGTAATGGTTTCCAATAGAAAGAACTGGGTTGGGATAAAGGAAACTTCATTGTCTGATTAAAGTTAACCACTTGTGAAGGCTCATGAACCCATCTATGAAAAACTTCTCTGAATTCTGAAGAAATGCTAGATATAAACTTATTGTTTTACCACAGAAATCATTTAGCTTCAACAAAGATGGATTTCTCAAGTTCAGATTCACATTCTTTAAGATATTCTCTCTTTTCTCTAGCTCTTAGTATAGACACTGAAGAATCCAATGTTGCTATTCTTCAAAAGAAGGAAAATACATTAGAACTCCCCTTGCTCCAGAGTTAGTGTCTGGTCAGGATAAGCACAGACTAGTTCGTGATCATACTAATATTGCAATTCATAATAGAAAATGTCTTCCTAAAACTTTTAGGAATTTATTTTTTTTTTAAAAAAAAAAAGACCACAGTAGTGTTTTTAACATTTTATAAAACATATTGAACCCTTTTAGGATCAAAGAACATCAGATTACTATTGTGAATCTTCTACCTCTCACACCCCCCAAAAGCTACTGAACTGCTGATCAATAAGAAATTTCTTCAGAGATTTACCAAAATGAACTTGAATTTCAACCCAAGTGAACTTTCTGTACTTTTATGCTATAAGAAAGACTTCATTACAAAAATGCACAGGTTGAGAAATCCTAGTGCATGTGAGGACTTACTGTCTCCTTATACTATTAATAAACCCCATTACTGAAAGGTTTGGTTTCAGCTCACCTAGGTTCAGGTCCAAAATAATTTTTTTGTCTCTAATTTGGAATATATATTGAGTTATCAGGCTCTTTACTACAGTAAGGTTACCAGATGTTTAATGTGAGGAGTTCCTACATTTTTAGCAATAGCACATTGAACATCCAAAATGTTCCCCTTTTATATAAATGTGTGTGTGTATATGACTTAACCTCCTACCTTTCTCCAGGAAGTTTTAATGTTGCTTGTTGAATTAAACAGATGTCTAAGATGAACTGGTGGAGCATAAGGTCTCTTACAGCTAGAGAGCCTGGTGCCTTGCAAGTAAACAGTTTAGAAGCAGCTTATCCAAGAAGCCTGATTGCTCTCCATCGCTCCTACTCAGTGACTGTAAAGGAAAGGCTGGGAAGGCTACATCGAGAATTCCCTATGGCATAGGTTTAGAGCAGGTTATGTCCCTACTATACCCTCCCTCAGGATGTTGCAGACTTTTATGTCTATGAGAAATGCCGCAAGGTCTGTGTGGAGACCAATGCATCTAGGATTTTTCCCCACCTGCAAAATACGATTGTGTTCAGAAAGGGATGAGGGTTAACATTCAGGCAAATCTTCCTCTTTCTTCAGCCAAGTCATTATTTCTTCCTTAAAACAAGGAAACAATCCCTCCCTCCTTTTCTCAGCTATGTACGCTTTCATGGATACCTATTATTTGTCAAAAGAAAGATGCTTAAAATAAAGGTGTAAGTATTTTGCGGGTAGACAGAAACTCACCCTAATCTTCATTCAAGTAGTCAATGTGACCATTAAATATAATGGCGAAACTGGATTGTATCCATCTGTTTCCCTTCCTTCCCCCCATCAGAACATCATCTTCACGCCCTGTCCCTGGCGGGCACGTCGCGGCTCGGGCTCCCCGCCGCTCCCCGGTGCAGCGGGCAGGTCTGGCCGCGGAGCCCTGCCCCAGCGGGGGCGGTGGGGCGCCGGAGCGCCCTTTGTCGCTGACGGGTCTGCAACTAGCACAAGTGTCCTCTGGGGAAGAAAGCTGGCTGAGCTTGTTATATTGTATTGCTGCACCTTTTTATATTTTTTCCCTCGAGAGGAAAAAAAAAAAATCAGCTTTGGGTGCCAATTGTGTCTGCTCGTATGGGAGGCTGTTTGCTCCGCTCCCCCCGCGGTCCCCTGTGCCACTCCGGGCTGTGCTGAGGTCGAAAACAACGCTGCCAGCTATTAGCTAGGATGAGTCGGAGAAGGAGCAGCCAACTTCTGCAAAGTGTTCTTAATGAACGCTTAGGAAGAGTTGTTAAAAATGAAGTGTGGTGGTGGGTTGGTTCTTGTTTTCTTTTCTTCTCCCGTCCTCCTCCCTGTGCTCAGGGCTATCGCTGTCTGCCAGGGCTGAGGAGTCGCAGCCTTCCCGCCGCCTCTCTGAGCGCTCCTCCAAGCCGCTCCCGTCCCGCCACCGAGGCGAGGATGCTGCCGTTCTTCCCCTTCCCCGCCCGCCGCTGCCCTGCTCCCGCCCCGGGCGCGCCCCCCCCCCGCTGCCGCGGGTCCCGTTCACTCACCGGCAAAGCGAGGAGAGCGGGGACCGGCGGCCGGGAGCTCCGGCGGGCGCAGGAAGCCCGGGCTGAGCAGAAGCGGTGCGGGGTTCGCACGGGACGGCGGCAGCCGCGCTCCTCGCCGCTCGCCGTCTCCTTCCCTAGCCGGTGTCCGCGTCCCTTGGCTGGGCAGGGCCGGGGGTGGGATGCCCTGCCCTGCCCCGCCCCGCCGGTGCGGAGCTAGCAGCTTTGCTCTTTGCCGCCGCAGAGCAAGTTTCGCCCTTCGCTGGTCTTGTGCTGCCGGGGGAGGGGGGGGAAGAGCTCGGCTGTGCGTGCCGCTGCTCTCCGGCTGAAGGGACGGGATCTGGCGCCGCTGCTCCGCTGGCTACAGCTTTTCCCTTCTCGGGTCAAGTGTCGCCCGAGGACGCTGGCGTCCCGAGCCGAGAAATCCCCCGCGGCCCCCGAGGCGGGTCCGTCGCGCCAGGGACGACGCGGCCGGGGACTCCGCCGTGGAGGGGCCGCGGCAGCCGCCGTAGCCGCCGTTCCCCGCACACGGCTCCCGTGTTGGCCGGGGACGCCTCTGCTCGGCGTTGAACCCCAGTGTATTGAAAACCTGTGGAAATAGAGATTGCTTCCATCTGCAGCGGGAAACCTGCCCTGAGGGGTGAAGGGATTAATTTACCTGAGGTAACACCAGAACTCAGCTGAGAATGAGAAATCAAATCCTGGTTTGCAGTCATCCCGGCGCTTGATCTAGCCTCATCTCGCTCTGAGAGCGAGCAGTTCTTAAGTAGCTTGGTATGTGGCAGTTTCTTTCGGTGGAGTCGTCTTACAAAACTAGTTTAAGAGCTGAAAAATCTCAAATGTAGAATACGTTATTGCATATCTTAGCTAAACTGATTTTTTTTTTTTTGAGACTTCCATATGTCCAGTACATCTACTCTGTATTAAACATACACACAAGGGCTGTTTTGGTTTGTTTTTTGTTGGTTGGTTGTTGTGGGTTTTTTTAAAAAAGAAAGCAACTAACTTTCCAATTTTCGCTCCTTTCTTTAAAATCGTGCGCTTTTTTCCCCTCACTTAAAATGTTTAGAAATGTGTTGCAGAAAACTCTGCATTCAAAAGGAGTATTTTGTTATGTAAGTCATAAAGAATTTGTGCAATGATGTTTTTGCAAACAGCATTGTTAGGTACTTAGTAACCATATTGTCTGTAAAACTTGGGTATTGCACAATTTCTCCCCCCCTCCCCTTCACCCACCCTCCCACTCCCCCATGGGCTAACAGGAAAATAGAGGGGAATACCCATGTTCCTGCACTCAGTCTAGGAGAATAATACCCTTTGCCAATAAGTGCACCTGTATCAGCAAAGAAGTGTTACAGTCATAAACTACTTTCTTGATGCTACTAAGGCAATCTTTTTGCTCTTGAATAAAGTGTTAACTGCCCCATTACAATTAGGATAAAACCAATTTCTTAACAAGTGTGTGCTTGGCTTTTGTTTAAATCAACCTCGTGTAGAGGTCAGAGCAATCCTGTGCAAGAACCTTCTCTTTGTTGGTGTTGAGCAGTACCTGCATCGTGCTCAGAGGCTTTACACTGGAAGATGATTCTGCAGGAGGCAAAGGCCCTTTCATGTTCATGCCTGTTACTTGAAGAACAACTTCTGTGCTACCAGCTTATGCTTACCCGTTACCTACTCAATAATGTTTAGCTTCACTTCTGCAGCAGTTTCATGCTCAGTTTCCTTTGCTGTTGTTTTGACATATTTGTTGTGTGCAAATAGATTTTGTGTAGGCCCCTTCTTTGGAAAAACATGGTGAGTCAGTAATGTTTATAACTTTGCATGCAACACCAAGTTGCAACTGCTCTGTGTGCTTTATTTCCTTTGGACCTCTTTCATCCAAACAATATTTTCTGCAAGCAAAGCCAGAGATGGATTGAGAGCCTTAAAGCAGTACTGCAGCATTGCTGTGAGATGTTTCTATCTCCCAGCAAATGTGTTTGTTTCAAACAGTGTTTAAGTAACCTCCTTTAGAATGTCAGGGGCTTTATACTGTTAAAGGTAGAATATGGCATTCCCATTTAGATAGTGAGGACCTGAATAAATTATCCCTGCAGTGTGGTGCTGCAGATGAACATTGAGACTAGGATGCTGTTGCACTGTACGCCATGACTGAAAGAGCTTGCATTCTTATTAGGAGGAGCTTGGGGGATGTGCCTCTACTGTGTCATGCTATGTATCTCTGCATTTCTTTTGAAATTATAATTCTTGTATTGGGAGGCAAACAAAGTTACAAAAGATGCTGTTTCAAGTATCTACCAACAAGTTCACACAGACAGAGGCTTATTTAAAAGAAGAATTTTTTAAAATACTTGTGCAGAACTTGGCAGGCTTTTGAAGCCTCCTGTTATTATAATCTTCTAACTCGGATTACTTTTGTCAAAGAATTCTTGGAGATAGCCTTTCAAACAAACCTTGATAGAATTTGAAACAAACCAAATGGGTTATGGTTTGTGATATGGAGTGTTACTGATTTATACCATCATTAGTTTTAACTTGGGGAAAACTGAGCAACAGGCTAATAATAGTACAAGTTCCTGTCAATGTTTGGTTTTAATTATATTTAAAATACTATAATTTAATGGCCACATGACAATTATTATTGTTTTTAATTCTACAAATTATTAGACTTAGAGTACTGCAAGCAATTCTGAAATTACATTTTTAATGTAACTTACAGGTTCAGTTTTTTTTTTTCCTGAAACACCTCGATGACAACTTCCTGGTACAGCTATTAAAGGAGCTGATGAGGAAAGGTGCCTTCCTAGATCGGTTACTCACGAACAGAGAAGGTCTCGTGGGGGAAGTGGCGATTGGTGGCCGTCTTGGCCATAGTGACCGTGAAGTGGTAGAATTTAAAATCTTTGGCAATAGGAGGGAAACTGCCACCAAAACTTCAACCCTGGATATGGGGAGAGCAGACTTCAGGCTGCTCAGGAAACTAGTCAGTCAGGTCCCTGGGAAACTGCTCTTGAAGGCATCAGGGTCCATCAGTGCTGGTCACTTTTTAAGGGCCACCTCCTAAGAGCTCAGGAACAGGCAATTCCAAAACACTGCAAGTCAAGCAGGCAGGGCAGAAGGCTGGCTTGGCTGAACAGGGATCTTCTAGAGCTTAGGCAGAAAAAGAAAGTATGCCTGCTGGAAGCAGGGTCAGGCAATGTGGGAGGACTACAGGGATGTTGCTCGCCTTTGTAGGGAGAAGATTCGTGTGGCCAAAGCTCAGTTAAGAGTTGAAACTAGCCAGGACTGTGGAGGACAATAAAAAGGGCTTTTTAAAGTATGGTAATAACAAAAGGAGGACCAGAGAGAATATTGGTTCATTACTCGACGAGAACGGTCACCTTACAAACAGGGACATAGATAAAGGAGAGACGTTTAATGCCTTCTTTGCCTCCGTCTTAAACACTGATGACGGACTCTGGGACCCCAGTTGCCCCAAGTTGGAGGACCGTGACTGCGGTAGCGATAAAATCCCAGCTGACCCTGAAATTGTGCAGGAATTGCTGCTCCACCTGGATGCATACAGGTCCATGGGGCCAGATGGGATTCATCGCAGAGTGCTCAGAGAGCTGGCTGATGTCATTGCGAGACCTCTCTCAATTATTTTTCAACTGTCTTGGGAATCTGGAGAGCTCCCAGTTGACTGGAAGCTGGCAAACATTGTTCCAACCTTCAAGAAGGGCAAGAAAGAAGACCCTGGTAATTACAGGCCTGTCAGTCTCACTTCAGTGCCTCATAAAATTATGGAGAAAATTATGCTGGGAGTTATCGAAAAACACCTGAAGGACAATGTAGTCATTGGTCACAGCCAACATGGGTTCGTGAGAGGAGGGGCCTGTTTAACAAACTTAGTTTCCTTTTACAACAAGGTCGCCCATCTAGTTGACCAAGGGAAGCCAATTGATGTCATTTTTTCAGATTTCAGTAAAGCTTTCTATACTGTCTCTCACAGTATCCTTCTGGACAAAATGTCCAGCATACAGTTTTACAAAAACATAGTGCGATGGGTGAGCAACTGGCTGGCAGGTCAGGCCGAAAGAGTTATGGTAAACGGGGTTACATCAGGCTGACGGCCAGTCACTAGTGGGGTTCCCCAGGGCTCAGTTTTAGGGCCGGTTCTTTTTAATGTTTTCATAAATGACTTGGATGTAGGACTAGAAGGCGTTGTGGGCAAGTTTGCAGATGACACCAAACTGGGAGGAGCTGTCGATTCCATTGAGGGTGGAGAGGCCTTGCAGAGAGATCTGGACAGATTGGAGAGCTGGGCAATCACCAACTGCACGAGGTTTGACAAGGGCAAGTGCCAGATTCTGCTCCTGGGAAGGGGCAACCCTGGCTATACATACAGACTGGGCGATGAGACGCTGGAGACCAGCCATGCTGAAAGAGACTTGGGGGTCTTGGTCGACAGCAAGTTGAACATGAGTCAACAGTATGCCCAGGCTGCCAGGAAGGCCAACCATATCCTGGGGTGCATCAAGCACGGCACTGCTAGCCAGTCTAGGGAAGTGATTGTCCAGCTCTACACTGTGCTGGTATGGTCTCACCTCGAGTACTGCGTGCAGTTTTGGGCGCCACGGTACAAAAAGGGCATAAAACTATTGGAGAGTGTCCAAAGGAGGGCAACAAAGATGGTGAAGGGTCTAGAGGGGAAGACATATGAGGAGAGGCTGAAGTCCCTTGGTTTGTTCAGCCTAGAGAAGAGGAGACTGAGGGGAGACCTCATCACGGCCTACAGCTTCCTCACGAGGGGGAGCGAAGGGGCAGGTGCTGATCTCCTCCCTCTGGTGACCAGTGATAGAACCCGAAGGAATGGCATGAAGCTGCGACAGGGGAGGTTTAGGTTGGATATCAGGAAAAGGCTCTTCACTAAGAGGGTGGTCGGGCACTGGAACAGGCTCCCTAGGGAAGTGGTCACAGCACCGAGCTTGACTGAGTTCAGGAAGCGCCTGGACAACGCTGTCAGTCATATGCTCTGATTCAGCTGGTCCTGTGTGGAGCCAGGAGTTGGACTTGATGATCCTTATGGGTCCTTTCCAACTCAGGATATGCTATGATTCTGTATAAATAATGACCAAATAAACTAATCTGCCCATGCATATAAGTAAATCTTTGCAAATTCTTGTTGGTGCCTGATAAGTCAAAACTATGTGATAGATGGCTAAAACTTGTGCTGGTGTTCTTTGACAGTTATTTTTCTGTATTTTCTCACAATTTTTCTTCCATTGATTCTTTTGGCTGCAAGCGGTCTTCAGCTATCAGCAGGTGTTTGAAATTACAGTAAGCTTTATGGTTTTAGTGATATGCCATGACTCTTGCTACTTCCAATGCATGTAAACTATTAAGGTGCTTACGTTCTGCATAACTTGATGTTTTAGAAGATCACTTAATGTCATGAAAGTTATTTAATTCTTTTCCTGATTGAAAAGTAGCCTATTGAAAGATGAGCTTGAAAATACTGAAAGCTTATTTCAATTGTCATAGGTATCCAAGGGCAGAAGTGATTGCTCAGAACTGTTTGGATTAAGGTTCCACTTGCCACGTTTATTTGCGAGGTGAGTAAAATTAGAAGCCTTTTTATATATTTATTTACTTTTATTTTTAATATGACTTGGCTCTTCAAAGTTTGATTGGACATATTTTCAGGTTTAATATTCAATGTGAAAATACAATGAATCCTGTTTCTTTTTACAAATAAATTTGCATTTCACTTTGCCCTTCTTTCAAATGTACCCATTTGAGTGCTCTATATGAATTGTAAGGATTTAGCCTATTTAGCTTATGGTTTCAGCATAAATTGATATCCATGGTATGAGCTTATAGATTGCTGACATGCATACTCCGATTTCCAGTGAAAATAAGAAGCTTTGCTTAAAAGAGTCTTAAGGAAAGTATAAAAAGCCTATGGAGACATTCTTCACAGCAAGACTTAAAAGTCCTTAAATAACTATCTGTTTTTCTTATAATCTTAGAATCCTAGACTGGTTTGGGTTGGAAGGGACCTCAAAGATCATCTAGTTCCAACCCCCCTGCTGCAGGCAGGGATACCCTCCACTAGACCACGTTGCCCAAAGCCTCATCCAACCTGGCCTTAAACACTGCCAGGGATGGGGCAGCCACAACCTCTCTGGACAACCTGTTCCAGTGCCTCACCACTCTAACAGTAAAGAATTTCTTTCTAACATCTAATCTAAATCGACCCTCCTTCAGCTTAAACCCATTCCCCCTTGTCCTGTCACTACACTCCCTGATAAACAGTCCCTCACCATCCTTCCTGTAGGCCCCTTCAGGTACTGGTAAGCCACAATTAGATCTCCCCAGAGCCGCCTTTTCTCCAGGCTGAACAATCCCAACTCTCTCAGCCTGTCCTCATAGGAGAGGTGCTCCAGCCCTCTGATCAGCCGCTGCTACTGAAGTTTAATGTAGCAACTTGTGTAAGCCTCCTTTGCCATTTCATCCCTGCCTCTCTTACGGGTCTACGGTTACCACCTGGGCAAGACATAGACAGAATAGCTTTAATCTACATACGTGCTATTATCTAGCTAATGCTTATGCTTAGAGCAGCCCAAACTAGAAACTTCTGACCATATTCTGCAGTCTTTCCCTCAGTGAGGATGCTAATTTGAGTATCTTTTCTACCCAGACCCTACACTTCACTAAATTTGTAAGAAAGAGCTTAGTATCTGTGAAATTTCATCTCTGACTGAAGTTAATCAACAAATTCAAATTTATTAGAGAGGAACAGGCAGACATTGCAGCTGGATGAAAGTACAGGCACAAGTAAGGGAAAACTCAAACTACAGCTTCTATAGATGTTAAAAAATGGCATTAAGTACTAAGTAAGTAAATTAAACCAGTCCTTGCTATTATAATTCCAGAAATACTTGGCTTCTGAATGTGCTCACCTCCAGGTTTGATGCTTTAACTCTTAATCTGCTTCTCAGGGAAATTCAGGATTCTCTAATTTTTCTACTGGCCTCATATATGTGGAGTATATCTGTATTTCATGGTTTTGGGAATCTGTGCCCAAGGGTAGTGTCTTAATAGCCTTTCTTAGAGCCAAAATGTCTTCTGCTGCTTGCATTTAAAACTCATCTGGAAAGAAGAAGAAAAAAAAAAAAGTGTAGTTTGGCTCTATGCTTCCCTGGTAAGAATTAACACAATCTGCCAATGTATGAAAATGTCTTTACTAGGATTTTAGTTCACGTAAATAAAAGTTGAGCTAACAAGTTAGTTAAACTGCTAAGAACAGGGACAGTGAGCTCTGTTAAGTAAGAAGTGCATAACAGCTATTTTACTATAAAACTGTAACAGAACAGTTCCCTGGGACATTTTGAAGAAAGTCAGGTACGTGAGGCCAATGCCATCCCACTTCTCCTGTACTGATCTTGCCTCATTTGCCTCACAGTGGAACCTTACCTGCTCCAGCAACAGCGTAACATACTGGGAACGCTTGTGACACACCTTCAGCCTGATGTGCATCTGTTCTGGGATTTTAGATCTTTCTCATTAACAAGACAACAGTGATGCTACAAAAAAATTTGATCTTTGTTAACAAAACAAAATACACTCAGAAGAGCAGTAACAGTTTAAAAAATAATATTAAAAGTAGAAATCTGTTCTCTGATTAAAAACTGTTCCTTCCTTCCTAGTAGTGTTTATAGTGTATCTTTTTAGATGACAGTGTGTCCTGTAGCACTACAGATTTTAATATTATTCTGGAAAATCCAGTAATTTATCAAGGTGTGTTTCGAAGTTAAGTGCCATCTGTGTTGTAGGAATAACTCTTTTTCCTGCTGCAGAATTTCAGACTTGCTGCTACTTATTTTATTAAAATCTCATTTTGCATACCTTGGGTACACATGCAGTATAAATGATCTTGTTAACAATTCGGAACTCTTCTCTTGTTATGTTCTAAGTGATATTACATCAGAACACTTTTTATTAATAATTCTTACGCTCAATTGCTACTGGAAGTACTTACGGCAATAGTTAGGGTTTCTTGTGGTTTGGATAATGACAAACATCGTTCTGATAGTTAAAAAGGTGTCTTGTAAGGATGGTCTAAATTTTGTCACTGACTCCTTACTATTCTGTCAGTATTATTTATTGGTGCATGTAGCTTTCAGCAAGCTAATAATGTCTTAATAAAAATCTGCTTTAGGGCCAAGGAATAAAACATAAGACCTGTTATGTTGTTGAAGTTACTTATTCACCTTAAGCAATGTGATGTTTACCCATTTCTGAAATTCAACAAGAGATGAGCTGACCAAATTTTAACTTGAGTATTGTGAAGTAACGTAAAAAAGTCTGGAGGAGATCCACTGTGTTCCATTCCACTTAAGTGTAATAGCCAGGAGATGTAGCGCTTTATTCTCAACTGTGCTATGTATCACCACTATGTACAGAAAACTCAATTAGCTGATTTGTACAGAACTTTCTCCACGTATGTGAATGAGGTAATAATTAAAAATGAAAGTCAGTGGTGTTTCATATGCTACACTGGGCTTCAATTTGGATTGTAACTGGATGAAATTAAGAAGTATTTATACTACTCTCTAGGAGACAAAATGCTAGGATTTTTAGAGAAATAAATTGATGATGCAAGGGCTCTGTCAATGTTCTGTTGCAAAAAACAGAGATCCAACTACTTTGAATACACTGGTGTTTTTCTGAATTCAAAATCCTGAAGATTTTGACCATCTCTGAGATGCATGACTGTAATAAAAATGATTCTTTGCTACAGTTAAGAAAAAAAGTGCTGTCAAGACATATGTAACTACACTAAGTAACTAGAAACAAAAAAACCTAGCTGTTGCCATGCACACAGACTTGTCTTTTTAATCGATTTAAATGTTTCACTTTAACACTTAGAATTTCAGTTCTGGAATATGATTGAAGTAATGGATGAGCATATGCATTTATGCAAAAGCAGATAAAGTGACAATAACACAAGTAGCAACCATTTAAGGAAGAGATGTTAGACTGAAGCCATTTCCAGGTGAGAGAATGTGATTATGGGTGACATTATGTGTGTAAGCTGATCACTTTTCCAGGTATTACAAGATTTCTTAACAGGTTTAAGAAGCTGTAAAGCATTCTCTGCATCTCATGTGTGGCACCAGCCAGTAGGTTCTTCCTGTTTTCTTGGGGAAAAAATTTGCTTGGGAACTGTTGTCCTCTTGAACTTATAATGAGCTAGATGGGGAGACTCTTCCCTCTTGACTTTGCTGCACAATAGGTGGTTTCTTCATCATCCTGTGATTGGTACGTATGGACTATGAACAGGAAAGCTGTAAAAAGCTATCACTATTAGTTTGGTCTTGAAACTGGATTCCAGGTTTCCTGCCTTAGGATCTACTTATGTACCTGTACAAACATGCACCCACACCTACCAACGCCTGTCTCCCCCCTCCCCTCCCCCCTCCAGCTTTTGGAAAACATTGTTAATAAAATTAGCTCTGCACCGTGGTGGAGATACATTCCCTTTACAATATGTTTGCTTCCTGAGCAGTATCGGCTCTAACATAATTTAGTCCTTGTGAGATTAAGGACCTAGATGTGACTCTCTTTTAATGGTGGAAATGTTTCTGCTTACTTTGTTCACACAATATTCACGTCTCATTTTTTGAAATGAAACATAGAGTAGCATGTAGAGGGACTTAATTCCATTAGTTAGGCAGAACTCAATTTTACTCCAAGTGTTTTAGCATTTTATCCTGGAATAGAGCAATAGAGACAAAAACATTGAAACTGCAGCTAAAAGACGTTGCTCATTCTTTATATCTGTGTGGAACAGCTTTAAGTGTAAAGACATGAAGTATAACCTTGGCTTCAAAGGAATCCATTGATTCAAACTGTGGCTATTAGATTCGATGATCTTAAAGGTCTTTTCCAACTGAAACGATTCTATGATTCTGTTCCTGAGTGAGCACAATAAACATGAAACTGTATGCCTATAGAGTAAAAATATTGGGACCGGACTATTAAGCCTGTGTTCCCTAGGCTCAAATCAAACATCTTCTGAATAGCAAAAGCTGAGGTTTAATATGTCATCTTAAAAACATTCTAGGCATTCATATAGTTGAAGCAGGAGACATGTGAGTTTCAGCCACATTTGTGCAGCCTCTGTTGAAGTTATGGATGCTTCTCCATGAAGATCCCTGGGTCCACCCACACCCACTTTCCCTCAGCTCATGGCTGAGGGAAAAATGAGACAGGTATGTTAAGTCTGATGTGCTGGGTAGATCAGGTGTTCTGTATTGAGGTTCGAACAATACGGATTCTGACTTTACATTTTCTCATTTGTCCTGGTCTTTGACTTTCGACAAATCACTGCTCAATCTCGTAGATTCTTCATCTGTTAAGTTACTTTTATCCTGTCCTGGTTCTTGGTTGGGATAGAGTTAATTTTCACAAGAAGCTAGGTAGGGACACATCCTGGACAGCTCACTAAAGGGATATTTGATACCATCTGATGTCATGCTTACTATATAAGGGCAGAGCTGGCCGGGGAGGAGGAATCATTGCTTGGGGATGGGATGGGCATCGAGTTCCAGGCAGTGAGCAAATTGCATTGCGTATCACCCACTTTGTATATTCTTTTATTAGTATTGTTGTTGTTTTCATCTTCCTTTGCTGTCCTATTAAACTGTTACTGATACGAACCCACAGATTTTACCTGTTTTCTTCCTAGTCTCCTCCCCATCCCACTGAGGGGGAGGACTGAGCAAGCAGCTGCATGGCACTTAGCTCCTGGCTGTGACTAAACCACGATAATCCTTACGAGGTTGTTTTGATATCCATGGAGCAATGAAATTGCTGTGTAAATGTGGAGTGTTTAATATAGGGCAATTTTTCTGTTGCTGCTTACGTGGCCAGTTAGTATAGGTATAATGTATATTCTAGCTTGCCTTTATGTAAGGGGAACAACTGGCTTTTGCCTGTTAAGGATCACTCTAGTTTTACAATATTGGGTGGCCCAACATGTGAAGGACCTTTATGTTTATGGCTTTATTTTTGAATGCTGCAATTGTGGCTATAGTATTCTCTTGAGTAACTGGGGAATAAAATAGAAAAGATAGCTAGAATTAAGACTGTTCTCTTTGCTAATCAGGCTATAATTAAAACTTATTTATTTTTGCACAGTCTTAGGGTGCTACGTTCTGAGAAACAGACCAGTGAGACAGAAATGTAGAATTCACATTATACTTTCCATATGCTAGGTACGTCTGGGAAATTTTTAAGTGAAGTGTAGGTCATTATCCTACCTGTCCATTTGGGTGGTCAGCTTATTTCAGCTATAGGTCAAGCACATTCACATCAGAAAGTTAACTTAATGTTCCTAAGAATATTGTTAGAAGTTACACTTATAGTCTTCAAGGTCTGTGGAGTGGTAAAATTTCCCTGGAAATCTCAAAATAATTGTCTTTGCAAAACACTTGAGAACTTGG
Organism: Balearica regulorum gibbericeps; assembly: GCF_011004875.1. Classification (NCBI taxonomy): domain Eukaryota; kingdom Metazoa; phylum Chordata; class Aves; order Gruiformes; family Gruidae; genus Balearica; species Balearica regulorum. Next base: position 3,110,397 of record NC_046193.1, read on the forward strand.
CTGCTGTAACTGTGAAATTGCCTGATTTTTGTCTTGTAGATCGTGACAAGCACCTCTTATGATAGACAGAAATGAATTCTGTTTTATAAATATGGTCAGTGTTCCTTTATGCTTGCAGAGGATTATTTATTCTGGAACAGGATAAAAGAAAGTTGTTAAAGAAATAGCAGCAATGATAAAACAATCCAGATAAGAAACAGGCTGCTAGCCCTCGAAAGGGCTGTATTGTGTCATGAGGGTTAATTATGTATCAGCCATAACCAGGAAAAAAAAAAAAGATGAAAGGGAGTGTTGACTTTTTAAAGCTTCTTGGGCTCTGTAATAGAGGAGGAAGCACTGCTGAAGGGCAAAGTTTATGTGTAATCATCCAGCAGGAAGAGCCTGCTAAAGACAGAAAAATCTGCCCATTCCCTGTACTCTGTCATCCACCTCCCAGTGGATAAAATGGTAACTGATCTGAGATAATACACCCTAGTCTCTCAATACCAGCTCTTGCAAGTCAGAATTGGAACTGTGTCATCTTGTTTGCTTTTTGTGCCCTGTACAGTAGGGGTGGAAGAAAACTCATAGAAATGTTGGTTGGAAGGAACCTCTGGATGTCATCTAGCCCAATCTCCTGTCAAAGGGGGACTAATGCCGCTTCCGGATCTGGTCAGTCGTGGCTTTGTTTAGCCAAGTCTTGAAAGCTTCCAAGGATAGAGATTCCACCACCTCTCTGGGTAGGTTCTTCTAGTGTTGCTTTCCTTGTATGAACTTTGTGAGGAAACCAAATGTTCAGGCACTTAACATAAGAGATTATGGTGCAAAACATTAAAACCAGTTATGATATGTTGTATGAAGGCTATTTAATTCATCCTTTAGGGGGTCATATTGGGGAGAGGAAGGAATGAAGAAGGTAGCCTGGAAATAATTTACTTTGAACTTTTTTTTTTTATACCATAGAATAAAAAATATTATGGCAGTGCATATATTTAACAAAACTTGCACATTTCAACCATATGAATAATGCCAAGGTAGTGTCATTGCAAATGCCTTTTGAACATGGTATTAATACTGTTAAGTTTAAATATGAAAAGATGAATTTTTGCCATTGGAATAAAGTTATAATCAAATTATGTTAGACTAATTCAGAGGCAGTGTTGCAGACCTTCATTGTAGTACGTCTTCATCACATTCATGTGAGAAATGTTGGACTCTCAGTTTTAAGTAAAAGCAAAGATACTGTAATATTGTCATGACATTTGGAAACTGATCCCGTTACACGTTTAGGTCAAAACTTTGTAATATGACCACTTAATAAATTTTCTTAGAAAGATGATGATAAGCTGATGTCCGCACAGGTCAGCTGTTCAATTGGAAGTGGTGAATGTTTGGTGAAAATAAATAAATAAAAAATCTGGTAAAATGCTGAATGGACCTCATCAATGATCGCTACTTCTTAGGTGTAAAAAGAAATATTGGAATGCATTGACAGCAAATAAGTTCCTCAAATGAAAGAGTAACTTTGTTAATACAGATATTTTTCCTGGTGAGGGAGCAATAAGTCCCACTTACCTAGCAAAACAAAGAAGTTTTAGTAAATCTAAATTGGATGGAGAGAAAGGAAAAGCTGCAAAAGATTTCATTTGCGTGTGTGCAGTTGATTCTTATACATGTAGTTAAGTATTAAACTATGGTGCTCAAAAACATACTTTCATCATGAACTCACTATTTCAAACAGTGGTTTAAATCCCTCTGCCTAGTTTGGGGGTAGCTGTGAGCCAGGAAACACTGTTAGCTTACAAATCTTGATGGTCTCTTAGCATGTGATTGAGCCACAGAACAAGCCAGTTTGGGAAGGCTGAACATTTCGTTGCCATTAGTTTCTTTGGTGTCTTTCAACTCGTTCTGAACTTTGCCACGTGGAATGCTTAGGGATATAAAGCGTAGGGACTGAATCTCTGGTGCAAAATCAAATAATCTTACTTCTAGACCCCTCATCTTTTCTGTTGTTAAGGAACATCATCTAAAACTAAAAGATCACATCTATGATTAATGACAAATAAATTAACCAAAATTCAATTTTCTAACACAATTAAAGTCAACATTTCCTAATGAAAATATTTCCATTTTTTCCATACATGTATGTATAGATGCACACACAGATGATGTTTTCTGCAATAGAGACTAGATTAATTTTTTCAGACTGAGGCAGAAGATACGAGAAAATTCAGTTTCCAAAACATGGAAGCATCATGGAAGTTTCTGAAAGGAGAAAACTAAAATTACACCAAATTTTATTTCTTAAATCTGTGACTATTAAATTTCTTTCTTTTTGTAATTTTTTTGTAAAGATTGTAAGCAACTTGCGGGGGGGATTTGTTTTGTGTCTTTTTGGTTTGTTTGTGCTTACTAGTGTTCAGTCACCCATATGAATAGATTACTCTTAATAATGCTTCTGGTAAGAAGGGTTCCAGCATACTGGCAGAAGGCAACTTGCATCTCTGCTTTTGAGCTTCTAACAGTCGGCTCTGCTGGAAACGTCCTTCCAAAAATGCTGTGCTTGACATCAGAATGCTGTTTCCCACTGTATTTCTTAATTTCTGATGCACGTCAACCGAATGTTGGCTTTACCTTAGTATGACTGGCCACATAAATATTACTTGTCTTCTGGTCTCCACACTGTAACTTTTAATGTAGGTAATTCTCCGTGAATTTTAACAATACTTGCTGATTACTGCTGGCCAACTTTACTTGTCTCTGGGGATGAATATAACCTAGCCAGTGAAAGGACTCTGCTGTATTCTATTTAGATCTGTCTTTTTTTGAGTTGGAGCTGAAAGGCGAGGATCGTTCCACATCAAGCACAGATACATAAGTGCTTTTTCAGTGTGTGAAACACAGAGCCCCTTCTAGCCATTAAGCCACTGATACAACTGTATGAAAGTGCTCATAGGTACCTACATTTTTTAAAAATTAATTTAGCTCTGTTTCTTATTGATACTAGAAAATACCTCATACACTAGAAAAGCAATCTGGGGGAATGTCTAAGCTTGAGAAAGGACTTTTGACAGGGAGAAATTGAGTAGGTTTTAGATGTTTAGGGAAGTTATTGAGACTTGGTAACTGTGTTTTGCTAAGGAAAAAGAAAGATTTTTATCTTCAAGATAAGGGAAACTGAATCATTTTTTGCCTTTCTCTGTATTGAAGGAAGATAAGGGGGAGAGGAAAATCCGATTGGTTTTCATTGGCAGGGTGACAGGAAAGGAAATGATTTTAGTTCCTGAAGGGACTTGAAGGAGGTGAAACTTGAATTCAGTTTTGCTGACTGAATTCAGTAAGAGAAACTGAATTGTTTTCTCAAATGAGATTGAGTTTTCGGGATGAAAAGAACCATGCAGTTTCTTCCTCTCCCTCCCCGCTTTTCTTATAAAGAAGTTTCTGAAAAGTTTGCCATCTTTTGCAGAATATCTATTATCTATTGCAGAATAGTCCTTATCTATTTGCAGAATATCTATTATCTATTGCAGAATAGTCCTTACTTCAGGAAGTTCAGCACATAGTGAACATGTGTGTGTGTATGTATCAACGTATTGACGCATACATATTGTACACACATACCATTCAGAAATGAACACATAGTTAATTATATAGTCCTGACAGGAGAGTTCACTTATTTATCACTTATAGTTGCGTACTATTCTAAGATGTTTTCAGTGGGAAGGAACAGTGGCTGATTGTATTTCCTGTAGAATATTGCGCTCAAAGCCTCAGAGACTTGCTTCATGAGATACTGGAGCTTAGTACTCTCAGGGAACTAAAATTCTGAAACTGTTGGAGCCACTCTCCTAGTACCCACTTGAATGTGCTTTCCCTTTTTAATATAGATGGTGCAATGAAGTTCTGTCTCTGCTACCAAAAATAATGGAGGGAAAGGTACATTATACAGTTGGTGTGTGGGGAATAAGAACTAAAGAGATAGTGGGATGATGCCATGGGGCAGAGCTCTATCAGTCAGGCACCACCATCATCTCTTTCAGGCAGAAAACATGCCCTGGGCAATAAACGAGGTACTGGTAACTTTCTGCACTGTCTGTGCTTGAGAGTGTAAATCCACTTCTTTCATCTGGTTTCAAGAAGGGACTATGTTTAAATCGCGAGCTATCAGGTACAAAATGACTAACTTCAGGGCAATGATGTGGTACCTGCCAAAGGAATGCTGTCTCTGGTTTCATATGCATTAAGAAGCCATCTAGAAGAGAGACAGAGAATAGCTGCTGGAATACGTCGGCTTTTGTGACAACAGTGTTTATAGAAATATTTCCTTTGAGGGGGAGCAGTATAGGGAAGACTTTAGAGATTTTGTTTGTTTTGGTTTTTGCTTAGTTAAGATGATTCTCAGAAGGATGGATGCTCCTTAACTGTACTCACAGTTTCTTATCCTAGCATCTGGAGAAGTTGTACTAATATCAGTGAAAGGTTTTTCTGATCTGTATGAAAGAAAATAATTAATGATGCTCATTTTGTTGATGCTGAGAAACACACTGTGAAGTTGAAAAATAGAAGTTTTATTGGAATGATCAGTAATGCCCAGTGAAGGTGTATATTAATAAATGTTCCATTTAGTATGGAACATTAAGTCAGTGTTTATTCATATGTATGGCTTTGTATATAAGTGATGTTAGAAGAATATAATCATGTTTTTATTGCCACATGCATATTAATGATGTAGTCATTCTTCCATTTTTTTCCCATGCTATCTTATTTTTCTTAATTTCTTTCTAAGCTCAGTATGCAGAGCAAGAAGCAACTATTATGTGTATGCATTTGTGACTGTAAGTTAGTAAATGTAGCTAACATTTCTGTACAATGTATTTAATAATTTGCCTATACTGACTTGTTTATTTTTCATGCTCTTGATTATTGATTCCTAATTGTGTTTTCACTTTTGCCCCATTTTCACACCGATACATAAGATCTGCGAAAATGCATAGTGATTTTAACACATGCTTTACTGTGCTTTTGCAGAGGTGAAAGTTATGTTGCATTTATGGAGTGGTTTTATATAATAGCATGCTGGGGAAAAAGTCTTAAAGTTGGAAACAAACTCTTGGTGGCAGAATCAGACTTGCGAACGTACCAAATGCAGCTTTTCACAATAGATGAGTAATAATACATTGTGACCTTTTTTGTTTGTTTTTATTTTACTAATTGCTGTTTGCAGTCTATTTGTGTACCTGTGTCAATTCTTAGTAAAATTTAGAGGCAAAACCAGTTGTTAGCATAGTTTGAGACCAAACTAACCTTTTTATCCTTTTACCAAAGTGTTTATAAGGTAACTATAACTTGCATGTTTCCTGTATGTTCTTTGTTAAGTGTGTACGATACTTTTTATTGCTGCCTTCTGCCTACCCATGAACACTTATAGATTGGAAGAGGCCTTTGGCAATCATGTTACTAAAGAACAGTCCCGCTCACTGCAGGACCAACTTGGATCAGGTTGCTCAGGGCCTTGAGGAGTTAAGTTCTGAATAACTCCAAGAACAGTGACTGCACAACGCCTTGGAGCCCCTGTTTCCAGTGTTAGGTACTGAGTAAGAGTCACCAATATGGTCACCAGTCAAATTCAGTACTAGTGTTTTGACAAGTCAGATGTGTCAATGAATTTCTTTGTCATTATTAATGAGAAAATAGTTTGTTCTGAGAGAATCTTGTTTTCCAGAAGTGTGCACTCCAGTTATATTAAATGCCAATACAATGAAGTAACCTATAGGGATATGTTCTAGAGAGTGAAAAACTTTTAAAATTAGATAATAGGGCTTTTAAAAAACAATAAAACCATATTAAAATCGTGGGAAGAATGCATGAAAAAATACACTATCACTAAAAAAGATAATTAAAGAATTGTGAGTTTTGTCCCTCATCTATCATCCCAAGACACGCTTCTGAACTGTAAACACCAGAAAAGTCTTGGATTTCAGGATTTTCTGATTACTGGTTCTGCTTTTATCTTGGTTCAGGCACAGAATTCCAGTCAGGAATTTGGTGAATCTCTGGAGTTTTTTCTGTTTCTTGCTGCGTTTCTTCTTATTCTGATCTGAGGTTTGTATTCAGTGCCAACTGACTGATGGAGAGCTGTCTTTTATTAGACGTCTTCTAAATCAGGCTGGTTTATTTCATTCTTGTGTTTCTTGTTGACCAGGTTGTAGGCTGATTTTTTAATTTTTAATTTTTTTTTAATCCACTGAAGTGAAAGAGAAATCTGGAGAGTGCACACAACAGCAGAAGACTAAGAGTTACGGTTTGATTGTAAGTGCCTCTCCTTCCTAAAGCCAGCAGTGCTGAGCAGTGGGAAGAAAAAGTGTAACTGTGGTATAGTACTCACCATGGCTCTTCTTTCTTTGGAAGACTAATGCTACCAGCTGCGTTAGAGCAGAGTTCAATAAAATGACTTCTGAAAGGCCTACTAAAATTTCTCTCACAATTGATGATACATGTTTTGAATCTCTGCATGCTTTCTAGGCTGGTAAATAATCAGCAACTTCTGGCTTCTTTCTTTGTGCATTTCCCAGTCTGTAAGACCTCTGAGACTCCTACCCTGGAGGAGGTGTTTGCTTTTCCAGTTCCAAGCTGATTGCCAACAAATTGCTCTCTGATTACACAGCTTTTGCCTTCAGTAATTACGTTTGCTGTTTCCAATGTGCTTTTTTGGCTGTTGTATACCACATTTCTCCACAGCACTCAGAATCTAGCTTCCCAAGGTAGGCTCTTGGGTTAGAGTGTGACGCACACAAGTTGAAACGCAGAAGGTCCGATTTTCAGTCTGCGATCAATAGGTAGAGTGCCTGTCTAGTTCACATCTTCCAGATAAGTTGTAAAAACTAAAGTCCTGGCCAGTAATTTCCTGTCACTTTCTCTAACAACAGCCAGGGTGCTGTATCAGCATGATTATTTGCATTCCACCTGCCAATAGATTACCCTGTAATTATCCTGCATTTTTTACTGGATTTGGTATTACTTTTTTTTTTCCTTCTGCAATACTAGGTAATTTTTTTGTACTTTTTACTCTGCTGAATCACTGTAATACAACCTATTGACTGGGTATGAAAGTATTCATATTGAGTTCCCAGGCTATGAAGATATGACAAATTTTACCTATATGAACAATTGCTTTTAATTTTCTTTCTGCTTGAGGTAGAGATCCTGCCCTTCTTGCTTACCCCTCAACGCACACATGTACGTGTGTGCACACACATAGTTTTCTATCCTACTGGTTCATTGCTCCAACCTAAGCTCTGGCAGAAGTAGAAACTTAGGAAGATGAGTTTCCTGGTTTTAAAGTTAGATTTAGACTATAGGAGCACAAAAATATCTGACTTTAAAATTTACATCTGGCTCTAAATTTCACAAAGACTGTGACGACACAGTTTTAAGAGTGATTTTGATATTGCTTTTGTCAATAGCATAAGGTAAAGAAGGCTCTTGGAAATTGTCTTTATAGGTAAATTAAGATTCAAAGCATGTCTTGACAATCCATGTATTTTTAAGAGAAATCTAGGGGACATCATGTAACTGTAACTGGATTATGCTGCTTAGCATTTGGAAAATACTGTTGGAATATCCTTGTCTGAGGCTTTCTTTTGATGTGTAGGATAGTGTGTCAATTTCTAGTTATGGTTGTTATACTTTGAAAATAATAGGCCTTAAGGCATTTTATTTTCTTTTATTTTACATCTGTTCAACCTTTAGTTTACTAATATTCTATAGGGACTAATGTGACAAACTAATAGGATCAAATAGTTTAAGGGTAGCTGTGGTGGTGTTAGCTATCTATAGCAGTAATTTCTGTTGAAAGTATTATAAATTAGTATAATCTTATAACCAGTAGGTTTTAATTTGTTTCCTTACACTCCAAATAGCTAAGAATTAAACCTAAATAGCTTGACTGCCCAAATGAGATGTAGCTATAGCTTTAAATCTAACTTTTTAACTGAAGATGAGATGGTAACATTAAGCCCTGAAGTTGTGACAGCAGTGCTTATTCATAGATACACAGTCTTAGAGATGAAGCTATATACCTGTCTTTCCCACAAGTATCAGAACTCTAAACATCATAGGATTTTAACATCTTTTTGACTTGAGTTGGCATAGGTGAGTCAGTGAAGATCTTACAAGGAACCAGTAGGATTTCATCATTACTGCTCTTTGTTTATAAAGTAATAAAGGCATGACTCCTATTTCCTTGATAATGAGAGGAATTGAATAGGAAATGCTTGGCTTCCAGCTCCAAGGCTCTATCTAGCTAGTGCCATGATTGAAAGATCTTTCTAATATTTTCCCCCAACTCCAACTTGTGCTTGTCTCTATAGTGAAAAACATGTATAGGCTGTGGGAATAAGCCTGATGGTTTTATGCCCAATCCTATGAAATACTGAAGGTCTTGGTTTTGATGCCAAAGAACAGATTCCTGACACTTCCCAGAATTCAGCCTTCAGACAAATAAGGTAGAGCTACAGGGACTTCTAGTTGATGCTAGTTTTTAAGAGTCATTCTGTATCGTTCATGTCTAAATATCTTTGGATATCTTTAGAAAGAGAATTATAAACTGATTGTGGTGTGAAATCACACACCTCTCATTTTCTAACAATAAGTTCTTTTATACTAGAGCAAATCAGTGAATCTCTGCATAGTGCAGCATTATGGGCTACAATTAGTTGTCTTCTCATCCTTTCAATGCCTTGAAGGAATAGTTCTGTAGACTATCCTTTTGACTATTGTTAATGACTTGTGGTGTTTCTCATACCCAATAACATTGCACACTTTTTAGTGCTGTAGTCAGGATTGCACAGATGTAATTGAGGGTAAAACTAAAGCCAGGGCAATTAGCCGCTAGATGGAGAAGCCTCAAGTAGATGAGTGTATTTTGATAATTGGTCACTAGCTTGACTGTTGTGCCTCTGTAATGATAGGAAAACCAGAGGTAGAAATTTTCTGAACTAGAGCAGAGAACTGCTTCATCTACAGTTCTGTATCTTGCAAAACAAGTTTTCTTTAAAATCAGTAGATGTTGTGGAAAGAAACTACAGTGGGGATATGGTACATATCTGGTGTCTTAATGAGCTTCAAAGTAACTAATCTCTAAAATCTACATTTGTGGTTTGAGTGGTGGATAAATTTCAAAGCAGCAAATGTACTGCAATTGCTTCACTTGCAATAATTGAAACCTTAGCTTGTTTTAATTTATCTGAAAAGTGAAGAGAATATTATTCTAATACTGAATGCAGTTTTCTTGTCTTGGTGAACGAGTGTTAGTGTGACTGGTCTTCTAGTGCTGGGATTTTTATTTTTTTTTCTGGTTAGCAATTTATTTTCCATAAACTAAGCCTTAAAGGTATGTGATCCAGATGACTCAGCTAAAATCAGGCTGGCTTTCTCGTAACTGATTCTATATGCTTCCAGTTTTTATATGAAAGGCCAGGAGATCCTTTTCCTTGTAACACAGAAAATATTTAATACATTTACAAATTGGTGGGTATTTTAATACTTGTAAAATGTGACTTGACTCAACCTGATGTCTTCCAAAAGTGTTCAAATTCAAATTTGACTGGACTTAACAGAACAACTTTAATTCTGCTTTTATACTGGATTTTGTTCAAAAAGCTCACAGATACTTTCAGTGAAAAAGTGAAATCTGTCTGCACAAGGTTTAAGGTTAACGCCGAGATGCCAACAAAGCCAACAATTTTTGTGAGAAAGATTTATATTTTTAATTTTTTTAATACATTCTCTGAATATGATCACCTGTGGAAAAGATGCCATAGCTGCAACAGGACTTACTGAAAAGAAGCATTCTGAATTATGTCAGATGAAACACTTTGTAGTTTCAGAAGTGTGATAAGTGCAGGGCCTAAACCTGAACTTAAATTGTGACACTATTTTTTCCCCTTGTTTCAGGTTTTGCCTTTTTTTTCCCCCCTCTGCTTTTAGTTGAAATGCATCCAACCTTTTTTATGTTCAGATGGAAGAACGACTGTGCATGTTTTTGAGCACCTCTAAAGCGTATGCTGGAAAGTCACAAGAGAAAAGGTCTGGCAATTTGAGTAACTGTCTTTATTATCTAGTAGCTACTTTTTAAACTAAGGTCTGATTTTGGAAGGTATGGGGATACGAGATTGTCATGGTTTGGTTTTGTTATTTGGGGTTTTTTGCACATCTTGTGACATGCATCAAACATGCCCTTTTTGAAATATAAGTTATAGCATGGAGCTAGCCACACTTTCAAAAAATGCTGCATGAGGTTTAGCAGTCCTGTGTGCTGTGTTGTAATGCTTGGTTCGCAACCCAGTACTCATTTTCTGATTAGAATTTTTCAGCTCTGTGGTGGGTTGACCCTGGCTGGGGGCCAGGTGCCCACCAGAGCTGCTCTATCACTCCCCTCCTTAACTAGACAAGGGAGGAAAGGTGTAACGAACTGCTTGTGGGTCGAGATAAGGACAGGGAGAGATCATTCACTAATTATCATCATGGGCAAAACAGACTGACCTTAGAGAGAAAATTCATCTAATTTATTACCAAGCAAAACAGAGTAGAGCAATGAGAAATAAAACCAAATCTTAAAACACCTCTCCCCATCCCTCCCTTCTTCCTGGGCTTAACTGCACTCCCGGTTTCTACCTCCTCCCGCCTCAGCGGCACAGGGGGACGGGGAATGGGGGTTACAGTCAGTTCATCATGCGGTGTTTCTGCCACTTCCTCCTCCTCAGGGGCAGGACTCCTCTCATCGTTCCCCTGCTCCAGCGTGGGGTCCCTCTCATGGGAGACAGTCCTTCACAAACTGCTCCAGCGTGGGTCTCTCCCACGGGGTGCAGACCTTCAGGAGCAAACTGCTCCAGCGCGGGTCCCCCACGGGGTCACAAGTCCTGTCAGCAAACCTGCTCTGGCGTGGGCTCCTCTCTCCATGGGGCCACAGGTCCTGCCAGGAGCTTGCTCCAGCGTGGGCTTCCCACAGGGTCTCAGCCTCCTTCAGGTGCCTCCACCTGCTCCGGTGTGGGGTCCTCCACGGGCTGCAGGTGGAATCTCTACACCCCCTCATCCTCCCTCCATGGGCTGCAGGGGGACAGCCTGCCTCACCATGGTCTTCACCACGGGCTGCAGGGGGATCTCTGCTCTGGCTCCTGGAGCACCTCCTGCCCCTCCTTCTGCACTGACCTTGGTGTCTGCAGAGTTTCTTACATCTTCTTGCTCCTCTCTCTGGCTGCAAAAGCTCTCCCTAGGTTGTTTTTTTCCCCTCCTTAAATATGTTATCACAGAGGCGCTACCACTGTCACCGATGGGCTCACCTTGGCCAGCGGCGGGTCCGTCTTGGAGCCGGCTGGCATTGGCTCTGTCAGACACAGGGGAAGCTTCTGGCAGCTTCTCACAGAAGCCACCCCTGTAGCCCCCCCTCCCCGCTACCAAAACCTTGCCAGGCAAAACCAACACAAGTAGCTTAATAACCCATCTCAAATATGAGGAAGCTACTTGTAAAGAAATAACGGCGACATCTCTTTGGCTGGAGTTCCTTGAGATGGATCCAGTGTATTTACATTCCCACTTAAATTAATTTTTTTCCTAAACATTAACTTGGCTCTGAAGAAGCAATAGGAGGAAGCCTGGCAGCCAGAACAAAACTTGTGTCTTGTAATTTTCCATTATGCTATTTGTGACAGAGGAGTAAATGTGTCATCACGTGCTTATGGTTTAGAAATGCTCAAAGGGGAGAGGAAGAAACCTAACCAGTCCTCCCATAGGTGTGGTGTTTGAAATGTTTCATCATTAATGCTTCGTGACAATGATGACTGTGCAAAAAGCGTCTCAAGGAACCTTAGTGGCAGGTTGGCATAAACTGCATCTGCACTATAGGGGGGGCGTACTTATGTAGTTGGCAAATACTTGCATTTGCAGTTTGCGTATGCTTTATAGAAGATGTATGAAAGAATACTGAAAGAGAAGCTGATAAAAATTCCAAATCCCTTTTCAACAGGATTAAACTACTTCGAAGGAGGGCATGAGTTTCAACTATTCTCATGATTAAGGTTATTTTGGAATTTTTGAAGGGAGAGATTTTTCCCTTTGTTTTTGAAACAGTCTTAGAGGGAATATGAATCACTTTAAGACTTGGTTTCAGCAAGCATTTTTCATATTTCTTTTAGAAGTATTGGTTTTGGTAATAGTCTCTTAATGTCAATAACAAGTTGCTGTTAGCTGTTCCTCATAAGCTTTTCAGGGATGAAAGTTGATGGATGCTAAAATATCGTATGTCATTCATATTCTGAACTCTGAGTTCAGTTCTGTTCAGTATGACTGAAGATGATACTAAAAATCTCATCGACAGATTTAATGTCCTTACTGGTTCTTACATAATTTCTAGAAATGTTCAGGATAGAAATGTGCTGGGTAGAAAATTTTTCACAGATCCTTGTGCTACAGACACATAAATCTACTTCTCAAGGAGGTTTAGGACTCTCTCCAGTAAAATAAATTAGTTAGCTTCAGGATAATATAAGAAGGAATAGGTAGCATCCATGTGTCTTGACTATATCTGGAAATTGTTCTCATTGTTAATCAGACTGATGATCAAACCAATTTTGTTTTTCTGTTTTATGAAGAAAAGAGGAGTAATTAAACTACCAGGAGAATCTGTGGGAAACAACATGAATTATACTTGTGAGGAATGAAAATACACTGACAAATGCATTATACTCTTGAAAAATGTAAACAACAGCTCCAGAAACTGTTGAAGTGTTTTGATGTTGTTTTATACGATACTGTGGTGTTTGTAGAATTCATCACATTGCACTGTTTTTAATAGTTTACTTAAAGTTGTTGGCATGAGTATAAAACCTATGTAAAAAATAAATATTTGTAAGTGATAAAAAGGGATCTTGAAGTGTAAGAGGTATTCAAGGAGACAGTAGGCCTTTCAGTGGAAGTTTAGGTGACTCTCTGGAGGCTTTATCCATTTGTTTTCATCTTCTACTGCACATGTTGTTTATTGTTTTGCTTCATAGCTGAGAGGCCCTCTGGTTTTTTGTTGGGTTTTTTTTTCAGAAAAAGTTGGTCTCATCTGTGCATTTATTTATTGCTGCCAGCCCAGTACACAGCTCTGGGGTGGAACTAGAAGTATTTATGGATGCCATGTGCTTCTGAGCACAGGCATGAAGGGAGTTCAAGGTGAATGCTTTTCTAGAGCAGCTTTAGTTGAGCAGTGGGCTCAGAAAAGGACTGCTGGAACTAACTAGCAGTGTTTTCATAACTTCTTTCCTCCCCTTCCTTTGCACCAGTCTATGTATTTCCCTGAAGTTGCTTTGGTATTTCTTTGTTCATACAGCTGAAGGGACACTAACATTAACATTATTGTCCTCACGTAAATTTCTTTTGAGGCAAAGTTCAGCAGGAGCTTTATAATTGTGGTGGGTTGACCCTGGCTGGGGGCCAGGTGCCCACCAGAGCAGCTCTATCACTCCCCTCCTTAACTAGACAGGGGAGAAAAGGTATAACGAAGTGCTTGTGGGTCGAGATAAGGACAGGGAGAGATCATTCCCTAATTATCATCACGAGCAAAACAGACCGAACTTAGAGAGGGAATTCACCTAATTTATTACTAAGCAAAACAGAGTAGAGCAATGAGAAGTAAAATCAACTCTTAAAACACCTCTCCCCATCCCTCCCATCTTCCAGGGCTCAACTTCACTCCCGGCTTCAACCTCCGCCCCCCTCAGCAGCACAGGGGGACGGGGAATGGGGGTTACGGTCAGTTCATCACACGATGTTTCTGCCGCTTCTTCGTCCTCAGGGGCAGGACTCCTCTCATTGTTCCCCTGCTCCAGCATGGGGTCCCTCTCACGGGAGACAGTCCTTCATGACCTTTTCCAACATGAGTCCTTCCCATGGGCTACAGTCTTTCACGAACTGCTCCAGCGTGGGGGTCTCCCACGGGGTGCAGACCTTCAGGAGCAAACTGCTCCAGCGTGGGTCCCCCATGGGGTCACAAGTCCTGTCAGCAAACCTGCTCTGGCGTGGGCTCCTCTCTCCACGGGGCCACAGGTCCTGCCAGGAGCTTGCTCCAGCGTGGGCTTCCCATGGGTCACAGCCTCCTTCAGGTGCCTCCACCTGCTCCGGTGTGGGGTCCTCCACGGGCTGCAGGTGGAATCTCTACACCCCCTCATCCTCCCTCCATGGGCTGCAGGGGGACAGCCTGCCTCACCATGGTCTTCACCAGGGGCTGCAGGGGAATCTCTGCTCCAGCACCTGGAGCACCTCCTGCCCCTCCTTCTGCACTGACCTTGGTGACTGCAGAGTTTCTTACATCTTCTCACTCCTCTCTCTGGCTGCAAAAGCTCTCTCTAACTGTTTTTTTCCTTCTTAAATATGTTATCACAGAGGCGCTGATTGGCTTGGCCTTGGCCAGCGGCGGGTCCGTCTTGGAGCCGGCTGGCATTGGCTCTGTCAGACACAGGGGAAGCTTCTGGCAGCTTCTCACAGAAGCCACCCCTGTAGCCCCCCTGCTACCAAAACCTTGCCAGGCAAAACCAACACAATAATAGAATGCATCCTGAAAACATAGCTCTTTGAAGTGCAAGAAAATAAGTTAACATACATAAGCTTGGCATGGAAACAAGTTTATTAGATATAGTAAACTGAAACAAAGTAGAAAAGATCCAAGGGGAAAAAGAAGCTACCAAATAAACTATATTGTCCATTGCTCACAGGTATGCACCTGAACATTACTGCATGTAATGTACATCATGGGCTACGTGGAGCAAAATCTTAAATTCTTTCTTCAGCTTTGAAAAATGGATCTCTAATTCCATCATGCCTTTATTAAGTGCCACTATAGTGTAGCACTCTGTGCCACAGTATGCTAGTCTTATTTCTTCTTTAAAAATGCATTATGACCTAGTTAATACAGCCACTGTAGTCATCACCAGAAAATATTAAGAACTTTTGATTAAAACCAAGAAATACCTCAGGTGAATCTTTTACAATGTAATTAAATCAGGCATATAATTTGCTTTTAACTGTTTACTTGGAACTGAGGAAATAACCCCCTTTCAGAGGGGAAGGATTTTTCACTTTTTCTGTCAAAAGAAATGCTTTGGTAATGCTCTGTCCAGATTGAGATTATGTAAGATTTACAGGAACAAATTAATTGTTTGAAAGATTTACACAATAAAGATAGAAATTGTACCTGCGGAAGGTGATAGGTTCCAATGTACATCATGGAACTAATCAGGAAGAACTTAAATAAAGTCATAATCCTGGTTAGGACTGCATAGAAACAGTTTTGCTGCTGTTCCCACACTTAGTAGGAGCTCCATTCAGTGAGCCTCTCAGAATTGCTGTAGATTCAGAACTTGTCCAGCGGTGCTGACCATGGCTTACTTGAAGTCTCGTCTGTGGGTTGAAGGCTTCACATTCATAATCCATAAAATTGGTCGTTCTCAGCTACTTTTGGATGCACAAATAAGTACAAATTAGGAGCAGATTTTCAAGGAATTTAATGAAACTGCAGCATCTCTGTGTCATCGTGCGCCCCCCCCCCCAACCCATTAGTGCTGTCTGATAGAGTAATCCAGGCCATATCCTCCTAACAAATAGTTTAGCCGAGTTTTCTTTGCTTCTTGCACATGTCCTTGAAGAACAAGTGTATATTAGTTCCCAACATGCTGTTACCACACTGCTCTCCTGTAATGTAGCATCTGTATTTTGACCAAAAGAATGATTGTTTTAACATCACCTTCCATAAAAAGAAAATAATTTCAGAGAAATAAAATATTAAGCCAGCGATAAATATGAAAGACAGAAAAATAGAACGAGTTTTCCTATTTTTTAATTTTTTATTTTTTTTTTACTTTTTCCCCTGCTTGTTCTCTCTGAACAAAGTCTATACTTGATATAAGCATCCATGAAGGACAGGAACAGACCATGACTTTCAGTGATGCTGGGATTCATCTTTATCTTTGAGTACTGGAAAAAAATTCAAAAAGAAATGAAAGGAAAATTATTGTTTATGAGTTTTGGCAAAGAAGGAGCTTTCTGCTTTTCTTTTTAATGGACCTAATTTCTTTCTCCATTTACCTTGTCATAATGACAATGAAGAAATTAGAGGAAGGAAGAATGATAGGAACACAGAGGGAATTGAAAGATAGAAAATGTGGTTTTAGAAGAAAAGAAAATGAAAACTACAGGAGGCATCAAGGCATAGAAATGTAATAATGTATTTCTGTTGACTAATGTTTGATGATTCATTAAACTTTCAGAGTTAGTTTACAAATTATAACTGTAGTTAACCAGAAAGTGACAAATGTGCCCTATTTAAAGAGCACAGAAAGAAAGAAAAAGGCATGAAAGAACAAGGAAAAAATACACCTTCCTGATAATCTGAGACAGCAGATAGGAACTTACATTCTCATTGCACATAGAAGATAACCATTAAACAGCATTTCTCTACATGCCTCCTGCTTTCACCCTTCTGACATGATGAAAAGCTTTGATTCTGGCCAGTGCAATTATGGACAGTGATTCAGTGTCTGGCTGCCCTGGAGCCTGGCAGCATTGTCATCTCCTCCCCTTAGAGGCTCTCTAAGCAGAGACACAAATGCAAAAGATGCTGCCTGCTCTCTGATTTGATTCCTCAGTGACTGGGGGCAGAGGGGCAATCTTCTTTTAAGTGGCTTGTGAAGTATAACTGTCTTTAACACAACAAGGTCAACAACAATTAAGAATTTGTATGAATGCATAAATAGACCCAAACTGCTCTCCTGCTTTAGTGGTCTGTGGGAATTTTCTGTCCTTGTGTGGCACAGTTCTGCAGTCACGCTGTTGCTTGCAGTATATGTTTCTGTCTGGAGAATTAACGTGGACTAGTTATTGTATTTTGATGTAACACAATTCCCCAATTACTCCCTCTGTAGATTAGCCCTGTGTGACTTGTCTGTATCTTCAGTTCGGCAGGTACTCGGTTCAGACAGAGCTGCTTTAACAAATTTTAACAAGTATAATAGCTTTGATATTGCAAGCTCTGCCTCTTCTGCTCAAAATGTACACTACTGGGAGCAGGAGGCATTTAGACTCCTTGTTGCTCACATTCTATGGCTCTTCTAGTGTGAATTAGCTGCAGTGTACTCTGTAATTTAGAAAGAGAAGACTAGATTGTTTTACATGGCTTTAGCGAGTAGAACTTACACAACTGAAGATGTAGTTTTAAATATTAATCTGGTCATTTTAGTCTCTGTAACTAAAAGCTTTAATGAGGAGATAAATCCATAAGAAAGAGTGGCTGAAGACTTTATTTCAAATTAAGAAGAAACAGCTCTGGCTGTTTGTTTTTTAAAGCAAACAAAACATTTGGTGGTAAAAGGAAGTAACGGGTTGTCAGCAATACAAACAAAACCAGACTGTACTCTTGGCAGAAATGTTGTATGCCACTGCTGATTTGAGTCAAACGAAGGAAATCTATAAAACCTGCAGAACTGGTATACATCTAATACTGTAACCTCTACGTGCACTTGGCTTGGTGAAGGATTGGAACTAGAAACCAGTGTGTGAATACATCTTTCATTTGTTTGTTGCAAGCTATGTTATATGCAGATTAGCAGTATGTGGAAGGTCAGTCCACGTGCACAGAGAGGTAGCTGCACTGAATTTTCTTCCTACAAAAAGTCGATAAATAAATAGTACCGAGAGTTAAAATTAACATGCCTGTAACTTGTATTTAAGTAACCCTGTGATGACTTAGATTCAGTTGTTTGTGACTGGTCAAAGCCAAATCCAGCAAAGGTTACCAAATGTTAACTTGGCCCTCTATTTACTCCTGGGCTAAATATGATGGTGAATAGGAGATTCCTCATGGTCAGAATCCTGATAAGCTGTGGAATCTTGTGATTAAAATATAACTATAGAGTAGTAAAGGGACAACCTGTTTCTTAGCAAAAAAAATACAAACTACTCCGTGGAAAAAGGTGTTGGGAAGAAAGTGTGAATTATTTTTTTTTTAATTTTTTTTTTTTTTAATTTTTTTTTTTTGGGGGGGGGCAGGGATCTGTTATGGGCTCCAGGCTCAAGAATTTACAAGAGGAGGTGAATGTTTACCTTAGTAAAGGTACACAGTGACTTCAGCTCTTGAGGTGAAGGAGGAAAGAACGGGTCAAATTTGTCTGAGGCAGAATTCAAATAGAACAACTGAGACTGAAACAGGATGGGCCCTTCAAGAAATCATTGGGCAGGATATGATAAGGAACAGATGCTTTCCTTTGGAACTTGGTTGTTGGATAAGAAACACCATTTCTAGGTACCTTAGAGAGATCAGTCACTTCTGATGCTGGCCATGGGGAATAGCTGGAAGAACTGAGCAAGTGTAGCCATCAGAGTGGGTTAAGGTGGGCCCTTTTATTTCAGAGAATGTTTTGACATCTTGATTCAATGTAATTTTAAAATGCATATTCACAAATTAACTCCAATGCAGTTTTGAATTCCAACTTTATACAGTTTCTTTAAGAAGGTTAATATTTGTTATAGAAATCAAAACAATCTGCTGACCTGTATCTGAATAATGGGTTATCTGAAAGTGCATCATCACAATGAGGGTTTTACTAAGCTACTCTTCAGTAGATGCCTACAATTTGAGATTTTGTTAGACTTCTCTGCCTATAAATTAATTTGCTTAAATACTTGAGGGGAAAAAAAAGACACTAAAGTAGAAAAAGAAATTTTCTTTTAAAGTTCCAGCAAATGTTATTGAAGAACTTTGCAGTTCCTGATTCCGTGCAAAGTCATCCATACTGGACACTGACAAAGCATTCTGCATACTGTGATGCCAATGTACTTGACATAGGTCAGTTTTCTTGCTTTTAAAAGGCATAGCACGCTTGCAGGCGTGCAGAGTGGGCGTTAGAGTTACTGCATGCCTCAGAGCCTGCCTGGGTGAATGTCTGCAAAGGAATAGAGCAGGTAGATTCGTGGTGGTAGAATTGAAGCATATATCTGTGTCTCTTTTTATACTAACGTATTTTTCACTGATGCTATTGTGGAAATATATTTTTCTTTATAAAAGCAATCTTTCCACTCTGCATTTTGAAAAACTTCCATAGGAATCCTATGATTCAGACAGAACATATATGATGACGATAACACCAGAGGATGTTTTTGCTCTAATTCTCACCAGCATAGATGACTACAGCTTTACAACTGGATTGCATCTTTGTATCTACAGGATTACTTAGAATTATATATACATATATATGTACATATGTTTATATAAAAGCAATTTATACTTCTAGAGTCAGGCTATCTCAGTTGCCTCAGAGGCTGACTTTTTGTAATACTTAAAGTATTCTAACAAAAATGTTCATAATACTGAACATTTTAACGTAAATTGCAACATAATCTAAAGGAGGTACTTGTTTGATTTGTGGTTTTACAAATATTTTCAGTTAATTGAAGTGGAATGTGAAAGAATTACAAAAGGAATAAAGTTGGAGAAAACTTTGTTTCTGATTCATGAAAGGAAGGAATGATTTCTTTGTCCTGATAAGTGTTGATCTCCTTACTGATGGCATTAACAGGAAGTGCTTGTAGGCTATGCAATGCTGTTGATTTTGGTCAGGAAGTAAAGTCAGCGCATTTGGCTTCATGCCATGTTGCCTTATTTTCAGCATGATTTCTGCAGTCTGGATGGGAAATGTAACTAAGTTGTAATACCAAATTAAAATAATGTGTTGGCCTTTGTATATGGGCGGGGTGGGGTGGGGATGAGGAAGCATTGTCTAGCAAATAGTGGCTTTAGAAGAAAAGGCAAGAATAAAATTCTTTTCCAGTAAAACAATTTTAGAAAAAATGGTACAGTTGCCATTGTGCTGGTTTTGGCTGGGATTGAGTTAATTTTATTCGTAGTAGCCATAGTACGGGGCTGTGTTGTGGATTTGTGCTGAAAACAGCATTGATAGTTCAGGGATGTTTTAGTTCCAGCTGAGCCAAGGCCTCTTCTGCTCCTCACACCTCCCCACCAGCGAGTGGGCTGGGGGTGCACAAGGAGTTGGGAGGGGACACAGCCGGGACAGCTGACGCCAATGACCAAAGGGATATCCCAGACCATATGACATCATGCTCAGCATATAAAGCTGGGGAAGAAGGAGGAAGGGGGGATGTTCAGAGTGATGGCGTTTCTCTTCCCAAGTGACCGTTACGCACGACGGAGCCCTGCTTTCCTGGGGATGGCTGAACACCTGCCTGCCCATGGCAAGTGGGGGTGAATTCCTTGGTTTGCTTTGCCTGCGTGCACAGCTTTTGCTTTACCTATTAAACTGTCTTTATCTCAACCCATGAGTTTTCCCACTTCCGATTCTCTCCCCCATCTCACTGGGAGGGAGCGAGTGAGTGGCAGCGTGGGGCTGAGCTGCCGGCTGGGGTTAAACCACGACAGCCAGTAGACAAATATTGTGGCTGTTACTAGGAGGGGCACAGGACATTGTAAATGAACACTCTAAATGACAGCTGAAGTCTAATTAGACTAGAATACCTTACAAGAGAAAACATTCCTTACTTATTATAGAGTTGCTTGCTTATTATCCATGAGGCTGTTCTGCAACATATTCAGAAAAATTTGTTCATGTTCTCTTGAAAACATCTTACAGAGCTCTTTTATTTCATTTACCATGTCTTATGAGAGTGATTTATATTAGACAACTATAGAGCTGTGTAGGAAACTTGTCTTTTAGCTAACTTACAGTATGTTGCAGCTAGGGTATAGTGTGTATTTGCACTCATGCCACAACACTCGTGTAAAAGTTTAGAACTATCCATCTATTTGCATCCTGCTTGTGAAAATACAGCTGACTTCACAGAAATGGTAAGATTAACCTTGATTTGCTCCCAGAGTCATTTCTGAAGTATCTTACTGATTTCCTCTTTTCTCAATTTCTTCTGAACTTTGGTATAAATATTTTTGATGCTGATGGTAGAACAGAGTTGTGCAGAAGCATCTTTGGGTGCTGCTGACTCTGTGTTCAGTTGACTTATGTAGGAATCTAAGCACTTGTTTTTCCGTCTCCTTGTGCTTACAGCTTCCACGGTGCTCGTTTACCCCATCCTGCTGATTAGATTGAGGGCTCTGTCAGGACATGTAGTGACAGGACAAGGAGTGATGGCCTAAAGCTGAAGGAGGGGAGGTTTAGATTAGATGTGAAGAAGAAATTCTCCCCTGTGAGGGTGGTTGAGGCCCTGGCACAGATTGCCCAGAGAGGTTGTGGCTGCCCCTGGCTCCCTGGCAGTGTTCAAGGCCAGGCTGGATGGGGCTTTGGGCAACCTGGGCTGGTGGAGGGTGTCCCTGCCCATCATGGCAGGGGATGGGAACTAGATGGGCTTTGAGGTCCCTTCCAACCCAAGCCACTCTGTGGTTCTATGACAATGTCCTGAAACTGTCACAGTCATGTTGACAGTTGACACTATACTGGGTGTATAGCTTTATTAAAAGTAAATGAAACCTAAAAGAAAAAACACAGAAAACCCCCTATTTCAGTAGTGTTGGTTTTATTTTCATAAACCTCAGGTCTGAGGCTCTGGAGACATAAATGCTACTAAATTTTTAGACTAATCAGCACAGTCAGTAATAGTGGTTTTGTCACTGAAATTCGGGAATAAAAGAAAACTCCTTAACACCAGTTTAGCATTAAGGAGCAGGCATTTCCTTTTGTTGCAGTGCTGGGTTTCAGGATGATAGTGCCTCTAATGAGGCACGCCTAACGCTGGTTCTCTTGTCATATTTATACACGAATATTACAAAGATTACAAAGTGGTACACTCCCCGTTGCAATAATTGGTTCATATTTCTTCGCCTAGTATGCAAACTAGAACGCACGCTCAGTTCCCTTCTCCGCCTCTATCTTTTGAGTAGGTGGTATAATTTGGGTGGGGGGCTTATGGGTTGGTGGTCATGGGGACCCTGGCCCAAATTACCTTTCCCTAGTTTCTCAATACTTCCGTGTTGGTAATTGTTCACTATATGCCTCAGGAAGGTAAGGATGCTGCTGGAAGCAATTACTCCCTTTCTGAAAAGTACATATATATGGACCTTGAAGTGTCTCGTAGCTCCTCCTTTTTATCATGATGTGTAGCAGGTGCTTATTCTAAGAATCGTTAGCCTTCTGCCTAAAGTAACAATGAATAGTTTCTTATCACATATAAGTAGACTTTTGTTACAGGCCTATCTTTTGCTACAGTTTGACAAAAAAATGGATATGTTTCCCCTAAAATCTTTCATCTCTTTCTTAGGAAGATACTACAGAAGATTATGAAGGTGGTTGTGGGGGGTGGGCAGACAGGCTGCCTGTACGGCTGAGGTGGTAGTGGCTTGTGGCCTTTTTGTACTTTAAGCAGGAGTCTTTGATTGGGATCTCATTGTTTTGCAGTGGTAGAAATAAGTAAACCGTTAAGTGCTTCTCCTTATCAGCAGGATCCCAACAGCCTCTGACCTCCCTTATGAGACAGTATGTCTGTGGAAGAGTTCTGGCAGTAGCAGTGAGGCAGTCTGTGCTAGGGTGGTGCTGATTGTTCTTTTGCATTTCATTTTCAGCTGACTGGGTAGCAACCACTTTGTTTTCTAAAATACCAGAATACATGTAGAAAGTGAGATTGGATGAAGGGATAGTTGAACGCTAAAGCATTGCATTTACATGCTACTTTTTGCCAGTAAGAGGTTAACAAAGATTTAACTGCACCCCCAGATAGGATTAAATTGTAGGATGTGTTGCAGCTGGGGAGAAGGGCTACACGCAGAGTTGAAGGAGCCTTCAAGAGTGTGACCTTTTGTAGAACCTTCAGGACAATGGTCTGTACAACACAGGAAGAGGAATGCAAGGGAAAGGGAAAGAAAGCAGACGCTGGAGAGAGAGAAGATAAGAAAAAGCAATGAGGTCAAGAAAATTGGCATTGTTTGCTTTACACAACACTGGGGGTCTGGATAAGGTTCATCTTTCGGTGCACTCTATTGGTATCATCTACAGCTCAAATTAGTAATTAGGTGTCTCCAAAAAGTTACAAGAAAGATTTGATGAGATAGTTTGAACAGGAAGTGTCTATACAAGTTATAAGCAGAAAATGTGAACAGTCTTCCAATAATTTTTGCAAGTTCACAGGGAAACTGCTTGTTAGAAAATGTTTTGTTGACAGAATTACATTAGTCAGTGGTAGTAGACAAAAGTAGTATTTGTTTTGTAGACAGAAAGTTAAATGTTTAATGCTTGTGCTAATTACAGTCATTCACAACAGAACACTTAATATGTTTTGAAGTTGCAAAGGATGGGTTTTAACTTATTTCGTGATAAGCTAGAGCCTCATAAGCAGCTTGTTAGACGAAATTGTTACTTTCTAAATCCAAGCATAAGCACTATGCAGGTAGGAAGGAGAATTCTTTTTCACCCATATATTGTCTTTTTCAGAGTCCTGCTTTAAATACATATATATACACATACAAGTATTTAAAGCATTGCTCTAATTTGAAAATATGTATTAAAAATAAGTGTGAGGGGAAAAAGAAGGATTTTTAAAAAATCCTCTAGATAAGACAGTTCAGGATTTAGATGAGGAATTGCATCTTTATTTCTTATTGCTGCGAAGTTAAGGGAGAAAAACATATATACATGGATATAGCACACTTTCACCTTGCTGCTGCTTCCTTCCCCATCTGCTTTACCTCCTAACTTAAACTGCTACAGAATGGATACCTTACTGGATGACAGACCTCCCCTTAAGGTGGGGTACAAATAGATCTGAAATGCCCCTACAGCCACCCCTGGATCAAGAGCAAAGGAATTAGAAGTAATAAGGTTTATTACCTCTGAAACTCCTTCCAGCATGGGAAACAATGAATCCAGGTCCTGCTGCTATGAATTTTGAATAGGTAGTTCAGCTGGGATCATTTACAGTTAAAAGTAATATTTTCATGATGTTGAATGATGCTATGAATAATGATGGAAAAATCTGGCTCATAATGTGGAAAACTATGAAGAAGAACTAGTGCTAATTGCTGGTACCTAAATGCTGGTTTCTAGAAATGAACAACTCTATTTTCCATCTGATTTGTCCTAGGAAATATTTTTGGGGAAAATAGAATTGAGATCATGACCTTTGTTTAATGTAGCCACATATCCTCTTTTTCTTGTTTGACTGTTTTCCTGTGCTCATGGTTACTCATAATTAAACAGGGCATTAGAGAAATCACTCTACCATCTGGTACTTGTTTACAATGGCATGTTAGTTCTCTTGACAACTTTGTTCTTTCAAGTTCAAGAAATAGTAACACATCCTGGTGCAGTTTATAAAAAAGTTGTTAATCTTTGATATAGTCTCTTATGTTAAATTGGTTGTGACAATAATTCACTTCTTTATGGAGTGATCCGAGAACTGCTTCAGAGGCCGATTTTGCCAAGTGACACGGTAAACATTTCTATTCATATGGCTTCTTTCAGAGGTTATACACACCTTTTGGTAACAAAGGAAATCTTGGCTTTACACTCAAGTGAATTGTGAATTGACTGAATTACTCTTATACTCTGTAACTCTTAATAGACCTATGAGCTTGAGATGTTAAAACTTGTCCTTGTAAGAGCAATAAACTGATAGAGCTCTCCTGGCTTGAAATTCTGGAGCAGTGATGACAAACATGTGGGCTATTGAGCTGCAAGCATCTTGTAATCTTTAGTGTCGGGTTACTATTACAGGGATATATATTATACAACTGGCAATTGAGATGTGAGTAGGATTGGAACTTGCTGATACTCTGAATGCTGAAATTCCTCTGCAAGTCTGTGGGAGCTGCACCCCACAGTGCAGTAGTGACAGTTTCAGGCAGCATGGCCACTCTTGCTCATCTGAGAGCCGTTCCATGAGCTCCCTTTCCCACAGCTGCCTTATAAATGTGGCAATACATCCTCTGACAATGTAAATTTTCATATGATTTTTTTAAGGCCAAGTAGTTTAGCTATCAGTGCTTAAAAGAAAGATGGTCTTCTACAAGGTTTGTTGATGGGCAGGGAGAATAATGTTATCTGTTTATCCAGAACTGTTGATGAGAGCTGGCTTTAACCTGGAATTTTGTTGTTTATGGAAAATGCCTATGTTTATTCTGAGAAGCATACAGCATACTTCTGAAGTATTTCTTGAAGTTCTGAAGAAAATCCTTCTTAAAATGGTTTAAAGGTTGTGTATTACTTATTTCAAATAATGGTAAGATATTGTGAAATAATATTGTCAGAATTAATTTCAACAGTTCTTGCAGCAAAGTTTTCTAAACTTCAAAAAACAATTCAGAAGTCTGCTTGATAAGAAATTGTTTTGAAATCTCTGCTATCTTCCGAACTGCTCTGTCTACTGCCTGTTCCTGCTACTTGGATATGTACCTTTTTAATGGGAAGTTAATGTGGATAGAATATGGTTTGAACATACAAATGTTTATATCATAGACGTTGCATATAGGTGAGTCAGTCAAAAAACTGACTCTGTCACTGAGGAAAGGTATCACAATACAATTGGCACGAGTGATGGAGGATTTAATGCATGCAGACAGTAGGACTGTGAATTCTAAGTTACTTCACTTCTTGCTGGACAGACAGGCGTAAACTCTTTCTATAAACTACTTCCAGACTCTGACAAAGGATAGGTGAAATAAAACTGTACAGTACCATGGATTCATCGCAGTACCCACTGCCTGTCAGTCTTTGTATGGAAGATTTTGCAGGTGCAAGTCTTGACAGAATTTTCAAAATCACCTAAGACAGTATTTCTTGAGACCTAGAAAGTTTCTCTTCCACCGGTTAAGCCCATTGTTACCTCTCCTATTTCTCATGGATGGTATGAGAAACTTATTCTGCCTCCCTAAAGGCAGATTCTGCTGCTGCTTCATCAGTAAACAACCCATTTTTTCTATTTTAGGCTATATTTCTGAGACATTTGCACACTTTTATTTTTCTCCTCTGGACTGTCCAATCGACTTGCATCTTTCCAGAACAATTTTATACAAAGATAAAGGCTTTATCTGATTTTTTGGGGGCTCAACAGAGTGTAAATTAAATCATGGGTTTTACAGGCTGTGCTTTTATTTGGAACAAACTGATATGGGCAAACTTATGCTTTAGCAAGCACTGTGTGGCTTGGCCTAAAATGCGGCAGATTCTGTGGAAACCTGAACAAGTTTTAAATTTTTTTTCAAGTTTAATTCAAACAGAAGCTAGAAACATGGTACGAAGGGTCCAGTTTCCAATACAGACATGCACAAAACTGGAATGGGAAAAACAAACAACCAATCTAATACAAAATGATATTTTGTAAACTGCTCTGGAATTAAGTGGATCATCTGGAAAACTTGAGCAATTACGCTGTAAGCTATGCTGTTTTGTTAAAAAAATAACAACTGGCTAATAGTTCACTTGAATTTCTAGCTACGTCCTGGTATTAACTAGAGTTATGACTTAAACTTCTGCAACCTACAGAAAATAAGGGCCATTTGACTTGTCTTCTGCTGGCCTTTAATTTTCCCTTTAACTTGTTATAGGAATTTGGTTTGTTGGAGAAAAAAAAAAAGACACTTACTGCCTAATGTGCGTATTACACATAATTGTAAGAATTGTAAGAATACAAGGAATTATTTGTTTGTTTTGTTGTGTTTTTTCCTGGAAATGGTCTGCTCTGTAATATCCCTCTTGTGAAATAAGAACAAGCGGAAGATACGATTCTTCTAGCTATTTTAGAAAAGAAATGGATTTTCCTTTAAGATCACAAAATCATGGAAAAGTTGAGGTTGGAAGGGACCTCTCTCTCTCTCTCAAAGATTTTCACTAGCACGTTACCCGAGATCAGAGCAAGAGTCATCTTTTCTGAATTGGGCCAAAGACTTGTTCTCATTTAAAGGTACTGACATGGTTATATTTGTGTAAAATCCTAATGGAGAGGGACAAAGTTGATTTTTCCTTGATAACATCAATGAACAGGTTGATGGTTATTACCTATGTAGTGGGTAGTACTGCTTATGTGAAAAAACCCATGACAGATCTTTGTTCCTATGAGGATTTTACAGAGAGACACCTGATTTCGGTGTGCTTTTATGCTTAACATTCTTCAATTTGGCATATTTCTGAAAACTAAGAAGTCTGTGTTTAGAGCTTCTGAACAAGAACCCTCCAAATGTTAGCAGAAAATAGGTCTACATAATGACCTGTATGTGAGTGTAGGGAGAGTGAGTAAATGGTAAGGAATTAATCCTTTATGTTACTGTTATTAATCATACAATAATATATTACTATTTATAACCCTATTTTCCAATCACAAAGAAACAATCACCTGTTTCAAACCAAAGTGTTAAGTTTCAAACTTACATTGATAATTACCTTGCCACCTAACTTCCCATGTTATTTCTAATAACTTTTACCATAAACATCTAGCTGAATATTTATTCTGTAATCTTTCAGCCTCCTTCTGCTGTGCCAGAAGTCTGAGCAGTGTCTGCCAAATTCTTTGGTTTCTTCCTGACAGCTTCTCAGTTTCTGATTTGCTTCTGCATTTTACACAAAGATGATGCAGGGCATTGATCACTCAAAATATAATTCATTAAGTGTAATATAATATTAAATCAGACTGATAAAGTAGGCCATTTCCTTTTCATTCTGAGAAGCTGTAAAAAGCCCTCTGGTTTTTATTTCTTTCTAAGCTGTCCAAGATTTTGCAGGAATTAGCTTCTAATAGCTCTCCTGAAGAATGCTGCCATTGAGCACTTAAGGCCTTGAGTACATACAGTGAATGTGAAAGATAAATATTGTAGACTCATATAATAATTAAGGTTGAAAGGGATCTTGACTGGTCATTTGATGCAATCCTTTACTCAAAACAGGGCCAATGTAAAATTTGGATCTGCCTTTGAAGTTAGATCAAGGTCTTGTCCAGTCAAGTTTCAAATATCTTTAATGATAAAATTCCACTATATCTCTGGCAGCCTGCTCCAGTGTTTGAACACTCCCATTATGAAGAATATTTTTCTTTGTGTGTAATTGAAATTCCTTTGCTGCACCTTGTTTTTGTTGCCTCTTACCCTTTTGTAGAGCACCTCAGAGAAGGGTCTGGCTTTATCTTCTCTCTAACATGTTCTTCAGTCCCCTAATCACGTTAAGGCCTTAACCATCTCAGGCATCTTATGTGTAGTGGCACTCCACTGGACTCATTGTGGTTTTTCAATGTAATTCATGTAATAGGAAGCCCAAGCTGGACACAGTACTCCGAATGTGATCTCATACAAGTACCAAATAGAAGATAATAATCTCTTCACTTGTTCTGCTAGCTACACCTTGCTAATACTGAACAGTATGTGGTAAGCCTTTTTTGCCTCAAAGACATGGTGCTGCCTTATGTTCAGCATGTCATTTGGTGAGCCCCAGGTCCTTTTCTGCAAAGGTGCTACCTCGGCAGCTGGCCTCCAGCATGTACTACTGTGTGATGCTATGTCATTCCAGGTGCAAGGCTCTGCATTTAAGTTGGCTTCATAAGGTTTTCATCAGCCCATTCTCCAGGCTGTCGAGATCTCAGCCCGATGGTTCAGTGTGTTGACTACTTCCACCAGTGTGCTGTGATTCTTTTTGTCCAGTAGTCATAAAAGTTAAACAACTCATGATTCCCAAGTAGTTGGTTGGTTGTTATGCAGGCAACAGTGCCCTTCTTGAATTGGAAAATAACGATTACACGTTGTTATTCTAATCTTGAAAATCTCAGTTATTACTGATTTATATGATAGTCTGACCACAGACCATGCATAATAAATACAGTATTGATAATTTACAGCTGCTCAGTCTTAGTATTTTGAACTTCTCATCTGATGCCTGTAAAATAGAGTTGTATCTTATGGACATAGTTTATGATCTAAGTCCTGGGGAACTCTTCCCCCCTGTCTTCCCCTCCCAATTTTAAATGACTTCTTGTTCAAGTTTTGCAAGCACATTCTGCCTCTTCTGTGTCCTCAGTATGGTAATTACTTCTCCATTTCCTCTGTATTTAATCTATGGATCATAAGAAATGTTCTTGACATTTGGCTTTTCTTAAGGTTTTATTTTCTAAGTATTGACAATTATCTGATTTGTATTCTGGTTTGTTTGTTTGTTTTTCTTTTTTTCCCCCTGTAATGAATTTGAGGACCAGGAAAGCAGTCTGGGAAAACTGATGATGACTCTGTGCCATTCTGTGTACATGAATCGCTGTCCCTCTCTACACAGGTTGGTGGGCTTATCTCCCGTATGCCACTCTAGTGAAAAGGAAAATCCTTAACTTTTCCTTGCTGAACACTAACTGCTGTAGACTTAAGCCAGTACCACTTGAATTTTAGTAAGAGATGCTCTATGTGTTTGCAATAAAACATACAGATAAAACCTGCTTTCTTTGATTCAGAACAACTAATACTCCTAATGAGCAGGTGAAGAGTCAATGTGAATGTTTCAAGAGGAAGTAAGAGTGGAGTTAATGACTGTCTGGGCTAACGAGAAGCAGGACCAGTCTGCAGAACATAACCAGATGTATCCTCTGCAATTGAAGCAGTAATAGGTGTTCCTTGAGGGATGCTAATTTCATAGGCTGGAGGACATGATTGTTTTGCTGCTGGTTTCTTCCACTGATGTGGAGGATCTGCTATCACTACGCACATTGTAAAAGGTCTAATGGGAATAGAGAAGTCAGATAGATCCTAGAAAGAAAGCAAGAAAAAAGTAGTTGAAAGGTCTTATTCTGAGAACTGTCACTCTCGTGGCTCGTCATCTTATTGTGGTTCATTTCACTTATGTTTGCTGCTGCCTTTACCCGGTAGACCAACAGTCCTTTGCTGTATGAATCTGTCAAGAGCTGAAAAGAGCAAATAAAGTCCAGTTCACTGAATCTCCTAGGGTTTTATTAATGAAAGGAAGTTCTCTTAAAAGTATAGTCATGTGGATTCCAACTTAGCTTGGATGTTCCTGTATAGGGAAGCTAAAGGGTCCTTTCCCTTGTTAGCATGCATGGTTTTTTTTTTACCTAAAGACTATGTTAAAGCACTGAAAGCCTGTTAGGAATTCCTCTCCAATGGCTATCTGTTATTCTGTCATTAAAAAGAAAAAAGTTAAATGTGGGAAGTTGGGTTTTTCTGCTCTATACACAATCCTCATGTTTTTATTACATCTTGGTCTGCTAGTTAGAACAAGCTAGAACAGCATACATTAAATGCTGTAGAAGTCTTAATTTCTTAAAAATCTACCCAAGATCAAGGTGGTTTCTAATGCTAGACTGACTAGCTGCTATTTTAATGAAAATGCTATAGGTCTGATTTCTGGTTTGTCTAAGTACAGTCTATACTTTTGAAATATGAACTACAGCTGATCAACTTGTAGGTTGCCAAATTTTGGCTCTGATCAAAAAAAATAAAAAGGAGGACTTCTTTTTGGCATCAGTGGGCTTTGGCTCAGCCAAAGCATTGGGCTATAAGAATCCTGCAAGCTGAAGTCTTAAGCTGCGGGAAGGCATCCTAGGCTACAATACTAAGGTGTATAAATATGACTGTTGAGTATATTTGGCTATTGTGTAAAGCAGAATCATAGTATAAACCACTGCTTTTATTTGTTCTTTTCCTTCCTGTGCCTTATCTTTCCATGTCATTTTTATTACTCACCTTGTCATATTCCAAGATGAGAGTTTTCCTGGGTAATGCTCACGTTTGTGCAATACTTGGTTCAGTGTAAGCTGTTACCTTTGAGACTTCAAGTAGCAGTAAAATTTGCACTGTAATACAGTTCTTAAAGCTGGATTATCATAGAATCATAGCATAGTTTGGGTTGGAAGGAACAGAATCACAGAACAATAGGGGTTGGAAGGGACCTCTGAAGATCATCTAGTCCAACCCCCCTGCTAAAGCAGGTTGCACAGGATCACATCCAGGCGGGTTTTGAATCTCTCCAGAGAAGGAGACTCCACACCCTCTCTGGGCAGCCTGGTCTAGTGCTCTGTCACCTTCAAAGTGAAGAAGTTTTTCCTCATGTTGAGATGGAACTTCGTGTGTTCCAGTTTGTGCCCATTGTCCCTTGTCCTGTGGCTGGGCACCATAGAGAAGAATCTGGCCCCATCCTCTTGACATCCACCATTTAGCTATTGATAAGTATTGATCAGATCCCCTTTCAGTCTTCTCTTCTCCAGGCTAAACAGACCCAGCTCTCTCAGCCTTTCCTCAGACGAGAGACGTTCCAGTCCCCTCATCATCCTTGTAGCCTTCCACTGGACTCTCTCCAGTAGGTCCCTGTCTTTCTTGAACTGGGGAGCCCAGAACAGGACACAGTACTCCAGATGTGGCCTCACCAGGGCAGAGTAGAGGGGGAGGATAACCCCCCTCAACCTGCTGGCCATACTCTTCTTAATGCACCCCAGGATACCAAAAGGTGACCTTTAAAGGTCATCTTGTCCAACCCCCAGGCTGAGTCAGGCTGTTCAATGACTTCCAACTTAGTTCAAAAGTATGAAAGCTGCTGCAGTAGGAAGTAAAATATACGTATTATTTAAACAGCACTGAGAAATACTTTAGGCCCTTAAACCTAAAATGGAGGACAAGTGTTAACCTTGGTGTTAGTGCTGACTGAGGAGACTCTGGA
Organism: Balearica regulorum gibbericeps; assembly: GCF_011004875.1. Taxonomy (NCBI): domain Eukaryota; kingdom Metazoa; phylum Chordata; class Aves; order Gruiformes; family Gruidae; genus Balearica; species Balearica regulorum. Next base: position 3,142,049 of record NC_046193.1, read on the forward strand.
GATCTGGACATCCTTCCCAGCCAAATCAGACTTTTGGTGACCTTCCCTATCTGCAAAGATGCATACACATTCTTGCCATGTTGTGGAGCTGAGAAAATAAATCTATTATTCTCCTGAGGTGCATAAATATGTCAGCGATAAATATTGTAGAAAAGCTTCTAAGTGTTGCAGAAATGTAATATATTTGGTGAATGAAGTTCAACTGTAGGCTTATTGTAATTTTCAAATTCTTTGACCTGAATGAAATGAACAGAAATGATGAGCTTTTGCTGAAAAACATTTGAGGATGAATGAGTAGTGTAGGATTTGGAGTAAACTACTTGTTTGCTTAACTTCCAAGTGTTAGTGATTTCATTAGAACAAGCAATTTCCACAATACTTGATTTTCTGTATTTTAGTGTTTGTGCAACTGTTGCACGTGTTTCCTGAACTAAAAGGAAATAGCAGCCTCTACTGGCAAAATACCCACACCAAAACCAAATCAAAACAAACAAAAAAACCCCCATGAAAAACCTACCCAACCATCTAGAAAAAGTATTTTTAAGCTGTCTGTTCCAGCATGTATTTAGTGGGTCTGAAACTGTGAAAAAACTGATGAAAAGTGTCATTGACTGTGTGATTTTTACATGATCTCTTAAGTCACCTCATCTACTTGATTAAATCTACCCTACAGTCTTCCAAATCTATTTGTAGCCTTTCTTCCCTCCCTCTGCTCTCCCCTGTCTTTTTTACGTGTGTGTGTTAAATCAGTTATCTCACCTGAGGTTCTGCAACATGTAAGCGTGAGCTTTACTAGGACGGCATCTACCTCTGCCAGCGTTGTTCTAAGAAACTAGTTTTCATTTTAATGTGTAAACCCACTTTCACTGTGTTTGGTCCTTGAACATGTATTTTTCCTAGTCTTGTTGTTTGGAGGTCATCTTTCTACATACATTTTGATAAATTGCTGTCAAACAAGGGTTCCATGCTATGGCTAAAGACTACTAATAATACAGGAGAATGTGTGCTACGTGTGGAATTCCAGTTCAATTTACAGTAACTCTTTTTTTTGTGAACTAAAATGACAACTGAGCAAAAATCACGCAGAACTAGGATGTGTGGTGTATACAGAGGCTTCATGAAAAATGAAACCAACCAACCAAAAAACCTTACTGCTCAAACTGGACACTTACTATCTTTCAGCTATTTCTAAAATAGTTTCCTTCTAAGGGAAATCAGCCACTGTTTATTGTAGAAGTAAAGTTCCCCAGTAAATCTATTGTGATATTGCAAGAATTTAATCTTACCCTACTTAAGAAATAGGCCCTCCATCTGCAGCTGATCAGCACTTTTTTCATTTAAGGAAAATAATGAATAATTTTCCTGAATATGTAATTGATTTTAAAGATAATTTTAAAGATTCTAAACTGCATTCAGATTGTTAAACAAGAGATGTATGCTAGGAAAGATGAGGTAGTCATGAAGCTTAAATTGTTGGACTGAAACAGTGGATCTCACTACTCCAAAAGATCTCCTGTAAAAAACCAAACCAGAATGAGAGATTTGATGTCTATAATAGTTTCTAGCTTGGCTATTTCTGAGAATGTTTCTGAGTGTGGTGCCGTGATCAGGAGCCCTGTTGTAAGAGATCAGATGCAAATTCTTCTGTCCCTGTGATCTTTTCTTAACCATGATAATGAGAATAATTAGAGGATTCTGGTAAACAGTTAGCAATTTTTGCAGAACTTCTGGGAATTTTAAAGGTCATGGAAATTTTTTTTTTTTCCAGTTTCTAATTAACAGTGTCATCTCCTGCATCTTTTTCCTGAAAATATACCAGCAAGATGTGACTATATGTTAAGGAGAATACTCTTGCATAGCTTTTTTTTTCCCCCCCTCTATTCCCCCCCCCCCCCCTTTTTTTTTTTTTAAAGAAGTTGGTGTGAGTCCCTATAATCAGTGGCTGGTTAGGTGTTCCAAGGGAAGGTTTTCTGTAGGGGAAAAAGCAGAAGTGGGCTTGTTATTACAACCACAGTTGTGCAAGGTGAGCTGAGAAGTAGTTGAACTGTAGAACCTGACCCAGAAGAAAGAAATGTAGTGCTACAGGTTACAGGGAGGGGAAGGTGGGTGAAGTCCAGCACATCTTGTGGTGGTGATGGTGCTAAAAGCACCTGCTGTAAGGACTCTATGACCAGAGCTGATCGTGGTGCTTCATCAAGTCCTTATCAAGAGCCAAGCAAGCTGTTTCCTGTAGCCCCTTGCCTTCTCAGGGTGTGAATGATAGGAAAAGACAAGTCTTGGGGGGAGAAAAGGGCTAATGGGCTTGGCAGAGAGTTCAGAATTGAAAATAATTGTAAATGTTTCAGAGCAGCTGAAATTTCAAGGGTTGTGCTTTCCAAGCCATCAGGTTGAGACTGATCTTTTCTGGGATGACTTGTGAATAGCTGAGCAGGATTTCTTAGACTGCTTCTAGTGATCAAGTGTTCATTTCGTATTTCCAGCCCTGAGAGTAAGCTGGGACAGCCTCTAAGCTACCTTAAGTGTCAGACTAGTACCAGGAAGGTACTAGCTGAGCTTAAATGATGAGGAAAATTTAAAAAATGCCTTTCAACTCTCAACACTTACTCTGATGAGGTGCTTCTAGCTAGGAGCTTTTATGCCTGTGTAATCTTTCTGCTGTCTCATGTAGTATTAGAAGTCTATGTGGTAGCAGGAAACAAGCTTAAGTTGTTAATTTGCCCGTGTCACGTTGAGGCCGGATGGTACAGGAAAAATGGACAGGATTTTAGTTAGCATTTACACCACCATTCTTCCTGCCACTGGATGGCAATGTTTGACCAAAAAAACCTACAAAATATGAGGAAACAATAAAACAGGAAACTGATGTCCTCTTTTATTGGCAGAGGGAGGTACACATCTTCCTTTGGTGTATGGCTTTCTGGAATCTGAAGAGGAGGAAAATATTATATTGTATTAAACTGAACCCAATTTCTTTGCTCTAACTATTATTATTCCAATAGTGCTTAGAAACCTCTTGGGCTCTGAACTTCAGTGTCTTAGATGCTATAGAAAACATATGTAAATTATTTCATGCCTATGAGAATTCAGTAACTTCCACTGTGTCCAAGCTCATTTAAGAAGCACCTTCTTCTAAGATCATGAATGTTAGACCCCAAATCTGAGCAATTTTTTTGTACAGGAAGCGTGTATTTTAAAATGTACCAAGCTGTAAAAAAGAAGCTGTAAAAAAGTCTGTAAATTATGTCAACCATGTTATAACTATGAACTAGCACATTAATTGTAGTTGTGAAAATGATGTTGGTGAGGTGTTTTGCTAAGTGTTAGAATGAAAATTGAGATGAAACACGTCTGGCTGCTCTGTTGAACTGCAGGCAGCTCTGTACATTGCACTTTGCAGTCCAGGTAGTGATTTGGCCAACTATGGAAATGAAATAATATTATAACTAGATCAGAGCATATTTCACAGCTTTTTGTTCAGCGAATAAGCCTAGGAAAGTAGTAATGTCTTCTTGAGCGCAGTTATGCATTATGCTCTATGTGTGTGAAAATAATGTACTTGTTATGCTTTGACCTTAGTTGCTTTATTTCAGTGTTGGTTGCAGACAGTTCTCTGTGAGCTTAGCAACATGGAAAGCACAAATCTCAGTGCCCACTTCACCATACCTGACTTTTGCCATAACAAGCAATTCAATCACTAGCGTATATAAATTTTGTTACAATGAATGTTTAGGTGCATTAAATCCTAAAAAACTCTTTTATGTCATACGCGGTTGAAGTGTTGTTTGTCAGAAAAAGATTAATTCATTGAGTGAAACAAATATAGATTAATAGAACTATGCCTGCTTAAATCTTGAATGTATAATTTATGGCTAGAACTTAGAACATATTTGATTGGGTGAGACAAAAGGACCATTTAACTTAATGCTGTATCTTCAACAGGGGCCAGTGGCAGATGACTAGGAAAGAATGTAAGAATTAGGAAAACAAGATCCAGAGGTCTCCTCTTTTGAAAGACTTCTTTCACCAATTTGTTGATTTAAAAAACCAAATAAATAGAATTGAATCTCTTACAGAGAGGAGTTCCGCAGCTCTCTTACACTTTGTAAATACTTTGTTTCCTTTGGGTTTTGGACCTATGGGGATACAGAAAAAGCATGTCAGAACCTTAGAAAAATCTCAGTCTTTGTAGTCCTGCTCTGCCATCAGCCAGAATGTCTATGGATTTTTATTAGGCTTTGTGCCAAGTTAGTAGTTGCTTGGGAACCCATTTTGTTTGGTTTATTTGAAAACAGTCAGTGTGGAAGGAAAAAGTGGATTGCAGTGGAGATAGACCAAAAAGGTCTGTTATTCTGTCTGGGCCAGTGCTCATTTGCATGATAAACTTGAGGAGACTGGACATGAAGGAAGAAGTAAGAGTTAAGAGGGCTTGTGACTGGCTGACTAGATTTAGAGGTTAATACATAGTTACTTTAACAGGCCATTTTTCTAGAGAGAGGACCTCTTTACCAATGCTCTAAGCAAAGACCTACTAATTAAAACAAGTAACTAGACATATTTGGCTTATTGCCAAAGCTGCAATGCGAGCCATCCAGCCTGGCTCACAAAGATGGAGTACCTGGTAGTATCCTGCCTCAGGAAGTCACGCTCCGGTTGTATACCAACGTGCTGTGGAAGTACCGGTCCTGGCAGTCACAGCACGTTGTTGTATGCACAGCAGAATGCAAATCATGGAGCTGGTGTTGCTTAGCTCCCAGCTAAAGCACAGAGAGCCTTGTTCTGCATTAAAATCATTATTGTCTAATTAATTTAAGGCTAATCTTGTCTTAGTCAAAGACAGAATTCCTTTCTCCCTTGAAGTAAACACTCCAAAGGGTTTAGGATTTATGTTGCAGTGTAAAAGCGTTACTTTTCCAAGATTCCTTTCTCCTCTTTTAACCATATATAAACTCCAACTCCATAGATATAAACTCTGAGTTATGGCAGAAGTGTGAGTTGGGAGAGGTGCTGCAACAGAGAGCGTGGAAATGGTGTTTCAGAAATTCCGAGTTGTGGGTCAGCAGGGTTTAGATCCACTGCAAAGATGGTTGCAAATGAGAAATTTTGCTTCCTCTCTCTGTTTCTGCTGGCTGCATTTACTTTTGTCAAATAATCTAGAACGTAATGGGTAGAAAGATGTGCCATTTTTCTTTTTTCTTTTTTTTGTTCTTTCTTTTTCCTGCTATCCTGTAACAGATAGCTTGAGATTGTGACTATAGTCATTGAAGAATGGAAATGATTTCCATGAGAATGGAAATAATTTAAGAGTCCAAAAAAAGAAAGAAGCGGTAGAGGTTATAAACTGCAGGACTGGGCAGCAATAAGTACATATGATAAATCTGATATTTATGAATCTTTGAAGTGTAATATATTTCATTGCCATGGAGAGAGAGAGATACAAAAGATCTATGATCATTCTACAGCCATTGTTGGTTTTGGTTGTGTGGGGTTGTTTGTTGTTGGGTTTTGTTGTTTGGGTTTTTTTGGTTGTTTATTTGTCTCCAGACAGTAGAACTTGCCAGGTTTCCAAAACTGTCTGGAATGACTATCTAAGCCTTTGTATGCACAAAGTTACCAGTTACATTAAAATAAATAAATAAATAAATCCAGTCTAGATCTCCAGGAGGCCAAAAGACACTTTGCAAATGAACACTGATCTCACTGGGCTCTTTATTCCTTACTTGATGCTTTGTATCTTACGGTATTTTATTCCTGACTTTTACCTGCAAACTTAACATTAATTTTCAGCTGTTTTTATCACTGAATGCTTTCAAGTCTTGAAAGTTGGGAGAGTGCACATCCTCTACCTAGTGCCTGACTATGCAGAGTGTATTTGATACTTGACAATGCTGTGCTTCCTATCCTGTTTCTCAGAAGCTAAGCTTGGTTTACTTGAATTAGCCAACATCCAAACACTTGTCTAATGTTTATGCACGATAAAAATATGTTTCATTGAATAAATTCTCACTTAGCTCATACTTTTGAGAGGGCCAGATCTGTAAGGCATTTGTAACAGCTTACAGACTGATTTCTGAGGTTGCATTCCAACAGTGTTCAATGTTCTGTAACACAGTAGAGCACTGATACACTCTGATTCCCTCATTTAAAGCTCACTTGGGAATTCCCACCTTCCAGTGCCATTTACAGTACAGCAGAACCCAGAACAGCCACTGGCTCACGGCAAGAATTGATAGAAGAATAGGACACTGGAGTCGTCATGCGCAATCTTTTTCCTTCCCAAGCATGCTGTCTCTTCAGCACTTCTTAGCATTCATCTGTGCTGTATTTTGCTTAAGAAGAGGTATCCAGAGCTGCTTCGGTAAACACACACCACCAGCAGCAAGTTAGATCTTTCTCTTTTGTTTTTCTTTTCTTTCTGCAAATTGCTTTTCTCACATTCTGTTTTCCTCAGTCCTGATGGTAACGTAAATGTTTAGTAACGTGTAACCTGATGTAATCTGTCAGATATGTCAGCCAGTTTGATAGAAACATATTCAGTATCTGGAGTGTTTGGTTCAGATTTAAACATTGCTTCTCTCTCTAAAATGGAAGTCTCTTCTCCTCTTTCATTCAAACAAACAGCAGATTTATTCCCCCCACCCCCTGTGCATAGTAGAGTGTTGAAGACTGCTCTAGTAGAGGAAAAAACTTTCTGTCATTAAATCTAAACTGCTAAGAATAATACATAGTAGAAAATGTTCTGTATAATTTAGATGGTTCAGAGTTTTCCATGGCAAGTTAGTTGCCTAGAATTTGCCAGGGGAAAAAAGAGAAAAGGTTTGAGGCTGCCATTTCCTATAGAATGTGGACTCAAGTAAAATTAGGATAATTGACCCCTTCGCAAGTCTGACTTCCATTGAGGGAAATATATTGTTTTGTTGACATAAAATAATTGTACCACTGTTTTCACAGAGAAGTTATAGTACCTTAATGCTTTGGTACAAGCACTTGTAGTTCCTTTAAAACGCTGCCTTATTGCCAAGGCCTTTTCACATGCTTGCAATAATCTGCTCATATATGGTTGAATTATGAGTCTCAGTAGAGACAGTGAGGCTTGGACAGCTAAATTATCTTAAAACTCCATCTGTGCTGAGTGTGATCCAATGTACATGTGCCAGGGGCTGCTTTCATTTGCCTCTCCCAGCTGTTGCATACTTACTGAGACATGGAGCAGGGAACTTGAAAGAAAAGCCAGGGCAATTGTTACAATTTTTATTTGCTACCTGCTATAACACCAAGGCAACATTTGTGTTTAAATCCGAGGTGTTTGGAACAGGAAAATAATAGAAAAAAAACATTTTAAAAAAAAGTCAAAACACAAATTCAGTGTTATTATCCTTCATGCTCTATCTTTTAAGTGATTGACAGATACTGTATCTAAAAACTTTCTCATATTAATCCACATGCATCTACATCTGTATCCTTTGCAGCTCAAATGTACTTGGTAAAATAGCATAGGATTATGGGGGGGGGTGTCTTTTTGTTTACTTGGTGGGAAATTAAGTCCCTTCATATTTCCATTTAAAGTTTGCTTACATTCACACTGCAAAGAGAAACTTTTGAAGACATTTCAGTAGGATGTTCAAAGATTACTGCAATTATGAAGCAAAGAAGAGAAGACTACTTCTGAGGTTCTAATTATAGTTTCGCTAATGGAGATCAGAGGAAAGTTATTCCTTTGGATTTATTTTAATCTGTTTCTTTTTGTGAATGTCCAGATGAAAGTGCTACAGTATTTACGGAAAATTACTCTGTTTAGACGCTGCTTGCAGTGCTATGAAGCGTCACTTTTAGGGTCAGGTTAACTGCAGCCTGTATGGGTCCCCTCCTTTGTGTTGAGAGTATCACAGAGGGACACCCTCCACCATCCCAGGTTGCCCAAAGCCCCATCCAACCTGGCCTTGAACACTGCCAGGGAGTCAGGGGCAGCCACAGCTGCTCTGGGCAACCTGTGCCAGGGCCTCACCAGTTCCCTCACAGGGAAGAATTTCTGCCTCAGATCTCATCTCCATCTCCTCTCCTGCAGCTTCAGGCCATTCCCCTTGTCCTGTCACTCCCTGCCAGTGTCACCAGTCCCTCTCCAGCTTTCCTGGAGGCCCCTTTAGGGACTGGAAGGTGCAGAAAGGTCTCAGCAGAGCCTTCTCTTCTCCAGCCTGAACCACCCCAACTCTCCCAGCCTGTCTCCATAGCAGAGGTGCTCCAGCCCTCTGAGCATCTTGGTGGCCTCCTCTGGACTCACTCCAACAGCTCCATGTCCTTCTTATATTGAGGGCCCCTTTAATTTATCACTGAAGTCGCTAAAAACATGCATGTGTGCCATAGATTCTATCAAACTTCCACTTTCTAGCTCTGAATAGTTGTAAAAACTTGGTGATTAGGGGAAAATTGCTGCTTTTTTTTTTTGTAAGCAGCAGAATTTACTTGTTCTGAACCCTGTTCCCAAAGAGAAGGAAAACTTTTTTAAAGAAGCCTTCTGTGGTGGGTTGACCCTGGCTGGGGGCCAGGTGCCCACCAGAGCTGCTCTATCACTCCCCTCCTTAACTAGACAAGGGAGGAAAGGTGTAACGAACTGCTTGTGGGTCGAGATAAGGACAGGGAGAGATCACTCACCAATTATCGTCATGGGCAAAACAGACTGACCTTAGAGAGAAAATTCATCTAATTTATTACTAAGCAAAACAGAGTAGAGCAATGAGAAGTAAAATCAACTCTTAAAACACCTCTCCCCATCCCTCCCTTCTTCCTGGGCTTAACTGCACTCCCGGTTTCTACCTCCTTCCCCCTCAGCGGCACAGGGGGACGGGGAATGGGGGTTACGGTCAGTTCATCACGCGGTGTTTCTGCCACTTCCTCCTCCTCAGGGGGAGGACTCCTCACACTCTGCCCCTGCTCCAGCGTGGGGTCCCTCTCATGGGAGACAGTCCTCCACCAGCTTCTCCAACGTGAGTCCTTCCCATGGGCTACAGTCTTTCACGAACTGCTCCAGCCTGGGTCTCTCCCACGGGGTGCAGACCTTCAGGACCAAACTGCTCCAGCGTGGGTCCCCCACGGGGTCACAAGTCCTGTCAGCAAACCTGCTCTGGCGTGGGCTCCTCTCTCCACGGGTCCACAGGTCCTGCCAGGAGCTTGCTCCAGCGTGGGCTTCCCACGGGCCACAGCCTCCTTCATGTGCCTCCACCTGCTCTGGTGTGGGGTCCTCCACGGGCTGCAGGTGGAATCTCTACACCCCCTCATCCTCCCTCCATGGGCTGCAGGGGGACAGCCTGCCTCACCATGGTCTTCACCAGGGGCTGCAGGGGGATCTCTGCTCCAGCGCCTGGAGCACCTCCTGCCCCTCCTTCTGCACTGACCTTGGTGTCTGCAGAGTTTCTTACATCTTCTCACTCCTCTCTCTGGCTGCAAAAGCTCTCCCTAGGTTGTTTTTTTCCCTCCTTAAATATGTTATCACAGAGGCGCTACCACTGTCACCGATGGGCTCACCTTGGCCAGCGGCGGGTCCGTCTTGGAGCCGGCTGGCATTGGCTCTGTCAGACACAGGGGAAGCTTCTGGCAGCTTCTCACAGAAGCCGCCACCCCTGTAGCCCCCCCCCCCCCAACTTTGCCACACAAACCCAATACACCTTCCTAAGCAAAGACTCAATTTGCTTCATTTCAGTCAAAAAAATAGAATGAAGAAATCATGAAACAGCTGACTGAATCCTTATAATGGAAATATTTGATTAGGAAGTCTGTGTAGGTGTCACTACTTGCTGTTCCCATGGTATTTATATCACAGCTGCATAGTGAGGATTTACTGATGTTACAAATAATCTGAAACTAGTGATCTGTAAATACCAAATACAGTTTCTATGACTGTATGCGTGGAAAAATCTGAAGTGAGGATTCTGTGAAAATTTTGTATTTCTTTGACCAGCTTCTTGGTTGCACTGCTACATGTTGACCATGAGCTTGGCTCAATGAAATCTGTATTTGCTCCTGATTTTGACTGGTGGTGTGGGAACAAAATTTTGTTTCCTTTGTGTGTAAAATGAGAAACATTGACTAAAGATACTTGGAATATTGGTGTGAATGTAAGAATCTATTGCAAAATAACCCATTATTAAGTGTACTATGAACATAATAAGTCTTCTTTAAAAGGTGAAACCATAGTAATGCAAAAAGGCATCCCGTGAAAAGTTTTGCCACCCTAAAAATGGATTCTTCACTATAAAAGTGGTTGCAACTCGTCTTCATTATCAAATATTATTGGTTGTATTGTTCATACTACATCAAGTGTTTATTTCTGATATATATTTGTGAACTTATTCTACTATGTGAACTTATTTTATGGAGATGGGAGAATTTGTCTTGGGAACATCTAAATGAAGCAAATTCCCAAGAGCAACCAAGGCATTGTGTCTAATAATGAGCCTGACACAGAAAAGTACTGGCAGTGTAATTTGACTATCAATCACTGTCATCTCTGGAGCATGTGAAGCTTATGGCAGCTGCAAGAACAGCTGTAACCCAGGTCTATTGTCCTTGTGACCATCCCATGTATTTCTGAAGCCTATTAATGGCATTTTTAGGGCTTGAAAACTGGATGGTAGTAATATAAATCTGAATATTCTAAATGGCACTGGCTCATTAGGCAGTGCTTTCTACAATAATATCTAATTTTTGAGAGTTCACTTGGCAAAAGAAAAGACATTTGAAATGGTACAAGTGTTACAGCTTTACAAATGCAAGCAGCATTTTCCCATTTAGCACAAAGAGAGAGGAAAACACTCAACAGATGTAACTAATTGCTCCTTCTACTCTGTGTACTTTATTTCTTCCAAATGCCTGAGGGAAGACTTGCCTTTATGTGAGGGCAAGGCAAATAGAATATTGCCTGGCATAGAGATCAGGTCCTGAACAGATCCAGATGGACCAGTATATTCTGTAGCAAAATAAGAAAGGTGTGTAGTTTTCTGTCTATTTACCTAACAGCGATATATGATGAACAAAATCTCTGTTGTATATGTTAGTCTTGCACTCCTAGAACTTCTGGATTTAGGATCCACCTTCTTCCTGGTTGAATTTTTCTGTTTACTAAATTTTTAAACAGTTTTGTATCTTGTCAATTTTGAAGTCTTCAGAAAAACTTTGACTTTTCTAAGGCATGTGAAAACTAGACCAGTGGCTATGTTGCATATGGGATTTTTATTTAATTTAAAAAGAAAAAAAAAAAAAGAAAAAAAGGTGTTGGAGACTTTTGAAAAGGAAGGTTCATGGAAAAAATAATGAATTTCAGCTCTTGGGTTACTAACTGTTCCAACGTAAGCTTCATAGTACCAGGAGGCTTAGCCCTGGTTTGCCTCCTTGCTCTTGGTTAAGTGAATTGAACATATTTAATATATATTAGCATCTCTTCTTTCATACATAAGCAACTGCTAAAGTTTCTGTAGAGTTTTTTGTGCTGCATATTGAACCTAAAACTTCAGAGGCACTATTCATTTTCATGTCAAAGTTCTAGTAATTTTGATGCAGTATTTTGGCTTAAAAGTTATAGTGGTTTTGATGAATGTATTTTGCTTGGCAGTCGTAGGAATGTCGAGCCATATGGAGCCCTGTTGAAAGCTGAAACAAGCTCAAGGCTTGTAGCGATGTTTAAAAAAAACCAACAAAACCTAACACAGCTTTTATTTCTACTAGGGAATTGGAGGGAATCCTCTAACTAGTTTCATATATGCCACTGAACCTCGGATATGTGACAGTTGTGGTGGAGATCTATATTTAAAATTATGATGGAGCACTCCATTACCAGATCCTCTGCTCAAAGGTTGCTGCAGCTCTTTCTGTGGCTGTCACATTGTGTATTGTAATTGCTTACAATCTTTATTGTTTTAATTCGAGCAATGACAGAATTATTATTTCCTTCAGATAATTGTACAATGTGGAGAGCATTGGTTAACAGTGATTTTTGTAAATGTATGTGCTCTTCCTCCTTCCTTCCTTTTTTTTTTTTTTTTAATTAAGTATTTCTGGCTCAGAAAAATTTGAGAACCTGCTGAATATCAAAGGCTCTTTACTAGCATGTAGTTCCTTTTATGTTTATCTGTTCCACCACACTATTCTCTGTGATAACAAAACGTTGTTACACAGTAATATACAGTTTGCACTGAGAGCAAAACTCTGCTAATGTTATAAGCCTTAAGGAAGTTCAATAAGGAGCTGTTTGTAACTGAGGTAAAGAAAAAGGATGTAGTGATGCTTTGGGATTTCCTGTCATTAACTTGTTGATATCTCCTGCCACATCATTTTCTTTGATAGAATTTTTCTGAAAACTGAGCAGAGAGGAATGGCATATCTGACCAACTTTTATAATCCAATTAAAGTAAGAGAATTATGGTTATTTCATACTTGCATCTACTGAAAGACACTAGTAAGCCAGTCATACTCAGGTAAGCTCACCCCTGTGATGAAGTTATTTATACGATTTCATACCTCCCACTAACAAGATTACTTCTGTTGCATGTTTGTGTTGTATTTTACAGATCAAACCAACAGTTGTCATATGTCCTCTAATGTTATGGATATTAAAACACAGCATAATATTTTTGGTCTTCTGTAGTGATTCTAGCCTATGAAATGATTACAAATAGGATTCAGAGTTACAGGTTAGTACTTAGTCTGCTAAATTTATTATTTCATTTTGAGGACACAAATGAATTTTTAAAGGGGCTAGCTTTCAAAACTGACATATTTAACTTCACATGACAGCAACTCTAGTAAAGATCTAATAACATCTGAAAAGAAATATATGTGTATATTATATCTAATAGAGAGAAGTGGCATGTACATGATACATCTTAGCTGAGCAGCTAGACTAGACAAAGGCAATCATAAAGATGACGTGAGGGTAGCTATGGTTGGGTTTAGTGCTTCAGAGGATGGTTAGTCCTCCGAAGCATGGGATATGGAGCACTTGACATGTGTACTGCAATCATTGAATAATATTTGAAGAGAGTGGAAATGGATTAGTGTGTAATACTGTGTAAGGTACTTCCATCTATTGTAATTACTATAAATTGTGGGAAGAGAATTCATGAAGCAATATATAAAAGGCTATAAAGTTGTTTCAGGACTGGAAGAGTTAAAGTCATCTCTGAGTCCTAGCAGATCTCCAAATTCTTGAAGGAACTCATAAACACATAAAGAGGAACGAATTCCAACATATGTATATATTTTTAATGTTTGGACATGTTAGGCCTTAAGTAATAGGGAACTGTAAGTGTTACCAGATGTCTGCGAAAGAGGGAATATCTAAGAATGTATATATGCACAGGCCGTGTGGATAATTCTATCAATGTAGCAAGGTCTGTAATGTTTACGTGAGTTTTATATTGTAAGTAACAATGAAAATGACTTGGCTGCAGGAGAGCAGGTTTCTATTTTTATTGCTGTTGTAAGACTTGTCGCAGCTTTCCCGTTTATAAACAAAAGGAATGATGTTTGGCTGTCTCGTGGACTGCTTGAACACGGACACCTGAAGAACATAACAGAGAAGATAAGCACTTCTCCCTCACTTATTTCCTGTCATATATATTCCTTCTGCTACTTGGAGTTCTGTATCTCCCTTCTTTATCCCTAAAACCCTGCAGTCTTTTTTTTTCTTTCTTTTTTTCTTACAATGGAAAGTGTTGAACAAGTTCCAAATGGTCTGCAGTGTCTAGCAGCATATAGCGATGCTGCTCTTTTCCTATTGCACTGTATCTTTTTGTAATTGGTTTCCTTCACATTCAATATGTTAAAAATGAGCACCTTGAGAGGCACCTAAATCGACTCACTCTCTTCTCTTCCCCCCCCCCCCCGCCCCGCCACTCTATAGTGTGGTCAAGCCACAGTTCAAATCTTGTTGAATAATCCATTGCAAGCTCTAATTTCACCCATTGCATTAGCTCTTCAGTCCCTAGGACTGTACTTGCCATGCTGTCTTGCTGTTGAGAGAACAACCATTCCTTAAAAGCCGCTGCTTGGAGCCAGCCGCAGTTAGCTTTGCAGCACAGCGAGTCTGTGCGTAGACTTGTCAGCTCGCTCTCTCTAGATAGCTGCATGCATTGACTGCAACTTCTGAACAATACCTTTTGGCATGTTTCCAAGACTGCTCACTTTTTAATTAAGTGATCAGAAGTAGAATCGTAAAAATATACAGTGTATATTTACCAAGCTGCTCTACCTAGAATAAAGCCTTTGGTTTATTTACCAAAAAACCTTTAAAACCCATAAGATCATGCTGAAAGACACCCAACAAACTTAAATTAACTTACCTTCATGAAATAATTTTACTTCTAAATCCACTGCTATTGCTTAATTTTCAGATTTATTTCTTGGCCACTTATTTCTTCTTGATTAAAATATATCCTGATTAATGCTGAACTGAAAGGCTTTGGCTGTTCAAGAACTGACATTGCAAATAGTCTTTCAGCTTCCAAAATTGCCTGGAGGAGATCTGCTCCTTCAATTTTGTTTTTTTTTTCCTGTGGTAGCTTGATTATAATGTCCAAACGTCCACATCTTTCCTCCTGAACGTGTTCTTTTCCTCACTTTTAAAAAAAAAAAAAAAAAAGACAATTATTCAGCAAGGCGCAAAAAATAGAAATATTTACATTTCATGCAAGATCATGGAAAATACGTGTTCTGCTTCTACCACTAAAGAATTCCATGGCTCTGACCCTGCCAAAATCTGTCTACCTTATTTTACAAACTCAGCTTTGCCGGTTGAAGCGGACAGGATCACCTGGAGTGCATTAACTTGAAGCATGCATGTAGAATGAAAACCCTAAAACCTCTGGATTTCAGTGCTAATCCTGTAATGTACTCTGATTATAAAATGTTGTACAACAAGGAATTTACAGTGATGTCAAGGAGACAATATTAAGACTCTTTACTAAAGAAATGTTTAAGGCAGTAGATAGAAACTGAATCCAGATAAACGTAAATTAGATATCAGGTATGCAAATTATTGGGTTCTACGTGGAAGTAACTAGTTGGTCTATATAGTCTCTGTTACACTGGAGGTCAGGCAGGTCCTAAACTGGATGTGTTTTTCACAGAATAAATGATGTCTATTTAACAGAAGATGTTTGTGAGTGTTTCTCTTGGCAATCGTGCTCTGCGTTGCAAACCAATATGTTAAAATATCTGGCATATCTTCCTGTTTTACGGGAAGGATTTTAATTTTACTTGGTTGATTATTTAAAGAGATTCATTTATGCCAATATCACAACAATATTATTAAGACAAATTAGATTTACAACATTTCCAATTATTGAACTTTACTAGATGAATAAAGCAGCAGGAAATTATATTTCAATAACTGGCTTCTGACAGTTTTGCATTAAAACTTAATGAACTGATCCTCTCTCTGAAACCGCTCTGTTTAGCTTTAGATTAGACTAATGTTGAATCAAAACTGCATTCCATCACCAGTCCCTGCCTCCTCCTGATCTTTTTTTTAGGAGGCATTGATCTTGAAAGTATTTGGGGAGGGTGGTTGTTTTGGATAAAGGCACATAACTTTAAAGACTTGGTGGAGCTCTGATAGAATACATTACCCAAGATCTGCACCTTTATATTTAAATATGATAGTGATGTTTAAATCTCTTTGTCTGAACAGCAGAGCTCTAAGGAAAGTTTGCTTTACTCTGATTTTATTGTCACTTGCAGTGAAACCAGTAAAATCCCATCTCACATGGGAGGAAGACTTCGGGCTGCAAGTTATGACTGGGCAGAGTGGTGTGGCTAATAATGGCTCTGGATTTCAAACAACGACCGTCAATGCCAAGAGTAGTAGTGAGTTCATTTCCTTCCCTCATCTCATGCTGAATGGAGACCTTCCGATCTTTCAGCTGGCAGTATATTCATATTTGTAGGCCCACTTGGAAAGGAAGCAGATAATGTCTTGGGAACTCTGCAACCCTTGATTACAATCTCGGATGGCTGGCTGATAGGGTGAATAATGAGGTTGCAAAAGGGCTTATGCTGAAGGGTGTCTGTGTGATGCTACATGTTCTGTGCCACATGAATCACATGTGGAATGAACTTCTGGGGTATCCATTTGGGTGGAAAAGAGAGGTGCCAGTGCTATTTAACTAATTGTGGTGTGTCTGACAGTTCCAAGCTATCGTTCCATGCAATGCAGTGCTTGGCAGCAAGCCTGTGGTAGGAGGCTGTTAATTTTGATTGCTGTCCCTCTATGCTGGCCACAGTGCTGTTGACATAGCTGTTTGTAAGGTGGTATTATGGGGGATATGCTTGCCATTAAAAAGCAAATAACCAAGTTATCTGACTAGATTTTTTTATTTTGGTTTTATTTTGTGGGGTATTTTTGTTTGTTTGTTTTGATTTCAAAGATTGGTTAACTCACCTGGCTAATCATTTCCCCAAGGCAATGTAAATTTGAACTGCAATGGAATCATGTCTGGGTGTCTCAGTCTGCAGAGGCAAGTCTCTTATCTTTCCTTCCAGATTCCTGAAGTTTTGTTTGGCTGCAGAGTACATGAGGGGAAGGTATATAAAGGATGAAGAAACAGGACTTTCTTATGCCTACATCATTGTTATAAATGATGTTATCTTGAGTTATATTACCTCACATGCCTCTTCTGCAAGTTAATACTGGTAACTGAGAACAAAATGTCACCTTCTGTATCCAAGAATTGAAAGAATGTTTTAATGGAAAGTTTCAGCAGTTAAATTTGGCTGTGATGGGGTCATTTGAGCTGGTTTTGAAACCTGTCACTCCTTTTTTCACAAAATTACCCTTTGGTCAGTCGGGCTGAGAGCTACCTCTTAGCAGGTGCAGAAGTACCTCTAAAGCTTGGAAGCATACATGAAGAGACATGAAATATATCTTCCAAATTCCTGGATTTGCTCAATAAACAGGAATAAAAAGACATCAGTTTGATGCAGCCCTGTCTAGTGGATGACATGGTGTGATATTGCTAGGGAATGATACTGATGTCTAAGAATAGGTAATTGCCTATTTTTAAAGAAACACTTTCTTACTGAAAAATAAGAATTATTTTAAAATAGTTTTAAGAAAGTCAATGCTTGGAAAATATGGCCTAGTCTGGAGACTTTATATTTGTTGGATAGCAAAAGGTTAGCAAGACAAGTAATATTTTCATATGACCTTACCATACACATGTAGGCCTGATGGTCTGTGCTCTTTCATGTGGTCCTGTGTGTGAATACTGGGGTGAATGCTGTTATTTTAGTTAGTTGCATTCTCAGTAGGGTTTTTATTACACCACGTGTGTGTGTGAGGCCCAGCTGATAAGCCAATGTTAGCATGTAGCAAAGAAGTGAATGTTAGCTTGCTTAATTTCATATATAAATATACCAGATCTTAAGATGTTGCGATAAATCTATTTTCCTTGCAAATTAATGAGTGTCTTCGAAGACCTGACACTAATGTGTCTGCGGGTTACTCTTCTTCGCCGCTGTCTTCCATATCTCGATCAACATGAGGGAGAAGTGTATTTTGGTCCTCAACCTTTTAGTCCCTTTCCCCTCCCCACACACCCCATCAACAGAGAAGTGTTATCCTTAGGTTTAATACAATTGCTACTCGACCTCGCAGTGAAACATCTCTGACGTTCTGAAAAAGCACTTAATTCTCTCTTATTTACTGGAAGAAAGATGGGGAGACCTTGTCATTCCTGGATTGCTTTGAAGCAGTGTGAAGTGTCCTGTGGCAGTCCTGCAGAAGGTGCCAAGAGATGCCCTTCATGCTGTTGTAAATAGAGTAGCCCACTCTCCTCCCAGGGCTGTTCTGTAGGAACCTCTGTTCTGCCATTGCAGCTTCTGTTTCAAAACAGAGCAAATGTTTGTTTTTAAATACAAAATCTCCTGCAGAGGGGTATCAAATACTGCTGCTGTGACGTGTCTGTAGCTTACAGTCTTGCATAGCAGACGTGGTACAGAACAGAAACACAGTCCATCATAGCTACCCAGAATAAATGACAGCGGGTTTCCGTTCCAGCGACACATGGTCAAAGGAAAAGGTGTTTCCCTGTCCCCATCCTTGCCTGTGGGGGAGCAGTGGCCTCTGCTGCCCCCTCACCAAGGTGCAGTAGCCAGTTTACATAGCTTTCTAAAAGCCAAAGGAATGTAGACCTATTGTTGGTGTATGCCATCCCCATGGGGCGAGTTCTGCCTTTAAAGTTAATGCTTTATAAATTACTCTGTCATCCAGGAATGCTTTGGTGTCCCATCCTCTGGGCCGAGTGCGGTTCCAACTCAGCGGCAGTGTTGGCCTTCAGCTATAAGCATAGTGTGTGAATTATCGTTGATTTTTATTTTTGTTTTCTTTCAGTTCAGAGCTGAATTGAAAATATTGGGAGGGGGAAGCTGATAAAAACACAAACAACAAGAAAATGTTTGGGTTTTCATACTGAAATGAACATTTCTGTTTAAATCTGAGGAGGAACATAGGAAGGAAATTAGTAAGTTAGATTTCAGTATAATTTACAAAACTGAGTAGTAGTAACCCATCTCTAATTTTTGCCCTGGTCTTGAACTCATCTAACTCTTGGCTCATTTTTTCCATGATGTGGGAGACCTGGATTCAGCTCCTACTTCTGTCTAAGGGCATATCAACGAATATCTCTTACCTTCCAAGGAAGTGCCTTAGCCAGCAGCCTATTCTCTCTTTTTAACGTTATTCCACTTTGTATAAACTATATAACTATTAATCAGAGCCTTGGGCCTAGGATACCCTTTTGGCAGACTGTGGCCTCATTAGGGATTTGATTTTGCTCGTGTTGGTGTTGGAAAGTGCCTTTGCAGGGGTGTGGGGGGAAGGTATTGGCATTTCATTTTCTTCTTCCTCGTGCTCCAGTAAGTGTTACTGGAGTCCTTACTTCAAAGACAAAGGTGGGTACTGGATTGGACCAGATTGTTGTAGAACTCAGCAGCAGCAAAAACTTGATTGAATTTTGCCTGTTTCAGCTGTGATGGCCTTGCTCTTTTTCTATGGGGATGAATGCTTCACAAAAAGCATCTGATGATCCCTGCTTGTTAATCAAGTCTATTGGTGAACAGTAATTGGCTAGAGAAGTTGCATGCTGCCTGGTTGGATAAGCATTGCTTTTACAGTCTGGAGGGGACTAGAACTGAAAGTAGCAATTAAATAACAACTATGAAACATTACCTTTTTGAATCATGTCTGCCTGGCTTGCTTCCAGAAAAACACAGTTCCTGTAGGTGCATTCACTGTGTACAGTGTGACCCTTTAGGGACTAGTGATGCAAATAAAACCGGGGCATGCAAACATAAAAACATGCAAAAGGGTGAATGCTAGTTCAATAATAATTTGAAGCATGTTCCAAGTCCCTGTAGGACTGGTGTGTCAACATTTGGAGACAGATTTGTCAGTAGTACCTGAAATTCATGGATATTTCACATTTGTTCTGAAGTAGCAGCCAAAATGCCTCATAAGAAGTGACCGCAGCAGCGTCTGGGCTTGAGCAGCTTCCCCAGTGCACCTACACTTTCTTTCCCTGCCCTTGCTAGGGTGATGCCTCCCTCAAAAACAAAAGAACAAACCCCTTTGAAAATCAGCACCCTGTTATTTACACTGAAGAAAGTACTGGGGGAACTTTTCTGTGGTTTTCACTTTGCTCTTTTCATTTGTGAAGACTTGATGGTAAATTACTGCACAGCTTCCATCCATAAAAAATGGGGTTTTTTTCAAGTGTAGTATTTCTCCAGCCCATTAATTTCTCTTTAACTGCACCAAAGTGAGTTACATCACTCATTGCAAGTAAATGCACAAATGGTATTAAGCAGCTCTGCCAGTATGGCTGAGTCCTTATCTGTCACGGTGACTTCCTTGAGTGGGAAATGGTTCCTTCCATAGAGTAATTTTCTCTGACACCTCTCTGTTTAGCTCTCCACTGGGAAAAACTATACATCATGTTTCTGGAGACTGTTTTTAACAGGCATGTTTTAAAATGGGTTGAAACCACAATCTTTTTTCACAAAGGCAGGCAAAAAAATCACTACTTGGCCTTTTTCCAGGTAAGCACTTGAGCCCCTCAGGGTTGAGACAGAGACTGCTTTTGATCACAGGGCACTTATGCTGCTGTTGTGCATGTAGACCTGAAAACAAACCCCCTGTATCCAGATGAGTGTCACACTTTCAAGGAGGCGTAACTACTTTTGGTCTTCTGTAAGTCAAATACAGCTTTTTTAATATCTCATATCCTCTCAAAAAATGCTTCTTTTGGGGAAGACTTGCTGTACAAGAGAGGGAAATATGACCCAGAAAATGACCAGGAAAAAGACTTTCAGGAAGGATTAGTCTTGCAACTAATTTTGTCCTTCAGATACATTTTTCTTCATTTTCATCTCCATTTAATAGTTCTGAATAAAGACAGAGTTCTCATTCTTGCATACTATATTAAACTTTCATCTGGGTAATATATTTTTTGCTTGCTTGCTTTTCCTTTTTTTGTGATGGAGATCCATGCTTCAGTTGCTTGGAAGAATCTTGCTATGCTGTATATGTTCATTTAATGTGTTTTATATTTGCAGAGTCTGAAATTTCCTTTATGCAAGACATACCTGTTTGAATCCATCTGGGCAGTGAATAATTGTTTCTGAAGTGAATCTGTTCCAGCAGACTCTGCAGTAGGCCCACAATATCATATAGAAGTCACTGTTGCATTCTTTGGTGGAGTATTACAATTACCAGACATTACAAATGTAGACATCATGCAGCACATCCATGTCATATATTCCAATTGTTTGAATGTCTTGTGGTATCTTGAATGAGGCAATGAACTAAACAACCAGTCTGTGACTTACCAGTCTCAAACACCAAATATTTTCTCTGTTAATCAGCCTCTTCTGAAGCGGATTATCTCAATGCCTGACACCACACTGACAGGCTGCTACTGTTTGTAGAGCTAGTGGGCTCTGGTTAGGCACCAAGAACTTAAGTAATTAGCAAAGATGTTTACACAGGTGTGAGCATTGCACAATTGATGACTTGAATTTTTAAAGACTAAAAGGTGGAGTGTGGGAGAAAACCAAGAAGACAATGACAAATATTTTAGTCCTTTTGCTTACTGCAGCAACTTGCTTGCTAGTCTACAGAAGGAAGGAAGTTCCTCACCATTCCTGTCTCACTCTTGCTTATGGGCCAGAACTAATGCAAATGTCATCCCCTCACCAGTACTCCCAGAAGGAGAGTTCCTGAAGATGTAATTTCTAGGAGTTCGTGTCAGAATTTGGAGTTCTTGGAAGACTGTTTTTCCTTGGGGCAAAGCTTTTGGGAATAACTTATCAAATCAAGGTATTTCTGGAATACATAAAGGCCGGTGCAGCTGAAGGCAAAGTCACATTTGCCTGTACTTAGAGGTGTCCTATTACAAATATGCTCTGGGATTGTGTTCATTCACTCTCATCTTTAAAAAAGAAAAATCCCAGCCCCATCACTTGCTGTCCTATGTACAATTTGCACATGTTAAAGATTATAATAATTCAGAGGGCTCAAAATCTTGGTAGGATCAGTTTTGATTCAGTTATGACACAACAGCCCAATGATGGATGGCTTAAGGAGCTGCTAGAAAATAGCTTGTCCGTTGTTGTTATTGTGAGCCATCTCCTTGATGTTCCTTCAATCTCTGACAGAAGGGTGGATTTGAAACACATCTATGTTGGCCCTGCAGCTGTGTCCTGATTCAGTGCCTTTTTGGTACATTTCTTATTCGGGCAGATACTAAGCGTATAAAACCACGGCTGTGCAATGTGACATATTACATTAGTATGAGTTATACACGCAAAAGGAAGAGCAGAGTTGGTGAAATGATGATGATAAATTGGGAAGGTATAGGACAATGATGTGTATACCACTCTAGGGGAATGTTCTGACTTGAATGTTGCAACAGATATGCTGTGCTGTATTTCAAGAAAAGATAAAGAATTAATGGTTTTGATACTGCCTTAATTGGAAGAGGTAGAAGTTGTGGAATTGCTGAAGTGTGGAAAAGCATCTATACTAAAGGGTTGACTTAAAGGTCTGTAGGAGAGGGTTGCATGAGCTGGCACTTAAATTAGCTTCTTTGCTGAATATAGAATGAACAAGTGACCATCTCAATCTAGCTACTTTGAAAACCTGCAGAAGGAAAGGACGAGAGTCACCAGCACAACAGTGATCAGTCTAAAGCTGTTAAAATTCTAGGTAACCTCTTCAGCCACTTGCTGTTGCTTTGAGTGTGAAAATCCTAGGATGACAGGAAGGCTCCATATCCCACCAACAAGCGCTAAATAGGATAGTCTGTCTTAAATGGCAAATTCAGAAAATACTGGAAACAAGACTGAGTCTTTTGCTTGATAACCATCGACACAAGTAGTCTATTTAGTCATTGTGGCAAAGCTCAAATCTGAGAACTTTCTGGGTAGGTGCATTCATAATGCTGCACACAGCACAATTACAGTTAACTGTGATCTACGCAAATGTTTTGCCTTTTTGCATGGAATGAATCATAGAATCAACGAATATCTCAAATTGGAAAAGACCCATAAGGATCATTGATTTCGACTTCCTGCTCCTCACAGGACTACCTAAAACTAAACCATATGACTAAAAGCATTGTCCAGATGCTCCTTGAGCTCTGACAGGCCTGCTGCTGTGACCACTTCCCTGGAGAGCCTCTTCCAGTGACCAGAGCGTCTTCCAGTCTGAACTTCCCCTGGTGCAACTTCATTCCATTTCCTCGTGTCCTATTGCTGGTCACCAGAGAGAGGAGATCAGCACCTCCCCCTCCGCTGCCCCCCTTGAGGAAGATGTAGACTGTTATGAGGTCACCCCTCAGCCTTCTCTTCTCCAAGCTGAACCAACCAAGTGACCTCAGCTGTTCCTCATAAGTCTTGCCCTCAAGGCTTTTCACTATCTTGGTCACTATCCTCTGGAGACCCTCTAATTGTTTGACGTCCTTCTTATATTGAGGTGCCCAAAACTGCACACAGAGTACTCAAGGTGGGGCCACACCAGGGCAATGTAGAGTGGGACAATCACTGCCTCAGCCAACTAGCGATGCCATGCTTGATGTACCCTAGGATATGGTTGGCCCTTTTGGCTGCCATGGCACACTGCTGACTCATATTCAACTTGCCATCACCCCAAACCCCCAGATCTTTTCCTATGGGGCTGTTCTCCAGCCTCTTGTCCCGCAATTTGTATGTATAACCAGAATTACCCCATACCAGGTGGAAAATGCAGCACCTGTTCTTGTTAACTTTCATACAGTTGGTGATTGCCCAGCTCTCAAGTGTATCCAGATCTCTCTGTAAGGCCTCTCTACCCTCGAGGGAACCTGCAGCTCCTCCTAGTTTAGTATCATTGGCAAACTTAATGTACATTCGATTCCTGCATCCAGATAATTTATAAAAACATTAAAGAGCACTGGCCCTAAAATCGAGCCCTGGGGAGCCCCACTGGTGACTGGCCGCCAGCCTGATGTAACCTCATTTACTACAACCCTTTGAGCCTGACCCACCAGCCAATTGTTCAATCAACATATTATTGATTTTTCTAGATGTATGCTGGACATTTTGTCCAGAAGGATACTTTGAGAGAGAGTATCAGAAGCTTTGGTAAAATCTGAAAAAAAAACCCCAGAAAACCCACATCTACTGGCTTCCCTTGGCTAACTAGATGCCTGACCTTGTCATAAGAGGAAATCAAGTTGGTTAAGCAGGACTTTCCCCTCATGCACCCGTGCTGGCTATGACCAATGACTGCAGTGTCTCTCGAGTGTTTTTCAATAACTCCCAGAATAACCTTCTCTATAATTTTACCAGGCACTGAGGTGAGACTGACAGGCCTGTAGTTGCCAGCATCTGCCTTCTTACTCTTCTTGAAAATTGGGACAGCATTTGCCACCTGCCAGTCAACTGGGACGTCTCCATATGAACCATACGAAATAGTGCTGTGTTCTTGGACCAGTTTCTGTTGTGGGATAGAGGCTATCTCAATGATTTTTCTCTGTCCTATGTATTCCACTCCATATAATTCCTTTGTTGCCAGTTAAGACAGTTTTTAATTGCCTTGTGATTCCTGAGTAGGACAGAAGGAGATCCATGGTGGTCTAAATATTGGCATGAGAAGCCAGTTGCAAGGAAGGCGGAAGATAATTTCCTTTGTATAAAGTTTCAGCTCTAATTTCTATGGTAGTCACCTAATATTTGGAGAGACAAAATGCAAGTGTGCCAGCACGATGCCAAAAAGCACAACTGAAAGTTCAGAAAGTTCTTTTTTGTACTTGATAGTACAGGGGAAAAATAATCCAAAATTAAGAGCTGTGCTGTAGACAACAAGGGGAACAAGACAGCTTATCAGTAACTGTCAAGAGTACTGATAAGAGAGATGTTCATTTCTTCAGTTGAATTCCTGATGAGGCTGTGGCTGCCATTCTTGTTCAAGGGCAGGCAACAGATATGAGCAAGTTCTACTCTGATTATGACAGACAAGAGACATGCTAGCATGGAAAAGATCACTGTCGGGAATCAGTAAAGTGATGCAGAAAACCAGACCCTGTTGCTAAAGAGAATACAAAGCAGTGCCTATAGGATGCATTATTTGCTATATAGAACATGCAAAGCCTTTGGAATGCATCACATCCCATCTGTTGCATCCAAACTCCTTGCTGGCATTCTGCAACGTCTGCGTGGCATCTCCTTTCTTGTAACTAACACTGTAGTTCTGGGGAAAATGAAAAGAGCACCTTGCTGGACCTGCAGAGAGAGACTGTTTTAAGATTTTGTTTCTCTCTCAAAAAGCAAGTAGTGGACAAACTGATTTACAAATTGTGGAACTTCTGTATGTGAAGTAAGATGTTTTTCTCAGTAGGATTAGTTGATGGTGGTTTAGTGTACCAGGGATATAGGCTATGAACGGGTAGTATTATTCATGTGCATGCTTATGCATTATTCACTGCTAACTCAGTGTCTTCTGTGGCTTGTTAATGTAGATGTGTCTTAGGACTCAGAATTGCTGTATGGGACAGCAACCTATGTGTTCTGAGTCGTTGGCAAGCATTTTGACTACTGCTTATCTTCCCTTTAAACTGCTGGAGCTGTTTAAACAGAACTCAAAAATCTGTTATGTCATACTTTCAAAGCCAAGCACTTCCCACTGCTAAGTTGAGCCATTGCACTATTGTAGGAAAAGAGGGCAGCTAGCAGAGGATGTAAGAATCCCTCTTCCCTGCCCCCTTTCCCAAAATCGCTGACTGCTACAGCAGAACAAGCCATGACTTTTGCAGTTTTAAACATCTGAAGCAGTCCTTTCACTGGTCCTTTAGGTAAATAAGAGATGGGTAGCATTCCTTTCTTCTGGTGTAAGTGTCACAAGAGCTACATTAGTGTAAAAAGCAGGAAATCAAACGTGCAACCTAGAAATAATTGGAACCCTCAATTATTTAAACTATAAATTGAAATCAAGTAGCTGCAAGCTGCAGTTGGTTATTTTTAGATTGCTTTGATGGTTTGATGATTTAAAGTCCCATCACTGCCTCCAGTATTTATCACAGCAATCTATTTTAAATTTGATCAGAGACTGTACAATCCTCCAGAGTTTGTTCTTATGTTATTTAGAAGTTGCCTGGCAAGGCAAGAGGCTGCCCATATTTTCAGTCTTGCAGCAGCAGCGTGTGTATTGGCAATAGTACTTTTGGATAAATTCCTCACTGATGCTGGCTTCTACCTGTTTCAGTATGGAATGGATACTTGTGAGAGTAGAAAGCCTTCCAGTAAGGCTGCTTTGACTACATGCAGAATCTAAGGCTACAAGAAAACGTAATGAATAGGGAATGGTAAGGAAGGAAAACCAATCAGAAGTCCTGAAGTTATAAGAAGGTATGCCAGACCTTAGGTCAGGTCTCCGTGACAATAAGCACAGGCTGACACAGAAGGTAACAGAGATGAATTAATATTACAGAGCCACAGAGCAGAGAGCAGTACGTCAGCAATTAAGCAGGCAGCTCAGGTAGGCAGTGGAGTCAGAAGGGAGGAGATATCATCAGTAGGAAGCAAGGCCCAAGAATTATGCTGTCAGCAGACTTCATTTGCCTGAGATTTATGAAGAGCCAGAACTGTTAGCATGAGCTAATTGTCTGAAAATACAGTAGTTAACCTAGAAGTATTAGGTCTTTGAAAGGTGCTTTTCAGGGTATGTTTTGAGCAAGACAGCGGTGATATATAAATCTTTATATTCATATGAATAGTATATAAAAAATAGCTTAACACTTTCCAACTCCAAGTGTTAATGACTTGAGAATAAACCCTGAGATTCTTATTAAAATGGTAATACTGTTTTACTTATTCCTATGTTTAAACATCAAGATATGCTTGGATTAAATTTTCAAGCTCGCTCCACATCACTGGCCTGTAGCTAGACCTTGATTCAAGTTAGATTTGTTTTTATTAGAGTCCCGACTTCAGAAAATCACCAGGTACTGTGTTAGCCACTGTAGAACTGTTGGTATTGGCAACACTCTTTTTTCCTTTGTGAACAGGCTACGTACAGTCTAATTGCCTGTTCTGGGCTTTTTTCTTTGAAAACATGATTCAGATTTTTGATGGACAACTCCCCTGTATTAGATCAGATTTTTTTTTTTTCTAAAAGCTTCAGAATAAACTGTTCATCAGGTACTTTTACAGTAGGTTAAAGTGAAACATGCAAATTAGAGACATATCATGATAGTTACATGTCTTCTGTTTGCATAGCACTTTTCATACTAAAGGTATTTCTGTGACAGCCGTTAGTCAGATTGCTGAAGATGGTCATATGTTATCATCATGACTTTAAATGGCATAAGAAACTTGGTTTCACTTTTGCAAATTAAGTTAACACGTTGTACTCTGATACATTGCATCATTCAAGAATGACATTCAGTCACATCTGACAAGAAGCAAAGCAATAATGTATTTTTTTCAGATGTAAAGCTAAAAGATGCAAGAATTATTCTTTAAATGAAATTAACTGGACTGGAATTTGCATAAAAATCTCAATTCCTCCTATAGCTGTCCTAAGAGCTCTGTGCCCACAGGTAATAAGAACCTTGGTCGTAGAGGAGTTGTGTTCAAATCGGCACAAACGTCAGAGAAACCACTAAATACTTGAAACAATGCCAGTCTGAGTGCAGAGACCAAAGCTCTTGTACTTGCTAGCAACTCCCAATTTTTCTCAGATTCTCCTTGGAACACAGTACTGGCTTTGATTGACTTTTCGAGCAGTACCAAGTTAAAGTAGTGGACTTGCTGATAGTCCTTGCTTGGCTCTTCTGAAGGACAAGATGTGTATGGGATTCTTTAGTCCTGAGTGGACACGCTATTGCAAATCAAAGCATGCATTCATTGCGGCTTACTGTAAATAAATTCAGAATTACTAGGTTTGTTTTTCTCATGTTCCATGTTTGTTATTTCATGTAGTATAGTCTTCTAAAAACAGTTGTGAGTGACAGAGTTCCAGGGAGTGACTTTGATCTAATAAACTTGATTTAAAAGGGAAATAGCACAGTATAAAAGAGAAAACAAGCAAGTTTTCCTGTTGTAGACACCTTTCGGTTCCTGTCCTCCAAGGACTGAAGGGACAGGCTGCTGTGAATGGTGTTTCCTATTGATGGTGAATCAGTGCACAGAACTTGTTTTTATTCAAGCCAATGTGAAATAGTTTTTCAACTAAAAATTTAGGATTCATTATTAAGTTCTATATATGTATGAAAGCCATCTGGGCTGTAATAATTGTCCTGTTCATCAGCAGGTTTTTGTTGGTTTGTGGTTTTTTTTAAAGTCTTATATTGTGTTTGTTGCTCACGATTTCATTATTCTCTGTATGTCTTTTTGTTTTTCTTATTATTCATTCTATTATTTGGTAAGGACACATCTTCTACAAAATGTTCTATTGTTATACATTAAACACATTGCTTTCAACATGCTCATAGCACTTGCAGTGTGTCGTCACTTTTTGTGCATCAGGACTTGAGATGGTTAGCCTTTATGGTTCAAGAAATTAACATTTCCCTAGTTTATCTTGGGAAGGTTTACCCTGGTAAAATGGATGAAGGTTTTGCTCTTATTTCATGTGCAGAGGAAGAAGAGGAATGGGTGAACCGTTGGTATGGATCCTCTCTCTGTATTTCTGGCTGGAGGACCTTGCATCATACCTACAGATTGCTAATGACCTCTGGATTGGCGGGTAGGGGAAGAGTTGTTTTGAATTTATTTTATTTATTTATTTATTTATTCTCAGATCAGTTTGGTAGACACTTAAGAATGAGCTTCCTCTACAATACAGGGTGTGATTTGCCTCCAAGCCCATTTGAATATGTCTTATCAAATCAGTTCCTTACCATTGCAGGGCCTTGGGCACTGGTGGAGTTTTGGTCTCTGTCACTCTCTGCTGTGGCACATAAGTGCTGATTTTCTTGAGGACTAACGTACTTTGATCTAACCACAGTTATGGCATTTAACATGAGTTATCTGGGTGTAACTTTAGTGGTCTGTGATATTTTAAAAGATATTCTGGCAAACCTTACTCTGCCTTTTTGGCAGCAGGCTCCATGAAAATCCCATAAAACCATTATACTTAAATAATTATTCTACTAGAAATAGCCATCAAGTTTATAATATTTTTCCTGTTGCAATATTGTCATGGATAGTTCCTTTTTTCCTAAGCTGCCATCCTAAGGCTAACCTTTTAAATTTGGCTGACTGTAGCTACCACTACTCAAAAATTGCTGTTTTATCATTAATATCTGCTGAAGCCTGTGTTCCAGCTATGGAGCAGCTGCTCTGAGTTTTCCTTTTTATATATTATGGCAACTAAATAGTTGACTTCTGCCACATGCTTGATTGGAGACAGATTCTTGTTTTACCGCTTTTGGATAGCTGAAGTATTTATAAGGGAAGACTTGTGCTGGGTCAGTGTCAAAGTTCAGGAAATAAATGTTTAAGGAAGCATTTATCAAAAAACTTTTGGATTCTGCATAGGCTGGAAAACTAGGAAAAAATCCAAGACCAGAAGGGATCATTTAGGTTCCATGTATAAACTCTGCGGCCGGGTACACTAATGTCTGTGTAAGCATTAGGACTTGTAAAAGGGATGGAAGACCTTTTTTTTTTTCTTTTCTTCTTCTGTAAGTTTTGGCTGCAGATGGCTAGACTAAAGCTTAGGATTAGTGTGGGCCAATGGCTTTGACTTAGTTTTTTAATATTGAGGAAACCACAAACTTTTTTTTTTTTTTTTTTTTTTTTTAAATTATGAGTGGGAGCAGGTTGGTGGGAAGACGATAGCTTTTCAGTTTTGGGTACACATCTCTGAAGGATATGGAGGAGAAAGTTAGGGGTTTGATTTAGAAAACCCAGAGCTGGAGAGCATTTTATATTCATGAATCTTCCATAGCTTGTTGTGTTAAAGTCTGTTCAGCAGCATCCTGGAATTGCTTTAGCCTAATGACAAGAACACTCTTGTTGGGTGGGTGCCTTGAGCAGAATTTTTTTACCACTTTATCAAGTCTTTTCCACACTCGAAGGTCTGCAATAAAGGATGAAATTTGGCCTTCTGTTTTAATTTTCAAACAAAAAAAGAAGTTGACATTGAATGAAATAAATTCTTTTCAGTTAAAGGGAAAAAACCCCAAAATTTATCATGATTGAATGTTTTTCAAAAAAATTAGAACATATATATATATATGTAGGACATTTGATATGAAATATTTAAGCTTTTTTGTCTTACTAAGAAATTTAGTTTGGCTTTTATATCTCAAAGGTTTTTGAATTTTGCTATTTAATGAAGGAAACAGCCTATGAAATTCTCTTGAAAGAAAAAATGTTTGCACTCTAATTTAATATGTTCATAAATATAATTAAAGGGTAAAATTATAGAATATGAGAAATAAATGTTGCATGGGAAATAGAAAAAAGTAGACTTGATGCATAAGGAGGTAAACAGTTTATTGTCTACCTTGTCCAAGTTTGCTTCTTAATAGAATTCTAATATCTGCCATGCAAATCTGATTGAGTCATGGCCTAATTATTTCACTCCAGCCGCTGTTTCTTTCTTCGAGGTCAGAATTTATTAATTTAAGAAGATTATTCCTTTAATTACCATATGCATTCTTAGAGCTTATCAGGAGGCGAACGTGCTCTTTGCCCGTAAGTGGCATTAGAGCATCTACAGTGCGTGTTCAAGCCGGCATAAAATGGTTATGGGTTTTTTTGTTTCCTGCCATATCAGATGATCTGTTTGCAGATATCTGCGTGAATGGTGTTGACTCTGATGCTAAGGTCATGATTTGTGTGACATCAGTGAAGTGTTGCTAAGCAACAGTTAGCAACTTACATCCCACATTTTGTTCCTTTGATTTTGTATTTCGTATCTATCCTGACATGTTCATGTTCAAAACCTGGGAACGCTGGTTTGTCATTGTGCATGTTTCTCACATGAGGTCACCAGAAATAGTTGAACCCATTTGGCCCAGCCCTCTGGAATGTGGTGGACTTGAGCATAGCTTTCTGAGCTGGTCAAGCAGATGTACTGATACAGACCGTGGGGAGAAGAAACTGACAATCAAGTGGTATGGAAACAAAAGATGGAGAAATAAAGTGATATGAAAGAGTAGAGAGGGCTACTGTATTCTCTCTTGAATAACGTGCCAGCTGGTCTCACAGATACCTATTTTAAAAACTCATATTTATTTAAACCTGCATGGTATTTGTCCTCCTGTAGACAAATGGCAGGCTAAAAATGTACTTTAAATTCTTCATGCATAAGCGGAAAATAAGATTCATGTCTGTATGCCCTACATTTTACATTCAGCTTTGTTTCGAATTGTATGTTCTCTTCAATATTAGTTCTTTCTCTGTTTAATTCCACATGAATATTAGGTAGTAGTTTATAAATGGTAATTAAACTTTACTGTTCACCAGTGGGTAGGAGTTATTCTTGTTTGGTACATAGGGAACACAGAGTAGAAATGGATTAGTATAACCTATGTAGGTGGGAGACCAATAAACAGAATACCATTGTCCTTATTTTTTTTTTCATTATGGATTCCCACTGGCAAGTCCAGGAGCATGTCAGAAATCTGCTTCCCACAGTGTCTGAGATCCCCCTGATCAGACATATATAAAGTTAACCACTCTGCAGAACAGCAAATTCTAACTGGCACCAGTAAGGTCAACCCCCCTTTCCCGGCTGAAGCCCAAAATTACTGATTAATCAACCCTGCGTTGATATGTTAATTTCAAGCACATACAGTGGTGGTTGTTTATCGCTGATAAACATGACAGGCAACAATTTCTTCTCCACAGATACCCAATCTAATAAAGAAATAGCGTACTGTTAGCTCTGTAGGGGTGTACTGCCACAAGATGCATCAGCGTTATCAGATGTCAGGCTATTTGTTATGTCTCCACAATCCTCAGGATCAGCATGAAGTCATCACTAACGAAATGTCATCTAGCTTCTTCAGCTAAGCTATTAAAGCCTTGAGCCTCCTCTTGTCATACCCCACAGGAGCAATAGCAGTTGATTTTCTTGTGTAAATACTGTAAAATGCAGTTGTTTGTGAGAACTATCCATCTTGAAATACTACTGGTTTGGATTTTTTCTTACATTGTAGACTGCCATGCAGTAGATGGTTCACCAGTAAGGTCGGTGAACCTTCTTAGTTTGCAAGGGAGCACTCTGCACGCATTTTTGGTAGCAGTACAGTGCACAACAAACTCCTTTTATATGTGAACCTGCTTTTTGTTCCTATTAGGAGCCAAGCAGCATGCGTTTATGTGCAGTACTAGTATACTCAAAGTGTTTTCCTTCTCTGTTACCCAAAAGTGGGCACTGAATCAGTACTACTGCATCACTCCATTGAGCTCATTTAGCTAGTGAAAAATAATACTGTGTCTTTTGGTAACTTTATTAATTTAGCAATTTTTTTTTTCCAAGAAACAGTGCCATGTCTTCCTTATAAAAACAAACCAGGATTTATCAGTCAGCTAGAATATAGTATTTGGTTTTTAGGTTATACTAAATTCTGAGGTGATGTTAAAATCTACTAGGGCAATATAATCCTCTTTTTTAGCCTTCCGGTTATCCCTCTCTCATAGACAATTTCTCATTAGTATGTTCCATCTTCACTTCAAGTGGATTTCTTGCTCTTTTAACATATTCTGCATTCTTAGTTAAAGTCTAATTATTGGTCTCTCTCTATCCAAATGCCTCCGTACTTTGTCTGTTGACAAGCCTACATTCACGTTATCCCAGGAGTGATTACTGCACACAGCTTTGATTCTGTTGCTTCAGCAGAGAGCGTTAAGTTCAGTCTTTATAGCTAATGATATAAAAGAGGATATAGGTAGAATAAAACTGTTCCTAGATTTCATAAAGTTAATGCATGCATTTGCATAAATACCTGAAAGATCACAGTAGATCTGTTGTCCACAGTATTGGTATTTTGCTACTAAAATAAGGACTAGAATTAAAAACAACAAATCCCAAGGATGTGGTTGCTGCTAGCGTGAAGCTGATGGGTCACTTTTCAGAAGCTCGGGACTTAATTGTGCACGGCTTTTTTGAAATTCTGGCTGCTGACATTGTATGCCTAATTAGGAGCTTGGAGGCTTTTTGAAAATGAAGGCCAAGGTGGAACACCAAAGAAGCAAATAGTCTACATCTCACTGGAGGAGAGACTGGGGCTGGGCTACAGGAAATGTTCTCTAAACAGAATTTGAAAATAATACAGGACCAAAAGGAGATGACCGGAGAAAATGAGATAATCTCAGAGCTCAAGCATGATTTACTGAAATCCTAGATGAGAAACAGACGAACCTCATGATGTTAACTGGACAGTTGTTCACAATCCTTGTCCTGAAGGATATACCTTGCAGTATTTCCTGACAGAAAAGGTAGTAAAGGGGCAAAAAGGAAAAGCCAATTTTCAGAGATTTATTAAAATCTAAGTTTTATTTTTCTCCCCTATCTTCCACGAAAGATGGGAAAACAAAGAAGAAAAAAAAGTTCTTGTCTTCACATGCTTGAGCACTGAACATGCAAACTTCAGTGGAACTGAAGATTGGAGGAAAGAAAAATTCAAGGAACCCAATAGTTCTGGAAGCCTAAGGTTGTGTGTGGTGGTTATTTGCCCATGCAAAGAATTTGAACATCATCTTACTGGAGATCTGAAAACCATTGTAACATGTGCACATAGGTTTCTGCAGGAGGAACATATATAAATGTAATTATGCAATGTCTTCAGTCATCAGTCTCTCTTCTGTTATTCTTTGAAACGTTCTGCTTAAAGTCCAACAGGGTAGATTCACCTCAAGACCTGGTGCTTTATGATATTGATCCTCAAACTGATACTTGCGTCTTAGAGAGGAGGTATATCCCCACGCCTGAGATTCTCTTTGAGTGCAATAACCTGAAGAGTTTGTCTACATATTCTGCTTTTAAACATGGAGTGTGCTTGTCAGAATTTCCTGGGATTCTCTCCTTTAGAGCCTTTTGAGGATGAAAAGACTTACTCTAGCACAGCAGAAATGTGATTAAAAGTCATAGTCATAAATAGGAAATTAAAAAATAATAGCATGGGGAATAAATTTTTCAATAATCTCTGGTTTTTACATAAATTATACTATGCTTTTTTTTTATAGTAAGAGTAGATTGGATTTCTCATAGCTATTGGTACATATACCTTTGCTATTGTAGCTGTGATAACGGTGTGTATAGCCATGAGTACATAGAATTTTATGGAGCAGAGTTTTTAGCTGTAGATGCTATAGGAGGAAGTCTGTGGCAGGAGTAAGAATAGACGTCAGGCTTCCTGAACTCTGTTTTTGTACCTTAATCAAGAAATCATATGGCTCACCTACTTTCTTAGGCTTTTTTTCAGGAATTTGTTGGTAAGAAGTGATGACCACCAAAAAAAAGCCCGCATAATCCCTGAAGGGAAAGCTTTTGTTTGTTTGTTATGTGCAATTAAAATGGTATTCCTGAATTAAGTTTATGTTACTTTGGAAATATAATACAATATAAAATGGGTTTTTATATATATATATATATATATATATATAAAAAATGGTATGTATAAGCAAGCCTACCTCTGGAATAAGTATCCATATAAGAAGGTAAGGTGATACATTTCCAGGAGAAGACAAATGATAAATTAATGTGGTTTGGGAAGGGGGAATTGAAGGCAGAGAGATATATGCTGATTGAAAGTAATATAACAAATCTATTGCTTTTGCGTTTAATAGGGTAATTATGACTACATGATATTTTGTGGTCTCTTGTCATTTTCATTTGTCAAAAAAAGGAATTTTCTATGCCACGAAAAATGGCAAAATATGGTAGCTAGTAGCAGATGATATGGAAGCCTTTGCTTGGGAGAGCAGGGGAAGTGGGGGAAGAAAAAAAGTCAGTCGGGTGAAGCTAAGGGAACAAACCAGGCTGGGTTTCAGTCCAGAATGTTTGTAGAGCATTTTTTTTTCCTTTGAGAAGCATAAGCAAAACCTTTTTGAATGGCAAAAGGAGTCTAGTCATGAACATTAAAAAGTTTTGATAATATCTGCTGCCACTAATTCTGGGTCATTTTGATAAGTTAGGCGATGACAACAAAATTGGTTTTTATCAGGGTTGTATGTGAAGGGGCAGCTTTCACAGTTAAAGCACATATTCCATCTGTATTTATGCTAGCATGGACATCGGTGTGAAACACCAGATGCATTGTCTCACCTCTCCCGTTTTGGCATTGATGTTGACTTCATAAGAGGAAAAGTGTAGGTATATCCTGTCCATGCTTTGCACGACTTCGCTGAGGACTGCTGGGAGAAAGATTTTTGTAGGACAGGATAGCTCTTAGTGTCACAGCTTAAACAGCAAGCAGCCATATTATTTAGCACTTGAAAAATGATAATCACTTGTGGGATAAAAAAATAATCTATTTTGAGCTCTAAAGCCTCAACTGTAGCAGTACTTTACAAGGTAAAGCAATATAAGAGGACAGTCAATTCACAGAGTTCTGCTTGGCAGCAGCAGAACCTCAGAAGTAAGGTACACAACTGGCAAAACAGTTCAGCAGCTAAATAGACTCTGGTCATTGAAAATTTGCAATTTAAGGGCAGGCTCAACTTTGCTGTTCTCTGACAGCAGCCTACATGTATTTCTACCTTAATAAGCTAAGGATTCACCAAAGATACCGACAGACATCAGAATGCCTTTGGAAGTAATTGCTTCAGGAAAATTTCCAATATTACAGGAAATAAATTTATTATATATGCCAGGACTTGTCAAAGCTATCCAGAAAAAAGATGGAAATAGTCTGAGACATGTTTAGGAGGGTTTAGAAATTGGAAGAGGATATAAAAGTAGTTGATTGAAATAATCTATCTATTAAATACCACTAAGAGAAGAACAACTCATTGAACTCATACAGCATGCCTAGGACTGAACAGCAGAAAGAGTGATGTTGCAGAAAATGTTGCAGAAAACTTCAGCCCTTTAGGCTTCCCACAGTAGTCATGACAGAATTAACAGATTTTTTTTTTTTCTTTTTTTTTTTTCTGGCTTTATAAGCATGGTAGAGGAGACACTTTCTTTGGTGGTTCCTGGGGAAGTTGATTGTCTTTTGTTTGAAGACCTAGCAGAGACCAATGAATAACCCCAACTTAGTTTAGTAGCTGCATGACGTGCACCTTATGTTCTTCTTTTAGTAGGATAATTAAGGTTTTGTTTTATAAGAAAAGAGTTAATTGTTTTGGCTGGTAAGAGGTTCACCAAGCATTTTCAATTTGAATTTAATTCTGAAGACTTTTTCTATTCCACTCTTAAAGAAGGCTTTAGATGTACAAAATAAGTGTTTTTCTTTATCCCAACTCTATTAGTCTAAAACAAACAAAAAACTATATACAGTACCTCTTCCGAAAATCCTTGCTTTCCTCATACCCTTAAATCATCACGGATTAAACAACTTTACTATATCAGTGTTATGGGCTTCCTACAGAAGGAAATCACATGTTATCAGTCTGATTTTGAGTAGCTGCTGTAAAACAGCTATTAAAAAAATCAGACTAAAAACTAAAACAGACTAAATTGTTATTTATCTAATTACTAGTGAACTTTGCACTTTGATTTTCCAGCATCAAGAAAAACTTACTGACTGTACATCATCTGAGAATGAGTTTGAGTTTTTGAAGTTTTTTACCTAAGCTACTAACGCTGGCATCAACTAATAATTCAAAGTTTGTGTAAATTAGTTATTTCAGACTTTATTGATTTGTACCTGTGAGTGAGCAGTCAGTTAGCTAGTTTTTTTCCCACAACTGATTTCCAGGCCATTTTCTGTCTTGTTTGCTGTGCCAGTTCAATGCTTTAAACTTTGGAGCAAATATTCTAATCTATGCCTACCTGTGAGCACACCTTAGTTTTATGCATATGCCCCTTCATATGTAGGGAGGGAGACAGACACACACTAATTGAAACATAATGAGGGAACTTTGTTTGACTAGTAACCCAGAAAAAACTGGGTCCAGTTTTTTTCTTATTCTGACTCTCCAATTTAGTAGAGTTTTTGACCAATTGATTAGAACTTCTTTTCCCTATGGTTCAACAGTGGTTTCCCTTCTTCTCAGTATTCACACCAAGAGCTGATAACATGATGGCAAGCAAGAAGCTGTCTGTGTGTGATAGAAAGAGGGGTCAGCCAAGTAAGTAAAGTAAGCATGGTCTGCCAAAAACATAGGCATTAAGGAAAGATTAGGCTAATGAGACCACTAGTGGCTTCATTGTTCAGAGCAAATTTAGAGGAAGAACAATTATGATGCTGCAATTACCTGCCACAGTTCATAAACCATTCTACTGCTCCTGAGCGTAAATGATGATTATCATGGCTATCAGGCTGTAGAAGCCCATTGTGTAATAAGGCCAAGAACTGTTGGAAAGCTTGTGTTACTCCAGTGCAGAAACAGATGTCACCCAGTGATGGCTGAAATGGCCCCTCCAGATGGATGAGAGCAATGGTTGTGTGGTGGGTTGGCACTCCGCACAAATTGCAACTGACTGCAAAGGCCCTAAAGGATGGTGCCTGTTCTCCCATAGTCATGCTGCCAGGAGAAACCCTATTACAAGTAGCTGCTTATGCCAGCTCCCAAACATTTTTATATCATGGGAGCAAGACAAATCAACCAAAGTTGTCCAGAACAAGAGTCTGGCCTGTGAAAGCAAGAGTCCACGTGGCATTAGAGGAAATCTGCTGTTTCACCTTCAGATGGTAAAAGTCTTCTAGATAGGATCCTGATCAGTGCGCAGAGCACTGAGTAGTGGGTGGTACTAAATTCTTTTACACACATGGAATGGATTTCATTATTAAAGTATCTCTTCTGAGATCAAGAAGATCCAGTCTTGCAACACTGGATCTATTACAGAGCCGTTTCTTGAACTCAAAGGTTCCCAGTTGAGAAATTCTGCTGGCTACAAAGGAGCTGTTGTGATCCTGTAAGGAGACTCAAAATTCATTTCTGTTAAATCCTGCAAAAGGAACCGAACAGAATGTCCTCTGGAGAACTAAACTTTCTGGAGATTCCTGTTCATAGAATTCCTTTAATGCTCTTTTTTTTTTTTTCAGCATGACTAAAATTGCTTTTTCAGAGTCTGACCTGGGGGATGCTCCCCTTGAAACCTTCTTAGAGTTTGCTGAATTGCTTGCAGGGAATTACTTCATATGCTCTGCATCATAGCGACATACTTCCTGCCCTCTCTTCCCACAATTTAGCAAAGTATAAAAGATGGTACCTAACTTACTGCTTCTGCATAATTAATGAAGACTGCGTTACTGCTTTGTTCAGCACATACTTGTGGACTTGCTGAAGTGGAGAACAAGTTGGCTGATACAACATGCGTCAGCCGGACTTGCCCCTGCTCCCCATAGTGTTAGGATCATGAAAGAACTGGATGTCTTATTTGGGTACCATCATGCAGTCTGGTCTACATGCACTCCTGCCAGATTGAACCTGTCCCACTAGCCTTGTGAAACAACATCTCAAAACCATCTGCTCAATGTTGTCTGGCACAATATTTCCATAATTCCTGGGAGGTAGCGTTGATAGAAATTTATGACCAGGATGACTTTTATTTACTGGTTCAGAAACAAATCCACTGGTAAAATCACTTATCTCTTTTTTTTTTTTTTTTTTTTTTTCAGAGCTACTGCCCAGTTAGCAGTATTCAACAGTACCCACTTGAAGTGACTGCTTCGTAGCTCAACCCTCATGCACGCACGTCAGTGACATGTAGCTCTAGGTTGTTCTTCTGGGCTCATGGAAGAAGGACATAGTATCTATTTGAAGAAAAGAATTTAACACTTTCACAGTTTCTCTGGAAGAATTAAACCATCCCTTCGAAGAGTCAGGTTGGAATTGTGTTTTAGAATGTGTAAATTGTCAGGGAATATAATGCTATGACATGTAAAGGCTAGGTTTACGTGGAGGAAGTTTAGGCAAGTGATTTATGAGGAATAACACTTGCATTAGCAGTTTGATGTTATAACTCAAGCAATTCATCAGATTTTACTTTGGTCCATTTATTTTGTACTTCCCTTGCCCAAGGCCTTGTTTCTCATTGCAATAAAAGGTCAACTTCCAGCACTGAGCTAAGCAAGAGCAGTACAGAAGAGAGTTCAAAGACAAGGTAACGCACAAACCAGAAGAATCCAGATGAAGGTTGATATTTAAAATACCTTTATTTTAAATATAAATACATATAAAATCAATACTTATGAGTAAATCTGTCTTAGCTTTTAAAATCATCTCACTACAGCTTGCATCTGGCATGTCATTTTGGGGACATCAGTCAGTTTGAATGTCATATATACATATCAGCGTCAGACTTCATCAGGTGTCAAAGATTTTGCTGAAACCTGAGAAGCTGCGAGAATCCTTTGTGAGCCCACACTTCAAAAATCATTTCTTAAACATGAGCTGAGGACCGTGGTAGTGGCAGCCTTTCACAATGTACTATACTCATGGGTCATGCAAATGGCAGTCTTTGCAAATGAGCACTGCTTAAAATGTAGCAACTGCTATTGTAAATAACATAGACTTTGTGTTGTACAGGAAGATCATGCAGCAATTTCAGATTTTGTACTGAAGACACTGATCAGGATTATTGTTATTACCAGAGAAGACAGCCTGAATGGAAAAAAAATCCAAATAGGTCTTAAGGGGAAGCTAGTGTTCTGTAGTAATGGAAAATGTGTTTTATTTTTCACTGATACTGCATTAAAGTAGTGTATGGCAAACCAAACAGCTGTGGCTGTAGTTTCTGGATGTGGCCAAACACAAGGGAAAATGCTTGTGTCACATTTGTTTGATTTGCACGTGATCTTCTGCCAAATTAAATTAGAGGTTTACTGTAGCAAATAGAGCTCATTTTCACCTGTTGGTGCAGCTGCCATCTTACCAATGTAATGTCTTTTTAGAGTAGAATAGGCAGTTTGTTTGCTTGTGGTTTTTTCCCTTTCAGTGCCTGGGTAACTGTCATTGACAGAGGAGGGCAGAACAAACAGGTCAGAAGAAATGAAGTGCTGTCAAGTCTCCCTTTCCTGACGCTGCCACGGTGCTTCTTGCTTTTTGCTGAATTCCCAGCCCTTCTCCCAGAGTCTGCCTTCAAAGTGGCACATGCCACTTTCTTTATGTCTAGTTGAGCTGGTGTGGAACTGCAGAGTCCTTCTCTTGCTCTCTTGAAGGGTTCAAACCAGGGCGTATTTAGACAAAAAAAAAATTCTGCCTATGAATTTTAGTTTCCTAGAGAATGCCTAGCCTCAGCACACTGCTTCAGTTCCATAGTGCCACTGTGTCATATGAAACAATCCTTTATAGTGGGTTACTTTTTCAATTCTAAATGTTACCTACTTCATGAACTTCTATGGAACAGTCTCGTCAGCCAATCTTTCTAATTAGTATGCCTAATGCTTGCTTGTTATCCCCTTGCTTTAGTTTCCTAAAAGGTAGTGATCCTCAACTATTTCTGCAAGGGGTTCAGCAATGATAAAAATGAAGCTGCTTCAGGCAGGGTTGAGCGAGGACTGCCCTTTTTCTCATGCAGGATGGAGAGGATAATATTCCTGGGTGTCACTCTCAAGCGCGGTAGGAACAGTGGTGTCTGGATCCTGGTTTTTGCACTGAAATGTCAGAGGTGGTGCGAGCTTCCCCCAATTCATCACTGCCCCTGAAGAGGGACAGCCTCTATTATTTGCACTGCTGCTTCCTGTGTGCTGATTTTGGATGCCTACTCTGAGGGCTGGGTTTTAGGGGGAAAGCAAGCTTTGTAGTAATGCCTTTGGGAAATAGATATGGCTGGCTGTTCTAGCTGAAGAACTTGGCCATAAATTATGACGAGTGTCAGCACCCCTGCGGTACCAGTAAGTTTACCAACAGAAATGTGTCAAGTGAATTGCAAATTAGTGCATATCAACATCCGAGTGCTTTATTTAGCTTTAGTGAGTTCTTGGTTTTCCAGTTGCTCTTGAAATATTAAAAACCCCCAGAACTTCTTGGTGTTATTATTTAATCCATTGTATATCCAAAATCATCTTTTCTCAGTGGGACCTCATCAGAGAGAATCAAAGTGTGAAACTGAAATTAATTAATGGATGGGGGTGAGCTGAGAAAAAACTACTGTGGAGCTCACAGAAGAATGTGGAAAGTGTCAAAAGATATATTCATGATATTTATTGACAAATGAAATAGTTTAATAAAGAATAAGAAATTTGGTGGATATTTATGTGCATGAAAGGATTGAGTTGAATTTCTCTTCTAGAGTTCTCTGATTTGCAGATTAAGACATACTTGGTACTCATGATCAGTTATGGTGTTTTTTTCTAAACTTAGTATCAATAACAGTCCGAAAACCCTACTAATTTCAACCACTTGTGAGTATTTCAAGTTGCTGTTTGAAAAGTAGCATTCCACCAAGGGAACAAGACTAATACAGTAGGGGTTTGAATGACCAGCTGAACAACTCATAGTAAATGAGGAGATGAAAAGACCACAGAGTACACAACCTTTAGGCTGGAAATTAGTCATCTAAACAATTTTCAGATCAATATAACAGACACAATCAGGAGCTATTCAACAATACTTTATGTAAGAAGAGACTATTCTAACTAGCCGTCCTACGGAACAGTTTGCCTGACCTTGATACACAGATCATCTGGACCTGCTCTGGAAATATGAGATGTACTGTAGTTGCAAATGCTTATTTACAGAAAAAGCGATTAAAAAAAGAAGAAAATGCTGTCAAAATAATTTTGTCTGTGACTGACTCGTGGTGGCTGGATGCTCCTGTTGCCTCCATCTTGCTGCTGATTTCAGACCTGCGAGGCTGGGTACATCAATCTGCCTGTACGCAGTACTTGGCAGGATGAAGCTGTACTTGGAGTAAGCTGGCTGGAAGTAGTAGGGTATTAGTGTTGCTTAAGGGTTGAGCCTGTCCTCATATATACAAGTTGCAGTAATGGAATCTGACCTTTTTATGACACCCTTGATAGAAAATGCCATCATGTATTAATAGCTGGTATTAAATAAAGTGTCATCAGTGAATGAAAGGGCAACCCTTGCCCATTAGATACTATGCCACCATTGCCCAGCCTTCACTGGGCTGTGACATTTCTCACTGGGACAATGAAAGCTCTAATTTAAAATGCTGTCTTGAGAGGAAAACATATTAATGCTTGCAGCTTGTGTTGATTGTTACCAGACTTTTTTTCACAGGTTTTTCTTCTTCATTGTCTTTGTGCCTCAATCAGTACTGCCTGGTTTTAGGCCCAGACAGACGTGCATGTGCTGAAAAACTGCCTAGCAGCCTCCCATGCCTTTTCATTTTCCTTACACTGGAATGTGAGTACAGGGGAGGTAAGAAGGTAAGAGCTAAGACAGTCTTAAAAATCACAGGCCAGTATGTCAAAGGCCAGTATTTTGGCTACTAATTGTCTTCGCCAGCCTTCCAAACCTTAATTATTTTTAGAGCATTTTCACCTTCCCTGTTATATCTGGGCATTCATCTGTTAGGAACATTTCTTGTGAGATTTTTGCTTTGTTTACATTCATTGCTTGACAGTCCTTAGGAGACAATATATGTATTTTTTATACACACACACACACATGCTCTCACTCTCTGTCCTTGTGTAATGCGTAAATCCATTAATGGACACAACAGTATAATAGAATAAGACAAAGATAAACTGCTTGAAGGAACCTGAGGAGAACTCTCCTTAAATGTAATGTCCGCATGGTTTTGTTCAAGTCAATGGAATAATTGCACAGGAGTATGGAATGCAGAGACTGGTACATGATTTTCTTGATTAAGTGAAGTAAATAAGGTTATAGACATATATTTAGAGAGAGTTAGTCTCTGGTTCATCAGTGATATAAAGAGAATTCAAATATATCCCCACTACAGCTGCACTAAAATTGTCAGAGAATAATAATCTTAGCTCATTAAAGGCTTAAACTTGCAGGTCCTAACAATTCTGGTCTTAACCCCCAGTGAACTTAAGTAATAAGCATTGCCTACTCTGCATGTTACATATGTTCTTCAGAGACATGCTGTTTCACAGCCACGGTATTTGGCGGATCAGATGACCAAAGGGAGTTTGGTTTTGGAAGCAGAATTGGTTACGCCTAGAATGGGCTGGGTGGTTGACATCCAAATAGCGTGGGTATGGCATTATGCAGCACCCAAATCTGCGTGTACTGTACAGTAGCCTTTGACCTGCTGCTGCTTTTTTTTTCCCTGCTAAGAAAACAGTTTTTTAGATACCTTTGCCACTCTTGTCTCCAGCCTTCTGGTGCTGCCTGCAAGTGCTGTAGCAACAGAAGCACTCGCTAATGAGAGGGTCAGTTGCTGCTGCTGCAAGCACACCTCCTCGCACCTCTGCATTTGGGGGTTTCCTCCTGCACCCCTGAAGACTTTCTGCTGCTGTTTCCAGAAGTGAAAATGCAGGTGTGGGGTTTGGAAGGCTTGGTTGGTACTAGTTTTCTTCTGTTTCTTTTTGGCTTACGGGCTTGTACCCAACACCTATTGATTGTTGGGTACAAAGACTCTTGGCTTCAATCAAGTATTGTAGATTTTGAGCACAATAGATGCTTTGCTAAGCAAGATATGGTTAAAATTGACTGTGTCATAGACTTAAGTAGGGAGAAGGCAATTTCTTGTGTAAGAAAAGGTGACTCCCTTCGGTGTTTTTTAGCATGGAATACAGAATAGAGGACACCTTCTGACTTGACTTCTTTGGTCTGTAAGATGACTGTCCTGCAATGTGGATGATGTCACAGACCTGCTTGTCTCCTTTT
Source organism: Balearica regulorum gibbericeps (assembly GCF_011004875.1). Classification (NCBI taxonomy): domain Eukaryota; kingdom Metazoa; phylum Chordata; class Aves; order Gruiformes; family Gruidae; genus Balearica; species Balearica regulorum. Next base: position 3,185,465 of record NC_046193.1, read on the forward strand.
GGATGAACCGTATTTCTGATACGGTTCTTACAGAAGATGTACCCTTATAGAAAAGTCTTGTAGAGGTCAGAGGCTATAGGAGTGGCTTTACCTAAGGAATTCAGCAGTGAGCAGTTGTTTTGCCCTCTAAGTTTTTTCATTGCTAGTGAGAGGTCTGCGTGAGGAACGGGTCTCTCGAAGAATTTATAGAATAGTTCAGAAAGATTTTAATTTTTTGTTATGCTTATATGGGTGATAGTTTTCAGATATACTTTCGCTCCCTCAAAATCTGCTTTTTGTATTTCACAGTTCTCTCAACCTAAACCCACTAATCCTCTAATCACCTTAAATTAGCTCTCAAGGTCTTGTTTCTCCACCGAGCTCTTTTGCTGGTTTTAAAGAGCATTCTAACAAGCACGCACAATGGATTGCACTCCTGTTTTGAAAGACTGGCTGGGAAAACACATTTTTCCTGCAAACATCAATTTTAACCGCTAGACTGTCAGAATTGAATGCCTGTTTCTGTCCTCTTAGGCGAGATTTATGTTACTCTCTCACTGAATGAGCAGGTGGAACAGAATAGTGTTGTACTGAAGAACAATGACTACTATATACCTAAATGTTTCTCTGGGCCTGCAGGCTGAGACCACTATCTAGAACTGAGAACAAAATATATTACTTTTATGACTGTGAGCAAAACACCCTAAATCTTTTTCCACTGCTGTTTTCCCCCATTGCTCATGTTACACACAAAATCAAGTGTCTGCTATGATTCAGTCACAGTCGCTGTGCATTTTCTGCACAATATTATTTCCTGTTACTTAGATACTTATATTTTTTTAAATACTGTGAATCAGTACAAGGTTATATTTACTCTGTTTCAATGTGATAATGCCACCATGTTACAAGGTATAAACCTGTCTTGTCATAGAGACATGATTATGAATGGAGTTACTGAAGTCTTGGAGCACAGTGATAGCTAGAAGTCTCATGGACTGTAAATCCATTTCAGCTTTGTATGGCAGGTAGTACATGCACAGAGTGGGATTAGATACCTGGAATCGGGGCTTGTTTTTGAGGAACTTCAGACTGAAGAAGACCCTGTGAGGCAAAGTGAAGTTGGGAGAGGTGAACTCCTGAGATCTTCAGCCCATCTGGACTGTAGGGTCCCTACTCGGGTGCAGGGACTCACAGGTGCCTGATGATGTTTTGCATTTTATAGAGTAGAAGGTATGTGCTAATGACCACTGGAGAGACATCCTATCCCTTCATAATTTTTGAGAGTCCTTCCTTACTTCAGGAATGGAGAGAGCTCACAATTAATTGTGGGAAGGGGCACAGTGTACTGTGGTCATGCTAGACCGTAGGGAAGGGCTCAGAGTGTGGGACATGTCTTTTGTTTTGAATTCTGCATTAGTAATTGTCTCTGTTGTAGTATCACACACATCCAGATTGTGAAACAACTGGGATATTGGTATATTGACTGTACCTTCTTCTACTTGTTTTTCAGAAAGTGATTTAGAGCCACACAAAATGTTTCGTTCCATTGTGAATGACTTAGCCTTGAATTTTCAGAAGATTTGAAAATCTTTTAGTTGAATTAGAAAATTACAGGTTGAATGAGATAAATTTGTATCTGATGCTTTGTTTCAGAAGTATGCTCAATTGGTTTAATTCCGAATTAAAATGTTTGGGTCTTTTGAATTTTGGTTTTGATTTGGCAGAAACTTGTCACCAAGTTTCACTCTGTTTTTTAGATAGTTTGGATGACAAATATATATTAACAGTCAGTAATGTAGCTGTTGTAATAGCAAAAGTCATCCTCTGTGCTGAACACTGTATATTTAAATAGATAAAGTAGGAAAGGACCCCACCTATTTTACTGATGGCCTCAGAACCAGACATGAGTTCCATTCTGATCCCAAACAGGGATCAATTTACCACTGTTGGTCTGTGAGGAAAGGAAAATGGATCAGTACTGAAAAGCAAGGTATGAAAGTACAGTACTGTATTGCAGTTTATGGTATGTTTAATGGCAGCTTCACACTATGGTGGTTCACGGGAAATGGTGAAGGTTGAGAGTAAGCTGTAGACCAAAAAGGGTGGGAATCAGTAGAGATAAAGGAGAGCAGAACGTTGCAGTACATCTATTAGAGGTACGTTTTTTGCTCTAAGCAAACATATCTCTACATATAAAGTAGTAAAGTTATGGGTTTTTCAAAATTAAGTCCTGTGAGATTCCCCTCAACTGGATTGCATAGGAATAGCATAGCATATTAAAATGTTAACTTTTCAAATTTGCTGAATAACTTAAGTGATTTTTTTTATCATTGTTATTTCTTTAAAGTGTTCATAGTCTGTGTGGGTGGATAACAGGAGAAAAAAGGAGCTCAGGCAGCACTGAGACCTTGCATTAGAAAGAAATTGCTGCCTGGAGGAGTTAAGCTTTATGGTCAAATTTTAAAGCCTTTGATAATAAGAAAGGTAAAGAAAATGGATTTTACATTGCTGCAGAATACATAATATTCTATGTCTATAACCTGTCCTAGATTACTGTGGCATATGCAGGATTTAAACATTCGTAACCGCAACAGTCCTTTGGGAGGCTTGTTATTTGTTCAGAGGAAATCTCAATACTTTTCAGCAGAAAAGAATATGGTTCATGAACTGATTGCCTTTCTTCTGCTTTTGTTTTAATAGTCATCCTGGGAGTATGCTCCGGTTAACCAAGGATTGTGCTGCTTGCTTTAGTGGAGAACGGTGAGATGAGATTTAATGTGGTGTGAAAGACATTGAGCATGGGAGAAAGGGAGGGAGGGGAGGAAAAAGTTTATGCTCCCTCCTTATCAGTGTAATTTTGTAATCTGCAGTATCTTCCCCCCCCCCCCTTTTTTTTCTGTGCACTAGGATGTAGAGCATGTGAGAGAAGTATGTTGCTTAGCAACTGGAGGTGAACAACCTGTGCAGAGAAATAACAGCAGGGAAGAGGAGGGAGCATGAATGTATGTGGCCCTTATTTCAGTTGCTCCTTTTAGAAATGAGGCAGGAAATCTTTTGCTGAGGCTCCTTTCTTCTGCATTTCTTTCCCCAAACAAGTGTCTTTTCTGCCTTTCTCACCAAACAGGATGCATCCAGCTGATGTATTATTGCGGTAAAGGAGTTTGGTCATCTGGAAATCATAAAAATCTAGGATCTGCAGAGTGAATAAAATGCAAAAGTGCACTGGAGGAAATTTTGGTTGCTGGAATGCAAAAGGTTAAGTTGCTTTGGCTGAACTCCGTAAAGTCTGGAATGAATTGAGGTAATGAGGGAAGGAGATCCCTCCCATCAAAAGTGGGACGATGTACTTTGGAACAAGTCTTGGCTAATGGCTGCAGAAATTAGAGGAGACAGAGCTTGTTAACAGTCCCATATTAAGAGTCCTGTCTCAGGGTCTGGCTTTCATGGAATTACCGTCATCAATGTATTCTGGTTTGTGTTAAGAACCAAGAAGAGGGATGGTCTGTCACTCTGCCAGATCCTCTGGGCAGAGAGAAAAAGTATGGCTCACCGCTTAAAAATTTTAGGAGAAAAGCCAGGGAAGATATCTGTTTCAGGCTTCTTATCATCAGGTAACTTTAACTGTAGAATCGCATCCAAACCAGACTCAAAGCAAAAAATTCCACCTACTTACAACTTTTTTCTACAGGTGCAAGATCTAAGTTGACCTCTGATCTCACACAATGCCACTGACTGTGCAAAAAACCTCTGAAGAAATAGCTGTAAAATGGTTTCTTATCAATGGGCTGTGTAGGCAGTGCAGTCCATGAAGCACAGCCCGTACAGTGCTGTTTGGAATTCGTGTCCATTTTTAAATGCGTATGCTGAAATACAGGTCCCTCACCTCAATACACAGAAATGTGAGGGGGAAGAAGTGGCTGCAAATAGTATTTGAATGCAAAACACTTAGTGCCAGCAGAGCTTGTGACAGAGTGCTGAGCAGACCAACTATTAGCTCTGGCTATGCATATAGTGGACATAAAGCAAGATGACCTAATGCTGAGATCAAGATACTTCACCAGCCCATGGCATTAGGCCTATTACTTTCTTGCCTGCTAGAAAATGTCAGAAGAAATACTTGTCTTTTTCTAGTGAGTCTGGAAAATGTAACAAGTTTGTGTAATGTGAGATGTCAGGGGTGCGTGCTCCCGAGCTGAGGTACTCCAGCCTTGTGTCCCCAAAGTCCCTGCTGAACTCCACCATTCAGGTGGGAACTGGGGAGGGGATGGTTCCTAAAGTAGATTCTCCTAATGGCTTTGTAAATCAAATCTGAGGTGAACTGACACCAAAGCATTATATCAAATACACAGCAAAGTTGTAACGTGCTAGTCAGGTGTTTTATGCAGGGGTCGCTGCCAAGTAAGCAGCCAGATGAATTTTGCTCCCACTGGATTCCTAAGATTTAGATCCACAAAAATAGGTAGATTCCTAATTCCAGTTGATTCCAGTAGAGACTGGGCACCTATATAATTCTGGTGATCTGTGCCAAAGAACCTTTTGCTGGCAGCTCTGCAAAGGGCATATGGAAACCTTAGCTTTGTTATTGGTCACTGGGGGAATTTTGTGACTTTTGGTATTTTAAATACCCAGTAGGCAGTCTTACCATTCCTTCTAAACCATATATTCATGATGTGTATTACATGGCTGCCAACGATTGTGGTTAAATGAACTCTGTCTTTCAGGAAGAGCTGAGAGCGCCCTTCACCCAGCATCATTAAAATATGTAGCGTAATCACCGTCTTCGGCTGCTGGCTCGCATGGAAATGGCAAGACCCTACAACTCCTGAGTGACTGCAGAAGCCAGTGAGCTTCCAATTCTCTCTCACTCTCAGGAAGCGCTAGTCACTAGTGTAGCAGCAGCTGAGTGTAGATGAGCTAATGAAGATTGATGGCAAGTTGTGTGAGTGAAAATGTTGTATTGCTCTATGATATTAGGTGTAATGAAGCCGTGTCCATGCCAATGCAGGAATACTGAATTCTAGTTATTTACTTTAAAGGAATAGTCCTGCAATTATGAAGATGGGCTGCATGTTATTTCAAAGTCTTCTTCATGTGTGGAAAGCTCTCTGCTAGCTTTTGCGAGAAGCTTGAGCTTCCGAACAGAGATGCTAGTGCCTATGATTGGGTGGATGACCCCAAAATGAGGCAAAATCCACACCAAGATATTTCAAAGAATATAATTTTGTACAAAGCTTCCAGTCCTGAGGAGAAAACTGCTGGAGTTGCCTGTGTTGTACTTTTTTGGGGGGGAAGGAGGAAGGGGAGTGGAATTCCAACATTGTAAATAATGTCTAACAACTCCAGGGGAAGGAAGAGTAGGACGTTGTGCTAAGTGCTAAATCTAGACTTTACTGAGGCAGCCCTACATCTGCTTTGATGCTGGAAGCTGGACAGGAAAATGGTGGGATAAAAGAAACTCCTGCCACTTTTAAGACTTCCCTGTGTTTTCTGGGAGAGCTGTGGCGGAGCACCAGAGCAGCATGCCAGCCAGATATCAATACTAAGCCATTTTTCTTTTTCTCTCACTTAGTTTTTTCCTACAGATGGATTTTTGAAACCAAATCAACACCAGGATATTCTTACTGATGGGAACCATTTGATTGGGGAATTGCTACAGGGAAAATACAAAGACAATGGTATTTAGTTCTTTACTGGCATTTTTGTAACATTTAAGGACTTAAAAGGAGACCACTGCATTTGTATCCTTGTGTGGAGGATGGCAGAGATGCAAGAGGTGGAAAAGCACGTGCGATTACCAGCCACTTGATTCACACATTTGATTCATTGTCTGCCTTGGAGCTCTGAGCTGAGGTAATGTTAGAGCTTTGAAAAGCTGTAAGGACTTTAACTACTGAGTGGAAGAAAGGCTATTTCTGCCTGCCTATCATTTCTAGAGAGCTTTACCTGAATGTTTTGCTTTGTCATTTGTGAGATTTATTTTTTTTTCAATCCTGTTATCGCAACATAAGATCACAAAGCAGCACATGCATAAGGGCACAGAGTCATTAACTCTATCTTAAAGCTGTGATGTGATATCAGATTTCATTAGTGTCTAATGTTGCAATTGTTTATTGTTAAGATATTTTTTCCAGATTTACATATAAACCATTTAGATTTAAACCAGTGTATTTACAGAAATAATTTCAATGTATCAGCTTAATCCCCAGTATGTTCCATTTAAAAAGATAGCTTTTTAAAGTTAGAGCTGATGTTATTAAAAGATTTAGATGAGTGATGTCATGCCCTGCTTTATCTAAACTGCCTTTCTCATTTTAAATAATTAAGCATGGAAAATTTTTCTCAGAGGGCATACTGCATTTGATAATATCCAGATATATTTTATTTTCGTTCAGGTTTTAGAATTGTTTGTATGCAGTTAAATCTTTTTAACTGCATACAAGAGAGCCTCACTGGTACTATTTTGTTTGGATTTTGGTTTTGGGGTTTTTTTTCTTCCTTTTGACCTTGGCGTGTCCTTAAGCTTTACTAGCAACGTTGTTGAATTGCTTGGAGGCTAATCTCAGCGAAGAACCTCACGTACATACGATGACAGCTCCATGCCAGAAGGCTTGTAAGGTGAAGAACGCTTACTGTATTCTGCTCTGAAAGACTTTCTGAAAAATGTTCATTTGTGATAACAAAAATTTCTGTTGCTGGATTTTAGAGAGGAAGGAGGAAATGGAAATCAGTGGAAAAATGGGAAAGATTGGTAAGGAAGGATTTGAAAATACTCCTCAATGTATTTATGATTTGCTTAGCAGAAGAGGGTGTAAAACACAAAAGGCTTGTGATTAAAATTAAAATTAAAAAAAAAGATGAGATGCAGTAAGAAGCTGCCAGTGTTGTTATTTCAGATTAAGTTGACTGATCAGATAATGAGAGCTAAAAAGTGTGATCTGCTCTGTTCATAAACCTGTCTTGGATTAATTAAATCTGTCATTTATTTAAATACATGTCACATTGTCTTATTAAGGTTTCTACCTAAAACAAAAGGGTTGTCAAGAAAAATAGAATAATTTGGTTTAAAATCAAAAGCATGAACATAAGCCGTAAGTCGGTAGATTTTATAAATTCAACATGAAGGCTGCCTGTGGTCTATGATCACGTGGAATTTACCATCCATTAGAGATCAGTTGTATGGGCAGTATCCTTCTTGTTCTTAAGCTTTCTAGGAAATTTTTAGGAAATTTCATTAGTTTAGATGAAGGTTGTGCTTATTAATGATAATTGACTCCATGGTATGAGTTCTGCAGAGCTTCTACTAAATAACCGAATTACTTTCCTTTCAACATCCAGACAAATTGCAGTAATGTGATAACCTTATCTTGTGATGAACTGTGTGGAGTTACCTCTTCATGGGCAAGACCACAAATGACAGTGAGAAAGAGTTCTCGTGTCTGAATTGTGCAGAGTTGGCAAGAGCATCAAATTGAACAGAAAACAAGTTTTTTTCCAATGTCCACTTTTGCTGCCCTGGATACCAGCGTAAGCAAACAGAGTCTGTTCAATTGGTGTAATTCCAGGGCTATTGCAAAAAGAAGGGATACTCAGGGCACAGTGTGCATACTTACAGAGAAACTGGGGGCACGTGTGATTTAAAGTCACGCAGAGCAATGATGTGATGCAGATACAGTTCAGTGTGTTTTGTGTAAGATCTGTATAAGAACATTAGTGGTGTTCGGACAATGTCTGAAGAGTCACGTAGCTGCAGTGGCTTTCTTTATGTACCCTTGCATCAGGTCACTATAAGCTGAGTATTTGACATAAAAAATTACTACATGCTATGTGAAATAGCATGAGTGAACCAGGGAACTCTTAGACTTCCCTGTTAGACTTGCTTGTGTTGTATTTTGTTAATTCAAAATTTTCAGATATTAATAGGGTTCGTGAACTGTTCAAAGTAACGTGTGCTTTCCGGTATATGAATGTTAACTTCAAACCTGAGTTTTATTTCAAATGGAGTGAAATTAATGGAGTTTTATGGATTCACTATAAAACATAATGTCGAGTGGTTGTTTCTACTTTCTCAGTGTCAAGCCCAGCAAGTAAAAATCTCTGAAGAGAAGAAAAAAGAATTTCTGAAGAGAAGTGGGATCCCAAGTCCTCATGACTATGCTTTAATAAGGAGAAGATGAAGGTGCTTTAAAGAAGCAGTTAAGAAAATATTTATGTAAGCAAAATTAATTGCCACTGCTTAGCTTTAGTGATGGCCTCATTTCTTATTTGCTCTCAGAAAACTCATACAAAACACCCACTCATATAGATAGCAATCTTGCTTATATATCTAGATTTAAAGTCGACCCTTAAACACCTCAGTAGTTTTGACCTTTCTCAGAAAATTGCTTCTATGTTTCATATTTGTGTTGCACATTGCTCAGCTTTATAAATATGAAATGCAATGCAGCACAGCAAAGCACTGTTATCTATCTGAACAACAGCAGCTCCACTAGGAAAAAGATACTACCTACTTTAGATGATAAACGTGTGACAGCTTTTGACAGAGAGGAAGATAGAGCCAAGATAATCAATGAGTTGGCTGCTCACTGATGTATTAGAGCTACTACAGTGTCTTGTTTGAACACTGGGCAAGCGTCTGTTGTAGAAATCTGTAAAGCAGTATCATAGGTTTGCATGAATCAGTTGCTACTACAAAAATACTGTTGAATAGACACATAGAAAAAAATGCTTAGTGGTGTCTACAACAGCACTCCCACTCTGCACATGGATTTTGACTTTCCTCTTGTGCATCTGAGATTGCAGCAAAATGTTATTGTGGAAAATACCTTCATATCTCTCAAATTCTGAAGTCCAGATGTACTGCTGGAAGCAATTATAATACCTTACTCAGCGGGTATCTTAACTCCTGCCTCTCATCTTTGATCCAAGGCAGAAAGGACTGCGGGGAAATATTACATGAGTGACTAGGATTCCAGAAAATACCTGATGGTCAAAGCACTAGTCTCTGTTCCCCTCAAGAGCATGGGATGAATGCAACTGCGTATAGTATCCATCTGTAGCAGGCTGGGAGAAATTATGAGGAAATGGAAATTCTTCACCCTTTGGACTTCTTTTAAACTCTAGGATAAAATTGATGGAGGCATATACTCTAAGGAACCTTTTGTAGTAGTTTGGTTTTCAACTCCAGCTGGTTCTCAAGACCTCAGATTTGTTCCAGCTGCAAAACTCTTATGACATGGTTATTAGCTTCACTGGTAGGCAAAACAAGATGACTCTAAGACAGGTTAATGAAGTAAATTATGATGTTACAGGGGCTAGTTTAACATATTTTACGGGAAATGGATTCGCTTAGCATCTGGAGAGGACTGTGATGTGCAAAGATCTATGCTGTCCATAAATTCCCACCCCTCAACCCCCAAAATTCCTTCTGAACTTTAATCCTGTAGGGACCCATAACATATTTTGAAATAATAAAATCTAGGCACTCCTCTTTTTTCATTGGGAAGGATGAGCATGGGAAAGAATACCTTGGTCCTTTGCTCACAGCAGTTTGAGGAAAGGAATTTTTCATCCCTGTCCTTCAGGCAGTGACATGTTGTGGCCGTGCTTTAATGTGAACTGCGAAAGGAGTCACAAAGCTTAAAGGAGTCATAAAGCAAAGTCACCTCGGGGAAGTACTGGCCTTTGTTTGCAATTTTATTCTGGTGAGACATGTTTGCTGACACGTTTTTACATTTATTTCTTCTCTTTCCTTCTTTCTTCACTGATCTGCAGCTCCACATTACATCTGAATTTACTATACATGGTGCCTTTTACATATTTGAAAGAGTATTTCTTTGTTCTCTGTTTCCCTTAAAACCAGTTTTGTCCATCTCTAAGTCTGCATTTCTTTAACTTACCATTGAGTTGTTTGTAGCCTGGGGAGTCTCTTGTGCCCCACCTGACCACCCCATGTCCGTATTCCTGCATGCCTCGTCCCATGTTTCCAGTTCTCAAGGCCTCTGCTGTTGTTCCAGGCCTATATTTCTGTGTTACATCACTGCGTTACAGTCATTAAAAATCTCGTTTTACATAGAATTACTGCTTGTTACTGCTCTCTCTATAAAACTATGGTTATAGCATACAAAGATTACAAAAATAAAACAGATCATCCATAGATAACTGGTCATTTGGAGAAACTGCTGTCACAGCTAAACGAAGAAGAACAAAGCTGCGGTCAGGTCAAGAGAAGTGCAGATGGAATCGCCCTGCCAGACTGAAGCTCTGAGGCCTTGCAAACCCTGTACAAAACTTACGGCCCCTTATTAGCACAGCTAACTACCCAAAACCCCAGTTCCTGAGCCCTTTTCCTGCTGGTGGAGATGACCGTGGTTTACGCAGGCAAAACTGCCAGTGTATTTTCACAAGTTCCTTTCAAATCACATCTAGAAGAGGCTTTTTTTATGTACACATGCAGTTTGCATGTACACATTTCTTACATTTCTCATGTGCATTGCATCTGTACGTATGTTTTAGGGTTGTTCACACTTGAACAGGATGCATCAAACAGTATAGTTTTTCTAACAAGAAATTCCTAGCTCCTAAAGATGCCTGTACTTGAAATCATAAGAAACATCTCAGTCAAGCCCCGTAGAAACGCTGCATTCCCTTGCCCCGAGACAACAGGCAGTACGTACTGGTACCTTGCAGCACGATGTTCCGCTTTTTCTAATAGCAAAAGAGTCTTCACCAAATGAATCCTTGGCAACTGTGGCCTTTTAGTGCTCAGCTGAACCCCAGCTCTGCCACCAGGCTGAATGCTGTAACGTGTGTGGTCTCACCATTAATGAGCAACCTTGGAACATGCACGTGTTGATTCCAACAAGGAAATGGCCCAGAGATCTCAAGCAAACTCGTGGCTACTCGCCTGTATATTTGAGCAAGGACTATCCTGCCATATGCCCAGAGGAGGAAGGGACCTCAACAGTGCAATCAATCAACACTACTTCTGGTGCGTACAGAGACCAAGAGGAAACAAAACTGTTTATTTCAAAATTCAGAGGAAAGGCGACTTCAGACAATCTTATGTAGTTAGACACAATGCAACCTAACGAAACCCATAACAAAGTATTGCTTGCATCTGGTCTCTAGGTACAAGACAGTTTGTATGAATGAGTAACATTTCCTCAGTGTTACCGCTAGACAGAAGAATCCTTGAATAGATTTTCCTCCTACTTCATTGCTCTCTTGTTTTTCAAGTGGCTTTTTAAGAGAATATGCTCCCCTGTGTTTTTTAATTAACTGTCATCACCTGCCCACACAATGGATCTTTTTCATTTAGCAAAGAAAAAACTCTTACCCTGAATGGGGTAATTTTTGGATGAAGGCCCGTTTGAATTGCTGCTCCTTGCTCTACTCTCAGAAGCTCTGTTTTGCACAAGTGAAAATTTTCAGGTTTCAGCTTCATGAAGAGAAAAGTTGCCACAAACTTCAAAACTAAGCCCTGCCTCTTTCTCTCCACCTTGTAACTGCATTTTTCCTTTAGCCTCTTTTCTTCAAACACCACTAAGATATGTTATAATCCTAGAGGGACACTGTGCTCTATTAGAAAGTGCCTGAAACTGAGAATACGCTTCTTAATTAACAATTTTGTAATGCTCCTCATTTCTAAGTGGAAAGTCCCACTGCTCCATCACATCTGAAGACTGCTGGACCATTTTTGTCCCCAACACACATTCACAGACTAATAGAGATAAAAAATACTCTCGCAATGAGCATTGTCAAGCTCGCTGCATGTGTACTCGGCCCACTCCAGATGCCACTGACTGCAGCTGGCGGGCATGGAACTTTGGCATAGCTCATGACTGGAGCATTGGAAGACTACACACTGTCAAATCTTTGGAGGCGAGTGCCATCAGAGGGTTCCTTGGTACCTGAAGTCATTTTTTTGCAATGAGTTCATGTGGATGAAACGCATGTTTTACTCTGGTTCTTCAAGAGAAAAGAAAATACGGATTTTTAAATCATGAATGCATCTAAAAAAATGTATGTCATCTGCAATAATTTATTCACAATATTTTCCTTCTAATTAATTTCTAAACTGCTAGAGAGGAAATATTTGCATAAAAAAATCTTTGTAGTTTGGGCTTCTTTAAAAATGAAATCACCCATTCATGATGTAATAATTAATAAGAAGTACAAAGTGATCTAATATCCATTCTTCTGCATCAAACTGACTTTCATTTTTAATCATAAATGCTGCCATTCTTAGCTCTAGAATAAGTACAATTTACATCAAGCTGCCTAGGGGATGTACTCGGCCTTGGGAGAAGGGACACTGATCACTTCTTTGTTCTCTTTTCAAAGGCCAGACCAAAACTCTTGCGCTAATAGTAGGAAAGGTGTTGAGAACCTCATCACATAAATGCAGCAGCGCCTCCCCCTAAATCTTTGGCATTGCTGCTTCACATCCTTCTGTGGCAAATGAAGGCTACTGACAGCTATTATGGGCCACTCATTAATAGAAGGAGTGAATGGGATTTATCAACCACCTTGCCAAATCGCTGCATGCAGGCAGATGAAGTCAAACAAGATGGACCACAGCTTTTGGTGCAAGAGCCAGAAACACATGCGATTACTTTGTCTGTATTCGCACTGTAAGATTTTGAAGGCAAGTGAGGTAGCAGTATAAACACTGCCATTTAGCTCAGTGTGTGAGGAAGCAGTGCCAATGTTTACTTTGGAGTTGATCTTGATCATCAAATTGTTATCAGTTTCAGTCACACTAGGTTTTAGAACTGAGATAAATATGGCTCACAATATGAAAAAGGACATTTTCCCCCCCTTGCACTGCGTATGGAAGGCCACTTTAAAATACAGCTTTAAAACGTCCTTGTGTGTTCAGTTCTCGAGATGAACGTTAGTCATTAGGAAGAGGAAGATGTGCTGTAAGTCTGTAGAATGATGCTACACAAGCAGTAAATGCTACTGTGAGATTATTACTGCTACAGACTGATGAGCTCATTTAGATGGCCGTTACATTAGCAGAAGTTCAGTAGGTTCCTACAGGTTAAAAATCGCCACAGTTCATCCACAGATATTGCTGGCAATGCCCAGCTGCTAATGACAACACACTAGCGAATACGTGTCCAGCAGAATCAGTTTATCTGCTTGCGATGTTTGATAGCTGAGTTTCTTATCCACGACACCCAGAACCATTCCACCCTGGTTTTTTTGTAGGCACTTACTGAAGGCACTGAGGCCAAAAAGAAGATATGAAGGAAAGAAGTGTTCAAAGTTTAGCTTAATTATTTTTAGCTGTATATGAAAACTGTTGTGTTAACATTGCGTATGCTTTGTCTGGAAAGAGCGGCTTGGCTTTTAATACAGTTTCTTCTTTATTTGACTTTTAACGTCCCATTAACATCCTGCAAGAGGTGATAGTTCTGCACGTCAGAAATATCAGAGCTACTATTTGGCAGGGTGAATGAGTCCTTGCGAGAAGTTTCATGGTTTCTAGCTTTACTGTTCTCGGGACTAAATTACTTGTCTGAAGCTAGCTTGGGGTCTTAAGTTGCAGAAACCTTTACTTTACAGTTTTTAACCTTTTCAGGTACTGAACTGCACAGAGATATAAAAATATCCCTTGCATACCTGCTCCAAACTTTATCTATAGGATTTTAAAAATTATGTCCTTTTATCAGGTCCATGTTCTTTTTAAAGCTGTTAAGTGCTTTGCCTCAGTGTTTGCCAGGGTTCTGTGCCCTTTTGAAATGGTTCATCCAGTTCTGACCGGTTGTGGTGACACAGAGAGAGACATTGAGATAGAGATGGTAAGAGACAGGAGTGGAAGCTAGCAAACCGAAAAAATACATATTTTATTGTAACTTAATAACCTGAGTTGAGCCATTTTCTCTTCATATAGGTATTTTACATTTGAATCTTAGGCCTCTCTAGAGGTTCACAAATGTTAGGAAGTATAACTGATGCTTTGAGATACATTATGTGATGTCTGCCTTTCTACACAGCCTGTTCTTTCAGAAATTTCATACGTATGTGTCTTAGCTAATACAAATCTAAAGTCCCATGTTTCACGTGGCTTTACTGCTAGCTTCACGTGGAAGTTTATACCAGCTGAATTTTGTTCCCCACGTTTGTTGATTAAAAGCATGACCAAGCATTTCTTTAAAAGAAAATAATTAAAAGTAATAGCTGTAACAGTAAATCTGGCACTGACACACAGGGAAAAGCAATGGAGGAGCTCTAATTCCCAAACTACGTATTTTGCTGCAGAAACGAAGAACAGAGAAGATTCAACCAGTGACAAATGATGTTCACTCATGTTCACCTCCCTCCAGTGCCAGGGCATTAAAGGGAAAACACCTCTGGTATTGTGTAGAGATGCATTTACTTGTCTTGACAGAGCTGAGCTTTGGCTTTATGCCGGTTGGTTCTGGGCTGTCTCGTGGCCCTGAAGCAGCTTTGTCTTGAAATAGAATCGTATCAAGCGGGCAGCTGCTTGTGCATGGTGGCGTTACGCGTGGCTACATCCACTTTAGTGCCCGTTGCGCGCACTGCAGATCAGCGGTGCGGGGTGTCTGCTGCGAAACACCCGGGCAACTTACTGCCATGAGATTCTCACAAGAACAAAATCCTCGTGTGTCTTCTAAATTGCAGTTAGGATGGTTTCAGCGTAAATCAGTAGGTGGTTGTCTCATCAGCCTGTGGGCTACAGACAGAAACAGTTTAAGCTGTCTGTCTGCCTCGGGTACGACCAGAGCGTAGCCCAGCGATGGGCTGGTTAATGTCTGGGGCTCCCAGCTGCTCTCAGAGTGCATGCAGGATGTCCAGGCTGAATTTCTTCTTCTCCTTCTGTTTTTACATAGAAGATCCTTCATAGCAACTTTGCTTCTGAAAAATACCACATGTAATCTGAATAAAGTATTTCTAACATACTCTTACCATGAAGCAGAATTCTGTTCCAAACCCAAATAATCTTGGACTCTGAAAAGGAGCCTAACTTGCTGTCTTTCAACTCTAGAAAGGCTTTCTTTAGCCTATAACCTTTTTAATGACCACATAATGTTTCTTTGAACATAATCTCTCTTGTGTCTCAAGGCAATCATGCTTAATGTTCAGCAGCAAGGTAAATTTAGCATGTTAAAATCACAGCCTGATCAGGTGTACCCGGCTTGTACAGATGGGAGACAGAGTAAACATGCTAAAAGTCGTAGTAATGTTTTTAGCGTGTATTAATATTAGTGAGTTTTGGTCGCTTGTTTGATAGGAGACTAGCGTGCTCCTAATTTATTTATCACAGGGTTCTTGACAGTTTCTGAAATTAATTCTTTCTTTGCTTCTGTTTCTCTGCTTCTCCATAAACAAAGCATTATCTGTCTTGAAAATTAAGATCTCTTCTGGTGCTACCAAGCCTATTCATGTTGTATTTTTCAGAGGGAATGAATAGAGTGGTTACACTAGGGTTTGGTTTTGAGAGAAGTATTTTAGCTGTTACCTAATCAATAAAGCCCACCTATAAATCATCTTTGCTGGAGGATACTAACATTATTCAGACAGACATGCTACACTTGCTATTTCCTTTAACAGAATTCCCATTGCTGTTCCCTACAGCCAATTTTTTTTGCATGTTTTATGTAAAATAATCAGGCTGTAGAGTCACTGTTAATTGCTGAATTTAGGGGCTGGATGTGGGTAGCTTTTTGATAAAGTCTGCTAGGCAGCCTTAGTGGGTAAATAGCTGCTTCTGCAGAAAAAAACCCCAATACTCCTTTCAGCGTGATTGTAGGAGGGAAAAAGGAGTTAATTCAAGTCGAGTCATCACGGATGTACTTCAGAGGTGTTTCTAGAAAGGACATATTACCGGAATGGTGGAGGTGTGCAGTAATAGTGAGTATTTACCACATACGGTTGGCATAGATCCTATGGATTTTACAAGTGTTATTGGGGGGGTGTATGTGTGAAGATGATTTATTGTCTGCAAATTGCAAGATTGTCCAGAAGTGACTGTTTGAAGGGAGAAGAAATGGTATGGGGAAGATTCCTATGAAAAGCAGACCTGGAAGCTGCATCTGGCGGGGCCCATTTTTAATAGGTGCTGAGCACCTCCCGTGTTAAGGATATTCTGTTCCTTTTCGGTTAGGATGCAGCCTCCAGGAGGTGTAGTCGCAGGGTTGATTCCCACCTCTGCTTTCCTTGCAATGTCTGCAGTTAAGGCAACATTGCGCTGGAGTCAAATCTGAAGCAGCAGGCGATAGCAGATAGTGGGTTTAATTACTGGCCTACACTGAATGTTTCTTTTAAGTGGGGGTTTTGGTTTCGAGGTGAGTTTTCTTGGGGAAGATGGTGCAGTCCTCATGCTCAGTAACTGACTGCACTGTCTGACACCCTGAAATGGAAACCAAGTCAGCATGTGAGTTTGCAAACAGATGAGCATTCATCGGATTACTGACCTGGGGGAAGAGCTGCTACCCAGGATCTTGCCTGCAGCTGCGTGTCACACAACTGGAGCTTTTCAGTCCCTCTTATTTGCCAGCTGAGCTGCTCGTCTGAGAGCTCCCTTACATGCCTTAATCAAAATAAGACAGGATGCTTTAAACAATTTAGATCCAATTTATTAACAAACTGCAGTATTTGGCTTAGCTTGGGTAGTCCACCAGCCCATCTCAAGCTGGGAAAGGGCGGCTGCACCCCGTCAGAGGTGGTCATCGTGGCTGTTACGGGCAGATAGCTGGATTCTCCACGGGGATGTACAAGACCGATGCATGAAGAGGCGGATTCTCATCTGGTTTGCATTACAGCTTTGGGTGTGAGTTACACCGCCATAACAGGGCAGTCTTCCAGCTCTGAGCTGGTTTGAGGTGCTGTAAGTTAACACACCTCACAGGGGCACGTGAGGAATTACTGGAAGCTCCTACGGAGCGACTTGCAGCACAGGCTTGTGAAGTTACAATGTCACCTTAACCTCTCCTCCCACAGACAGGGCTGGGAATCCACTGGTCACTGCTGTACCTTGAACTTGGGTTTGTCATTCATGGCAGCATCAAATGGATGAAGAGAGATCGGTGAACGAACCTTCTGCCCTATCTTGAAAGCTAAGGTAATTCACAAAGTGCTGTTCTTGGCTGTGCGCTTGGCTGTGCGCTTGTGCAATGTTCAAAATAATGAGATTTTGGCCTAGCCGAGACCCTTAGGGCCGCTTCAGTAACAGAAATCATGATGAACTGCATTGAGCACGTATAGACAACTGCCTTAGAATGAGAAATGGTTGCAAAGTTAAAACATGTACGACTAATCACACAAGTTACATTTTTTTTTCCCTTTAAAACTCATGAGAATGTTGCCAGGGCCCACGAGGGCAGCATCTGCCAAAAAGGCCTGACCGAGAGCAGTTTGAACGGCGAAGGTTGTCCGCCAGACCCGAGCCCAGAGTGTTCCTCTCACTTCACTGAAGGGACAAGCTGGCCCTCAGATCCAAGCCACAGGCTGCGGGCCACCCAGCTTTCCAGCATATGTACGGATTAGTGATTTTAAGGAAAATGAATTTTCCTCCTCTTTTGTCTCCCCTTGCTTACATCAGTCACTAAAAAAATGTACATGGCTTGTTTGAAGACTTAGCCAGATTTGGCATTTGTACTTACACTGACAAAATGCTGCTCTGTGCAGAGCATTGGAGGAACATTGTTCTGACAGCCCATTGAGTTTTACGTTCCCAAACCTTCCTGGTTAATGTACCATGGGCTGCGGTCTGCTCCCTCCTCCTCTCGCCTTCCTGTGCTGACGCCACGGCCCTCGGAGCCGCTCGCTGCCGGCACACGTGCCCGGGGAGCGCTCCTCGCAGCTGGGAGCACCCCAGCACCCCGTCTGCAACGCCTCCAGCGGCAACAGCATGAGGAAGAGCTTTGTTTATTCCTGAGCCCGCTTCGCTGGAGGAAATCCGCGTGTGGCAGCACACAGGGTTAGAGAAGAAAACGTGGCTTTTGCAGAAATTATGCTAGCAAGCACGCTGAAAAAGAGACAATAAAAAGCCGGGTGGGGCAGGCCACGTGATGTGTACTCGGTGCAAAAAGGGTCTTTTCAAAGGGATAACGTTTTGACAGCGGTATGATGGTGCGATAGCACTCTTTTGATTTGCATTTTTATCTTAATGTAAGCTGCTAATGAGGCTATTCCTATAGCAATTCTTTATCTCAGAAAATTTTAAATGTTTCCTGAAAAGCCAGCAGTAAATAAAAATACCCGCCATCTACTAGTCCTAGTTTCATAATCTTGGCAAATTTAGTTTCATAAGATAAAGAAAATCAAAGCAGAATGTGGAAATACAAAATAAGGATGCCAGAAACACCCGGAGAAGCCTGTCACTTACTTACAAAGGAAAAGGATGAGTTGAAAACATAGCATATCATTAAATATTGAATGTTAAGTGATACATAATATGTAAAGAACTAAGAAAAAACTTTACTGAGAGAAAAAAAAAACCTTCACTGAGCATATTTGTAGAAACTGTGAGTGAGAAATTTAAAAGCAACACACACACACAGAGTTTCATGCTGACAGTTAAGTAACTTTGAATGCTTGAACTGCGTACAATTAAAATTCTCCAACAGCAAAAGCAGGTAGGTTGGTACCTTCATGTTCTCTAGATGTGTTTTATTATATTGTCTGCTTATAAACTTTTATTATTTAATTGCAGACATTCAAATCTATGTCTTCTTTTTTTCCCTCGAAACTCCCACCGACAGTTCCATAAAATAGTGGTTTAGGGCCAAAATCCCTGTCACGGTGCAGCCTTGTTTTCTTTGCCTTACCTTGCCTGTTCCAAAAAACTAAAAAAAAATAAAAAGAAAAAAAAAGACAAAAAGGCTAGTATAATAGATTAATATAGTACAAAGTTGTAACAATTTTTTGTTAAAACACCTTTGTTAGCTGATTGAGACTTCTCGCCCTTTATTTTCTCATTTTAAAGGGACCATTTGCTGTCATTTCACTTACTGCTTGAGCCTGCCAGTACCTCGGTTACTCATTTGTCTGATCACAGCTGGAAACCTTGAACTACCTTTTCTAATACATCATTCTTGTAGTAACAAATTGGAGAGGGCTGAATAGAGCCAATTCGATCAGCTAAAGCACCAAGTTAACAGCGTGGAGTGTTGAGAAGAGTATCATCAGGTTGGTTTTGACGTGTCAGTGTATCTACATTTGCTGCAGAAGCTGCTGCGTGTTTTGCTGTCCTGAGAGCCGCCCGGCAGGCGTGGGCTTGGCTGACTTGAGACACTGGAAGAAACAAAACCTAGTGCATCTCGGTGGCATTTTTTAATTACTGGCAAGCTTTCTTACCTTAGCGTGTCCATTGTGCAATATAATATTTACTGCTAAAGCCATACCTCAGGCGGTTATTCTGTAAGTTAATAATGGAAGTGAAACAATTCAACACAGAGCGATGCCCTGGTGAGCCCAAATTCAGCTATTTCGCTGGGCATACTGCTGAATTTTCAGTGATGCCCTGCAGACCTCGCCCACAAGTAAGCTGTAACAGTGAAGATTCAGCTGTGCGAGAGCAAACCTGTCTTCTCCGACTTGTTCCCACTTTGCACTATTTTATTTCAGATGGGACATCGAACCTGAGCAATCACTGGGGCCAGTTGTTGGAAGCTCAGTGGGTTCAGTGGTGGCAAGTGGGGGACAGAAGGAGGGATTCATTTACTCCGGGTACCGTGGGAGGATTGAGGTGTAGTGGGTTTTAACCAAAATCTGAGCCTAATTTTGTAATTTTGAAGCAGATCCTGACAGGCAGGCTCTGTCACGATACAGCTTGCTAACAGCAGGAGCAACTGGGCTGGGAAAGGTCATCCTTATCCCCCGAGACCAAGAGTAAGTCTGGAACGATCAGCAGTAAAGGTCATGTGTTGCTCCTGTGTGACAGCTGGTAAAGAGCAGGTTAAGAAACGCTGAGCTCTGTCACTTTTAGGGCAAAGTTAGTTGCCTACAGTGTGAGTTGGTGTTTCTCTCCAGTGTTTTGATTAATTATTTTGGTCATTCGTTCAGTAAAATAGTTGCAGTGTGGTGCAGTGAACTGAAATGACCTAGAAATAATTCCCTAACCCAACCTGACGCTCTGGCTTATAGTCTGAGAGAGATTTATTGGTTTACTCATAGAAGATCTTCATCAAAATGCTCCTCAGTCATTCCAGGGTAGCTGTTTCCATTCCTACCTTACCAGCTAGTTTTATATACACGAGGTAACAGTTAGTGGCTTCCTCCTTCAGCAGCTGAGTGTGTTGGGACAGAAATTTTGCTGGTGGAGCTCCAGAGGAGACCTGCGGGACGTTGCCCAGAGGTACAGCCCCGGCAGCAGGAACTGCAGCCATTTTTCAGGATTCAGCCCTGGCAACAGCGGAACGTCAGGCCCAGCCAGGCTCTGCTGCGGCGCAGTGGTGCTGAGCACCCCTTGTGCTGCTCCGAGGGGCTTGTTGTTGGGGAACGGCCGGCTGGTCAGAAGCTGTGGCTTTTAGCTGGCGTTTCTGCTCCTGCCGCCCAGCCAGGCGGGGTGGCTGAGCAGGGGGCCTGTCCTGCAGCTGATTTTAGTTGCTTGAGGGTGGGGATAGCTACCGTCAGCAGGGAGGACTGGGACGTGGAAGTGGCTGATTGGTTGCATATGGCAATGCCGGTGATGTCTGGAAAAACTTCATGTAGACTAAAATGAGCCTTTTTTAGGCTTTTTTATGTTCAACTTGTTTAGATGTTCCCAGGCTGCTTTAGAATAATTATAATGAACAGAAATTGCGTTGATGTAATGTAATGAGGCAGTGACTTGTTCCATTCACTTTTATTGCCCTTCCAGCACTGAGTGAGTATCCAGTTTGGTAAAGTGTAGAGGAGATTCCAGACACAAATTAAATATGTACATTTTTGCTATTTTCTCCTCACTGTTACTTTACCATGTTTATAAACACCTCTCAGCTACTGATCGCCAAAGACATGTACGGCAGCTATTCCACCATGACTAAAGCACCATTGCTGGCAGAACACGTTAGGTTTTTGGCCTTGTGACAACGCCTGATCCAGCCTGTCCTTCTCTTAGGCAGTGTTGGACACATTTAACACCATCACGTACTTATGACTCACAAATCACTCAACAGCTATTACTTCAGCTTGTTTGTTTGACAATCAGAAATAATAACTGAATATTTGTTGCTAATTTTGATGTGAAACCATTTGCAAACCTTGGGGGCGGGGGGGGGGGGGAATCAGATGTTAAGTTGCAAAATAGTGTAAGTAAAAGCCCCCCCCGTCCCCCCCCATCCCCCCATCCCCCCATCCCCCCCCCCCATAAGTTTTGCAGTGAAGGCTTGAGCTGTGGGGCTGCTTCAGGTAATGACTTATGTGTTTAATCAGAAGCATAGAACAAAATGCACCAATACAGCTCTGGAGCCCTAAAAAATAATTGGATTTCTGTAACAATAGAGGAAAATTGCTCATTGTCCAGAAAGTGTCAGTAGGAAAGAGTGGCAGAATTATTGACTGGCCTCAGCTTGTAGAGGCAGGAATGAGAAGTGGCAATATGTACATCAGCTTCGTAAGATGACTAATATTATGTTTCACTTTACCCTGTTTAATTCCCCTTTGTGCTCTGATCTTTGGGATCTGATTTTTTAAATTTTTTTTAAATTTTTTTTAATTTTATTTTGATTTATTTTATGGAAAGAAGACAGGAAATAAGGCATATTTAGACTGGGGAAAAAAAAAACAAACCCAAAAACAAAAAAAACAGGAAAAATTGTATGTAGGTAAACCTTTCCCTCTCACTTCATTCGTATCTCTTTTATTTTAAACATCATTCTATTCAGTCAGTGCCACTTGTCATGAAGATAATCTTGACTGCTGGTGTTTTTCCCTGTCATCACTTTCCATCCATGCGTGTGCTGAAGGCTGCTTGGTCTGCCTGGAGGAGCAGACAGACACCTGCCCCGTCACAGCCGCTCCGCCGTCCCGGTGGCTACCAGGAGAGGCTGGGGGGGTGAAGGTACGGGCAGCGGTCAGAGGGTAGTGCAGGAGTTACCACTTGCCCTTCAGGGTCATCGCTGAGCACTAGCTGCCTATATTATCTCTATATAGCTCTATATATCTCTATATCTCATGTTGGGGAGGAGTGTGTGTTTGCTGTGTTGTTTTTGGGGTGGGCTGGTGTAGGTGTTGGTTTTTTTTTTTTGGTGGTGTTTTTTTGGTTTTGTCGTGTCCTCTCCTTCCCAATTTATGATCCTGAGCAGTGTGAGAAGCTTGGGGGGGGGGAGGGGGGGGTGCGGCACGGGAAGGGGGTGTATGAGACTTTATAAAGCCTGGTGGCTTCCTTCTTGCTCTGATGAGTGAGCAGCGAAGCTGGTTCATTTGTGGTACCTTGTCAGACTCACGACCACTAAGGTAAGAGTAGCAGCTGCAGCTCTTGGCTCCAAGTTGCTCAGATTCCTGGGAAATAAGGCTGGTTTAAGTTGTTGCTTTTCTCATCGTGTCTGTCTGTAGGCAGCCGTTCAACGGATTTCAGACTCCTCTTCATTGGGAATCTATCCTGAAGTGGAAGGGACCAAGACGCGACTGTCCGAATGTTTTAGCACAACCCACTTTTGCTGCTCCCAGCCGGGTTCAACGGCAGCTGCCAAATGTGGTTACAACTACGACGGGGTGTTGACAGGCAGGAGCTGCTACCCTCTGCTTCCTTCCAGGCTACGGTAGGGTCTGCACCTGAGTGCATAGCCATGCCATTGGGTTATAACGCAGCCCCCCCCCCCCCCCAAGAACCAGCCAACAGTAGGAGTTGAGTAATTTTAATAGTTAATTGTAAGAAAGAACGCTGTTGTGGCCTGAGCAGAACAAAACAGAAATAATCAGGCTTAAAACAAACAGAACCCCCAAAAGCAACATAGTGTTATTTTAGAATAAAAGCACATGTAGCTGAACTAATACTCCTGACGAGCAAGGACATGGGTTTCTCTCAGGGCATCTTGCAGTCCTGCAGGGAAGAAGTGACCTTATTTGCATTTTTTTTTTTGTTGAATTGCTGTTAGGATTTCTGCAGCATGGCAAGGGAAAATTCCTCCAGGAGACCATGGAAATATCACAGCACTAACGCAATATCCTTCAACTAGGTTCCTTTTCCTCAGCCATCCTTTGCCCCTCGCCCTGCTGTCTGGCCAGCCACCCAGCACTAAACAGCGTGTCCGCTGCTCTCGCATGCAACTCTCATCCTTTTTCTTACAATATATTGTGAAAGCAGCGGGCCATGAATACAACGCGTAACACCCATGAACTGAACATTAAAGATGGTTTAAATTTTTCCATATATTTAAAAAGCGTTGAAGTTGCCCCCCCCCCATTTCAGAACAACCTGTGCTGTTCCCTCCTGCCCTTCCTCCCCAGCCAGTTTTAAAAGCAGAAGGATCTGCCCTCGCCTCGTACGTGTGCGTTTGAGGGCTCCTTTCTAAGGTCAGCATTTTGAATTTGAAGGCCATGATTTTAGATGCTTCTATTAGGAGCATTTTCAATTCTAATCATGTTCTCTAAATTGCTTAGACTCTTTCCCAGCATGATGTCCTGCTCCAATTTTATAGTTAGATAATTAAATTCAGAGCATAGGAGTGCTCAGCTGCTCAGCAGTATTGCATAGACGCAGCTGTAAGGCAGACTGCTGTGTAACTTGCTTCACATCTTCTCACACTTTAATGGCAGCTGATACAGAGAGCAATGATTTTTTTTGTTTTTGTTTTTTGGTAGAAGCGTATCATCTGGCCGTTTAGTATAAGGGCAGTGTTTCACCAGCCCGTTGGCTGCAGCCTGGGATGGCACGCTGCTCCACGATGGCTTCAAAATCAGTGCCTTCAGGTGCTGCAGTTCACACCCCAAAGTGGCAGCAGAAACGCACCTGAGGGATGTTTATTTTTTAAATCCAGAGTTTT
This sequence comes from Balearica regulorum gibbericeps, assembly GCF_011004875.1. NCBI lineage: Eukaryota > Metazoa > Chordata > Aves > Gruiformes > Gruidae > Balearica > Balearica regulorum. The sequence goes on from NC_046193.1 coordinate 3,209,383, forward strand.
CACTAGGGCTGCTCTGAGGTCCTGGTCTGCCATCTGCCCACGGGAGTACTAAAGCAGCGGGATGCCAGGTAGGGCCATTAACTGCCCCCTTTTAAGCTTTCTGTATAACATATGCACGTACTAACTCCATTGTAGAAATAGCATTGTGGATTAGTTATACACATCACAAGTGTCATACAGCATTTTGATATTTAAATATTTTTAATATATATATATATGAAAATCTATGAAACACTTAGAACTTGCGTCACAAAAAATAGCACACATTGGTTTTGTCCAATGAAAGACTGCAAAATTCTGAATTTAATGTATAATATAACCTTTATTCTTTTTCCTCTAAACTCTTGGAAACTTACATAACAATCGTGCTTTAATTATGACACCATTTATAGACATTTAAAATGCATCTTAATTTATAAATATTTTACATTTGGTCCATAGAACAGGTTGCATTTTACTAAATAATACTGTACTCTTTTAAACAGGCTCTGTATATATTTTTGAATAGGTATATATTACATATATATTTTTTATATAGAGATAGATTTGCTTGGTGTTCAGATATTTCCTTATTGCAAAAAGCATATATGATCATACAATAATCTTTTTTTCAGGGCAAGTACTACAAAAAAGATACAGCTATTCACAGTTTACACACAGTAGTTCTACAACACTATTTTGTGCTATATGATACGTTTGTACAGCTTTTTGCTAAAGAGCAGGTCTGTCAAACATCTGTCATAATTGTTTACAATCAAACATTAAATACTGCATTTTTCTTAGAACAACATGGGACTTGATTACATTAAACAATAAAGAGAAAGTTGGAATTTTTATCCTTAGTCTAATGAAATTCACAATTATAATGCGTATGTATCATGTATAATGTTTGTGTAGGATGTAGGGTTTTCCTCTAAATCCCAAAGACTTACAGGACTTTTGCATTTCAGCTATAGCCGTTTAGGATGTAGCTTAGATCTCGTAATATTTTACAATTGATCTATGTATGAAACAGTTTAGAATCTACCAAACGTACTCTGAGATTTTATGATGCAGTTTGAAATACATGTGTATTATATATATATATTATTTCTACAATAATGTGCTTGACATTCTGAGAATAATACCTTATTGCAAGAACATGTTTGTCACCTTCAGACAAAAACAACGAAAAACCCAACATTCACAGTTAACATGTTTTTCACGTAGTAGTTCTACATAAATTGTGCTATCTAACATTGTACGTTGCACAAAAATTTGCTGAAAAGCATGTTTCATTGCACAGTTCTGTCACAGTCATTTACAATCAAACATCAACTACTGCATTTTCCATGATCCTCTGTGTCTGTCATATAGCTGCCAAACGAGAAATACCATACAGGGCTAACCGCTGCGTCTTCCACCCGGGAAAAACTTCCACGAGCTGACCGGGCTTTCGAGCTCTGTGGCAAATGCAGCCTGAGCCCAGAGCGGAGATTTTTGTATTATTGAAATAGCTTTCCCTCATGCCTTCATCACCACAAATAATATGTAAATCAAAATACAACTGTTTTCAAAGTGCTAACGATCCATGTTTTATAATTTGCTTATTAGAAACTGTTAAAGACCTTTAACGGATTAAAAAGAACAGTCATGAATTAAACCCTAAATCAGAATTACAAGGATAAGCTTCAATCTTTAAGCCATTGTTTTGGTTTCTATTTTGGTGGCAATGCAATAACAGTAGAATAATAATGGCGTAATAAAAGCTCAAGTCTCCGAGCTTGAATTGCAAAGACTTTGTATTTCTTTTACGCCGGGGAATCTTCAAGAGCTTTTGGATATTACTTCTTGTTTTGCTAGAAAAGTTAGAAGTCGTATTTTTGCCTCTAACGTCTGCGATTCATGTAGTATCGATTCACAAAGATACGTTCTTTTCGTAAGAAATAATAGCATATGTATTGTTGAATAAATTTAGGATCTCATTTGAAAGTTACCCTGAAAGGCTAAGTACAGCGAGCGTTTACAGCCATTCCGTGCTGCATGGCCACAGATAGCCATATAACTTCAGTTGCACTAGGAATGTTCATAAAGGCCGTGTCTGCTGTGAGGTGAAGGAAGTCTCTCCCCCCTCAAATGACCTCGACCGGAGCAAATTTTAAGGGCAGACTTTTTCACTGGAAATCACTTGTTTACAAAATACTTCATTCTTTTGTACAAAACAATTCCAAACTTAATTTTACTCCTGCAAAGTCAGAAATAACAGTCTTGGGATTCAACGGTAAGAAATAGTGATAAACTACTAAAAATCAGCAGCACAAAACTTCAAATAGTCGTGCTAAAAGGTAGATTAAAAAGGTCTTGGCACATCAATTTACAAATTCCGTGATATGCAACTATTATTGTGAAAGGATAAAAACAGTAACAGTCTGTGGATTGCCAGAGAACACAAAACACTGTCAACATCTGAGCTCGCGCAATGGTTGGATCGTACCCATGGCGATTCCCTTATAGTGGAGATGACCTTTTTTCTTTTTTTCTTTTTTTTCTTTTTTTTTTCTTTTTTTTTTTTTTTTTTGCCACTAGAGGTAGGTAATTATATTCTCAGATATAAATTTGTGGTCATATTCAACCATATTTTTTGTTTTTCTGGAGTAGTATTGGTACTTTTACAATACAGAAGTTTAGATGTAGGCTTCTTTGTTTGCAGAGTTGCTCTGTTGGGCCTGGTCTGGCCCGTTTTCAGGATGAGTGATGTCTTCACTTGGCTGAATCATGACTTGGATGCGCTGTTTAAAGAACAAATGTGAAGCAGTCAAAAAACTGTTTCTAAGCTTACTTTTATTTTTTTTTAAAAGCAAGGACTCAAAGCTGGATCTCAGATGTGATGGTGACCCTCCCCAGGGAGCAGAAGGGACTAGAAAGTATTGGCTGGACCTTCTGGAGTTACTACCTCCAAGGATACAGCAGGTAAAGTAGACTTCTATTGAAGATGGGTTTATTTCTATGCTGTCTTTCCCAGTCCTTTTGCATTCTCCATTCAGGAAGCTTATCTGCCTAGCTCACGCTCCTAGGGAGAAAGCAAGCCCGGGTTTGATCGTCAAAGCCTGTGAGTGGTGTAGGTGTCTCCTGTTACCTGATGATCATTTGTCAATGCTTTCGAAATGAGACCTCAATCCACAGCAAGACTGAGATGAGGATCTTTTACCGTGGTCTTATACAGCTCAGTCCAAGAAGCAGCTATATTTTAGAGCAACAATTCTCCACTTGCACGTAAAGGTTTCTATAAGACCAAGGGAAAGATATTCAAAATGTAGGAGCTAAGAACAAGCAGGGGGAAAAAAAATCCCAGACACTTTTTTGTAGACTTCTTTGAAGCATCACTGAGTCTTTTAAAATTTGCTGAAGACAAATATTTGGATCAAGATCTGAGCAATTCATGATGCATTACTCGTCAATTCTGCTTAAGATCATCTGTCCCTTTGCAAAGATGGCTCTGTCAGCTGGTTTTAGAATATTCCAGAAATTCTGACAAATTAATTTTGACAATCTTTGGTTCCCACAATTACGGAGGACAGAGATGTGTGTTTCAATACTTGTGCTGAAGAAGTGTTCTTCTGACATGCACAGAATGAGATTATTGGCCGGAGAGGTAAAACTGAGGATGCACTCAGATTAAAAAAAATTAAGTGTGGCAATTGTACGTAAGTACTAAACAGTGTACTGGTCAATACCCTTATTAACATTTCACACGCCTTTAGCAGCATTTCTCTGAGGACCAGCACGACCTTAAAATGGATTTTAGCCATACAACGCCTCTGATGTTCTTTGTGAAGTAACTTCATAGAAACCCCTTAAATAATGACTAAAGGGAAGTGCAGCATAATCATAAAATGTTCTCCCAAGATTTTACATGTAGTTTCTCTCGGCTGCAGCAGAACAAGGCAGCCATTGTCATTCAGGACAGGTATGATGCAGAACAGGAGCTCTGATCTTTGGTCACATTGCAGGGAGATGCGACGTGGGGTCACTGTGAGCAGACTCACGGAAACCAAGAGTTACCTGGGTTTAGTCCTAAAAGTTGGATTCCGATTCCTTAGAGCATCACCTGCCTTGATACACGACAGTCTGTCTTGCGTTAATAAGGACAAATTTACATATTTTGTAAACCGCTACTTTGTTTTCTAGGTGTAAGGAGCTGGGATGCAAAGTGTCTGGAACTGTCAAAGCCCAGACATAAGGACCACATTTAATGCGGTGAATTATGTCTAACAACAGATGGTACAGACACTATCTTGTCTTTTTGCTGTTTGGTACTTGGTTTTATGTTTTTTTTCAGCTCAATGCAAAATAACTGGGCTAAGCAAGTGAGGCCACAGGAAATACCTAGTAGAAAATAACTGCCCAGCAATCTTTTACCAGTGTGCACAGGTCTGGCAGGATGACATCACACAGTCAGGAAAGAGACTTACCTGTTTTAAGGAGCCTTTCAGGGTTAGAAACATATATGCCATATAGCCTGGTATCAGCACCATAGAAGACAAAGCCATGAACCAGCCAACCCCTTGGCCCCATTTTGGGAAAACATAACTTCCCATCGTGAGAGGAGTCATTTGGACAGCACTGAAGATAAATACTCCCTGCAAAACACAGCAGAAAAGAAGATTTGGATGAGATTTCCAGAGCATTCTGTGTTCAAGAGTTTTTCTGGACTGACGTGGACCTCAAGCCTGCCCTTATATCCAGGCAAGGAGAAAAGGGTTCCTGTGGTCCCTGGGGATGGCTTCTAGATGGGGCCTGCAGGTCGGTCTTCCAGGTGGAGGTTGCAGACAACAGGCAAGCGTCAGCTCGCGGCACTGACTGATTCCCCGACAGCTTAATCGCCAGTGTGGGAGCGTGTAAATAACTGAACTTCACTTTGGCCATTGTGAAGTCGTTTGTTTGTTTCCACTAACTTTCTTACTGGAATAATTGTATCAGTACAGCTCTACCGTACTGGTCAGCAACAGCCTCCTGGAGGCTCTGGATAAGAAATGTTCTTTAACGCCTGGCTCTGCATGGACCTCTCTAGTATCACCGCCTACGAGTGCTGGGCCCAGAGGCTTTGATATCATTCTGATCATTCTGATCCTCGGAACAAATTCATAATGGAAATCAGGGCAGCAGAATGGAACCTGCAGTTCAGTAAGTGGCTACAGGTTTGTCTGTATAACAGAACTTACCTCATGAAATTCAAAAAGCACTTTGAATTTGTCAATAACAAGAGATGAGGAGATAGTTTCCCAAGAAGCTTCTCACCAAAATTAATCGTAATGTTTCAAGTTAACACTGTTTTCTCATATATAACCTGCATCTCAGGTTATCCAGCTGTGCTGGTACAGGGAATCCACTGGTATTAGTAGAATCCTCAGATAACTGGCACAAAGTCAGAGGGAAGGGGGCTGTTGGGAAAGCCGGGGGTCCTGGGCAGTAATACCTGCATACGCACACGTACTGCACCATTGACCAGCAGCACTCGTGGGTTGCTTTTGTGGTGTTTCCAAACAGATGACCTGCAAACATGGTATTTTTTCCTTTACGTTCCCAAGGAAGACGCTTATTCTGGTCTGTTTCAAATGTCTAAACCCGCCTGCATCAGGGAAACGTGCTAAACTGAACCAGCAAAGGAGGCTCATTCTGATCCCAGGGTGAGGCCTTGTGCAGCACGGATTCCCAGGGAGAGCGCAGAGCGGCAGATTTCACTAGCACACCATCACCACCTGTGAACTGGCACTGGGCAACAAATTCTGTTGCAGGCTTTACAAGACAGGAGAAATCTGCTAAGTTTTACATATAATATTGGTCATCTTCCTACTATACCACTGAAAGAAACAAAATGCATTTTTTATGCCTTCCTGAACACTTGTTTTCAGAAAAATGAAAGCTGCCTTCACCTGGGCAGAGATGAATCAAGGCACCCTCAGTATAAACACATTTCTGTGCCTCTCTTTAGTGCTCTTTGTTTGCTTTTCTATGGCCTTGGGCTACCTATATGGGAATATCAGATCAATATCAGTGAGTGGGAAGTATTGTGTCATGTATAATAGTGCCTACTTGATTAGTCTTTTATTTTGCATCTGGGCTGACTACATTATGTGCAGTGAATTTACAATACTTTGCTTATTATTTCAAAATGTACTGTATGAGCTTAACTGGATAAAGCTTAGAAGCAAGAAAAGACTGTACTGTGTTTTCCAGTGCACAAAATCCTTCAAGGTTTGCCAGAAAAAATGGTAGCAATGTAGTATAAACTCGGTTATATTCCGCAGAATCCCACCAGAGAAGAACATCGGTTTATAATCCACGTCTGTTACTAGAATAGTGCCTGTGAAGGAATTCAGTTCACACAATGTAGGTGGTTTTGCGTAAATGGAAAATTCAGGCTTTAGAGAGATTGCTAAATTTTATGTAAGAATACAATAAATGGTCAAAATTTTGTTTCTTACAGTTTTCTATCTCTGCCACTCAAACTCTTGACTAGTTACCATTTCCAGAGGACTAACACAGATCTTGAAATTGCACAAGGCTTCTTTTCTTAGGGCACAGGCTTCCTCTAATGACACTGGGTTTTGCCTACTGCCTTCAATGGAATTGCTCAAATCCTTAAAAAAGGAGTGAGGTCATAGTTAATATGAACCTGTGGGGGTGGAAATGACAATGCTGTAGTACATAGGCCACCTCATTTACATCCTTTGAATAATATAATAAAAGTTTGTTCCTTACTGCCACAATGATAGGAGTGAAAAATGACCAGCAGAGTTTCCACCAGATGCAGGGTCTGTATCCCACCATCTCTTGGATGTTGTCATAAAATCTATTAACACCTAAATATAGAAATAAGAATCAGTACAGAAACATATCCAATAATTGATCCCGTTGAAAGCTCAGTGGTTCTGAGAGACACTGTCATAAATGATGAGGTGTATTTGGAAGCTCTGTACAGACCCCAACATAACTTTTCACCTATCTGAATGGGAAAGAAATGTGCAAACTCAGAAGCATCAAGAATCATTTGTTCTCATTCTTCCACATCATAATTAATTAATTACCAACCAGCAAAGGCTCAGGAAGTCTGCACATCTAAAGGTCAGGTGCAATAAATCACCCTTGGTTAATTTCAACTCTACAGAGAGTTAATCTTTCTTAGAATGAGAGATTTAGAATTATATTTTACAAATTAAATTTAAAAATAAATTAAAAACCCATACTGGCATTCACCAGCTTCACTTTGTGTGGATATATGCACACCGCATACGTGCAGAACTGCATATGAAATCAAGAGTAGCCCTTCTGCTGCTGCTGTTACCACTCCATCGTCTTCTAAATGGGATGTCTAACATTATTTATAACTTTGTATTTGAGTTCTTCATATTTTTAGCTGGTGTATTTTTCCATTCGCATTTGCTGGATTCATATGTAGTATCCCTCCCCTGTAAAGTGCTGTTCCATCCTCCTAAGCCCATTAAAAGACAGCAGAAAGACCCCGGTTATCTAGCTCTGAATCAGTTCTGTAATATGAGCTGAAGTGCCATGGTAACTGGGGGAGGAGGTCCTCGGACTAGCTAACACAGAGCTGAGGTCAAATGCACAAATACCCTGGCAAAAATACGATACATCTTCATTAACCTTTACACCTAGAGCTCGTCAGTCCAGCCTTCTGGATATTTTAGGGCAATCATGCAAGACACAACTGACCAAGGCACCTGACTCTCACTGCAAGATCCTGGAGTGACAGAGTCATTTTGGGAAATGAAACTTTACAAAGTCCGAGAGACCTAAGTCATCGTGTTGAGAAGAGCAGTACCTAACAGCTCTGAAGATCCAGGCTTTCCAAGGAAGGGGGATGGAGAAAAAGAGAGAGATGTCACATGTTTAGTATTCCCGAAACACTTAACAGCTGGTTACTTCCAGGCTTATACACAGGGTGTTTTAAAGAGGCAGAAGCACCTTCCACAAGCCAAAGTTTGGGTCTTCAGTGGAATTATATGCATATAAAACAAAGCCAGTTTCAGTTCCATCCTCAGCATGTGCACACACAAATGAACAAATCAGTAGATGAAATACACTTATGACGTGCAAAACTTTTAGGGAAAAAAGAAAAACATATTGTTTACCGTAGCACCAGGATATCGAGATGCACTCAAAGAATACAAGGAACAAGAGACTCATGCCACTGGCAGAGTAGTAGTCAAAAAGCTTAAACACATAGATTCCACCCTAAAACATATAAGAAGGAAGTGTTAAAAATAAATAGTAAGGACTCCAATTTCAAGATAGATTAAAATGCAAGCTACAAAGTAACAGTGGTGAATAGGTTAGGGACATATTAATGTAACTTAATTAAAGTTAACAGGTTAAAGTCTTATAATGCTTGCGGTCAATAGTCAAAAATTACATTACTGCTAGAATTCAATTAACTGGTTTAACTTCACTTTAATCCTTTTTGTTCAATAATTCAATCATTTCCCTCAAACAGCTTGCAATCTAGTAGATCACGGGAAGCAATGGAGAACAGCCCTCGCTACCGCTGCTTGGACTGTAAGACAGCCTGCAGAGATGTGTATTTTCCTGTCACCTGAACCATGAAGTGGGACAAACGGCATTCTACTACAGGCATTTTACACTTAGAAGTTAACGTCTGCTGCCTGAAGCCTTTAGATAGCGTTGGCGATCGGTCCCTGCCACTTCAACGGTTTGCAGTGAGTCCTGGCTGGAGTGGCAGAAGGGAGAAATGTCAGAGATAAGATCACATTTTTCTACAGATCATACCTGAGTAATATTGGACAGCCCTATCAGATAGGAAACAATGCATACAACAGCAATGAAGATTTCTCTTCGATTGCGCAGTAACTTCGGAAATTCATCCACCAAAGCTGTTATGAATCCTTCCACAGTGCAGAACTGCAAGTAAAGTTAGAAATAGAACACAATGCAATGCACTACCACAGCAGGATTACATTTAGGGGAGAAGTTTTCAATAGTACTCATCACTGGCCTAGGGCTGCATCCATTAAACGATAAATGAAAATTCACTTGACTTCAGTGGAAGCACTGCTTCTGAATATCCTAGTTTCTGTCTAAAAAGATCTGTGCAAAAAGATTTCCAGCCAGAAAAACACTCAAAATTCTAAACTATGAACTATAGCATGGCACTTTATGAACATAGACTGCTCGTTCTTGTACTAGAAGACAACGATACACCTGCAGTTGAAGGCGTTGACCCCTAGATCCTTCAAAAACGTACACGTCTCCTTTCTGTCATGTACTCACATGCGTGAAAGGCAATAGACACGAAAAGTCTAATCTGATTAGTGCTTCAGAGTGAAGGTTAAAGACACAAAATTGATTCTCAGATGTAACAAGTGAAATACTTTTTGTATCCCCAGAAAAGATTTTTGCTGAGGATGTGGTCCTCCAAATGCAAGGCATGACCATGCTTCAGATTTTTTCTATATGTATATATTCAAAATAAATGTTATCATTATGATGGCTGAAATTAATAAAACTGCATACGTTCTGGTTTTCATTATTTCCAGCAGTGCAATGGGAATTTAACCAATAGTTACAGTTCCTATAAATTCTAGCCTATGAAATGTTTCACTGATAGACAGAAAATGAAGAGAGCATGACAGCCTGTAGATATATATTCTTATTAATAATATTAGACTACCTTCCTCAGCTGTTAGTTGCCTAGAGACAAGTTCTTTCAAGAATATTTTTGACCCAATTAATTTCACAGTAGTTTCCCCCCAGACTGAGCAATAGGTTTTAATGTCAAGCCTGAAGCTTATTGAAAAACAAAGAAATAGAAAACATAAAATTTTCAGCTTCCTTTCATGTTGCAGGATAAAATGCCCTCTTGGTCTTTTCATATTTTCGTTCAGAGGCTGAAGTCAACTTGGATTTACAGAAAATGATGGATTTTTCTCTACTGAAAGACTAGTACAGTACTAAGCTACTAATTCTTGTATTTCTTTATGTGCTATGAAGACTGTAGTAATAACTCTAAGGTGCTGGTTTTTTTATTTCAGCAGACAGAAGGGACTTGCCTGACAAAGTCCTCAAAGTATGCTTGCAAAATAAGACAGGGTGCTTACTTTACTGCTTACGACATCGTTGTTACTTGTATTAAAATTATTACTGATTAATGAATCCTTTTGTTGGACATGGTCCTTTCTAGCATGTAAAGTGCGTTTTCTTGTCCTGTGTGCTTTTTTTGTTCATTTTGCAATAAACACTTTTTTTAATGATTGCATGACTTTTTTCATTATTTAATTATTTAATCTAGACAGTAACTCTGGAGAATATCTTATTTGGATTTCCAAAACCCCTAAGTTGTGCCTTCGCATTCATTTCCAGTTGTCAGATGCCATGTATAACTCCTAGCTAAGGCCTGAACCAAAAAACTCTTGATCCTTACCACTGGGAAGTGATTTCAGAACAGACTAAGACACAGAATGTCCTCAGTAGTGAGCCTACTGCCTCCTGAATTTGCTCCTGACATTCACGTGCTTCAAATGAAATGTGTGCTGCATCTTTTTGCTCCATGAGGGAAGTTCTGAAGTCACCTTTCAGAAATATTTGTGGCATCTAAGTCTTGTAAAGCATAGCCCAGTGTCTGCTACGCTGATGAACACTACAAAGGTATTTTTAATATTGTGATTGTATAGTTCAGATTTCAAAGAAACTTCCTTTAGTCTGCAGAATAAATTTTCTGCACATTTCGTGCAATAACAGTTCATGAAAACGCAAAAGTGTCTTAGCATCAGTTTTTTACTATCCCAGGCTCCCGGAACCTCTCAGTCTTTCCTCTCCTTAGTACTCCTATTATTTACCTGATTGTGCCAGAAACCATTCTGCACCAGTAACTGCTGGCAGTGCAGAATGCAGAGAGAGAGGCCAACCTTGTACCCTACAGTCGCAGAAAATCTGTCCATGTTATTAATTTCTACACCAGTTTTACCTGACTGTCAATCCCGAGCATGAGCAACATGGAGAAGAACAGTATTGCCCACAAAGGAGAAATTGGTAACTGCGTCACTGCCTCGGGATAAGCTAGAAATGCCAGTCCAGGGCCTGGTAGGAGAAACAGGAGAGAAAACGTCAATGTGATTGATTGGACGCTGTGATTATTTGCTCCCGTTGATACCTAGGGTTTAGGTTTATTTGAATAACTCGGCCATGGATGCAGCGGCTGACCAAGGACTTCAGCTTAACCAGCGTTCACTGGCCAAGAAGTCAGCGCACGTATCTTGCCTTTAAAATGAACCAACCAAAACAAAATAGAAAATAAAAAAAAACCCAAACCAATCGCCCAAGCAAACAAACTACGAGATGCAGTTCAGAAGCTGCTCCTGTGAGACACCTCTGCGCAGCAAAGACAAGGACTGTTATCCTTGGCCAGGATTACATCACCGGGTACTGGCCAGCAGTCCCTCCCTCTCAAGCAGTTACCGATAGCTGTAATCTTCTGCTTTGGACTGAGCAGTTCAGAAGAGAAACAAAGACAGCTCAGAAATGGAGAGAACACTTTCCAGCAGTTACAGTATTCCCATTTCCTATTCCATTCCATTAATTACCTTCAAATACACATTTTAATAAGCTATGGAGTTGTAAACAGGCTAACCTTTTCATTTGTGCTCCACCTAACTGCTGATAGGGGGCATAGTGTTGGAAGGAGAATATTAAATTCTTATTAAAAGAAAAGAAGGAGCTCTTTTTGTTGTCATAGCATAGCTAGAAACCAGCTGATGTCAGGCTAGGAGTGAAACCTGTAGCAAACTAAGTAGGGAAATAAAATCTGTGCCTCACTTACGTAGGGTATGCAATTTTTCAGTTTTCATTAGAAGTAAGTCTGTCTGTGATGATTGGTTGGACATACACAACTTTCAGACCAGTGAAGCAAGGACTGGCATTAGACACCCGAATAGTCCAAGTAAATGCAATCCAGATTTTGAAAGTTATTTGCTAGCAAGAGCAGATAGGATCGGAATGCCTTCCAAATGGCAGTAGTAAAAGCAAAATAAACTTAAGATAAATATCTTCTTAATTTTACTCTGCTACATGTGTCGCCAAAATGCATTACAGCTTTTAATAATACTGTTTGTTTTACGAAGCTGCATAAGAGATTGCAAAACAACGTGTCTCATGGTGCTAAAAAAAGCATCGGTTTCGGAGCTTGCTAGGAGAAATAGGAGCCTTAATTAAAAGGTCAAATTTCCAAATATACTTTGTAATTACAGGCCACAGGAGGTCCTGTGCATCTTTCAAAAATCTATTATCTTAGGGACCTTAAAATGTATTTAGGAGGTTAATATGATGTAGAAATATTGTTTTGTTCACAGGTGTTGTCCTTACATAGTTACATCTGTATCAAATACATAAATCCAAGAAGCTTATTTCACACACCGCTGGCTTTCCAGAGCATTTTTTGACAACAGTGTATGCCATCATATTTTTTTGGTAATTTCTTTGAACGTGTAGTTTATTGAAGATTATTTTTAGGGCTTAAATTCTCTACTTTTCTAACAAAGGGAATATTTCATCAATGGGGTATGTTTGCTAGTATAGGAAGACATATTTTGTCCACCAGTGACTTCCAACCAAGCTTTCAGTTATCAGAACCCTCCCTGTGGCCAGAACTGCTAAATGAGTATCTGGTACACCAGCTGGGTTAGGGCAACCATCTGCTCTGCTACTTTAAGCTTTTTCATCTGGAAGAAAGAGAAGGAACTGCAAAGAACAGCAGAATCCTTCCACGAACATCTTACTGCCCTAAGTAAAATGACTTTCATAATAAAGGGTCTCATGAAATCGGCCGAGAGCTGTAGGTCTGAACAGGTGAGAAATGGATCTGCCCCAAAGGGCTTAACCTCAAGAAACAGTAAAAGGAATTAAAAAAACCTATCTGAATCTGAGAATATTGGCTTCTAAAACATAGTGACCAGCATTCCAGTTTGCTTTTAAGAATTTCAGTAGCAAGAGGCTCGTAGCCTGATGTCACAGCTAAGCACTGAAGCAGGTCACTGTGCTGCCACCTCTTGTAAATGCGTTCCCTGTAAGCCGTACTCATCAGTATCCGTTGCGTCAGCCCAAGAGGAGTCTCTGGCTGACCGCTCTCCACACCAAATGTTCGAGAGCACAAGGCAGGCAGGCAGGCAGGCCGCTCGACAAGAAATGACTTTGCTGGTGCTGCCTTGGGAGGTTTGAACTGACGCTCTGCCTTCTGCAGTGTGACCGGAATGACAGGGAGCTGAGGAGTGTTTGGGGGAGGGATTTTGAACAATTAACGGGAAGCAGTTCGATACAACGTACAAACAAAAAATAACTGATGTCACTGAACAACTTAGAGGAAAATACATCGGATACCTGATGCTGCAACATCTGCAATAGGCCTCTTTGTGACATTAGCCATGAATCCAACAATGGAGAAGATGACAAAGCCAGCAAACATGCTTGTGCATGAGTTTATGCAGCACACTATGATGGAGTCCCTGAAATAAAGGTAAGGTGCCTTAAGCAGTCGGTAAAGCAATGCTACTGTTCATCAGTATATTACACTTTTTTCCTGTGGAAAGATTTCACGATTTAGGATTTCACCGTCTGGGTTCCATTTCAGGCTGGCCAAGCCATGCTGTCTCTCCCATTAGTGTAAATGCAGTTACACATCTCATTCCTACTTCGATACAACATTCACCTTTACATACACTTTATTTCAATATTATAGTACACAGAAAGACAGAATCCAGCTCCAGCTGAGATAGGAAAAGGCTACTGTAACACGTGCAGTCATCTGCTTACCTGTAAACATTATTGTGGAAAGGGTTGTAACTTCCAAGGGCAATCAGTGAACCAAGACCCAAACCATAGGAGAAGAAAATCTGTGTGGCAGCATCCAGCCAAACCTGATTGCAGGAAATAATTTTTTTAAAAATCTGTTTCTGCACTTGAGGAGCAGGTCATATGTCTGAAAGGTGAACAGTTAGCAGTGAAACTTCTGTTTACAAGGATTGTATATTTACCTCAGAGTCTGAAAGCTTACTGAAGTTGGGAGTTATATAGAATAAAATGCCTTCCTTTGCTCCAGGCAGTGTTACACCACGGAAGAACAAGATAAGCAGCATAACATAGGGATAAGTAGCAGAGAAATATACCACCTGATGTGAAGAAACAAGACATTGTAAGTGTGGAAGGAAGAAAGATCTGCGCTTGTTAACACTTCAGAAAATATTTGCTCCCTAAAAATACTGTAGCAGCAGCTGAGGCTGACTTTTAAAATTGAAGCATTGATCAATAGAAGAGCTTGGTGTGGAAAGGGGAGCAGCTACTACAGAATTCCCTCAACACCATCTCACCAAGGCAGGTGGCTGTTGCTGACGTTCCTGAAAGTGGAATATAGTGGGCTAGGATATTTTTGGATGAAGGGCTCACGCTTTCCTCTCTTTTATGCAACAAGGGGAGCTCCCAAAAGCACACAGTCGTAGTACTTCTACCCTGCTTGTAGAACAACGTCTGTTAGTTTATTTCTCCTGCTCTCAGACAGCTGCTCTTGTATTTGTCACACTCTCTCCTCATCATGATATAATTGCCCTACAGGATCCTACTCTCTTGCCTTTTCAAAAGTCTTACGAAAAGACACTACGAAGTCAGACTCCAGAGAAACAGTCAGTCCTTTTTTTTGCCACTGTCTTTGCAGACAGAAATGAAGTTTGGTCTGAGCATAACTAGGCCATGTTCAAGATGCGCTTAAAGTGGGTCACAGTTACAAGTCTCTTGTCAAAAGTCAGCAATTCGTTCTTCCAGAGTGAAAAAGTCCTCTACACCAGGCCTGAGGTCCTATGACCCAAGCCTTCAGCTGCCACCAGGCCATAGGGCTGTGGCTTTTCATTTCCCTAAGAGTTCTTCCTGCCGTTTTGGGGAGAGGGAGAGGTATGTGCCAATGTCAGCTCTTTCATTCCTGGAGACAGGTCTGTCAATAATATAATTTCCTTTAATTCATTAGTAATTTCTGTTTTGCACCCAGAAACCAGCCAGATTTCAAGAAGCACAGTGGGCAATCGTGCCTGTGGTAAGAACCACCTACGGCTCTCATTTAGGCTAAGGAAAGGGAGGAGTAACTCTTATATACGATACACCTTCAACACTCACTTACATATCTAAGTCCAGCAAGAGCTGTGCAATAAATGCATGCTTCTCACTGAAGCCAAAACACTGCATCCTCGCTCTATTGCTATCCAAACTAGCTAGAATATTTATCCCAGGAACAAGCAGCCATATTTTTAGGCAATGTTATACCTGGCAAAGCCAAGCCTATAAGTGAATATACCATCCCAGACTGTGGCCAGAGCTAGCTACAGAGGAGCCAGCTCTTTCAAAAACACAATTTCAATTCAAGAAAGAAATGCAATACTTCACAGCAAAACTGTTCCCAGTGCCTCTTACCTCAAGAATTTTCAGAATATTTGAGTAAAATGAGCATTTTTAATTGAAATGTATTTACAGTACTTTTTAATCTTACCTTTCCGGTCCAGCCTACCCCCTTCCAGATACAAAAATACACCAGAATCCAGGCAATTGCTAGAGTAATTGCTAGCGGCCATCGGATTTGCCCTGGTTTTTCCAATCCATCAGTCATTTGGTGCATGTTGCGTCTAGAACAAGCCAACAGAATGTTGCATTTGACAACTAATTCAGCAGATAGCATATGAATTATAACAAGGTGATCCTTGCATATCCATAGGAATGATACGGAGAAAAATTTTCAGCTTACTCCCAGAATTCGACCACGGCACTTGTCATGTTGGTGGTGTTTGCTAAGGTATAATTGGAGAAGCAGCGGTCAGTGTTCCATGGGTTCTCACAGTGTTTCCAAGGAAGAGTCTATTTAAGAAAGAGAGAGAGGAAAATTTAACCAAACGCTTTTTAAGTAAGCATTACCTCAGGTATCTCTCTCTTTACTAGAGGTGACAGTTGAGTGGAGAACTAATACACTTTGAGTTCTGCAGTGCACTGATCTCCCTGGGGTGCACGTCTGCCACATAAGTTATTTAACTTCATATCAATTTTGTGAATCAATGTGAAAATATTTCTTCCTTTCTTTTAATATATAAGCCCAAATGCTTTGGAGTCGGATACGCCTCTCAGCACGTGAAAGTCTATTGAGCGCTACAAGAAACAAGGGCAGCAGGAAGTACCTCCTGGAGGTCCTGTTACCTCTTGTTGCACTAGAGGCAATAAAGCTGTGATGGTTATTGATCAGAGATTTCCATCTTCCCATCGGGTCAGGGGACAGTTCAAAAAATGTAAACTTTCTATTTTCTACACCTCTCCATTACACTAAGTTATCTTTTAGGAGTTCTGAGAAGCAGAACCCGTTTACACATGATATCCATTAGAATGAATCTGATTTAGATACAACTTAGATGTTCTTTTGATGGCCAATCTTGGAACATGCTTTCACAGAAAATGTTGTAACAGGGTACTGCAAGTTTTAAATACAAGGATAAGAGGCTTCAAGGGAATTAGAAATCAACAGTCATCTAATATGGGCCAGTGCACCACTTCCAGACTATGACTGACCTTTGAGATCAGTAACAAATCAGAGGATAACAAAAAAAGAAATGATCGTGTCACTCCCAGACAGTAATTAATGCAAATTTGGTCAAGGGACAATTATTTAAAGTTGAGAACAAGGAAGCATGAACAAAATTTGTAGAAGAGACAACAATTGAACAATAATGCATTAATTATTGAGACTTATGTAAGAATGCTTCCTCAGATGGCCAAAACCCACAAATCAGACAAGACCGACTCGGCTGATGAGTCATCCTCGAGGGGAAAAAAAAGGCAGCTAAAAATAAAGTGAAAAAGAAAGAAAACAAATTGAAAATAACAACAATGAATGGAAGCTCAGAGCTAATCAAACCACAGACCTTCCATCCCCTGGGGATTTCTTTAATAAACCTCTCCACCATTAAACCACATTGATTATAATGATACTATTTCCCAAAAAACTAACATTTGTGTGGTTGCTAGTGAAGAAAAAAAATAAAAATCAGTTATACACTAGAATTTTTCCAAGTGGAATGACTGGCTGCCTGTGGGCTCAAAGGCAAAGGGATACCAGTACTCTCGTTAGCGCTGCCAGGACAAGGAGTCCTCAGCCTGAGCACAACTTGCAGCTGCCTGGCAGGTAAGCAGAGAAGCAAGCAGGCATGCTTGTGATTAAAGGGTAATAAGTGAGACTAAAGGGTACAGATGAAAGAGCTGGGGCTCTCAAAATTAAGATGAGGAAATTTAAGCACATCAGTAAGAAAGAGAAGCCTATGGCTCCAAAATAACTTATTATGGAATGACTTAGCCTACTAATTTCTATGCATTTTGTGTCAACTCACACCTTTAAAGTAAGACAGGTTAATCAGCTATCTATATATCACTTTGCTTTACGTTCAACAAAGAATCCCACACACACACTTACAGTGGTAAAGGAGTTATACAGGTAGTATATGGCCCACGAAATAATCACAATGTAGTAAATATTTAGCCAAAAGGAAAGGACTGCAGCAGCTAGCCCCACACCTGTGAAGAAAACAAAAAGAAACAAAAGGAGGTAACTTTTAGTAGTGTCTGTACAAGTGTCAGTTGAAGAGCTGCAGTTCAGAGGGACAAATACAACATATGGGGCAGATGCCATTTACCAAACTTTCTAGAAGCCAAGTTAAAATTTTAGAAGTACTATTATAAAAAGGTCACTAATTTGGGTGATAGTTGAGTCATCCATAAATTTGATCATAGCGTCCAGTTCTCTGTGTGTTGCAGTAAGCGGTTACATCTGCTGCTGCTGAGATTTTACAGGCATTTTTTACTTCGATGGAAAAGAGCTAAATCAGCTCATTCTCTGAAACAGCAGTTCCACGGAAACTTCTGGCAGATGCATGCAAATTGAGTATGAGTTATAAGACCAGCTAGCCACTTAGTGCACTGATCAAAGTGCTTGAAGCTTAGTGTAATGCTATTATGTCATCTCAGACTACAGAAATGTCAGGGGTTCCACAATGAGAATGCCTTGTCTTCTACTCCACATGGAGACTTCACGGGTGTTTTAAAATATTCCGGCTGGTGACGGTTGCCACATGACACTAAACAGGAGCAAGTGCTCAACATAATTGGTATAATGCAAAGCAATTTTGCATTGTACCCCCTACCAACAACTGTACCTCGAGCAAAGCTAAAAACTTACCTGTGAGAAAAATTTTCACCTCTCTGGCTTTTCCCAATACAAAATTTCCTAATCTACTCTAAACAAACTTTTAGCTCACCCTATGCGAACTGTCAGTCCTACTATGTGAAGTAATTTATAACTCAATGTGTAACTTGCTCCTTTACTGGTCCAGAAGTCAGCTCAGGAGCTATTAAGTGTCAAAGGGTTTGAGATTGGAGGGTGAAAAGCATGGTTTGTGAGGTTGGTAGGTCTATGCAGGATCTAGATTAAAACCTTGAAGTTCTAGGAATAAGAAACCTCAAACTAGATTAAAAAAATCTAAGTATGGAGTGAGCTTGTCTTAAGCAATCCAGCATGAAATTGCCATCTTTGAAGTGTCTGGCTTTTGAATTTCAATAAAGAACAACAGGAGATACAAACTTCTGTGACCTCAAACAGAAACAATGTTTACCAAATTGCTGTGAACAGAGTTCCACACCTGCTCAGACAACTATTTCGAGATTTAATATGCTATTTTGAACAGTCTTTATATGTTCCTAACAAAAAATAGAAGTTTTTTAAGTTCAAAAATTAGTTTGCTGAGATTCTAATGCCTAACTCTTGCTATTTTTAATGGGGAATGAATAATATCCTAGCATGTTTCAAAATTGTCAGTTACACCTCAGAAAATTAGGGTTTTCTGCAGAAAATTATGGTTCAAGTAGAAATATGAAGACATAAAGAAACATCCTTGCCCTGTCATTTTGTGCAACTTGGAAACAAATGGAAAGTAATCCAAATTCATACTGTACCTTTGAACATTGGAGCAAGCTTCCAAACTCCAAGGCCTCCTATAGATGTATATTGACCAAGGGAACACTCCAAAAGAAACAGTGGCACTCCAGCAAAAATTAAAGTAAGGAAATAGGGAATCAGGAATGCACCTAAAAAGAAATAAGAAAGAGCCTGTTACAGTGGGGAAAAACACTACTGAGTTTCCACTGTTTCCATCCCTATTATATATGAAAAGAAATCCACTTTTCTTTCCTTTTAAATGTAACATTTCAAAAAAGTTAGTGGAAAGCACACGTACACTTCTGAACCAGATTCTCAAGAGGTGAAAATAAGGGGAAAAATATATCTCCTCATCATTTAAATATTTTCTGTTTAAGTAAAAAGCTAAAATCCAAAAGACTGTGTATTTTGTTGACTTCATCTATCACAGAAGCATGCAGATAGCATAAAGGCTTTAACCAGAACTGTCTGCTTTCCAGCTGAAAAGCTTTACCATACCTTTTATGGTAAGCTCAGAGTCAACATTACAAGCCGCATGCAATCCTCTCAAAAACTCAGTCCAAAAGAGAGGGCTCTGAAGGGTTGGAGGGCAATGTGCTTTAGTTCTGCTCTAATGCCTTATGGCCTTTTAAGAGCAGCTGCCATCTAGAAGTTAGAATAAACTCCAGAGCAAACTTCTAAGCAGGGCACCACACTCCAATATGGCTCCAACCCTCCTGGACAAGCGTAAAGCAAAAAAAAAACCCAACCAAAACCCAAAACCAAAACACACCTATACAGATGAAAAAGCTATTAAAACCAAGTTCTGTTTTCTGATATTTTTGGTGGTGAATTGTAATATACAAATATATCGGATGTTGTAAGAATGAAACAGCAAACATACCTCCACCATTCTTGCCACAAAGGTATGGAAATCGCCACACATTCCCTAAGCCAATGGCATAACCTACACAGGACATAAGAAAGTCAAATTTTCCTTTCCAAGTATCTCGGTCTGGAAGATCCGTCTTCTTCTTCTGCACTTTTACTACCAAGGTTTTAGGCTTGTCATTGGTGATTGAAGCATCAACTTCTGTGGAGATCTGTCCGTCTGCCACTTTTGTCCCGTTTGTTGCCATGTCTCTGGGTTTCGCTGGAGAGGCTCTGGCAGCAGCCGGACGAGAGATTTCAGCACCAGTCCACGTGGACAGCAGCTTTGCGGCTCGTGGGCACCCCACCGGGCAGTTATGGCGTCGCCAGGAAAAACACAACACCCCCAGCACCCCGGGCTCACACGCTTTACCGAGCTAGTCCATAGTCCCGTACCAGCTTCTGGCTCAATCTGTAAGGAACGACATCACAGAATTTAGATTTCCTTCATCAGTGCTTTAGGCAACTCAAAAACGGAGAGCGACCAGAGGCTTTGCTGCCAAAACGGGTGTCCCATTGAAAAGCTTGGCCTTGCCCTTTGGATTGTTTCTTGTTGACTCAGTAGGAAGCAGGGCAGAACTAACATAGTCCCCCAAAACATTCTCCAAGCCACAGTTACTCATTTTTTTCCCATTTTTTACTCTTGCGAGTCTACAGAAACAAAATGATTCTAAAATGCAGCGCTATGTTGTACATGGCATACAGCCCAGATTTTTATATATATATATATATATATATATATATATGAATCAGTAATGAGATTTCTATTTAACAGCCCAGTAAATACTATGTATAACAGCCCAGAACTCGGGCAATGAAACTATTCCATTTAATCATTCTGCATTTAAAAAAGTACAGTGGAATTCCCATGACTGTAAAGTTCCTTTATTTACAAGAAGTTGGGGCTATCAAGAAATAGCACTTGCCACCTTTAATAGTGAATTTAAAAAGTTAGCAACAGCCTGCACTTATCTAAAACGCTTTTCTCTAAAATACTCCCAAAGGAATTAAACAATAAACCGATCAAGCACCAGGCCTTAATCCTGGGTAATGATGTTAAGTTTTACATGTGGTTATAATTAGCTATTAATATAAGACAAATGTTTCACTAAGCTTTAATTATAAGCACTGCAAGACAACAGGCTCCAACAATCACTCCTCAGTTTCTGTTTCCTACCACGGGTTGCAGTCTTGCACCTTTTCAAAAACCATTACTGGTACTATATACATTTTCAAAATCTAAATAAAGGAAGGAAAAATCACAGAAGCAAATACGCATTACGAAAAATTACCTGGGATACTTCAGTCAACTCTAAAGCACATGTAACTCCTGCAAACTTCCACAACTCCACTTCAACTAGAAATAACAGAGTGAGCTACTGTCTATTGTATGTCTGCTGCATGTCCATTCACGATTGATTTATTGTCTAGTTCCTCTTAATAACTTCTTTTACCATACGCCAGTCACCAGTGCTCAAACCAGAGACTGCAACAAATAAAACACTTGCCACTGTGAAGCTATACCTTATGGCAATGTTGGCAACATTGGCTAGGAGGTCAGGCAAAGATCAACAATAATTTTATTTACAGATTTGTGTAAAGGAAGATTGAGATTATTAGCCATTCCCTTCTAATGGTAAATTATGCTAAAAGAAACATAAAACCCATGTATAGACTCTGTCATAAGCAATGCTTTTCTTTAACTTCTCATTTCAGATCACTGCAAGATTATACTGGTTATTATAAGGCCACATCCAACAGTTAAAAAAAAAAGTTTTCAGTTGGAAGCTGAAGAAGCATCAGCTGTAGGTATGCTGGGGTGAGCAGTCATGCTTGTAACCTTCTCTCTGTTCCACTGCAAGGTGGGACTCAAAGACGGAAACTCCATCTATGTACTTTCATGTCCTCACAAATTCTTCTGTGTAAAGGTATCTCCCCTACATAAAATTGTGGACTTAGTTATCCATATGTCAATGCAAGCTTGCCCAATTTTGTGTGCCAATAAATGTCATTTCTGGCTGTAGTCAGGAGTTTGAGCACTTCAGGTAATGCGTTTCCTTACACACGAGGAAATACAGATCATCGTGTTGGTAAAATGAGGCTCCTGTTCCAAGGGTGGATTATCTGAGATCACATTGAAACTTCGACCTCCGCATCTACACGCTTGTAAGTCGATGGTGCAGACAGCTCCAGGAGTACACTAACAGATGTGCAGTTTGCCAGCACCACCTACTGATGAAGATACAGAACTAGAAGTGTTTCTTTTCAGCCAACACAGGCTGCAGGGTGTTCTAGGACTTTTACGAACAGGCCCTGTACTAATTAGATTTTTTGTTGTTGTCGTAATTTACACTTCGGCTGTGCTTTGTCATCAGCAGGAGCTTCCAAGTACTGGAAGAGGCTGACCGTGTTGGGGATGGGTGGAAAAAGAAACCCAAAACAACACAAAAAACCCCAAATAAACCAGCACTACCTATATACATATGTATGTATGTATATCTCTTGTTTGCTCATGATGAGGGAGACACTCATCTGCCACAGCTGACACTCCAGGAGAGGATCTGTGCTGAATCTCAGAACTGAACAAACAAGCCAACAGGAGCACGGATTCACCCCCTCCTATCTACGCACAGGCTCTGCAGGTGAGTGCTGGGCTGTTCCAGCCCTATCAGGCTCTGGAGAGTTTTGGGCATGCGTTAAAACCTCTGTTGAATACAGTGAGTAATTTAGTCCAGTGTAAGAGTCCATGACAAAGGCAAACCAGAGGGTTAGTTAGAAAATCTTGATGAATAAAGCAAAGAACATTTTGTAGGTCCTCCTGAAGGAAGGTGCCTAGATCTGTTTCAAAACTACTGTAATGCTGAATGTAAGGCTGAAACTTCACAAGACACCCCAGCAGGTATGCACATCTGTATGTCAAGGGTGAGGGGGGTTTGGCCGGCAGCCTGCTGCTTTTAAGATGAAAAGATTGAAAACAATAGTTCAAATAATCACATGTGGAGAAATGCTTAGCTTTCTCATGCAGCACAACCTTTGGCAAACACCCCATTGCACACACTAAGTATTCAGCAACTCTGGTAAGTGGAAGCCCAAAGACTCAGCAGAGGCTTGTTTTGAGAAGGAGGAGGTGGGGACTGACCAATTTGCATCTGTCCTGCCCTGCCGCTGCTGGTGACATTATTCTATTTGGAGACCATGTAGGAGATTTTACTGTCAGTGGTGTCAGTACACAGACATTTGTGCATATGTGGTGATACAGCAAATCAGCATCGGACAATGAAAAAATGCTTTCATTTCATAGGCTTGAAAGTAGGGGTTTTCCCATGCTATGAAAATTTTCCCCAAGCCTAAGAAATAATAAGTTACAACAATAGAAGTAGCCCCTAACCTCAAATCCACACTCTCTATATACAGTAGTACTTCAAAAACTATGACTTACATACAACAATCTAGCAGAACTGGCGATACAGCAGTAAAGATACTTGGTACATGCTCTCTAATCTGATTAGGCAATATCCCACAGCACTAGGATTTAAATTTAAAATTGGTCTGACATGGAATGGGACAGAAAGACACTTATGTAAGCTCTGTGGGTTGGCTTGGGCAAAATGAAATAGAAATTGTAGTTGTCAGCCAGCAGAGCAGGTACGACACTCGCTGTGCAATGTTATGCTTTGTGGGAAGAAGATGGAGAGCTCTTTTAAATAAATCGGTCTTTGCTCCCCCGGTTCCTTCATGCCAACACTGAGTGTGCTAGGAAGGGCACAGCAGCTTCCCACCACATTCCTCAGTGCACAATAGAGCTTCCTTGACTTCAGTTACTAGGGTTGCTCAGCCAAGAGGAGAAAGCCCTCTAAAACAGGGTTTTGGATACCATCTGGTTGTCCTGCACCACCATCACATTAGAGAAGAATTACTTGAGAGAGCCAAGCACACATAGCAGCCAAGGTAATAAGCACAACCAGGGAAACTGGAACAAAGAGAGTGCCACAATTAATAAAAGCATTTTTCTCTCTCCTGGTCTGCATAGAAGTGGATTTGAAGAGTTTAGAACTGGCTGCATAAAATGAAAGTGAACAGCAATATTACTATCATCTTTCACAAGTGATATCAAAAGGCAATAAAGAACAGTTCAGAAGCACACACAGTCAAGCAGAAAACCCCAGTTGCTTTAAATGATGAACCTCTTATGTTCAAAGTTCTTTACCTCCTCCCCTCCAATCCATTGTGTTCCTCCCTCCCTGGAGTGCAGCAGCTCCGAGGGCTCCACACAAGGCAAGACCATGGCAGCTTCATTCAAGAAATGCTGAGGAAATGCTGTTAAATAAAATGCCCCATTGGCTTTATAAAACTTTGAAGGTATTATTCCTCTAACCTGGGTGGTACTCCAGTTGAGCCCACTGTGGACACAGGTTATTTGAACTTACGATTCTATTTGTATTGGGCAATCAAGTCAAGAGATCACCATGCATATGCTAAGTTTCATAGCAAAATATATACCCCATGTCAGCAGTGTACAAAATGGGATTGAAACACAGAAAGTGTAAAATAGGAGGACTGCTGAGCTCATTGGACTTCCATTCTGAGATGCCCACAAGGACAGCTTTGTTTTATTATTCTTCTCTAGGAGAGAGACTGTTTGGAAGTAGTAAGCAAAATAGTGCGCAAATAGTACACACCAGGTGTACACACATGCTGTTCTACCACATATACATCGCAGAAACCTGTATGTATCCAAGAATGCTGCTACAAACTTTTCCTACTGGTACCTCAGATCTCTTGTGAAAAATCTGACCCAGTTACGTGGACTTCCACAAAGTGTACATTTTGACTCAATACTTTTGTGCAATGCTCACTGACCCAACCAGCAACCATGCCACCTTTGGTTTCTGAATGGGAGGAGAATTTTCCTTTATAGACAATTGCTAAATTGCATATTGAAACAGATCATCTAAAGAAAAAGACAGACACCAACCCCCCAAAAAACCCCAAACAACAAAGAAGGAAAACAACCCACAAAGAGACAAAAGAGACTGATTCCTTTTCTTTTGGTTCACCTCTTCCGAGCTTCCTTGTAGTCCACAGAAAGCCATCACAATTTTCAGAAGTGTTTCATAGTGCTCGCCCCCTATTTCATTTCTTAAGATGGGTATGTGGAATCTGGCCTCTGACAAAATCAGTCCTTAGTGGCATCTGCACCAGCATCTGATTCCCCAGATGAGTGCTCCCCAGAGCTCTGGCAAACCACAGTGAGCAAATAGAAACTGAAGTTGACTTTATCTTTTGCAACATGAAATAACAGCAGAGGAAGACCTGTGGGCAGGAAAAGCATAACCATTCCAAAAGATGAACTATAGGCAATTTATTTTCAACGCAAAAAGGTGCACAATCTAAATACCACTGTCTGTATTTTCACTTTGATTTTGCCTAAATGAATTACAAAGGGTTTTGGTTTTGTGCAAATACCTATTTGTGGAAAAGCTTGGTAGCAACAAGGCCTTATCTGAAAAATACTGTTAGATTTTAGGTGAATTTGATGGCATAAGTCTTTCTGTAATGGTTTTATTGTGTTTAGCTTGCATAAACTAAACAGTAGTTTTTAATATTTTTACGGCCTAATAAAACATCACGATTTCACCCAAATTCCCGTGTTTAGTCAGTGAAGCACATTAGGTGTTCCAAAGATAACATAGCAATAAACAAAGGACCTTAGCTGGATCTTAGTACTTCTGAAGTTGGCCCAAAACACGGAGTTGTATGTGGTATCTAAATTAGATTGGTTGCTTGTCCATAGCAGCTTGTTATTTTCAAGTTAAAAGCTTCCTTCTTCCCTGTACAAGTCTACGTTTTGACTTAAACATAATCTTCCCTCTGATTAATTTTTTTTTTTAAATAATTAGATCTACAGGAGTAAGAGTGTCACAGATCTAAGCATCTGTCTGATTAAATTTGTACAGCCAGCTACATTTCTTTCACTACTGATAACAGCAGCACTTGCTAAATTACACATCCTCTGAACATCTGGTTGTATGAGCTGTACGTAGACATTCATGCACCTCTCTACTCTTTCTTCTTAACTATTTATACACCATATATTGACTTTGCCGAGGGGTTTTGGAAAGCTATGCATGCTTAAATATGAAATGGTAATCTGCAAAAGCTGCCGCATCTGCAGGTGGTGTAAACTGATGTATCATTGTCAGTTGAGAGAAGGTGAGCTGCGTGCTACAAAATCTTTAGAAGGTATATAAAAGCATAAAAGATGCATTAAAAACCTACATGCTGGATTACAAAGATCTTATTTTATGAACAGTACTCTGTATTGGTTGGGGAAAAAAGTATGAACACTCGGTTGAATAGAGAATTATGAAACAAGCTTCAGTAAGACGTACTTACAGTGTATTTCAGAGGCATAGAAACATGTCCCGTACACCGACATTCCTCCTCCACCCCTCAGTCACCTCTGCTTCGAAAAAGTTACCCAAAAGCGCTGCTTGGACTGGAGGTTTTTTAAATACAGTAACACAACTAAAAATAAATGTTGTCACATCGCTTATTTGATCCAACAAGTATTCCAGTAACCAATCCATTCCAGTAACAAGAGGCAGGGCTGGCCAAAAAACATGGCTTTGATCAAATAAGAAGGTATCTAGAATATACGTTTAAAGAAAGTAGTTTTGAATGCTTTTAAGCAGGTAAAGATTGCTCAAGCTTGCATCTTGCAGTGGGATCCAACATGACTGATAGTTGCTGATTTTTCCCTAGATGCTAGGACATGGTCTTATGTGACTTCTCTGACGTCTAATACAAGCTTGTACACTGCAAATTTTCAGGAAATGGATTAACTTTCATCTCTTGCCTCTAATTGATTTTATGAAGCTTATAAATAGAAGTCTTTAAGATTTTAGGTTCTTCTCTGTCAAATATGACTGACCCTGATCAACAGGTTCAGAAGTTATTGGGAGCAAAGCAGCAGGTTAACAGGCCATCAAATATTTGCATGTACCTTGCTTCCTTGAAGAAGTCGGATGACACAATGGATGCAAACTGTAGGTTTACAATATCATAAGTACCACTAAAGTATCAATCTCTCACACCTCAGACTAGAACACATGCCTGGAAGGTATCAGCCTAGGGGGAAGGGGAAATGGGATGGAAGTGGTAGGAGCTTCATTCCCTCGCCCATTCGTAAACATTTACAGATAGATTTCGCCCATACTGAAGAAACACACTGACACCTAGTCCTTCAGGCTCTAAGACATGACTTGAAAGCTCATCTGTTTGCTCCCAGTTCTAGCTACCCTTAAAGGAACAAATTTTCTCTCTAGCTACCCAGTAGAACCTGCATGTGAAGGACAGAAAGAAAACAGTTTCCTCAAAATATTCTGTCTTTCCTCTCCTTAAGGTGTGCCAACATTTCTATGGTACTTAGCTGTCTCTCATGGGATGAACAAGTTGTCACAAGATCCAAAGCAGTAACACGGATGGCATCCGTAACTATGGTTTGAAGGCAGTCACGCCACCACCAAGAAGGAAAACCAGCAACTTTGCAATTTTTCAGTCTTCACATGCAAGAATAATTCAGTACTTCAGAAAGAAAGATGAAAAACAAAAGCCAAACATCACCAGAACTGCTCACATTTCTGTGGCATACAGAGATCCCTTCTGAGCTACCTGTGTAATTTTGCCCAAACCACAAGAATTTACTCCCCAAGTCCAGCTTCAGTTCAGTAATGAGACTTACATTCATCTTCTGTAGTGAACAGAACTCTCCTGGTGTGAAATTCACTCTTGATGTAAAAGATACAAAGGTCCAACCTGCAGAAAGACCTTGTCTCTTACACAGCATTGCTATCAGGATGTATGGTCAGATTCTTAAATAAATATTTATCACTTAACCCTCCACAAAAATGTTTCTTTTTAAAGAACTTACTAGAAAAGGTATGCCTTGGCAATTATAAGGGATTCTGTAATTAGCCAGAAACATCCACAATGAAATACAAAAAAGAGGAACAAACATGAAATGCAAGATGCAAAATCACGAAAAGTGCTGGCCATATAGCCCGTAGCAAGGTTATTTTTGAAAGACAAAGAATTTTGTTATTCTTGTTAACGTAAGAGTAAAGATAAAGCAAAACACACTTGCACCACAAGTGCAAAATTATCCTGACAATCTTGGGAGTCTGCTTGAAGCCTGTCTCAAAAATTGCAATATTTTCTTGTAAACTTGTAATGATTTTCCTATCTGGACCGTGTATCATTTTTATTTGAAATAGACAATTGATCATGGAGGGAGATGCAAGGAGAGAGAAACTTTTTCCACTCATCATGGAATTATATCAAAACTGAGTAACTGATAATCAGGGTCTTACAAGGCTTTTAGACTGATTAGCATTACTTTCCAATCAATCCTGGTGAGTTTAACAAGGCTACGGATAGTTGTACATTATTTGAGTATATTATTGCTTATCTCACATTAGCACAATCTGCCTCTACTACTCTATATTTGCACATCAAAAAATTTCTGGGCCAAACTTTGAATAGATTTCTCGCAATTTAAACAGAACCAAATGGCCCTCACAATGTGGGGTACCTCCTTGTTTAGACACTTTGGTGATTCCTACCTTGTTGAATACGGTGTGTTCTTTGTTGTTTCCATTTTCAAACTTCTTTGCAATAAAGTATTTGTCACATTTTCTATTATTACTGCAACAAAATAGAATTACCATCTACTGCAACCACACCCCCACTTCTAGCTTCACCAGTTAGATATTCAATCAATCAGACTTGCTCTAGAAAACCTGTGTAGCTAGGGACAGCATTCCCATACTTACTCAGACTCTTGCCTACTGATTGTGCTCCATCTGAAGTTTTATACAGCAGGGTAATAAGTTACTGCTGCATAAAAATGGTTTTGCTCATTTTTCTTCACACTAGTTGGGTATCATTCTTTAGCCCTAATTGGTATTAATAAGCATCAGTCTTGTGCAAACCCAAAGCCCTTCCCTCAGAGCCCACAACGGTTTTCAGTGTGGAAAATGCAACTGCTAGGGAACGCAGAGAGGTTTAAAAAAGTCACGACTGGTGACAGTCAGCATCCTGGGGTGATGCTAAGACAGGTTCCAGCATCCTCTTGCTGACACTCGGGAAACAACCCAACATACCAGGTCTCCCTTGGCCACAGAAGCAAGCCAAAGACAAGTTTAGCGGAGCAGTGGATTTACTGTCCTGCTCTGAAGTACAGAAATCAAACATGGTTCTGACTTGCGGGTACTGCCAATGACATGATTTGCTCCCCTTACATGCCCCTTTCTCCCATCTGGCTCTCCCCCCTTTGCCTGGGAGGAGATGAGGGGGGTAGACAGCCTGCCCATCTACCTCTTCCCCCCTGGGCCCTGTTTCGTACCCTTATTTGGTATTTGTGATCCAGTTGCAGCAATAGTTTCTGCCCTGGCCAGAACAGTTCCGCTGAGCTGCTGCGGGCAGGAGTTGGGCAGTTCTGACTTCCTGCTTAAAGGCATTGAACTTCTGCTGGCTCGGAGAGCTGCACAAAGCCGAGACCTTGGAGACACACCAATGCAGGAAGCCAGGACAGAAAAAGGGAGCAGCAAGTACAACAGAAAGGCAAAGTAATTTGCCCAAGCGGTAGGCTGGGGCAGAATTTAGAGCAGTTTCTTTGAGTCCCAGTGCTATCCCTGAACACTCAATAATAATATTGCTACACTTTTCTAATAGCCTCTTTTTATTTCCAGCATGTACAGATGATTAGGTATGAAAGACTGTTTGCCTTGTGAAGGCAAATAAAGGCAGATAAAGGCTCCCACAGAGATCACAGCCTCCCTCTATGCAAGAAATAAATAAAAATCTCAGTGTAAGTAACTGGGGGGTAGCATTTGTTATTTAATTTTTACCAAACTGGTAAGTTGCATGTTATTTCTCTTCCCAAAGCAGAGAACACCCTGATATGCTATAGCCACATTTGCTGGCAGGTAGCCATCTCTAGGTAGCCTAGAGCTGGAGGAGGTGGTCCTGCAGTGTTGTTTGAAGGGTGTCACTGTGTGAGTTGGACCGAAGCACGGCAGCACCTCTCAGTGAGACCAGAGAGCTGCTCAAGCTGCTCCTTTGAAGACAGCAGATAGTTAAGATCCTGCAGTCTGCACAGGAGGGAAGAACTAACTGTATGAAACTGGTCTACCAGGCCAGCACCCCTTAGCTCAGGCCAAAGCTGCCACAGCCAGTCCTGGGCAGCCATGAGATTGGCTTCTAGCAACATTAGTAACCCCAATGAAAACTGGTGCATTGCCTAATTTGTCAGGAGCTGCCATGGTCCCAAAGACCTACATATTTCTTTTTGGTGAAAACATGACATAAACCACTTTGCCTTCTTTCTCTATGTGCTCATCGAGTCTCCCGGGATTCTGGTTTGTTTAAGGTCTGTAAGCATCTCCCATCTCTCACTGTGTAATTTTTATTTTTTTTTAAGTGTTATTGTTTGGGGCAAGAGTAGATGAGCAACATGCTGCTCCACATGCCAGAATACATCAGACAGAGCATCATTCCAGTCTGAAGTTTCCCATATTCAATGCAGGCACTGATTATTGATCACCAACCTGTGAAGGACTCCTGTTTTGTATCAACACTACTACAAGAAGCCTGCTGTTGAAGGCAGGAGCTGCAGCAAAGGCAACGCTACCTATTGCAAGCTGCATGCCCTGACCAAGCTTTCAAAACCAAAATTCACAGAATCAGTGAAATTCTGGGTGTTTGGATCAAAGTGCACAGTGTTCCTCAACCTATAATTCCCAGTACCCAATCAGGCCAAATTTAGACCAGATACTGTCTTAAAAATGCATATCTGATCTGAAAAGGCTGTTGTTAACTCTTAATAGTTAAAAACAGTGAGGGGAGGAGAGAGAGAGAAATCAAAAACTTAACAGTATTTACAATTCTTTTTATTAGCCTTAAAAAAAAAAAAATACACAAGTTTCAATTTCATGCTTCACTCTGAAGCCAAAAGGACTAGAGAAACAATTTCTGTAGAGTGATGACGAAGAAAATAGTCACAAAATTTCAAAAGCTGTGGTTTAATACAAACAACAGAGTTTGGGCAACAAAAATACTGCATTTTTGTGCTGGATGTTTCCCTTGGTTTAATGTACTCCTTCTGCCATCTCCCGTTTCTAAATTTGGAGATATTTCGGTTCATCTTACATCTGAAAACACTGCCTAAAAGTGCCATGGCCAGCTTACTCTTCACAGGATGACATCTTGGCATATCTGAGATGAGATTTTCTCTGTGTGACTGGGCAAGTCGCTTTGGATGACATCCAGCATGGGATGTTGTCTAAAGCTTAGAGACCCACCCAACAGACAGGATCCACAAAGCTCCATGCATCAGACTCAACGCTAGAAATACATTTTGACAAACAGAGAGGTAATGGTCCAGGCTGCGTATGCCATCTTCATGCAAGTCAAGCTTTCTTCAATTTGTATTACTTTATCGCAGTTCTTTTTTTCCACCCCCCAACTCCCACAAAAACCCTTATCCAATTTTAGCAGCCATACATAACACAGGCCTGAACTTCCCCAAGCCTGGTGGAGAGGAGGCAGCTATGGCAGATGCTCTGTCTCCTAGTTTACAAGCCTATCAACTGACAATAGCAGCTGCCAACACTGATAATTCCAAATGATTCTAATTTTGGTGCTGCCTCTACATTTTAGATCATGGCTTATTTTAAATAGCCCTATTTTCTGAACAAGAAAAGACTTTACATTTGTGATTCTTGCATCTAGTCGTCATATATTGCAAACCAAACAAAAAAAGACTACAGGCACATGCACACATTAATGCAGTTAAGCATCTTTCAGGACAAACTAGAAGCAGCATACCCTTTTGGAGGGGGGGTGGAGAAGAGAGAGAAAGAAAAGCCCTGAATCTGAGGTTACCCCTTTCAGATACAGCTCCAAGCTAAAGTCACATTTTCTTTCTGTTCAATTTTCTTTGATCCTCAAACTTCAATCCAAACCTTTAAGTTTAAATTAAATGGGATTTCATTCTGAACTAAAAGCACTTTAAATGGAAACAAGAAATTCTTCCCTCTCCTCTCCTGCCAAATCATGAATTTGAAGCTGCAATATTGAGGTGCCTAGCAAATCTATAAAACTTCCTGGCTTGAAGTGATAAAGACAAACAATCAGGAAGCTTACTCTGAAGGTAGGAGATAAATGGAACAATTTTCTTTCATTTCATTAAAAAAAAAAGAAAAGCTGAAGATAAATTTAAGAATTTTGCAAGTGGTCAATACATGCAAACCATTGTTGGTTTTAACTGATGGCTCAATTGCATTACAATACCGATGGGGAAAGGTTTCACTCTTGTCCCAAATTATTTTAAGCCTACATTGAAAGCCTGTCTCAAGACAAGCAGTGAAGTCAGATTCTGCTCTAAAGAGTTGTTATCACTCTGAACAAAACACAAATGCATTCTGTGCATTTTGCAGCTATGTATGTAAGCCCTAGTTCTCTTAACAACTCAGCAGCATCTTAGGCTCAACTTTCTGTAACTAAATATCCTTTAAGGGATGTATTCTCTTATATTCTCCATACACTCATGGGAGCAAGTCTTATACACGTGACAATGGGGCTCATATGTGGGCATGGCAAGGTACTGAGCCTGAGGCTCTGGGTGCAGCCCCTTCTCATATGCGATTCTTGTGCATCTTGCTGGCATGTCAGCTGCAGGCCCTGGGCTGAGAGAACTTGGGATCCCTTGGTCAAGGGCAGTCATATCTGTGTGGTGTGGCATAAGGCTAATAGACTACCCAGGCATGTTTTACCTTCTGACTATAGTGATGATTCTAAACAGCTTTTACTATAGGATTATTTTGAATACATTGAAATGTAGTACAAAGCTTTCCAGTATGGAGGATGTGCATTGTAAACCAATCACTATAATTTTGGTTTTCCCTGTCTCTAGCTTTCTAGCTACTAAGAAGCTTCAATGCTTTGCTCAAAAGAAACAAATTGAACAATCTGCTTAGGCATCCCCTGTATATCCACTAATATCTCTTCTTGTTTGGGGCCATTAAGAATGGCTAGCTCTCACACAAGGTCATTAGTTTTAAGTGAAAGACAAAATATACACTTACTGTAGTATAAACATAGGCTAAGAATTTTCTGCCTCATGAAGGAATTGATTTGTGGGTTGTCGGGGGGGGGGGAGGGGGGGGGGATGTTTTTTGTTTTGTTTTATTTATTTAAAGTAAACTTACCAGAAGATATCCATGTACCAACACTGACATTACTCATAACTGAAAGCCAACTGATAGGGTCATGAAGCCAGGTAACACCAAATGTTGGTTTCTGTCATGAATCAAAGCCTGCTACTTTTATCAAACAGAAAGATAAGATACCATCTGGTGAACATCAACACGTCAAGGAGAATACAAGACAATTTGCAACCAGAGGCTAATGCTGCAACCTGAAAACCACAGTCAGTATCTGGGACAGTTTTCCCCCTAAAGTTTGTGCCCCAGAACTAGTGCTTGCCAGTTCTGGAAGACCTCTGTCAATGATGCTGATGCCATACTGGCCCAGTACTTAACTGGGATAATTAAGCTGATCAGGAGTCCAGACCAACAAGCAGGAGAAGTAGAAAACACGCAAATCCCAAATCAAATATGCCATTTGGGTAAGTGCCAGGTTTCTTGTTCACAAGGACCAGGCAAATCGGCTCTTTTGAGAGACAGTGGAGGTGCTCAAGAAATCTAGTTAGTAATAGTTAGTAGTAGGCCTTGTTAAAAAGAAAGTGTCAAATCTTCAGTTTCAAAAGAACTGACCATTTATGTTCTGAGAGGAGAGCTGTTCAAAGGTAAAAAAATAATTATTTGGTATCAGTTACTACAAGACACAATTTTCCTTCATTCCAAGGGGCATATTTTTCAGTATAAAGTCCAAGCTGGAGCCCTAGAAGGCAAACACCTTTTTCAAGGAGGCAAAGAGGACTGTTATCTCCTCCGCCAATTGTTTGAATAGTAAGCTACCTGAGCAAAAAATATTATACATGGGAGATATGGTTTTGCTGATCTTTCTCTGGAGAAGCTTAGATTAAGCTTGCCCTTTTCTAAAAGGTACACAGTTCATCAAGAAGTTGTTTAAAAAGGAAAAATGTGGTTTTACATCAGGCAAGAGTGCACATGTGGCTTACCTTGCTCTCAAAATGGATGAGCCTGGACCAATCTGCAAGATTGCCAGCTTTATTTCCATCTGCCTGACCTGAACTATAGCACATCAGAAAACATTTTTCCAGATCCACACTTGGGGATTTGAACATTCATACTGATACCACTTCAATCCCATTTGACTGTCTAGAAAAAAAAAGCCCCCACAGTTTTATGTTTTTAATTATATCAGACAAAACCTTATTTGCTGCAGCAAATAATTTGGTATATCCCTCCCCCGCCCCCCCCCCCCCCCCCCCCCCCCCCCCCCCCCCCCCGCCCTTTTTGGAAACTGCTTTTTCTCCCTCTCAGACTTTTACAGCCTTGCAATTGCAAGGTTTGTGTCACTTGCCAAGGGTGAAGGAATCTAATTTGCTAATTCAATCATCATTTGCAAACTAATGACTGCAAGCATATATAAAAATGACATTAAAATATCTGGAACACAAGCTATGTTGATGAATACATTCTCAGAGTAAATAAAAGCACCTTTCAACTGAAGCGCTTAAAGCCTCTGCATATTTCTGGTTCAAGAATTTAGTCTCTTCCTGGACAACAGCTCTATTATAAATGAAATTAACAGTAATAAAAACACAGCTCAAACCTCCTCCCCTAGCTGGACTGCTCTAAGAACTCCAGCCGGAGCCTAACTTTTGGGTTAAGGCAGCAATCACTCAAGTCTGGAGTAACAAGCCATCTTCTTCTCAATCAGTGGAGTCTGCTTCAGATTCCCCAAGAAACCATATTTTTTTTAGTGTTTCTCTTTAAAATTACTCAAGCTCCCTAAATTGCAACACAGATAAAAGCACATACATGGATGAGACCTGTGTGTAAGGGAATTAAACAAAACCCCCCCAGTGTGATCCAACAGCGACAGTTCTATACTATTCAATTCTGTGTTTTAACCTTGCTTTGGGTCAGATCTAATTGATATTTAAGCCAATAACCCTCCAAAATCAGCAAGAATTCACTTTCGTGTGTGATCCTTAAGCACATCTGGAAATCCCACTCTTAACCACCTGTAAAATATGCCTGTAACCAAGCTCTGCTCTGAGCTGGCAGAGAGGATCTTCACTCAAAAAAGCCACGCATGCATACACTATAGAGAACATTTCTGGCATTCAAGTATTAACAAGTGACCCCTATTTTCAGTGTGTCCAAATTAGATTATTGTGCCAGAATTTCTGAAGTGGGGATCTGAGAAAAGTGTCCTCAGGCAACCACAGATGCAATAATACTCTCTCTTAATTTATTTGAGAAAACAGCCTGAAAATTAGGACAGTCATATTTTCTTGCAAATCAAGAAAATCTGTATTCTCAGCTGCTTATGGATAATAGATGAGCAATGTTATTCATCAGCAGGCTTCCAGTCTCCCAATGTTATTTAGGATGGATTAGCATCTATTCCTCTGCTGCCACACCACAGTGCATGTTCCACTCCTCGCTTTTCCCTTCAAAGATTTC
Source organism: Balearica regulorum gibbericeps (assembly GCF_011004875.1). NCBI lineage: Eukaryota > Metazoa > Chordata > Aves > Gruiformes > Gruidae > Balearica > Balearica regulorum. The sequence continues at coordinate 3,244,987 of NC_046193.1, forward strand.
ACTTAATCCTCCTGCAGGGGCTCCTCGAGATCAATGCATTATACTTCAATTAGTATCTTAATACTGCCCAGACAACCCTTCAAAGCAGGAGCAGATTTCTAGGTAAATATGTGGAATAGATCTTAGAAAAACATGTACTTTCACGCTGGAACAAATTAGGGAAATATTGATCTTGCACAATGCCTATGAGTTCTCTCACTAGCAATAATTCCTTGCTGTTAGAATGTTATGTGTAACAGCTTTTAAACATTAAAAAAAAATATAAATCAATATAGCATCATTTGTCTATTTTACAATAGACTCAGAAAGGTGAAATGGCCACAACCATCTAACAAGATCCGACTAACCTGGAACTGGAACCTAGTCCTCTTCATGAGGACCATATCTCACTCTATACCACAAATACTTCCACATCATTCAAAACACGTTCTCTGGAACTAGAGAATCGGATGGTTGAGCGCCTGTAAACGTTTCAGAGCGCAACCTGTTCCCACACAGAGGTCAGTACGGCAGTCTATGATAGATAACGTTCAAGTTTTCAAAGGCTGCTGATTTTGTTGACTATGAACTAAAAAAGAATGGCTTACGTAACGCCTGTCCTTTTCCTCTCAAAATCAGAGTGCAATTCGCAGTATCCAAAAGATTTGTCTCACCAGTTTCCACGTATTTGAATGAGCCCTTTAGTACTAATTGGGTATCCAGATTCTTGGGGAGCTTTTAGCATCTGAAGTCTGACTATCTCTGCTGTAAACAACTTCCCTCTTCACCTGCGGAGTTTGATCACAAGACGGGCAGGATAGTGGTAATCCAAAACTCAAACCAGTATGTAGTAAAAGCTTTGCATGGAATAAATCTGGAGGAATCCTGAAGGACAAAGTCAGCTAATCCTAGCTCCAGAACAGGTTTCAAATGCAAAGCAGAAAGAGCCTCCTTTTATTATCAACCGTTACAATCATCATTTCTGCTTTCCTAGCATTTATTTTATGTAGCTAATTGAAAGTAGTTCAGAGCAGACTGAAGTCAGGATGATACCACTTCAGAGTACTTCACTGTGGTTAAGCACAGACAAGGAAAATTGGGAGCGCTAGCAGTAAAGATTCCATGTATCACACAACAAATCAGCACAAGCTACACAGAGCTTTTATCTACACTAAACACAGTCCAGCACCAAGAGAGTTAAAATGGCTCTGGAAAACGCTAGCTCAGCTACTGCATGCAGCCCAGTTGAATAAGCTCATCAACTCACCCACTGTAGCATTTCTAGTACCCAAGCTAATTTGCTGAGTTAGGTTTATTTGCTTGACTATGTTGGCACTGGTAATTTCAATGCTATTTCCATCACTGCGGTATGTGGCTTCTGTTGCCCTCAATTAATATTTGTCAGTTTATCATCACGGTGTCACAGTTTAGCATACTTTAGCGACACAATTGAGTGGGACGCAGCTGAAAAACAGAGCACTATATTACTACACTGAGCCAAAGGAAAAGTAAGCTTCCCAACCTGCGTTCACGGAGTACGTAAAGACCAATCGTTTGACCTTCGCTCAGTGAGATCTGACATTGTTCCTTATGACATTATTGTGCCCGTTCACAGACTTTCTGACTATCTGTTTGTTTCATCACTTTTGCATTTCCGTTTTCACTAGCTCCTGGCCTGTTGAGAAGTGACTGCCACAGTAGTGAGCGAGAAAAGGGGAAGAAAGTTGACTCTACTGAAAACAAAGTAAAAAACACTCTTCTAGTCTCACAGGCTATAGATATATACTGTGCCTTTTACGTAAAATCTCTTTAGTCCATCTTGTGCTCTCTTTCTTCTGCCTTGAGTATCTGAAATTTCTCTGAATTACCTTTCTTCCTAAGAGTAGTCTGCCTTTCCAAGAAAAAGAAATATGAAGAATATTTTTCTTCTCCCTTCTGTCCCCGTAGAAACAGCATATTATTGGATGCAAGGCTATGACATGATTACTGAACCAACTCTTAGAGGACCAAAGATTACAGCGACCACCACAGATTATCATTGATATCAACTGCCAAGCTATAGTATTTAGAGGATTAAAAAAAAACCCCAAAACCTAAAAATCCCAGCCTGCTCTTAATCACTAAGTAGACTTGCATGCTATTTGTTGCAGTACTTGTTCCTGGTTTGGCTTTGTCTGTACCACATAAGCCTGACAAGTATTCAACACAATTTCTCACGCTTTAGCTCGTAGATCTTACAGTTATTTAGGCCAGTCGTTGCAAAATTTCTCATTTAAGACCATCCACTGTATTAAATCTGGTCCACCTGATTGAAAAGTTTTGCCAAGACCTATGAGTAGGAACCCTTTATTGGCACCTAATGAGATAGCAGACAGCTATGGCTAAAAACCTTAGTTTCTCAATTGTGTTATAAAACTAAACGAGCAATGCTGAAAAGCTGAGTAAGATTTCTGTTAAGAATGGGCTTTATATTTAACCAGCAATTATATTAACTGTGTCATAAAAGTGGATGTTCTACTGTAATTATACACACAAAAAACTGCTACTTAAAATCTGAAATGAATGTATTTCTCCACTGCCTCACTGCTGTAGATTATTTCTTTTTAAAAACAACAACAACTATGTTCAGACCAGGGAAAACATTGAAGGTGGCAGGATCTCTAAGTCCTGAATATCCCTCATACAACTGCACTTTCAGGTCCAAGCCAAGAGCAGCTTAATTGCCTGCAATTGCAATTCCAGCCACTGCAAATCATATACAGCTCTCCCATGAAAGCATTAAAGAACTAAGACTTAATTAGCAACCGTGATTAAATAGCAATTCATACAGCCATTATATCTTCCAGCTAGGGAGTGCAGTTCTCTGAAGAAGCAGTGAAGGAAAAAAAATCAAATATATACACCTCCTCCCCCTAACACAAAACCTCACCACCACCTACTTTCTTCAAACTTTATCATGGCAAATGTTCATTATTTGTGATGGAAAGGCTACTGCCAGACAAACTTTGAACACTCCTAGGCAAAGTTTCCATTTACAAGCCTGACCTGAGAGATTACAGACTCCAAAAGAAATCATGGTAATTACAACAACATAAAGCAGTTCAGAGAGCACATCACCAACACTAAGCAAAGAAAAGATTCCCACAGGCAGCCATGATTCAACAGCCTGCAGTACTGAGGGAGAGAAAGGGGGGCAAAAAATCCCCAACAAACCACCACAACAGAAAAAAAATCTACATCACTGATAAAAGTCTAAAGAACAAGCATTTCTGAAACTCAGTTCAGCTCCTATTCTTCCCTTCTTCCACTTCATACTTCTGAAATCTTCACAGTAGTAGTAGATTAACTCCTTCTTGGGACAGCTGGGATTGCAATTCTTCACCCTCCTTGCTCTTTGGGAATCCTGAACTGATGGAAAAAAAGTGAGCAAGAGCAATACCCAGAGGCAGAGTATATATCCATGCAGACATCCTCTCCATGTTTAGACAGGACAACCATGGCAGCAGCCAGAGATGACTACATGCTGTAGTACCTAAGAGCTGGTGTTTTGTAGTGTACGAAATCCCTTAGCTTTTGAATTTCCAGTGCCTGCATATACTGTTGGTTCTGTTCAAAAGGTGCTAGCTTGTTCCTGTTTCTTGCTGGATTTGGGAAGATCTCCAGACACAGAGGAGGAGCGTCTGAGTGCGGTAGCAGATAATGCAGCAGAAACAACTACTGATCTCCAGACAGCTCACACACTGGCCATGCTCTGCCCAGGCTGGAAGGATCACGTCAGCTCCTTGTGAAGCCTGAGAACACGCTCATTTTATGATGTGATGCCAAGTGGGAAAAAATTACAAGGAACAGTGATGAGACAACAACAACAACAAAGAATTACGGAAAGGGAACAAAGGCAATTTAGGAGTTCATGTGCAATGATCAAAGAATGAGATTTTAACAGGGTTAGAGATATACAAGTGCCAGAATTAGCAAGATGGATCCTCTACTATAGCACCAATTATCAGTTTTCAAATCCTGAAGACAAATGATTTCTGGCTTTTAATAATAATGCACAGGGTCAAGAACTGATTTGTAAGTGGAGTCCTGCTCCAGGTGAGGACAGTGAGATTTCAGAAGCTTCTCTTTCAGATCGTAGAGAATTACACTGCAGCAATATTCCTCCACTCATCCAAATTGGAAATCTTAGATAAGTGAAATAAGTCTGTGATGAGGATAAATACACTGTCATATGACAAGACTCCAGGAAATTAGCTAGACAGACAGAAGAATGACAGATGGGATATAAGAGAAGAGGGAGTTACTGTATTTAGTGTTTGAAATGTCATTTGGATACTCTTCACTGCTAATGTGCCTTCTGGGGTTTGCCAAGTCCTGTTCCATTGGCCTTCAGAAAGCCAGAGGTCAATTTTACATAGAAAAATCTGAATACTCATTCAGACACAGGACCATTCCCTATGTACTGGTAAAAACCACTTTATTCTTGACTAAACTTTCTGGAAAATATATGTGTTCTTTGCAGCATAGCTTAAGTCCATCCCTTGTGCACTACACATTTCTTACCCATTTCACACTCTTTTCTTTAGAGAGATCTTGGAATAGCATACATTCCCATAGAACTGAAGGAAATTCCTTTTCCCATCACAATCTCTCTTACAGTTACCACCTACTAAATATTATGTAGGTATTTGATATCAATATTCAAAGTATTGCTTGCATCATGATGCTCAGAAGCCTCACAAGCGAGGTTTGTCTTTGTCTATCATTTCTCTAGCTTAATCAATGCTACTGGTTCTATCTGGGCAAGCGAATAACCAAGATTTTTGGACAAAGGCTTTCACAGTCCCAAAGAATTCAAGGCTATCATTGTGCATGCAAAATAACTTACAGATGAGTCTGAAGCAGTTTCAGTTATTTGCACTGTAATACATGACTGCTCAGTTGAAGAGAGAAGCTTGGAACAACATATGGTACCAATTACCTATATCCTCCTGTAACCAATGCTTTTTCTTTTCAGATACAATTTATCTGTATTGCTTGGCAGCTCAACTGTCTCTCTTCTCTTGAGGAATACTACGACACACAGATGCTATTTATACACTAGGCAAATTATTTCTGCAACCATATCCTTCACAATAAGCCTATCCTTGTATCCCATCCAAAAGGTAAGTGTCATAATTTGTGACCGTGAAAGATGCCTTGGCACTTTTTGAAAAGTAAATCCAGAGTCTTGGCAAAGTTTCAGCTTTGGTAATTGCATTCTGTCTATCTGCAGTTCTTCTTTTCTAACAAACAGCTGATGAATTCTACCCCAGATGTGACTGGTATCATATCCCAGGTTCCAGGAAGCTGTTAAATCAAAGAACAAACTTAATAATGAGCAACATAACTATAAGCCTTATTTCCCATGTATCTGCTCTACAGGTATTTTTATGCTCTTTTTCAGCTCCCAGAATCCCATCACAACAATAGCTAAACTCAATAGAAATCACAGGAGTAAATCTCCGAGGACACTTTCTCTTTGAAATGTTGGTCAGAAACCCAGAGAGAATACCAATGGCACATTAAAACTCATTTCCCTCAGCCTACAGCAGCAACTTGGTAGCATTTAGTTACCTCTCATTTAAAAGTTTCCAACCCCTAGCTGAAAAAAAAAGTCCCACAGCCACATGGGTAATAGTGCCAAATACTAGCTTCTGACAAACAAGTCTAAAGGGAAGCAAAAGTCTTATGTATTTTGGAATAATTAATTTGGCATAATTTCCCTTTGCAGTTTTTATGAGGCAAATTGTCATATTTAAGAGCAAATGTAAAACAAACCAAAAAAAATTTGCAAAAGCCCATTAAAACACAGCTTCCTCGGGGTGGGGAGGGAAGTGAACTGATACACATGAAAACTGCTACAAAAAGCCCCCCAAATGACATAAACATCTTTCCTTGGGTTATGTCTCAGAGTCCATTAACTTCAAACAATTTGGAAAACATGCTACAAAAAGCACTTCTTTAAAAACAGAAAAACAAAGACAGCAGTATTGTGAAGTACTGCGTTTACTGTATGCCAATGGAACATCCTTGGTCAGTTTATGAACTTCCAAAAAAGCCCCAAACAAGTGAATTTTGTAGCAGCAACTCTGGAAGCTCACCTGAGATGCGAGAGGGAAGAAGTGTTCTGAATAGCCATCGCTTGTCACCCCCCCACAGCCCGAGGCTGAACACTTGTCACAGTGTCAGGTACTGCCAGGTATTCAGCAATTTGTGGCAAAGGAGAGTGCTGGATGTTTAATAGCCCTCCTGAACTAATTTGTCTTACTTTTTGAAAACAGTTTCCTAGGTCATCTAGCTAGGAATGTCACCTTCCAAATGTGAAGCAAATAACTGCTGCCTTCTAATAGAACACAGCTTTCTGTAGTAGGGCATTACTTTTTATTAAATAGATACAGCAGTGGTGGCACAGGCAAGACATGGTATTGTTTTCATAACTTAAATCAATATTTGATGAGAATTACATATTTTCCTTCTTTAAATTTAATTCTGCATTTTTAAACACTAAAATGGATAAGATTTGCTTTAAACTAGTGAGATTTAAGCACATGCTCAAAATTAAGGTAATACTCAAGAAGTTTAACGTAGCTGAATTAGGGCCATATATGAGGCAAAGTTGCTCTGGTCAGTAAAATTGTCAGGAGATGTGGGCTGGATGGTCATTTCTGCTATGTGTCTCGTAACACAGGTTAGAGATGTCATAATGTCTCAGTCATATTTCCTTTTTGTTATTAGCTGTCTGACCTTTTGTCATCAGGAGTCCAAATGCTGCATGCTGGAACAAGACCTCACTGGAAAAAAGGCAAGTATGGTCCTTCGCCCTCCCTCACAGTTTTTCTCTTTACAGCTATATTACTATGTAGTATAGCTGAAAATAGTATTAGCTGGGGGCTGTTCTGTATTGTTTTACTTGGGTCTACAGGCAAATTGCTTAACCATTCTGTTGTCCATGAGCACACCAAAGATAGCTCTGCTGCTTCTCTCAAATTCCTATCCATGCTGTGGAAATACCAGTTTCAAGAGAGACCCGCAAGGGAGGAGATGGTTCAATTTACTGGGGAGAGCTAAACATCCTTTTTTTGTCTCACTACAAATGCTTCAATTAAAAAAATCAGAGATCTTAACAACTGGTTCAAGGCTTCAGAGCAATTAAGTGAGAGAACCCGAGTAAGCACTTAACTCTTCTGGTTTCTGTGACTAGGAAAACTAACAGAAATATTCAAAAGATGATCTTACTGCAATGAATTTTAAAATAAAACAAAGCAGGAGAGAATATTCAGTACCAACATTTCCGGAAAAAAAAAAAAAAATGCTGAGCCCAATGCAAGACCACTGACCAGCAACACACCCCTCACTGCAGAGCTCCCAGATAATAGCTACAGGCATAGGGAATACAGCAGAAAAATCCCTTCCACTCCCTCCACTGTCCCTGGTACCTGGATGGCAAGAGCAGGACAGGAAGAAGTTGACAGCAGGAAGAAAAATCTCCTTACCTGCCGTGCAGAATCCAAGGTGGCTCTTCATTCACAAAAGGCTGTTATAACTTTGCGACCAAACCCCCACTCCACCCCGTAAACAATGAATTTGTAGAACTCAATATCATAAATTCATGGGTTTTTAAATTATTTTTCTATTTACCGACTAAAGGTGACTACGCAGACAATTTTCCAGTGACTCTCATTCATCTACTGAGACAGGATCAAATCTGTCTGCATTTCACAACAGTAGCATTTGGCTTTAGGAAGGTTCCCTAACACCACTTTGCTTCTAGATTTCAAGCTGGGAACACTGTGGTCCTACAGAGTCACAGTATTTCTGAAGGAACTAAAACTGTCCCTCAGGCTTCACTCTTGGCAAGTGCGTGCATCCATCCATCCACCTTGTGAACCCTTCCCCTCACACCAAGAGCTTGACTGAAAGTTTCGAAGTAAAATGCTTTTCCACTATACAGGCCTTGAAAGTCTCAGCTGAAGTAAGACAATGTTGGTCCCACAATTTTTTCCAGCCTCAGAAATGGGAGGCTGAAGAAATACAAGCTCTTTTTGGGAATATAGAGTTAACCTTGAGAAAGGAAGCATTCAAAAGACTGAGAACTGTCTCAAAACAAATACTGACCTATATAATATAATAGGTTTTGTTTGCTGAGGCATGAGCAGATACTACTTCACTGATTTAAGTGAACAGGCTCAGCGCCAAAGCTATCAATGGAATTATATCTGCTTATGCTGCTGGGAAGTTCTGCTCTTTGCAGAGCATTCAGTGAGGTGTAAAATGAGGACTTAATGTTACTTGCTTGGACTCATTTCAAAAGCAATTGCTGCACCTGTTCATACCAACAGACACACGATAAGTTATTTTATTTTTCCCAGAACCCAATACCATAAAAGGTGGACTGAAATAATAAAGTTATGATTTATATTCCTACACATTTCTTTATTCTTTACTAATCACCTCCTTTCTAAAATGTATTCATTTTCCTAAAGCAAAATAATAAATATAGATCTGTTTCTGCCTATTAGACAATCACCAATTCCTTGCTGCTTCTCTCCACAAGAAAATAAGTCTTTCTGTATTGCACAATACTGAATATGAGCAACATATCCTGGCTCCTCTGAAGCCGTATCTTCCAGGTATTAACCAGGAAATGGGGACTCCTAAGGAATAATGCACAGAAGGTAATTGTACACCCCTTTGAGTGTAATAAAACAAGTGGCAAAACAAGTCAGATTTCTTCACAGATAAATATTAGTTATTAGCTGCATAGCACAGAGTGAAGCGTTCTCTCCTCTGATGTAGCTCTAAGCCAATCTAAAGCAATCATAATGGACTTACTCCAATCACACAGCTGGACTGCAGGGCTTCTGCAAGCGGAGGGCTTGGTTCTGTTAAGTGGTGAATATCCTCAGCTTCCACTGGGAGCTCACACTACTTTGAAGGAAAAGGGCATCTGGCTAAATAGAGCATATTTTAACAAGCCTAAACAAACAAACAGCACAACATGCTATACAGTTATTGCAGTAGGGAGAGAAATATTCTTTTCCCTGTAGTTATAAAAATTTGCTTGGAAGAAGCAGAGAAAGCAAGCAACCTGAGTGACCTGCATATAATTTCTTGAATGGTTAACATTTTTCTATAAGCCCTTCAAATGTAGACAAATAACAAAACCAGCTCACACAGTGCACATGCATGGACCCAATGACCTCCACAGGTTCTTCCCAATTTAAGTTTTCTATGATTGTGTACCATGAGATTTCATGATGCCCACCACATGTCTAAAGCTTTCCATTGAGGAAGGCAGAATAAATTCTCTTGGGGGTTTTTGGGGGTTTTTTTGGTTGGGGTTTTTTTGGGGTTGTTTGGGGGGGGGGGGGGGGCTGTTTTGTTTTTTAATAGAGCAAATAAACTCCAAATATTATTTCCTACTTATGTAAAGGTTCACTAAAGTGCCTACAACCAGTGGAGGATAGGCTACATTAAGATATCACCACTTTTAGACTTCCACCATTCCTATCTTCAAACCATACGACCTTTTACATGGCTACCTGTTAAAAGGGACACACCAGCACGTGTGTCAAACACTCATAATAACCTTATGGGATAACTGCATTCAGAGCAAGGCTGGTACGTTCTATAAGAACACCAAATTTTTACTTGCTTGGCTCTTCTAAAGTGTGGTAATGCTACTTTGTACATTTTTATAGTCTGTTCTGGTTTTTTAGGTTGTAAGAAAGAAGAAAGCTTGTACAATGGCTATCAGCAAGTCATCACTAACCTCAATGACAGATAAGGGGAAACTGAGGAAAGTTGGAATATGGAAGCATTTGTGGGTATCAAGTGGTACAATTAAAAAGACAGAAAAGAGTAAAACTTGTCTATTTCTTACAACTAATAGATAAGAAAAAACAACTATGGTAACATTATTTTTTAAACAATATATGATGTTTCCAATTCATTCACAATATTTGCAAAGGGAATGTCAAAAATTTACATGTCATTAAGAGAGTGTTGATAAAAGATCACCACTAGATCATATTAAATAATGTGGCTGAATTTTTCAAAGGAGCCAAAAATACATATGTGCTGCATTTCAGTGGGATTAAGGTGTCTATCTTTCTTAGACTTCTAAGAAAAAGAAAAAAGTACCCTGAATGATTAATGTCTACTTTGGTTCTGAAAGACTAGATTTAATTATGTTTTGGTCTAATGGCTGGCACAGACTAGGAAAGGAAAGATGTAGATGAGAGCAGGAAAGGGATTACATCTGCCAATCATATCCACAAATAGCACTACCATTTTTAAGATCCATTGGACCAAATCTTGAAGCCTTTTATTAGCAAAGAAATTCCCATTAACTGAGAATGTTCCACACAAGACAGCACTCCATACCTTGCATAATTCAGCTACTGAATACAAACTACCATTTCTAACTCTTCCAGGACTCAATTTTTATTATGCATAACATATTCCAGCGCATACAACAGCTCTTTTTAGGGCTTATCACTGCAAGATGACAAAGTGTCAGCTTTAAGCTACCCTTGAAGATTCCCCCTCCCTGTAAAGATGCCAATCTGAGATTCCACAAGCAAAGGCATGTTCGTGTTCTATCACATGTCAGCAGCTATAAACAACAGCCTGAAGGGTGCTTTTTTCCCCTCTCTCCTGTAAACAAAGGAAGTCTTTATTCCCGTAGTAGTAGATCTTTCACGAAAACTGTGAATCTTGACTGCTACATGGCAGAGATAACTCATGCTCCTGCTAAATAAAGTTCCCTAGAAATAAAGCATGATGTTGGAGACATTTATTTGGAAGACAGTTTAGACATCCTCAAACACAACTCATTCAATGGTACATTTCAGATTCCTCTGCACATCCAACCAGGGATGGAATTTCACCTCTGATTTTAAGGAAGCTGTCATCATTGTTCAAACAAAATAAAGTCTTGTTTTAAACTGGATGCAGATTATTTTAGTTTGCTGTTCTAGACCTGGAAGTATTTTGTGGAAGCAACAGTGATATTAGGTAGCTGGGACTGAATTAATCCAATTAAAAAAAAAATAAATAAATCAATGGAAACAGCATTCTTTTGTGATATCCATCCTCCAGACAGCACAATAACCAATTCAGCTTTCCTGGTGAAAATAAGGACCCTCCCCCTGCAAAAAATTGTCACAGCAGCCCAGCTGCCATCCAGTCAACATTTTATGCTCCCCATAATCATGTTTAAATGCACAGAACTGCATTGTCCACTACTGTAAATGTATCAAGGCCAGTGGAGCTATGGCTTTCTGCAAAGATCCCTGAGCTTTCTCATTTACACTTCCAAACTCTCTTCCAGCTCCCTGATTTCCACCACAAGAGCTTCCTGCTGGAGAGGCAACACTCATTTCTAGTAACTGAGCGTAAATCCTCCATCTTGAACATAGAAACATCATGGAGAAAAACTGCTGTATGACTAACATTCATAGCTAGGACTACAAAATTAATCTTATTACAAACACAGAGGATAAAAAAACCCCTACACAATTACCTCACACACAAACACAGCAAATGTCTTTAAAAAAATAAAATAAAGCAGTGTGATCTTAAGTAGCCCAGGCCAGTAGAAAAGACAAGCGAATGTAGCAAATCCACAGATGATGATCCACAATGTGTTTCACCCAGAAACAACTCAGCATAATCACTGATAATATAAGTATAGCAGAATGTATGGTACCCATGTAAATCTTCTTACACCAGCCATTCTCCGTTGAAGTGCATGAATACAGCGTTGATGAATAAAACTATCTAGAGACAGCCATACATTTTGCTTTCAGACACAAGATAGGCTGACACACGTGCCAGATGCTAAGTGTAATAATCACTTGTGTTCCTCATTCTGACCCAATGTTAGTTCTTAAACAACAATTCTTAGGGGGTTTGTTGTTTGCCTTTTTTTTTTTTTTTTAAATGCCTACAGCATTCCTCAACTCAAAATTTTTTGCTTGCTTATGCTTCTAATCCAGAAGCAAGCAAGAAACAGTGACAAGTCCGAGGTACTGCAATTTGAGGTTGTTACCTGCTGCTATTCAAAGCTCTTCAGCTGCAAGCTCTTCTCTCAGACCTGACTTCAAGGGGCCCAGTGCCAAATCCCACACCTGCTGGGGAAAGCTAAATCACTTAGAGCAGACCTGCTTGTTACCATCCAGCCAAAAAGTACCAGACCAAGTGGAATAAAATGGTGCGTGAAGGACAAAAAATGCCCACTGTTATGTTCCTTGGCCATTCTTTAATCCCAAAGGGTCCAAGCAGGAATAACCACGGTTGCAGCACCAAGTAGTGATCATTTCAGCACTGCTTCTTCCACTGTTGCCCAAAGTCTCCTATGGGCAGCAAGGCAGGCCAGGAGATGGGCCTTGATATTTTTCATCTGCTTTCCAAAGAGGACACCAGAGGATGATGCTAGACTCTTTTCACTGTGGCCATCCCTTTGTAGTGTTAATTATTTACATGTCTTTCTTTCCCTTACAAGGGAAGTACAACTGATACATCTCTGAGCAATTACAGCTATTTTGCCTCATTCTGTGCTTTAACAATAGAAGCGCATTTTCTAACAGCTTAGCTGTCCTCTATCTGCACACCTTTGTCACCCCCTAGGAAGACAACTGCCCATAGATCTGCACACTTTTTTTGTTTGCTTTTCTATGTGTTTATCGGTGTTTCCCATCATCAATATGATTTTTAGATTGTCTGCATGGAGCGAGGAAGCAGCTAATCTTGACTGTAAATAGGTGAATGTAATAAATCCCACAATATTGCAGCTTATTTTTTGCCACAACATAGCTTTAGAGGAAGCCTGAATATAATGTATTTCAAAACAACATCTATATAACCTTTAAAGAAGGAAGATTACTCCCCTGCCCCTCCATCTCACCTCTAACGTCAGTACATCTATAAATTAAAAGAATTTATCTGTAGCCACAATATAGATGGCTTTTAACTAGCGGGTACACGGGCATTCACATATTTAGCTGCCATATCTTAGGCTCCTCTCTGCAATTCTTTTCTTTAACCACTTGAAGCAAATCACCATGTAAGCAGCTCTGCCCCGGCAATGCAATTCTGTTGCGATTTTCTGCAACCTGAAAAATAGCGGCAAAAGGAAAATATAGTGCCCTCATGAAAGAGAACCAATACCTTACAGGATTCACTCAGAAAACATTTGTTCCTTAGCAATAAAATAGCTTTTGTGTTACTCAGAAGACAAGGCAGCAAGTTCTTATATAAAGAACAAAAGAACAAACTAAATAGGGTTGTCTTTCTAAGACTGTCAGTGCTGGCACAGACGTGATCTGCAAATAATAGTGTGGTTTAGGTTTTTTAAATAGACTTAAAAAAAAGATTATCTAGGAAATTTGTGAAGTTTTTCAAAGGTCCATCTAAGCATTCCCCAAGCCCAAATTTGTCCATTACTAAACTGCTTTGGCTAAGATATACATACTCTTTTAAAATGAAAACCATTCTTTGATAGTTTGCATTTAAACCTTCCCCACCTCCAACATTTTACCTACCCATTTATTTTTATGTAATCTACATAAAGACAGACAGAAGTGGAATATAATGCTGAAGCTCAATTTTCAATATTAAAAAGTATAAAGCTATAATAAATAAATTCCACCAGTCACAGTTCAACTCCCTTTTGTGGAGCAGATTACCACTGAGACAAATCAAAATGTTCCACGGTCTCTCTAAATTGCTTTTGAACATTGTCCTTGAGCACCTCCAGTTCGTTATTACTTATATCAAACCCGATTTCCATTGAGACTACACTAGTAGCAGGTCATCAGTCTGTAAATCTGTCAAGTCCCTTGGAGATCCTTGGCAACCGCTTTTGTAAACCTAGCGCCTCCTTGGAAACTCTTGTTGTGTAAAATCAAAATCATTCTTATGCTCAGTGGAAATTAATATACTTAGAGTAGCTGAATGCAAATGTAGGAAAACAATCTTCCTCACAGTCCTCTGAGTGTCGCTGTGAAGCGGAACCATCAATCTCCTTTTTCAGCCAGCCGTGAAGATGAAATTCTACCACATGTGTCTATGCACTGTCAGGTATTGCTGCTTCCTCTTGAAGGCTTAATGGCTGCTTTGAGCACTTGAAGAGGGAGTTCTGAGTGATAAACCATAGACAGTCTCCATTTGCTTGTATACAAAAAAACAGCAAAACCCTTCCTCTACTCCTCAGAGGAGCTAGATGCCTCTGCCAGATTCACAACTCGTAAAAATTACTGTTGATCCGTTCAAGTCACTGAACTTTCCAAGGTAAGCATTTGGCTCACTTTCCTGCTGGTTTTTTTTCAGAAATATTCATTCTTATTCCTTTCTCAACTACACATGCTGATCATTGGAACATTATTGTATTCAATCCAGCAACCATGCCAGAGTTTTTGTGGGTTTGGGGATTATTAGCAGGATAGGGGAGGGGGTGGCAGCTGCTTTTCTTACCAGACCTGCACTCCTAAAATCTATTCAGCTACAGGGTGTTAATCATTACTTTACAATCACTCTACAGCTCACACACAGTACAGCTTTAGTACAGCAAATGAGGTAGATTGTTGTACACTAGGTGCTACACAAGACCTTAGCAGTCAGCAGCAGCTTTCAGATTTAGTGGAGTTCAACCAAGAAAAGTCACCTGAGGGATAACATGAGAGTTGACACATTTGGTAACCCAGACAGTTTTCCACAGAATGACAGCAGCAGATTCCATGTCTTTCACGTATGTTTGTTATCTAGCCCCTCAAACTCTACTTTGTTCAGAAAAAAAATGTAAGTTGAAAAGATATCATACTATGAACTCAGTCCTTGCCTTTATCAAATCTAGCACCAGTTTGACATTGAAAACTCCTGGGGGCAACGCAATAGACTTACAGAGGTCAACAAACACCATAAAGAGCAAGCAGATTCACTGGCATTCTTCATGGGTGCTTCCAGCCGGGCTGTTGTATGTATTTATAAACATCCATACCTGTGCCCACACTTAAAAGCTGAGTATTTCTTTAAAATTGTGATAGTTGTAGGACAGCACCAGATAGTCTGAGGACAAAGAAGTGGCAATCAATAACTGATGCCGCTGCTACGTGTTGATTCAGAAGACCACCTTCTATGGTGAGAAGCCATTTCCAGCTGGGTGCACAGGGTAGGCCAAAACCAAAGTTACAACTGACGTTCAGTTTCAGTCTGTTCACTTTTATCCTAACTGAAGCACTGTCTAATCCATACGATCATCTTAAACATCGCCAAATGGCAGCAGGAGCATAACTGACAGTAGGAAAAGATAATAACTGTAAAGTATATACCCACACACAGTGAGATGTGTATATATTTATATGTATATATAGACAGACATATGCAAACCTCATGGGCTAATCCCTGGGCACCCGGCAGAAGGTCCCAGTCTTCATTTGCACGAGGTGACCACAGGGCATGAGAGGCACTACTCAAACTAGGTGCAGCAGGAAGGGCTTAGCCAAACCGGTGGATGACTGATAGCACTAGAGACAAGTTTCACTCAGGCAGGAGTCTCACTAATACCTAAGGTGATGTCTTGTGTCCAAGTTCACTAATTAGTTCACTTTCTAAATTTGACATATATTTTGTTTCAAAAAAGACTAAGGATTTCACCTATGAATTATTACATAATCCCAGCAAATGTTAAAGGGTTACAAATGAAATTACAAACTAATGGCTTTAATTAAACATATCAGGGTGCAGTGCCACTAGTCTCTTACCGTGTTTCAGTGGTCTAAAATGTAACTGTCTATACATTACAAAGCCGGCATCCTGGTTATAAACAGGCATCTTAGATGATATCCGTTTGTCTTGGCCATACAAAAAACCCCAGAACTCCTCCAGAGAAGCTGATCCTGTACAAACAGTTTTTTGAATTGGCAATAAAACTAGGTACTCTGCTGGGATGTGGTGGTAGGATCTAAAACCAGGAATAGTAGTCAGGAAAAAACCAGAAATAGTAGTCGAGAATAAACTGAATGGATATTTGAGCACAATGTTTGAGATGACCCATACTGATGAACAAAGTCACACAACCCTGCAAATGATGCCCAGAGGGCACAATAGCCTAGCATTTCTAAATACGTCCTCTCAGACACATTTCTGACAAATACCACCTCACACATATCTTAAGTTACCCATCTCTCCCTCAAGATAAGTATCTCACAGCAGATCGAGAAAACCTAACTCACAATTCCTAAAGTTCTGATACTTTTTAGGTCGATTCAGACAACACCCAGAGATTCAAACGGCATGAGGTAGGTATGAAACAATATACATCATCTCCAAAAACCTTGTAAGATCAATAATTATGCAGTATCTTCTCTAACAGGAGGCTTTCCAGGGATTCAAAAAAAGATAAAAAAGCAGAGACCTTCCAATAAGTCTCGGATGTCAACAGCATGGTTTTTTTGTGGTTGTGGTGGGTTGTTTTTTTTTTAATAGCTGCCAGAAATTTGTGTTCTGACACAAACTCCTCATAGTGAAACATTTGGGAAATTAGATCTAAGAAAAAAAAATTTAAGGGTATGTATCCCCACATGTAACCTGGGAGGAGAGGAGTGGCAGGTTTGATTCAGTAACATTAGCACTGGGAAAGTTATGACTTTTACCATTAGAGAGAGGACAAGTGGCCAATTGCCAACAAACCTGCTGAAGGCAAGCAAGAGTTTCTGGCATCACCCTTCCCAGGGGGGTAACAGTAGAAGGACAGTTTTAATTTGCATTATCTCATCTGTGCAATCATCCTGAGCAACAGCGGACCCAACTGCCTTTCACTGAGGAATGAGCATGGCCTAGAGATCTCATCTGAGTAAAGGAAGCAGGATCCTGAAGCAGAATATGAGCCTCTGCTGAGATCATATGCCAGGGTTTACCTGCAGTGAAGCAGCGCTTCACCAAGCAGACCACTGACAGACCTTTGCTGGTGAGCATCTGGGCTATTGAGACAATTACTAGAGTTTCTCTGTTGTTATTCCAGGACCCAGAAAACTTAGGCTGCAGAGTTATGGCAAAAATCAGTCCTGCTTCATTCATTTTTGTGCAAGATCACAGACAGTTTTAGTACTACACTAACCGGTAGACACTGCCACTCTGAAAGGTGTGATTTTCATACATTTAAAGAAAAAAAGAAACTCCAACCTTACCGAAAAACAGAAGCAAGTGCTCTCCTGCTCACAGAGAATTCCTCCAAATTAAAACCTGCATGTTTTACCTTCCCCCAGCTTGGTGAAATGACCAATATTGCACTCATCCTCCTGGCTGTCAATGAGTGTGATATTTCTTAATCACAATATTTTGCATAGCTATGCCACTAATTAGATTCATCCTCGACAAGCTGGAACAAAAATGAACTTTTCAGCGGCATACGAACAAGAGCAATGAAGAGGTACACTGGGGAACTGGGGTACTGTGCAGGTGTCCAGGTGACAAGCCACCATACCAAACATTATCAGTGAAGGTTCAGTTTCCTAAGGCCTTCTGTTGTCACTTTTAACTCAGGGCACTCACCCGTAGTGCCTCAGTTCCAATACTTCTTTAACTCCGATTTAACACAACAGTTAGGACACTGTCAACAAGAAAAGGCTGTGAACCTAACAATACTCTCAAGCAGTTCTGACCCCTTCTTCTCTCCTCACATGCAAAAGTCAACTTTTTTCAAATTAGCAAAATCTCTCTGGATTTAGTCCAACTGATAAGCTTCTCTTACTTGCTAGGTGGAACATACAGCACAAAGCACAAAATTTATAAGGAATTCAAGAAATCTTGCAATCAATATGCAGCACAGATCTCTGCACTACAGCAGTTACATTATCTTGTGTGGCACATGCACTGTTCCCATGGCAACCAGCATCCTTCATCCAACTCCATTATTACGGCTATTTGAGGCTTTCAGAATCTCTGGTGTCCAAGCCATGGCTCAGAGCTACTTTGTGTTAATAAGCCTCAAGAATAGATACAAGAAGAAAAGAAGAAAATACAGCAAACTCTGTTTTGCTAATCTATAAGCAACATGGAAAGCAAGAAGTGGCATGGGAGATATAATTCAACCAGCTAAGGGGAAGCAACACTTATATAACCATCTTCATTAAGTGAGACGAACATAGTGCAAATTCACTATAGCTTTTTAATTCCAGAAAAATTAATAGTCAGCTCAGTAAGTTTGTTGAGGAATAACGGCTCTGTAATAGCTATGAGGAAACAAAAATCTCACTGAAATCTATTTCAATAGTCATTTCTCTATCTTTAATATCAAATATATCTTTATTTTAAAAAGGATTGAGTTTGTAACTATCTGCAGAACAGGTCAAAAAAATAATTTGATTTTGACCTTTTTATGATGTCCAATATTAAAGCTTTAAAGGGCTATTGTCACAATCTATAACCTTTATAGTATAATCTACATCTGGTTTATATAAATTGTCCCTAGATATTTTAAGCAAGCTTTCTCTCTCAATAACACCACCTTTTTTTTTTTTTTTTTTTTTTTTTTGGGCATTTAAGCATTTCCACATCAAAGCATTACAGCAACCTCATTATGCTTTGCACAGCTTAATACAAAGTTTCTCTTAGTCACCAACCAGGGAATTTCAGACAGAAAATAAATAATCTAATTTAATAAAGTGACCCTTAACAAATCATCCCTAAGTTGCTAGCTAGGGGTTTTATCCCTGTGAAATACACATGGGTCAGTAGGAACAGAAATGCTTTGAAGTTGGGAGGGTTTGAAGGCTCTTAAAAAGAAATATTAAAATAAATGAAGAAGGCACTACACCAGAAAATGCCCTTACATTTGACAAAGGAGACTGACGGGCTGCTGAATCCAGCTGACCTTTAGCTACACTTCAGCTTAATTGTGCTCAGCACCTGTTCAGAAAGAGCAGTAGCACTTTAAGTGTCTTGAACACCATCTATCCTCACAGCTACGCTGGCCACATTCTGTGTGAGGTCAGGTGTATCCCTTGCTGTTGAAGGTAAGCGAGGTCAAAAGCAAGGTCAGTCTTCAGAACAGACCCATCAGGGAGATGAATGAAACTAGGTGGTTCCACTCGCAAAACCCCCCATGCATTCACAGAGCATCTGGGTACCAAGATCAAAGCGCAGAAGAATGATTTTCAAGCATAAGTGATAAATATTTAAATATTAAATTCTACAGAAGAGAAAAAAAAAAACAACCTTCTACTACTGGTAAATGAACATGCTAAGCATTGAGGAAAAGGAAATAAAACATTACTTGTTCACAGCTACTGTCATCATTATGTATTCACAGTGCCCTTTGCAACCTGAAGGCCTCCTGACCTGCTTGTGCCCTCACCTAGTTGTTCCTGCAGCTAGCAGGTGTAACCCATCATTTTATCAACTCTGTGCCTGATATCAGTCTCCAGGCTGGTGCTGCTTGTCCAAGTAGTTGAACTCATTTCAGGAAAATGAAGAAAGCACGATTACTAGCTGAGAATGTAACTTCCATAAGGTTTAAGTGTCTTTACTTGAGGCCGAAGGCATGTTGCTATTCAACCCTGGGACAGATTCTGAATTCTGCTCATGTTTGACAGCTAGTGGAATCAATGGAATTAAATTCAAGTAATTTATACCACTTAAGCCCACAAAGAAGCTTAACATATTTAATCATATAAGCTTTCTGCTATTAAATAGTTTGCAAGAGGAAAAAGGCTTGGAATTTTCCATCCATGGCTTCCCTTTGGAACCTGCATAAAGTTCGTACAACTCTAATTTTCTTGGTCATGAGATTGAAAAAATCCGTTTTCAGTGAGATGATCCGAGAATACTTAAGCTGCTCTCCCTTTTTTTGTGCTTCAACCCAGGAATGGCTGCTTACTTCCAGTTCAAACGCAGGTTCTGCATCACCCTCCTGCACATGACCAGCAAAGGATACTTAAGATGGGACTGCTAGGTGAAGCAAACCAGTAGCCACAGCTGAGAAGGATGACATTGTGTTACCCTGGAATGCATCTGCTAAGCTAGAGAGGATCTATCACACAAGAGCAGCAAGATCCTTGAGGAATGATATTCTGTCAGAAATGTTAAAACCCTGTTGAAATAATCCCAGTTAATTTTAATTTCGGAAGGTTAGATAGTCCTCAGAATTTTCTCTAATTGCATATTCCTCAGAATAGACTCCTCTGGTTGCTCTGTAATCAAATCATAATTAAAGCATCTGTGTCATTTTATCTATCCCTTCCTGCTATTTCTAGCATTTACAGAAGGCAACAAAGATGCAGCATGCAAAATTTCCAGCATCAAGGCTCATCATCAGAGCAATAATAGGGATTTGTGGTAGTGTGACTGTCTGAGTGTCTCCTTAGGCTTTCATTAGCCTTTAAAAACAATTGAGGAAGAGAAGAATACTAAACAGTGCCCCCCTTGTCGTATCCACAACTGGAGGCCATGTTTTATTCCTGTGATACTTGTTTTTAAAACAGCTGCCTCATTTCATCTCAGCTCCACTGAGAAAACAGTCACACAGTGGGGAAACAGTTATCATAGCCTGAAATTAAGAAATACATTAAATAGCAATCTCATCTTGATAGAGGAAAAAAATTGTCTTTGACCCCTGTATCAGTTGTCAGACTGAGTCTCCGCTACATTTCACCCAGGAAAAAAACCCAAACAAACAAAAAATCCCCAACAAACAAATCCCAAACCCATTCCTCTGAGCTATATCTCAGAACCCCCAAGTTAACTAATTCTAGAGTCCAGACTGCTGAAGAGCTGGTGGTATGTGCCCTTTACCTTGAAGGGCATATTGCAAGTCACGTTGCAGAAGAAAGGTGATTGCACCATGCAAACTCTCCCCCTCCCCTCTAAACTTATTACTCCAAAGTGATGCAAATGCTGAGCAAACTTCTAAGCTCAGGATGTAAAGTGTTTTCCCAGAGTTTTACCTATTTTACTTCGGAGTGAGAAAAAAATAAAAAATAATCAGAATTTCTTGCACAAGCAGAATTCAAGATCAGACCAGGACAATTCACTTATGATTTTTTAGTTTGTATTGAAAGGAATATGTTCATTGGTAACTGAAAGCATTTTTTTTTTTTTTCAAATGAAAATTTTGTGATGTATTTATTCACCACTGACATGACTTTTTCTTCCTTTCCTCTGCCCTAGATTTTAGTCTGGTTACACAATTTTGTAAAATTACAGAATGAACCTCAACTGTATAGGTATTGCTTGATAAGCATATGAATACAATTAGTATCTCACATACCCATTTTTCACTGTATGATTTTCATTATAACATTATTCTAACTAAAGATTAAAATAATTGTTATTTTACACAGAAAAGATTCAATTTACACAAAGGTTATCCTAAGACAGTGCTTTAAACTAAAGTCAGCATTAAGTTTGCTAACAACATATCAGATCTTTCAAAATATAAAGATCAATATTGGAATAAAATCAATCTTCCATCCTAATAAATCACTCTATTAATCATTCTTAAATAACTTCTATTTTTGTATGAATTCTTTCAGAAATTATCTTGAGTGAAAAAGTGATTTTGGAACAACTGATACCTAAATATGCTTAACTTAGGTCTTAAATAGAAAGCCTTTTCATAGCCAATGGATAATGTTCTCTACCACTGTGTAAGGCCTGTATCTGGATTTGATTTTATTTCTTTTAGGGTTTTTATTGTTGTTGGTTTTTTGTTTGTTTTGGTTTTTTTAAACAGACAACAGTGGCACATGGGTCTCTCAGAAGTCCTGTGTTTGTCTTACTCTGTAGGAATTTCAAAGTGATTACTCAAACCTGCATCAATTACAGCTGAAGTCAAATGACTTCTACCTGTTGTGCCTTGCAGGGTCCCTGTAACCCACAGGGTTTCTTTGTAACAACGAGCTGTCATTCACCCAACAGAAAGCAGAATTATTGTTCAGAGAGTGGCATTTTCTGCGTGTTTAAGTCTGATCAGAGTAGCAGCATGAAAATATCAGAACGCTAACGTAAATGGCTTGGGTCTGTTTCCTTGGGGTAAAGCCAAAGCATGACCTCTCATGCTAATGTTGTTCCAACTACACTGGTGACACCGACAGCAACATTTATCCCTTGGTTTGCAGATTACATCAGCTCTATTGTGGATGTGGTCAGCGTCTTCTGTGTTTGCAAACTTGCATGTTGGCCAGATCTTGAACAAATAAAATTTTTGCAAAATACATTTGTGCAAAAATTAAAAAAACCCACCCAAAGGGTATCTTGGAAAGTAACAATTTGTTGTTTGTGTTACACTGCGTGACTTTCCTTCTTCAAATTCCTTTGTAATAGAAAGAAGGGTAGAATACATATACAAAATATATATTTTTTTAATTATTTCCTAGTATATGAGGGACCAAATCCTGTCTGCATTGTGTAAGTAGCACTCTTTATGCAGTTTGTAGATTTTTTTTTTCCACCAGTAAATGAGATCCAGGTGTAGATGAATTTGCTTATCAGGTTACCTTCCAATCTGACTGAACAAAACACATTTCAAACATCCGACTGCTGGTGTTGCCCTTATAAGAGACTCACACAAGTGGCCTGAGAAAGTCTTGGATTTTATAGATTATTTTTTTTCCCCCCTTAAAAGTCTAAATAATAATAAAAAAAGAGTAAATCCCATAATCCAGTTGGTATTTCATTATATTCTCACACAGAGCTTATGACAAATGCAGAAGTTGGGGCTGGAACGCTGGCTATCCTCACACTGACAGTCAAAGGACATGCTTCTGGAAGCAGGGGAACAAAATATCTCAGTTGTTAGAAGTTCCAAAGCATATTAATTGTGGGTTTTTTTAAGCCAGATACAAGAATTCACCTGCGATCTGAACGCAGCTTAGTCTTGCGGTAGATAACATGAGTCTTAAGATTGGATTTCTTATTGCTATTCATACAATAAAGACTGTGTTGCCTTGTCCGTTGTTTTACTGAGCCACTGCAACAACTGACCTTGTCTTTTAAGTGAGATCTGTCACAACTGTGAGAGTGTTCGCTGTCTTTATTTGGCCACGTCTGCGCTGTCATCGCCTGTTCAAAGAGGTCAGGACTGCAGCATCAAGCTTCCATTACAAGCATTCAGAAAAGCTTTGAGGTGCATTGCTTTCTGCGTTTTATGTAACCAAATGTGTCACCATATTAAAAGCACAACCATGCAAATGTCACAGATGACCATCTAACATGCAGTTGAAAGGCACAGATATGTCCCCAAGTCCAAATTCATTTTTCGTTTCCAACATTCAAGGCAAGCACGAGTTAGAAGAAATCATGGTAAGTAGAAAAATCCTAAGATAACTTGAAAAGAAATTGTCACCAAGGATTCTCTTCAGAGATAATATTTTTTTTCCAAATCACTTGTTCATAGTTGAGTCATCCCAGAAAGCATCTAAAGCTTGTGGAAATTTGTCACTGCATATAGGACGATGAGTACAGAACTCTTGCAGATTACTTAGAAATTTCCTTTTTGCATCTGTAGCTTGGATTGCACTTACATAGTGAATAGATTCAAACACAGAGTCAAAAACCTCTTCCCCCCCCAACCTTCCTACTTTGCTTGTTCCCAGTGGCATGTTCAATTACTACTCTGTTATACTTAATAGTGCCATCAGTGCTGCAGTACTTCAGCAATAATAGAAGCGTCACATCAACAGTCAGTATCTTCAGTAAACACATTAAGCACTAACTTGTCCATGCTAACAAATCATCGTTTACTTTTGAAACGCTTTTAGGAACCCACCATATTCATGAATCAAGTGAGAGATTGGTATATGCAGCCTCTGAACGTGATAAGAAACACTCAGCTTTTAACTTTATCAAACAAAACTACACATTCAATAAAGCAGACATGAAAAGTGCTTCACTTCTCCCTTTTCCATATGCATACGAAATAGTAAGATTTATGCACAAAAATACACACAGCCCTGTCCAGAATATTTCTAACTTGCTGGATATGAAGAAATTCATGATCACAAACCAACTATTTATCATGAAAACAACTGCCTAAAATTTATGCAGACCTATGCTTGCATGAACACACACATGATAAAAATAAACTGTAAAAACTAGCAGTCCGTGCTGATCATCACTGAATGACATCATTTGTACCCTTAACCCCAGAAGAAACAAAACCCATCAATTTCTTACACATTCCATAAACTCTAAACATTTAGAACTCTCTTACAAGATGCCAGTGTTGATATTAAATGCTTCAAACTTATCAATGGTTAAATTATGCTGCTTTGCTAGAAAAAAAAAAATATTGAGCTGTCAATTCTTAACACAGTATTAACTTGGAAATTTCTGACAGATTTCACCCATTTGCCACTAGGACTGAAATTTATTTTGGCAACTGAAGGAAGATAACAGCTCACATTGCCTCTGTTCCCCTTGCCCCACCTAAAGTATTTAGGTTCACACACATTAAGTGACTGATTCTCAACAATGCTGAAGTTCCACATACCCAATTAGAGTCAATTCAAACAGCTCAAGCTGAGCATCTTTCAAATTCAAGTCACTTTCCCACCTGCACATGAGTTTAATAACTCCAAGTTTTAAATCACTGCCCCTCATATCTAGTTCTCCACATTTAAAACATAAGCTGCCACGTTCCTCAGATTTTGAGAAGACCAGGATCAGCCACTGTCCCTTTAATGTTCCACCTCCTCTCCAAAAGGAAGGTCTTTTTACTAGAGCTCAGTGTGATTCAGTGGAATTTGCCAGGCAGGTCAGGAAATCCCCTGAAGCAGAGGAAGAATATTAAAGAGATGGGACATGTATATCAAATCTCATTACTGTTCTCTTATGAGAATCAATCAAGTGAAAGGACGTGATGATGTCAGTATGACATCATTTACTTTGGGATTAGAAATTCATAGCTACTTAGCAACCAAAGCTGTCCAATACAGAAGTAAGAGATCTAGTGCAAAATGTTATCATCTGACCCATTTACTGCAAGATAAATATTTGTCAATTCTTGTTTCAACGCTTTGTAAGACATACAATAGTTTAGGAACCCCACTGCTTCAAGTACAGAATATTAGAAATAAAATGTTTTCTCTGAATCATTTCTTATTGCTAATATCCAAGTACATTTTTTTTACCCCACAACAGCTAATATGCACATTCCCTCACAGTCATCTTCCTTTTCACCTTCTCATAGACCTAAACCTTAAAAATGCAAAAAGAAAAAGCTTGTGCTAAACAGACTTTATTTTAGAAAGTATAATCTCTATCAGAAACTCAAACCTTGTATACTCAAGGCAGACTAATATAATTGGATAAGAATGCAAGCTTAGGAAGCATGTTTATTTTAATAAACTAAGCTGAAAACATCCAGCTGATGACCTCCAGTATCCGTCAGAAATTCCAACAAAAATGAAAATTAAAAAGCTTCGTGCATGAAAAAAGAATCGGTCATGCTACTTCTGTGGCTATTTCTGGGACCCGAAAAGGGTTTGATGCCCGGAATCTATGCCTGACCTCGTTTTCTTTAAAGTTCATTCATCTCTGATGAAAATACAGTTTAAACGAGTTCTAAAGCAACTGAGCAAAGATAATACGTGAACTGAAATTATAACTAAATCTTTAAATCCATTACCAACAAGCTAGAAACAGAGCACTAGACTGACACTTCGTGTTTTGAAATCCATGCTCTGCTACACACTAACACAGCACTGGAACACATTTAATATTAAACGAAAGAAAATAAAAACACTCCACCTTCTGGAAATAACTTTTATTAGGACGAGGCTGTTCAAGGTTTCCAGTGAGACGAGAGCCCCGCGTTCCCCGAGAGAGCCGAGGAATGCCCCGCAGGTCAGGCAGACCTCTGCTCTCCCTTCTTCGTCTACAGGGAGATCCGTGCCGCTAGGAAGGCACGCACGGCTAAGATGAAGGTTTAACGGATCTCGGCACGGTACATCGGAAAGAAACGAAGTGTCACCGCGAACCTCCTCGGCACCCTGAGCTGCCACCAGCGCGACGGCAACAGGCGACCGCCCGCGGCCGTTTCCCGGGGGATTCACCTCAGCGGCTCCCGCGGCCGCCCCCAACTCCTCGGCGGGGCCGTCTCCCCTCTCCCCACAAGGCTCCGCCGCCCTCTGAGGAGACGCCGCTGGTGCCGCCTCACCCTCGTTCTCCCGAGGGCGGCCGCGTCCCCCGCTGCGCCCCGCGACGCCGGCAGCAGCCCGCCCGCCCGGGGAAGGGCACGGCGGTGTCCCCCCGCGAGGCCGGAGAGCACCGCCCGCCTCGCCTCACCTCACCTCACCTCGCCTCGCCTCAGGGTGCCGCGGCACGGGGAAGGACTGAAGTTTGCGTTCAAACGCGCACACCCTACCTGCCGCAGCGGCGGAGGAAGAGGAGGAAGAAGGAGAAGAGCCGCTGATGCCACCGGCGCTGCCCTCCCCGAGCGATTGTAATGTTCATTTAAAGCTCGGCGCCCGCCGCTCCGCCGCGCCCTCCCCACGCAGCAGCGCCCGCGCAGCAGCAGGGCCGGGCGCGCGCCGCCCCGCCCCGCCCCCAGCCCGCCCCTGAGGAGAGGGACCGTCCGTCGGCGGGACCCGGGGGCTGCGGCCCGCCCCGGCCCCCCAGCTGCCCTTCGTCCCCCTCAGGCCCGGCCCGCCCCGGCCCCGCGGCTCCCCTTCAGGCCTGGCCCGCCCCGGCCCCCCAGCTGCCCTTCGTCCCCCTCAGGCCCGGCCCGCCCCGGCCCCGCGGCTCCCCTTCCTCCCCCTCAGGCCTGGCCCGCCTCGCCTGGCCGCAGGCCGGGTCCCCATCGCTCTGCCTGGAGGCGACACCTCTTACCGACTCACCCCGTCCTCCTCGGCCGTCTCCAGGACCCTGTCAGGCAGACCCGTGCCGGAGATCAGTTCCCTTCAGCAGTGTGGCCACTGCTGGTGTCCCCTTGGCCCGAGTTAACAAGAGTTGAACAAAGAAGAACGGCAAGTCTGGAGAGCTAAACTAACACTTTTCTGACTGAGTTTGAGTTGTGTATGTTTCCATCTGGAAAGTTATTTCAAACAGGCAAGCTTAGAACTGTGTTTTGAAGGTGCTGAAACGTAGACACGTTCCCAAACTTCCTCAAAAATGTCTAAATGTGGGAAAAGAAACAGTCAGAATTGCAGCTTTCCTGGTATCCTTTTCAGTGTGATGTCTTCTCACTGTAAGATTTCCAGTCAGAAATCCCCGGCCGGCTCTCTAGATGGCATGTTCCCCAGCAGAGACAAGAGCGGCCTGAGCTCACCGCGGCGGTGACACCTTGGAGCAACACAGCCCTGTCCAGGGCAAGATGTCGCAAGGCAGATGCTCTCCCATGGTATGCGGTGTTTCACCAAGGATGGCCGCATCCCAGACGTCTGATGAACGTTAACAGCTAGAAGAAAAAACATTGGCGCCTTTGACTTCACAGGTGACTCAGAAATGAGTGAATGACACTGACAACTGGCCAGAGGACTGAACCAAAAGAACATCTTCTAGAGAGTTTTTCAAGGTAAGCTGGTTTCTCTTGCAGCAGGATTAAAGTAGCCATCACCGGAGTAGAAAAGTCAGTCCTGTGTCCTGTACTGTATGCTTCACTGCAGTAAAACACAACCTCTGTGTTCAGAAGATGAAGTAACATTCACAATTTCTGCTAACATCTGTTGTCTTACACACAAAATTGGTAACAAAACCAGCAACATGCATTGCACTGTCATACACTTCTCAGGTCAGGAAGACCTAGCCTCCTTTTCCTCCCAAGCAGGCCTGGAGGAGTTTTTTGGTTGTCATTTACCACCTCAGTGGATTATGAACCCGCTCCAAATTTTTGTCTGTCGTCTTCATGTCTACATTGCTCTGTGTGAATTCAAGGATGATGTGTGAACTAATGTTTAACACATGATAATCATACAGCAACAAATATAAACACTAATGTTTATTACTAGGACATTACTAGATAGAGAGGATACATCTCACAAAATTGGCTAATTACCATTTTGAAACCCAGCTAATTGTGCGGGGTTGCCAGATTGCATAAAATCTTCAATGACTTGCTTGTGAGTTTTAATGTGGAAAATACGTTAGCAGAGTTTAACACTGTTGCCCATTAATTACAAGGAGTATTTATGCTGAGACTAATAATTGGGCTGTCCTGTAATCCACCATAATAATCAGGAATTTTCTTTGTCCATGTGGTTTGAAAAGGTAATGGCTAATGATATTCTAGCTGTCTGATTTATACAGTTGCG
Source organism: Balearica regulorum gibbericeps (assembly GCF_011004875.1). Lineage (NCBI taxonomy): Eukaryota > Metazoa > Chordata > Aves > Gruiformes > Gruidae > Balearica > Balearica regulorum. Next base: position 3,273,258 of record NC_046193.1, read on the forward strand.
ATGAATAACTCCTGCTCTGGCATTTTTACTGTTACTTCAGGGTTATAGATTTTGCTACTGATTAGCACTTATTAGCCCTTGTCTTCATCATAGTCCTATTTTCCTTGTGTTTAGACTAAGTTTTGGTTCTGGTTGACTCATCTTTTTTAAATACAGGATATATTCAGTTATTGAGACCTGCTCTCAGCGTAATACTAACTATTCAGTTCACTTGAGGCTGGATCTTAAACAGGAGAACTACCTTTCTCTGGGCATGGATGTGCCATGAGTACAGAAGAGGCTACAGCCCTTCCCGCTCCCTTGGCACCATCTGGTATGACATCTGTGGGTTACCTGCCGTGTTGTGGCGTGTGACTGTCTAGATTTCCTCTGCACTGGTTACAATGCAGTGGGGTTGGCTGTCGTTTGCCTCCATGACAATTTGTGTTGGAAAGGTCAGAACTACCATCTGACCAGTAGCTACATAAACTAGCCATCTGCATCTGCGGGTAGATTTTGTTCCACTTCTCTTCACATTTTTGAATGAGGTGCTTTAGCCTATATGTGTTTCTTCTTACTTGAAAGCTCCAATTTTGCAGGGTAATTCAACATTAAAAGAATATATTCTGTGGCAAATTCCGTTAATAGCCAACACTGTGCAGAGCAAACGCTAGCACAGTGATTCCCAAATTGTTGCTCATGAGCTTCTGGTCACCGTGTGCGCCATCTACATGTCAGGAGTGCACCTGTATTAAGACAGTAGATTTCCAGATCACCTCAGTTCAATTTGGTCTGATTATGGTCATGACAGATTTGGAAACTTAAAATTACCCTACGTATCCAATATGCTTGGAAGTTGGTGCTGTAGTGTCACAGACCTTTCCCTTCCCTTCCCGCCTACAGCTTTTTCCTGACTGATCCCTTGAAAGGTAGAAGTCTGTGATTTGTTTTGGAGGCAGTGTCATAATCTCTAACTATTTAAGCTTTAGCTGCTGGGAGAGCTGTGACAAGGTCCAGTGGAAAGTTCTACTTAAAATTGGATGTCATACTACAGTTCATTGACTTGAAAAAGATCTGCTACTGTTCCATCATAACTCAGAGATTTGGGAGGCTACAGTTATATTGACTTAAAAGTCATGCAGATGTGTCCAAGCTAACTTTAAACTAAAAGCCATGAGAATACAGCATGGATTTCAGCACAGGCTGCACAAGCTTGTGGTGCTCTTGACACTTGTACTGCTCTTCGTACCTACACGTAAAGATCTCTGTCTGTGCATTGAACTCACTGAGTATCTGATTTTTAATACTCTTGTATGCTGCAGAATTCCTTACAAACATCTAAGAAAAGGGAGATCCTGTTTAAAAATCTCCTATGAGGGAGGAGTTTCCCCTGAGTTTCCCACAGATTATTTATAAATGTGCTAGGCTTCGCCTGCTGTGTTGGCATGCTGATGACTCAGAAGGGCATATCTAGGGAAATCTGTTGAATGTATGTTTCCTGGATGCACAGGCCTGTCTCCCTAGCGTGACTCTGCACTGATTCCCCTTCAAGGGAGCGTAACCTGGCTAGTCTGGAGAGTCCAACAGTGTGCATTTGGCAAAAAATGTTACTGAGGCACTGCCTTTGCAATCTAAGAAAGGCGATATTAGGGGCTATGTGATTAAACGTGATAGGAAACAGTTGAGGAAACTGAAAATGAGTGTAAACTAGAAGCTGTTTTCTGCAGACCTGAAGGAAGAAGACAGTTGCACTGATAAGTACAAAGCAACTCACTACTTGTTTTGGCAGGTTTAAGAACTATTGCTGTCGCTATGTTTGCGCCAGTTTTAATACTGCCAAACCTTACATACTACAGTATTTTTAATGCTATTCTAGATGACACAACAAACAGACTGTAGTTCTGATCATTCTATTTGTCAACTGCCTAAACAATTCCAGAGTGTAATCTTTCCAAAAGGTAGCATTTATACTGCTGGGTTTTTGCCAAAAGGAAAATACATCCCTATGGTCAGTGTTGGTTGTTCTTTGCTTTTTGTTCTTTTGATATTGCAGCTTTTGATGGATAGATATCAGATAGGAACTAACTCACAGCAAATAAAGATCGTGCGCTGAGTAATGTACTATATTCAAGCACCATATCCTGCAGTGGCAATTAGCCTTGTTGCCAATAATTTGCTAAATTATCAAGGTTGTGGTCATTACCCTTTTGGTTATGAATCATCAGATCTCAAAAGCTCAGCAAGGTTATGGCTAGCCAGGACTTGAATAAGAAATGTCATCACGCAGGTGCTGCACAGTGTGGCATTACTTACTAGCAGAAAGGTGCTTGCATGGAGTGTTGGAAACGAATCAGCTGAATCTTAAGGTTCTGTCTAACATTTTTCATGCAAGATCCCATAGCATTCTCTCTGTACTAGCTAGCGTAAGACTAACTCACATTTCCCTCAGCCAGTTCCTATCTGAGTAATGATTGCTCAGAGTTTCAGTTGACTTTTTCAGAGTCTTTAACTTCTTGCCCTTTCTCATTGCACGAAGCAGTGTGTGCTGATGAGCAGATGCTATGTTCCTTCTTGGAAGCGGCCGCATTGCAGAGGTTAAAGAACATCCACCCTCTTTGAACTTGATTGCATGAGTATAATTAAGTACAGCATTTGGCCAACTTTTTATCAAGAGCTCTTGGAGCCTTTGGGATGAAATATGCTATTATGATGATAATTTGCTATTAATTATGTGTTGATTAAAACCAGCAGGAATGTGTGTCACTATGAAAGCTACCCCTTTTCACAGGGTCAAACAGCAATGAAAACTTTATATTGCTTTGGCAAACTTGGGTTAGATTTGGAAGTATTTAGCTGGTACAGTTTAGCTTGTGCTCCTTATGCCTTACCTTATTCAAGCATGAAGCAGAGAACCTAGGAAAATAAAAGGTCTCACTGCCATTTTTCAGTAACTTGCTGTCCAAGCTGCAATGCATTTTTGACCTGCCAAGTCAATAGTCACTATCCGTTTGAAGGATCCTCAAGCATGAGTGACAATACTGAGACTGATCAGCATCACCTCAACTGTTAAGGTGACAGTAAGGGATGCAGTGACCAAATGTAACAAAGGAGAGGACTTAGCTATTTTTTTAAAGCTGGTTGGCCAAACTTTTCCAGGCAGTGCTGTGGACATTGCTGTCTTGAAGTATCTCCACCAACAGCAACCTCTGTGTTGTGAGTGTTGGCTTTGGGAGGACCAAAGGCAGCTTCTGCAAGCTTAGACAGTTTGGAGCCTGATCCAAAGTACCCTGAACTCAGTGGGGAAAAGTTTCTCACTGACTTTGACGATGGTCTTTGGAGCAGGTCCCTGATAATAATTGCATTGGAGCCTAGCCATGGTGACTGCTATTAGAGCTAGGATTTGGCCTTGACAGATGATGATAAATAATCTAATGATTATTATAGCACTTATTTTTGCATTTCTATAGCATTAAAAGGCATTCATAATGTTTCATTATATTTTTAAATCTCAAATAAAGAAAGTTGGCTTGAATTGTGTTTTTAAAAAATAGCTTACATCTGTCTTGGCTCTCAAGAGCAGTTATTGGACTTTGATAACATCTGGAAGGGAAAGAAAACTATTACATACAAGAAAGAATACTAAGTATAGCAGGGACAAAAGATTTGAGCCTCTCATCGCAGCATTCAAACAAAGGAGAAAAGAGACTATAGAGGGCCTTGTACGGCTGAGGAAGTAGCAAAAGCCAGTTTCATCAGGGACAATAGCTGTAAAGATGGTGGCAGTGCCAACATTTCCTCTCATCCAAAAAAGTTTTTAAAATTGCTTTCTTCAGCACACTGTGCTTCAAACCAACAGGGATCCCAGCATTAAGACTGATCTTTACTGTTTATTGATATTAGCTAAAGAGAGATTGGTTTTTAAAATGCAATTAACATTATTTTCATACCCCAAACCACATCAAATTAATCTGGGACTAGCCATGATATTTTTCCTCCTACCAGAACAGTGTGTTGGGTGCTTTTCTGAAAAGAACAGCACCTTGCTGTCTAGGAAGACCTCTTCTTGCAGAGAAACATGTTATCTCACATAGCCTTGCTGCATGGCACCAGCACCACTGTGCTGCAACAGCGCAAATCCTGTGGAAAGAAGGTAGTTCACAGACTATATGGATGGAGCACAGGGTGAACTCACTCCCGGATGTCATGGGAAGAAAAGAGCAGCTCCTCATAGCTTTTTTTTTTTTTTTCACCTTGAAAATATTGCTTAAGTTATCAGTGAACAGCACAGAGGAATTAGTGAGACCTTTTACCTTTCTTCTCTGTAGAGGCACACAAAACACATTGCTTAAAATATATGGTTTTCTAATTGCAGGACACTTGTACCAGGAATTGGGCTTGCACATACCATTCTAGTCTATAGCAAATAATTTTTTTTCTCTTTTTCAAAAAAATCTTTCAGAATTGATTGTTTCAGTGTTTGAGAACTTGAGAAATCCAAAGGACTTTGTACTCGATTCATTGATCATTGCACTCTTAGGGGTTACTGGATCTCGTCTGTGGGAAATGTGCTTAGAAATGCACAAGTCAATTGAGTTAGTTCTTTTATACCACTTAATTGAATCTCATCAGCATGTTTCTCCTGTTTGTGCAACTGGTATCTTGCTGCGTTGAAGCAGTTTGACTTGCTGAGCAGAATCTTAAGCTCTGTGTATATATATTGCTTGGTGTGAATGAGGTTTGGTGTCTCGCTCATACAGAGGGGAATTAAAACCTGAAAGGATGACTGTATAAGCACAAGATCCATCCTTCACAAACCTTTGAACAGGTTTTAAAGGGTACAAGTACCAATATTACACTTTCATCTTTTTTCCCTCTGAGGGGAAAGTAAACCTCTTCTCATTCTTGTAACACTTCTATGTATCCAAGCCCTCAGTTTATAGTGTACCTTGAAGACAAAGGTAGTATTTGTCCAATGCAAGACTATTACCTGACAAACCTGCCTCCAAATTTCACACCTCAAGAAGTTAGACATCACTGCAGAAAAGAAATCAAGCTCTTCTCTCAATGCTTTTTTTTTTTTTTTTTGATACGATAAGGCAGGTAATGCAAAAACTTAAAATCTTTGAGGCTAAATATAAGAGTTTCTGTTTCAAACTAGTTTACTGAAAGAATGGGAGCATCACCAAGTACATGCCTGTGCATAGGACCTGATTTTTTTGAGCCAAGAGGATTTTCTAGGGACTACATTCATGGAACTATAGCACTAATCGGTGGAGCTGTCTGACTAAGGGAAGTGAGAAGGAACATTTCTGTTACTAACTCAGAGGGGACATTCTAGAAAGTGCCAGATGTCTGAAAGAAGAACAAGAAATGGAGTCTCTGAGTTATGTGTTATTCAGCAAAACAAAACTTGGATTTTTCTCTATGAAGAAAGACTGCTTCAAGGTAATGTCATCCTCCACTTATCTCCTAACAAGCTACCAACTTAACCTAATCACCCATATCAGAAAGTTTTAAAAGGAACTTTGAAAAGAGAGTCCTCAAATCCATGAAAGCACAATCTTGTTTTCACCAAGGAACACAGATGCTGTACTGTGGGAACTTGTTGAGGTGAAGAACCGAGTAACATTCAATGTAGTACTAAACATTCATATGAATGATAAAAATATTCACAGTTATAAAATAAACATACAAATATATCTATTTTGAAAGAGATTAAAAACTGATAATGATTTAATTCAGGTTTTAAATTTGAATTATCAAGACAAAATCTTCCACAGTGGAAGTTCTGCCCTCCTCTTCCAGTAATTCAGTATACTGTTTCTGGAGCTGGGATACCTTCATCCATATGTCAGGCATTAACATCAGTTAAAGAAAGAAATATTAAAATCTTAACTGTGATTTTAGTATGCAGAGCCATTTACTGGACTTAGTGCTATTTTAGGAGCCTACCAGCACTTTCCATTTTCTCCTGGCACTGTGACTATATTCAGTGGTGTGTTTGTAGTGCCTGTTCAGGATAGTTAGGCAAATTAATTAGTTCTAGCTCAATAATGCAATATTTTCAAAATTTTGATGCTTCTTTTTATTATTCTTTCTCTAGTCTGCTTTTTTTCCTCTGGTAGGATGTTCAAATAACTTTTAAAGTCACCTGAAGATTCTGGATTCCTAGCAGCCGCCTATTTCAGTGGTGCTGTGCTTTGCAGTTTGACAGCATGTCCTTTTAAATTACCTAGATGGTTTTGGTTTTGTCTCTGAATTGATTTGGCTCTTTCCTCAGTCTTCGTACCTACGGCAATAAACATCAAAAGGCAATGGGGTTTAGTTCCCTAGGAGCAATACCAGCCTATGGCTACTACATTGCTGGGAACAGCACCATGGAGGTGCTGTGGGTTAGATAAAGCAAAACTAGAGAGCCTGGCTGCTGCAGTGTGAGTACTTTTTGTTGTTCTTTTCACAAGAGTAAGAACAGTATGCCCCAGTGTTCTGGCCATATTCCAACCTGGGTAATTACATTCTACCTGCCCTATATTTTCCTTGCAGCTGTAATTGTTCTTTGTTTCCTCCTGTACTGGTTTTGGCTGAGATAGAGTTAATTTTCTTCATAGTACCTGGTATGTTTTTTTTGGATTTGTGACCAAAACAGTTTTGATTACATAGGGATGTTTTAGTTATTGCTGAACAGTGCTTACACAGTGTCAAGGCCTTTTCTGTTTCTCACACTTTTCTGTTTCTTACCCTGCCGGCAGGTAGGCTGGGGGTGCAGAAGAAGTTGGGAGGGGACACAGCCAGGACAACTGACCCCAACTGGCCAAAGGGATATTCCATACCATATGACATCATGCTCAGCAATAAAAGCTGGAGAAAAGGAGGGGGAGGGGTGGAAGACATTTGAAGTTATGGCATTTGTCTTCCCAAGGAACTATTATGCATGATGAAGCCCCGCTTTCCTGGAAATGGCTAAACATCTGCCTACCAATGGGATATAGCGAATGAATTCTGTATTTGCTTTGCTTGTGCACCCAGCTGTTGCTTTACCTATGAAACTGTCTTTATCTCAACCCATAAATTGTCTCACTTCAGATTGGAAAGCTCCGGTGGGAATACTGGAAGAAAAAGTCACAATTCTGAATAAGTGAGAACTATGTGTATTCCACTGTGGCTTAGGAAGTTTCTGCTTGATTTGTAGTAAATATTAGCTACAGGGGGTTTTGTGTTGGGTTTTTTTTCTCTCCCATATGTGTGATCTCTGTATAAGGAAGTCCCATCAAGCAGGGCTACAGAAAGCACAATAGGGATAAGAACAGATACTGCCACTTCATGAAGCTTATGAGAACAGCTGTCAAGTTAACATGACTTTGAATTTGAGGTTCGATTTATGTGAGAAAAATCTACAAGGGAGGAAGTGAACTTCAGCAGCTGGAAATATATTTTGATTACACTCTGATTAATTTCCTGGGGAGAGGGTGAGACACTATCATCTTGCAAAAATGTACTAAAGTATTTTTTGTCCTCTTCTGAAGTTTTCAAAGCTGTATCCTTGCAAAGACATTGAAGTCCTCCATAATGAATTTTCAATTTCAGTTTATTTTGGGATGTAACTCTAACCCAAATGTGATATTTGTAGCCCACCAACAAAATTGGCCATGGGTGCCTGATAAATGGGAGACGCCTTGCAAAAGCAGTTCTAAAATCAATTTTAGCTGGCAGAACAGGAGGGAGAGGGTTTTCACTGGGAGAATAAGCAGGTATTACATTTTCCTGTTTTGATTTGGGTTCTACTGATGATGGTGTTTGTATGGTACTATTAGCACAGTGTCTCGCCGTTTGTTGATGTCTATATAAAGTTATTAAAAAAGAATTACATGTGTCGAAAAAGCCCAAAACAAACCAAACACCATATGTGCACACACTCAGACACACATATCCCAGTAACAGTTAATGGTAGAAGCACATTGGAAGCCAGCACTGTTTTTCTATGTGTGCTAAGAAAATCAATTTTTAAAAGTCTCTTCAGTCCTTACCCTATAATTTCCTGGATGCCACACACTCCAGTCCTGTAGCAGTGGCTGGAAAAGCAGCAGTTTGGAAAAGGAAATCTCTCTTGCCTCTGCCACCTTGTCATCCTAACTCAAGAACAAGCTAGTGGTATAAAAAGAGCAAGCGAGTGTCCAGTACAGATGTGTGTAATTCTTCCAAAGTGGCACCAGTATCTTATTCTAGGGCAAGAGTACTTCTGAATGAAATTTGCAGACAGAAGTGTGTGGGTCAGTGCCTTTGCAGACTTTGTGCAACATGGACTGTCTGTCATCTATGCAACTGGCTTACGCATCCACAGTAATTCTGTCCAATGCTTCTGGAAAGCACCAGTTGTTTTTCCTGGGCACGTAGCAGCAGTGCAGTGCAATTCTGACACACATAGTGCTAGGAAACAGACTATGCCCACATGGATCTCTGCATGTCCCCCAGGTGCGAGGAGCTCAGGGCATGGGAACTATTATCAACTTTCTCCAATAACTCAGAAATCTCATTCAAAAAGGCAGAGTTCTCAATTCCCAGCCAAGGCAGCTTGTTTAAGCAGAACCAACAAACATACCTGGGGGGTCCAGTATTTGTCAGTCTGTTTTGGTACAGTGCTCGTTGCTGAACTTGGGAGGCTTTGCCAGTCTATGAGGAAAATGATGCAGTAGAGCTTAACGTGCTTCCTCTTGCCCTTCCTTCAATGGCTTGGACACTTGGTTACATTGCACTTAATGTAATTTCACCTTAAAACTCCAGACTTACTCCTCTTTATAAATTGCTAACCAATTTCAAACCGTAATGGGCATTTATTCTAATTCTTGCTAGAGAAGCATTAGTGGGACCTTAGTTATAATACAAATTGGGTTTATTAGTGAGATATAAAACAAGCTAAGATTGTTAAAAGGGATTGTGATTTCAAGTGTCTATCCTCAAGAAATCAGAAAAGGATTTCTTTCTGGGAAATGCTGAGCAGCAGTGCTCTGAAAACCTATTTAGTCTCTCAAGTTGAGCACCCAAAATTACTGTGTTCTTTTTGAAAAGGTTCCCCATGTTGTTTTAGAAAGAGTAAAAAAGGCTTACAGTCTGTGTGACCCATGACTGTAGAGTATCCATTTAGATCTTTCTTGAAGAAGGATATTTGTTTGATGACTTTCAAAAGTTCAAATTCAAGGTAGTTGTTAGGAATTATTTGAGGAAGCGCAACTTACTAAAAGTTATTTATAGTAGGAAAATAGAAGTGTTTTTAACATACTAAAGAGATTACCAATGTAAAGATCATTTCTGGTTTGCTCTGATAAGAACATTTAAAATAAATGTCCTGTAGGTAAGAGATAAGTTGAAACCTAAGCTGATAACATTAATTAGCTGTTCATATAAAGAAAAAGAACACGCAACTTGAACATAAAAATATGAGATTCCAAACTGTTTTCAAGTTTTGATGGGATGGCATAAAATTCTTATGAGACTGGTTTGTGTGAATACTGATAACTGAGATAAACACGAACAATGTGATTCTGGTTTTGAAAGCCAAACAGTTTGAGATTGATCCTATCCCTCTATTATATAAACATGTGTCCTGGTTTTGGCTGGGATAGAGTTAATTGTCTTCCTAGCAGCTGGTATAGTGCTGTATTTTGGATTTAGGATGAGAACAAGGTTTATAACACACTGATGTTTCGGTTGTTGCTAGGCAATGTTTACACCAAGTCAAGGACTTTTCAGCTTCTCATACTGCCCCACCAGCGAGGAGGCTGGAGGTGCACAAGAAAGTAAGAGCGGACAGGGCCAGGGCAGCTGACCTAAACTGGCCAAGGGGTTATTCCATACCATATGACATCATGCTCGGTACATAACTTGGGGGATGCTGCCTGGGGGCTGGACTGCAGCTCGGGAACTAGCTGAGCATCAGTGGTCTATGGGTGGTGAGCAATTGTGCTGTGCATCACTTGTTTTGCATATTCTTTATTATTATTATTATTATTACCATCATCATCTTCCTTTTCTGTCATATTAAACTTTTATCTCGACCCACAAGTTTTACTTTTTTTTCCCAATTCTCTCCCCCATCCCACTGCAGGGGGCAGTGAGCAAATGGCCATGTGGTTCTTTTAGCTGCCTGCCGGGTTAAACCACAACAACATGGCATACGGTATACCGTATTTGTTTGTACCCTGACCAGTGGGCAGGAATACACAAAAGTCTTGCAAACCCAAACTTGTAACTCCAAAAGATCTTGTAACTGCAATTACTTCCTTGGAAGGATGAGTGAAGGGAATGAAGGCAGCACAGCTGTTCCTGCTAATGCCTTCTTTCTTCATGTAGCAGCATAGAACAGATTCAAAGTGAACATAAATTAGATTATATGTAATGTGTCTATCTTCTGCTATCCAGTGACATTTGGAGTTCAGAATATTTTTGGCTCTTTTTAAATCTTCTTGTTTTGATGTTATCTTAATTTTCTAGTGACTTTCCTCCATTCTCCTGCTTGTTCCTGTCTTTTCAGTCACAAAAGTAAGACTTGGCAAATGCATGTGCTCTCTGGTAAGATTAAATGATGTTAAGCACCTGCTCCTCTTGGTTATTGTCTGCAGAAGTTTATTACCACTTTCTAAAAAGACTGTTCAGTCCATTTCTGATGGATGATGTCTAACACCAGCTGTCAAGTCTAGTCCCATAACGTAATAGTGACAAATAATATTCATCATCCTCTAAAATCAAATAAATGAACCAGCCTCCCCTTTTCCTGAGGCTAACCTGGGAACCTGACTTTACTTTTGTTAGAAAGTAGGATCAGAAGGAGACTAAAGATGTATTATACTTCTCCTTTATGCTTTCGACAAGGATTTTTCCATAGAGTACAAGTACTAACTAAATTTCCACTTTAGCGTTCATAAGACTTTAGTGTTCATTGACTTCAGAGGTGGCAGCATTAGACAAAGAATACCATTCGGAGTGCATTAGTGGCTGTAGTATTCCTGCCCTGTAGCTCTGTTGGGAATGCATATTCTGCACAGACACAATTGACAGTCCTGAGGTGGGTTTGCCACTCTTAGGAAGTGTAGCTAGCAGCTGTCTTAATTTTACTTCTGGGCTTAGACTTACTAAGATGTCATTTAAGATAACATACCAGCTTTTGTACAGAAGGGCACACTTTCCTATCTGCCAGCATTATCCTGTGGAAAATGTCTGTCAAGACACAGGTGATGGCAGTTTCTTAAACAGATGTAGCAAGATTAATCATCCTATTTGTGAGAGGTGTCAGTGAATGAGGTCTTCAATTCTTAGTGATTTTTATATTGCTAACTATGAGCTCTGGACCTGAAAGTGAGGAGGGTGAGAGATGTAGGTGCCCTGGAAACCTTTGCAAATATCAACAGCTAGTGGTAGGCAGTCAATATTTCTACCTATGGACTTTTTCTTGTGTACTAGACTATTTCAGGTGTCAAATGGGATCCATGATAGGAAAGTCAAAGTACTATTTTCATTTATTTCTTTTCCTTCTCTTTTTTTCCTTTTTTTTCCTTTTTTTCTTTTTTTTTCTTTTTTTCTTTTTTGGTAGAAAATATCCTGAGTTCACCCCAGATTAAGGTGTCATTTTGTATGAGTGAAGCCCTAAGTTTCATTAAAGAAACTGATGAAAGAAATCATCTGCTTTTAGCTAAGGCTGCTGAATGCCCCTTGTAGGGAAAACTGTCCTGAGGCTGGGTCCAGCCAAGACCTTTGTCTGTGATAAGGAATGGCAGTTCCCACTAAGTCAGTTGGTGAATTCACATTGTCCTGCTGCTGCCATTACCACTAAGCAGTGCAGCTGCAATGTTGATACTCTGCTTTATCTTCCTTTATTTTGCCATCGTATAGTTTGGCTGTCTTTAGTTAAGGAATTTGGAACTGGAGATGCTTAGTTGTTAAAAAAATTTCTATTTCCCCTTCTCTGACCTCAGCAGCTGCACACACAAATGTACTCATACGTGTATGTGTAATGGAAAAACAAATGTGAGAAGGTGGTAGTTTTAAAAAAAACATTGTCAAGGTTGATAGTGTTTTTACTGGATGTTGGATGTTTGTGAATTCCTCTGAAGGTGTCTTGGCACTTGGAGGCATGATATAAATAAGCTGGCAGGTAAGAAATGTTTTAAATTAAATAAATGGCAGGAACAGCAGTCTGCAAGAATACTACCAGTAAAACACAAGTAACTGAGGGCTGTAAGCAAAAGCACAGGAGCATTAAAATACTTAGCATTACTGTAGTAAGAAAATATGTGGAGGAGGAAATGCAAAATCACAAGACATAATAATAAAGAGCAGTTATACAGTCCTGACAGGCACTGTCATTTGAGACAATAGCAATCATAAGCTTTACAATTGAAGATGTTTTAATAACGTAAAGGTCATGTCAGAATTTGTGGTACATTGTATATCACATTTGTAAAGATGCCTTGGAAGCTGTCCTGTCAATGGCGCTTTGACAATATTCCTGAAGCAAAGGAGAAGCGCCCAAGAGCATGCAAGCACTTACCTGGTCAGGAGGATGGTATCCTTCTGATTACACTGAGTATTGGAAACGATCCTTCTTGTTCACATGCTTCAGCATTGTGTGGCTTCACTGGAGAGATCATTCCCTAGTTAGCATCTCCTGGAAAAATGTAGAGCAATGCAATTAGATACCACAAACAGGCTAGAGGAATACAGTTTCTAAGGGTGGCATCTTGCAGAACTGGTGAAGACATTCTGGTTTTGCTTTGGTGAGATACAGATAATTTCCAGAAAAATAAATTCTAAATGCTGAAATCAAAATTGCAGTTTTTCAAAGCTGTCTTAGAAGGCCAGATATCCATCTATTATTCAAATTAATGAAATTAATTAAAGTGGATTATGTAGCTTTCTCTCTTGGAAGTTTTCAGTGGAATAGATCACGTGGATAAGGAAGTAGTGCTTCACCCATCCCTTTGAATCTGCAATCAAGTGTCTAATAGTCAGTCAGTCATTTCAAATCCATGAAAAAAAATCCATCTTAAATCTAAATAGTAAGGTACTGCTCAATAATGTGGGCTGCATCCCTTTGAGAAAGGAGAATATCTATGTTTTATTTCAAACAAGACAAGTTTGGGAATATTTTGCTTTGAAAAGGACACATTCCCTAAGCACACTTTTTTTGAGCTGTCAGTCTAAACAACTGTTTCTCTCCAGTCTCAAGAGATCCATGCAAGCAGATGGTGAATTTTGTACACACCAGCGAGGTGTCAAGACTATCTGGAGTCAATGCTCATCATGGGCATTGAGGGTATAGAGTGTGAATCTATACAGGGCTTAGGCCCAGCTGTGGGATACAGAATGAGTAACAGCAGATAGTATACTACAGAACTAGTCAAAATCTCACCTGCTGCAACTGGATGTTCATCGCCATCTTTGTGATATTTAAAAGAAAGAAAAGTTTAGTGAATAATTTCTCTTGAGGTTATCACGGACAAAATGTACCTTTCACTCTAGGTACTGTTGGAGTCCTTTAATATAAGACTTAGAATAAGAGGATTGGTTGTCTATATTTTACTAGGAATGGAAATGCAGTTCTAAGCTCTAGGGAATGAGATATTAGAAATCCTATGGTTACACATTAAACAGAAATCCCATGGTACCATCAAACAGACAACTGATACAAAGTCACTAAGAAAACTTCAGTGGTAAACCTGTCTCCAAGCTCGCTGGCAACTGAAACAATCAGGAACAAACTTGGGAGCTAAACCAATTTAAGCTCTGCACTCTGAAAGGAAAAGCAGGTGGAGTTTCTCACAGCGTATCAGACACAGGGTGATGGATGTTCATCAGAAAGAGAAGAAAAAGCAATGTTATTCTTGTGAATCACTTCATACAATTGGTTACAGTCTGCAAAAAGAGAACCAAGGTCCTCTTCCAGTGGAAATAGATGCAGAAATTTGGCAGAATTTCTCTTAGAGATTGAACTAATTTTTCCCACAGAAAGGTTGGTTCTCCTTCCCAGTTTTCCAACATCAAGGCAACCAAGCACACTCATAGAATATACAGTTTTATGATAAAATGTCTGGGGACATAGACATGGTTTTAATATCTACTATCAGGTGTAAAATATCTAGTCTTAATTTTCTGCTGGCCTTTACATGAGAGAAAACCCTCTTATTAATTGTAGATTGGTAATGGTGTTCCAAGAGAACCTCTTCAGAGCTCATTTTCTTTTCCAGAGCTCATTTTCTTTTTCTAGCCTCTTGTTGTCAGTGTTGTCCTGTGGTTCTTCAGGAAAATATACACTCATATTTTTATATGAAAAAACCCTGATTATCTTGCAATTTTGTTAGACTGTCAGCATTCACAGATAATTAATAACTCGCTGCCTACATAAGGTTAATATTAGAATTATTTGATGCTGTATGGAATAAGCAGGAGGAGGTGATTGTACTAGAGTTGTCAATCTCTTGATTTTGTCTCTGATGACTTCTCTGGAATGTCTAAGACAACATAATTGATGGGACATAGACCAAAATTTATGACCAAAAACTTCAGTGAGAGCTTAGACTTGGCTGTGAGGTCCCTTCTTTCAGCAGTCAAGGCTGCTTTGCATTTAATATTTCCACACAATCTCCGGCTGTCTGTTTGGGTGAGTAACAGAGCTACTATCAGCTCTGGCTCTCCTTCCACCTCATGTTATTATGGAGAGTTGAGCGGGTTAATAATAAGGTGGCAGCTGGATTATAGCTCTCTCTGCTCATCCAGACCAGCTGGTCTGGGGAGAAGAGGATAATATGGGAAGGGATATGATGATTTATTCTGTGCAACAGGTATCTACTCTTAGCTGGGTGTCTCCTTTGCTGTTTCTGGGCAGGTTTGCCTCTCACAACAGGCTCTAGCTACCAGGATGATTAAGTACAGCAGCTCCTTGGAATTTGGTTATAGGCAGTATTAAAGTTTAACAGAATACTTAGCTTTGGTCCAGTCCCACAATGTTTCATGTAGGAGACTCAATTTCACCGAAGAGGCTTGTCTCTAGCTCACGTGGAGAGCAGCAGTGTGGAAGGGTTTGATGTCTGGATATAAGAGGTGACTGCGGCTAGTGCAGGAGCAAAAACTAGTCAGGAAGAACAAGCAGATCTTAACAGAGATTCCCTGCCATGTCTATGTAGAAGCCCAGGAAAAGTGAACATAGATCTTTTTAAAGTATCGAGGGCCCCCATCAGCAATTGGGAAGTGCCCTTCCCCCCACCCCCCCAAAAAAAAATCTTAAATACTAAACTGTCCAGAAAGGATGCCCTTCACCTTTAGGAACATGCAGATGACAGATGAGGAAAGCCAGTGTTGATTGGCATGAGGTCCATAGAAACATATCCCAATAAAATAGCCTTGTGCTAGAATTACCCAGTCACTCATGCAGGATACTTCTAAGGAAAACTGAAAAGATTTCCCCGCCATATATACTGCAGCACAATCATTCTCTGATCACAGCTGGTGAGTCGATTGTGCTCAAAGATATGTGGCTTTTTAATTCAGCTGTAGATGGTTCCATTGTTGACAAATTAAAAATTGCCAGTAGATTGTTATAATATCATTTGTCTCAGCCATGTCCTGTGTCTGTGACTGCCATAGGATCTTAGGCTTTATGCAATGCCTCTGCTGTATGTGGTTTTATTCTTCTTTCTGATCCACTTCCAGCCTGTTTAAGCTTTTCCCAAATGAAAGCTATCATCACATTTTACCAATGTTTATGTATTATTTTAGAACACTTATAATTTTTGCTAAATTGAATTGTTATACAGAATATGAAAGTCTGTGCCTGATGAAAAAGATAGTTTGACAAAACCAGCCCACTTTTCTTGAATGATGTTTTGATGAAAGAAGTACTAACACTGTTGCAATGTCATTTTTCTTACAGAAATATCCTATTATTACTATTTATTGTAGCAGAAGAGGCCTAAACATATGAATAAGGCAAGGCATGCCGGGAGACTTAATATCTTTTATTAGACCAGATGATGCATCTGGAAAGGAGTCAAAGACTGTTTCTGTTTCAGACCTGAAGCAGGAGCTGCATGCCCCCAAACCTGACTTGTTTACCAATAATAGCAGCTGGTATAATAAAATTTATTGCCATTTCCTCCAAAGCTTGCCTAGATTTTAATTTCACAGTTTGCAATGACTTGCTGCTTTGAATTTTTACTATTTTTAGTTGAATTAGAAGAGAATAGGCATTTCTAAAAAGCCAAATTCAGAAAATTATTTTTTTACACGTGATGATTTTGTTTCATTTAGAAATACAGCTGAAGTTTTGAAATCTTGTTATCCCTCAGAGCAGAGAGTCTAAGTCCTGCTCCTTTCACCTCATTACCTGATTTCTTTGTAGGAGAATCTCTAAGATTGTCTTTGATGTATCTTTACTGGAAACTAGGTCCACACTAACGGTCGAGGCTATAGATAACAGTATAAGTTCTATTAAAAAGCTCTGTTATAGCTGAGTCCAACAGCATGGAGATGGGATGACCCTCATTCTCCTGGAAGGAATGTTCTTATTCAGGGTGATCCAAGATGAGCACTAGGAAAAGCAAAGTGGACAGTTAGGCCATAGTCTGTTTTCTCCCAAGGCACCAGGTAAGACCTTTGAACTTAGTGGCCTAAGTTCATCTGTAAAGTTGTTCCCCTATCAGTGGCGTTACACAAAGTCAATTTGACCCTTTGATAGAGATTATGAAGATGAAAGAAAGTTGGAGAAGCTTTAAAAAAAAGAGCACCTAGCAGGCCTGTTTGTTTAGTTCAGTAATGCTTTCTTAAACTTGCCACTTAATGAGTTTGCTGACATGTCATTGTGTAATGGAGTTGTAATGCAGTAGTGGGATGCTGTGTTTGAAATAGCAAGATGCTGCATGGTAATGAGAGGATGCTTTTCCATGGTGGGGGACTGTTTATGTAGTGGTGGGATGAGAGAGACCCTATTTGCTTAATGGTAGGGTGCTGCTTGTGTAGTGATACAACTGCTTTGGCAATGGAGATCGCAGAGTGCCGGCAAGATTTGAGAAACCCCAGCTGACAAGTGACTTTGTTTTTCTTCTCATTCTTTTCACTGAGGCATGGAGAGAGACAGCCTAACCTTTTGTTCCAGTTGCATTTTTTACATTTTATGTTGTTTTGTATTATGTTTAACAAACTACTGACATCTGGAGTCACAGCAGTCCTTGGCCCTGAAGCACTGTTTCCATTACATCTTAGACCCCCCTCTTTGCCTTTTTATTTGCACAATAATACAACACCCTAATTCTGCATCCCTCTGTGCAATAGCTTAGTCTCATGAAACCACAATTACTTTATGTTCTAGCCAGTCCTCTGGTCCTTTCATTTATTTTTCCATTTGCATAATGGATTGACAATGCCTTACTGTTACCAACTAGTTTCTGTCTTTTCAAGAACTTAATTTAGAAATTACTGTAACATATGACTGGATAGATGAAAACCCCAAGGAAGAGATTTCTATTTTGCCGAGTTTGGTATGGTTGCATCCCGTTCCTTAGGCTTGATCCAGCTAAATTTTGTAACCGTGTGTTGTACAGATTGGGAAACTGAAGCACTAAGGAATTAAAAGACATGGCAAAGTCTACAGCAGAGTTCCTGTCTCTCAGTTCTTGTTCAGGTTCTTATCCTTACAGCCATTTCTCCCTTCCCACATTTGAGTTCTGCTTTTATAGGAATGGCAGAATCAGCATATCATTGCATGAGTTCTCCAGCAAATGTAATATCAACCCTTTCTTGTTATGGTTTTTATTATTTTTAAGTAAAATAGAAGGTAAATAATGTTTACTTACTGTTTTAAAATAACCTCTTCATTTTAGATCTATGTCTTAGGATTTTTAAGTAGCACAAAAATTAGGCTTAAGGAGTCAGCAACATATGAATTTGCACAGGCTAAACCAATTAAGTCATCACAAACCTGGAGACCAGGATGCTGGAAAGAAATTTGCTGAGGATGAGTTAGACTTGTAGAAGTTTAAGCATCTGCATGGGGGAGAAGCTGTGTTCTGGGCACAGCTGGCAAGGCAGGAGAACGGGGTCAGCTCTACATTAACCTGTGCCGGCTGTCAAACTGTGAGGGAAATGACAACAGCCAGTGGCTGCCAGGGTATGGGTACAGTGCAGGGATTACTGTGTGCAGGCACTGGAGAGTTCCTTACCCAGGGAGTACCCTGGGTGTACGTGTGCTCTGCTCTAACACATAGCCCCAAGCATATCTGCGGATTGGAGATCCACAGGTCCAGGGAAAGACTGCTTTTCATGCATGAAACAGAAGTGTTCCTTCATTTCCTTTTGAGCCCTCAGAGTGTCAAAATAGACGATTCAAAGAAGAGGAAAGGGAGTAAATCAGTTACGTTAAATGAGAAGATGTGAAATTCTGATTCTTGGGGTTATGCTCTTCTCTTCCCTGAAATGGTATGATACAGAGAAGGCCATTAGTATGAAGGGGCTGAATTAGTCCTACCCATTAATTCTTCTGGAAGCAATAAGTCTTTGTACCCTTGACATTGGCACAGACTGATGCATGACACCTTCATCCTTTGCAGACAGTGTTACAGCCAGATTTTAATAACAAATCCAGCATTTTGACTTCCCTCAATTTTAACAGCAGGAACTTTGTGGGACTGGTGAATACACACAGGCTTTACAACCCAAGGTAAATTACATCTATTCTAAATTCAGGTCAGAAATGCAGAGGTTAGACTACATAATTCTCCCAGACAGTCAGCCAAAGTAAGCTAGGGCAGACAAGAGCAAAGATCAAATATACCTCAAAGTAAAGCACTCAGCATGTAGCTCTTGTATCTCTTCAAAGGTTAAACCACTATGTATGTTCCCCCACAAATACAACTAATGTAATCTCACTGTTTCTTTCTTTTTCTGCTTTTTTTTTCCCTACAGCTGCATTTTATGGATAGTTCTGGATTCATTTTTGCCACTTGCAATATGTTCTCCCAATTAGAATCACAGAATCATTTAGGTTGGAAAAGACCTTTAAGATCATTGAGTCCACTGCCAAGTCCACCACAAAACCATGTCCCTGACCTTTAAGATCATTGAGTCCCCTGCCAAGTCCACCACAAAACCATGTCCCTAAGTGCCACATCTACACATCTTGTAAATACCTCCAGGGATGGTGACTCAACCACTTCCCTGGGCAGCCTGTTCCAGTGCTTGACAACCCTTTTGATGAAGAAATTTTTGCTCACATCCAACCTAAACCTCCCCTGGCACACCTTGAGGCCATTTCCTCTCATCCTATCACCTGTTACTCGGGAGAAGAGAGGAACACCCATCTGGCTACAACCTCCTTTCAGGTGGTTGTAGAGAGTGAGAAGGTCTTCCCTCAGCCTCCTTTTCTCCAGACTAAACAACCCCAGTTCCCTCAGCCGCTCCTCATCACCCTTCACCACTTCATTGCCCTTCACTGGACACGCTCCAGCACCTCAGTGTCTTTCTTGTAGCGAGGGGCCCAAAACTGAACTCGGTACTTGAGGTGCAGCCTCACCAGTGCTGAGTGCAGGGGGACAATCACTGCCCTGGTCCTGCTGGTCCCACTATTTCTGATACAAGCCAGGATGGTGTTGGCCTTCTTGGCCACCTGGGCACACTGCTGGCTCATATTCAGCCGGCTGTCGACCAACACCCCCAGATCCTTTTCTGCCAGGCAGCTTTCCAGCCACTCTGCCCCAATCCTGTAGTGTTGTCTGGGGTTGTTGTGACCCAAGTGCAGGACCCAGCACTGAGCCTTGTTGAACCTCATACAGTTGGCCTGGGCCCATCGATCCAGCCTGTCCAGATCCCTCTGCCGAGCCTTCCTACCCTCAAGCAGATCAACACTCCCACCCAACTTGGTGTCATCTGCAAACTTCCTGAGGGTGCACTCGATCCCCCAGTCCAGATCGTTGACAAAGATATTAAAGAACTGGCCCCAGTACCAAGCCCTGGGGAACAGCACTTGTTACTGGCCACCAACTGGATGTAACTCCATTCACCACAACCCTTTGGGCCTGGCCATCCAGCCAGTTTTTTACCCAGTGAAGAGTGTGCCCGACCGAGCTGTAAACTGCCAGTTTCTCCAGGAGAATGCTGTGGGAAATGGTGTCAAAAGCTTTACCAAAGCACATGTACTTCCAAAATCTCTCACAGCTTTCTAGAAGCAGCTTTATTTTATGGTAAATTCATTCTCTCCTCTACTGCCATCAAATATTACTCCTGGTAGCTTTGATATTTACTCACTGTGAACAGGCACAAGTGACTAAAAAAAAAAAAAAGGACAAAGGAAAAAGAAAAATTATACCAAAACATTTGCACATGTCCTGTCAGGAAGCACAAGTGTTACCATATGACTACAACAGTGATGCTGGCCGTTTGACCATGGCCTATTTGAAAGGATTTTTTTTTTTTTTTTAATCTAGCAGACCAGGAAATAATAAGAATCAACTCATGAAATCTAAAACTGCATATAAGATTATCATAATAGTCCCTCTGGTCCTATATATTTAATAGAATTTTCTGACCAATGACAAGAACATAATTCAATGCAGCAGGATTCCCCATTTGATTGGTGGAATGGAAGATGTAAAAAGACATACTGACCTCAGTGTCTAAGAAACTATGCTCTTCCATGCCAATTCCATAAGAAAACAGGGAGAGTAAAAGAATGCTTATTTTATTTAACTAAATTTTCAAAATAGGTAATAACTTTTGAGGTTTACCATATTTCATTTTTGTTAGTAGAGGAATACCTATAAATAGAAATTATATTATGTTTCATTGCATTTCTTTTATATTGGTTTTTGGGCTTTTGCCATTCTTTTTCTGTTTGGAAAAGTCACCATATTTTCCCTCCATAATGAAATTCAGGTGAGCAAAGAGCAGTTCATTATTCTTTGGCAGATAAATAGCTGCCCTTTTTTCAAATGTGCTAAGGTTTTATGTACAGAATTTCACTCCCAAATCGGTAGTGACAGAAATTAAACCCTAAATGCAGTTGAAAACACTCTTTGCCAACAAAGCAAATATATTGTAGTCTCTGTCCATTTTTGTGCCTATTGGTTATAATCTATTCACAACACAGATTTGCCAGACAGATGTACCCACTCTCACATCTAATCAGTTGTGTGTGCAGAAACAAAGAAAAAACCCCTAACAAAACAAAATCAATGCTGAAGTAGTGCTCCTGACTTTGCTAAGTAAAACAACAACTGCAAAGCAAAATTTTCCCTAATAGTGTCATTATAATTTGTAATTATTCTGAAATTGCATCTTATAGTGATCATCTTTGGTTTGAGGTAGCAATCTTTTCTGGTTTTGTAGGCTGATGAGTTACAAGTATTTTTTGTGAAATAATGACAGATGGGAAACAAATGAGGGATAAACTAACCTGCTAAATGATATGACATGAAATTTAACATTTAAAGTCCCATCTGGAATGCCTTTACACTCAAATAGTCTTCCGGGGTTTGGGTGTGGATTTACTCAAAGTGCTGCACATTTCTGAGTCTGCAATGTAATTTTGAGTCCCTGGCAATAGGCTGAGGCACACACATGACTGCTCAACTGATATCAAAACCTCAGGGACCACAGAAGGTAGCAATTACATACCCTCACAGGGTGCTCATTGCTTGGGGGTTTTAGACATTATTATTGCAGAAAGCTGCAAAGCACACTGCTTAACAGCCGTTTCCTGAAAGCTATCAGCCCTGATATTGTTATCATATTCTGATTTCAGCGCTCCCTGAAATTTCATGATTTACTATTCCCTTTTCCTTCACTGTAAGTGATTTAGATACAGTTTAAAATAACACAAATCCTGGTTACTCTTCTCATAAATCCATTATTCTCTAGGCTAATCCAATCAACATGTATATTGGCATATGCACTTTGCTCCAAATGGCTTAATGGAAATCATAAATAAATAGTCAACACATCGGCTGCAGAGTGATTCTGGAATATACCAATGGTAACATGCAAAAAAAATTTTAAAATCCCACTTTTTAAAGGAAAGGCAAAGTATTTATAAATACAGCGATCCAAAGTATTATCATCTGACAGCCTGTCATTATCGTTACTGATATCCAGGGCTTTTTTTCTGTAGATTTCAAACTTTTAAATACTGTTTTATATATCAAAATTACATTTCTTATGTGCATTACTTTCCTTTTGGTAATGCAGTATGTTCGGACTCCTTCCTCCTATTTTTTCATAAGACTGGTAGCATTCCCTAAGCTATATGCTGGCATCAGGACCGACTATTCAGGAAAAAAATCCCAGTACACTGTATTTAACATGCACACATGCAGCAGGGGCGCTCGCATGTCCAGAGCACATCTCGCTAATGCCTGGCATAGCCAGATGTTTCTATATTGAAATAACAAACAGTAAGCATAGTGGACCAAAATCCATTTAGCATGATCCACTAGCAAAACACCAATCTCAACCAGCACTTACCTTTAAAAACAAGTGTTTTAATACCTGATTTGTTTTAATTAGGTTGGCCTTGGCTTTATGTTTATGTTTGGGATTTACTGTGGGAGATATTTGCACAGTGGTTGAGGGATTGCTTTTTATATTGTCATATTTTGTACAGAAGAGTAAAAATGATTAAATGTCAGCTCAAACATGCCTGTTAGGAACATTGTATCTATATTAAATTATAAACCTATGAAGTTCTTCAGGGTCAATTCTTTTAGCTTTTAAAATGTATTTAGTAATTGGCTTAATTTCTAAGATTTTACTATTAGTATCACATAGTATTATATATATAGATATAAAAATGAAACTCTTAATGGCATGTTTTTGACGTAGCTGTACCTTCATCTAGGTATTTTGCATACATGTTTTCATCATACTTGGAAATTTTTAAAGGTGTGTGTGACTGCCAGGCTCTCTTAGTGTTCCTGCAATGGTTACTGATGGGAATATTTTCACTGGAGTCGGTGATTTGCCAAGGAGAGATAAGAACACACATCTGAGAGCCTGAGTCTGGACCTCAATCTCATACATGATTGCCCATAAAAAAAGACAGCAATTTACATGGATCCCTTGCTTCATTCCAGGACTAGTGAAGGGTGTCAGACTTCCAGCTCGATTCTGATGTCTGTTTTTCACTATTTTAAGGCCGTCTCAAATTATTCTGTTTATATTTTTTTCTTATTTTACCTTCCTCTCCCCCAACTCCTCAACCTCAAATGCTGTTTCCCACACAGCAGCTGGTGAAGAACACAGCTGTATTGTCTTTATGAGGACAGAGAATTCCCTAGGGCCAAATCTTTCCCACACTGACTGTTAAGACAGAGTCTTGTCTTTAGGCTTCCTATAATATGTCTAATTTTTAGATGAATAAATGAACAGAATATACTGTTTCTGTGTGCAGAAGAATCTTTTAGTAAAGAATAAATAAAATTAGGATGATAGAGATGGTATGCTTGGGTACTAATGGAGGACTCATTCCCACTATGGAGCCCAAACAAGTGAGGAATATAGTTCCTACAGGGCAAGGAACCATGGCCACGTCTTGCATGTGGGGCCAGTGGTCAGCAGCTGCTCTTTGTTCTGCAGGGTTCTGCCATTAGTCAACTGAGAGGCTTCGACAAACCAGTCAGTATGGTTGTGACCCAAGTTTCAGAGCTGTGAAATGGAGATTAAATACTTGTTCACCTGCCTCAGAGGGAAGTTAGAGGTCTCCAGGAGTGTTTTAAGATGTAAAGCATGCTACAATGATCACTCTCTAGAGTCAGCTCCGCTAACACTGCCAGGTTACTATGCTGGTGCAAAACAACCTGCTAAACAGCCTGCCCCAGTTATCTCTGAGACAAACCTCTGCCGTAATATTTTCTAGAGCTCCTATGAATGACTCTGAATCAGTTCATTGCTAGGTTCAACCGTGTGCTTGAAACCACTCTAACACACTGCATAAAGCCTGCTGAGTTTTGAGAGCCCTTGTTTATTCTCATAAGGGATAACTGTGATTTTTATATCCATTTCAAGAGCATAATTTGTGAATATCAAAGCAGTGCTAACTACTGTGATTTAGATTCTCCCCTAGTTAAATCCAATGATTTCAAGGAAATTGTGTCAAGTTACAGCAGATGAGCTCTCTGCTCTGTTTAATGAGAAACTTTCCGAGAAATTGTTACTTTAAGGTGAACATGTCTGTATGCAGAGAGATAGTAAAAAGCCTATCCACAACCTTACTTAGACACTGGATGTCCAGGCATTGAATTCTTCTCTTGTACCTAGGACCTGAATTGCTTGTCCAGCTCTCTCTCCCTGTTCCAAGGGGAAGACTTTTCCTCCTAAAGATGAACCAAATGGTAGAAGCAGGGCACTGACATTCTCTTGTCTCTGGGGTATTCAACAAGTCCCCTCATCTACCTGCTTTGTTTCCTTTCCATTATTATAACAGGAGATGATGTGAAACTCTGTTAGTTAATCCGCAGGGACTGTCTAGAGATTTGGAAGAATATTGCAAACAGCTACTTAAAACACATTCTGTGCGTAAATCTAAATAATGTTGATTAACTGTTGCTGTACTATGAAGAGCAGATGCAATGCTAGCTGTTTATGTAACCCTATGTTCAGCTCTTTCAGTGGGTTTCAGCAGGACCTGAAAGTTAAATAAGACACATTTTCCTTTAAATCACAAATTTATCCAAGTCCACCATAGGAATAAAGCTTATATGAATTTAAAATCAGAGACTTGATGGTTAATTTCTTTATAGATGTAACTGAAGCTTCATTTACCATGTAAATGGCAAGACTGCAAACCAATATGACCTCCAAAATATGTAAATGAAAATGGAAAGTTAACAGTTTCACAGAATGGTAACGTTTCCATCCATTGATTTATGAATTAACCACCTTGCAAAAGGAAAATAAGCTTGGGTCACCAGATCTTTCTGCTCTGAAAACAAAGCCTCTCCACTTTCCCTACAACTCTCTAGGAACAGAAAAGAAAGTAGGTGTCATCCTGTTTTTAAAGCTATCTGTATTGTTTGATTTGTAACTTGCATTAGTAAGACATTTCAAAATCTAATTATGAACTGTCACAAAAAGGTTTTCTGCTTTCTGCTATTTTTCTTGGTTGCCCCTTGCTTACATTATGGGAATGCTTATTTGTTGTCTCAGTCGTTCTCCACACCATCTATGATTTTATTGACATATCATACTTCTCTTTTGTCCTTTTTTCCCAAGACTTTCCAAGTCCTAGTCTATGACTTGTTCTTGCATGGAAGCCAAGCCATATTTTTCACCATCAGTGTCGCCCTTCTGGTCCTTTGTTGTTGGCTATGTTAATACTATGAGTTTTATCATGACTTCCATGGGCAAACTAGCTTCATTTTTAAGTCACTTCTTTGCTCAAGCTAGAGGTGTGCATATGGTGAAAATAAGAGTAAGCCACAAAACCTAAGTAGACCTGGAACAGTGAGGGCAAGAGTATAAGAACTTGAAGAGCTTCTTGCTAACAGTGTCCCTCATGTTTCCATTAGACGCCAACCAAGATTAATCTAGCCTGAGTTTGAGTGAGCCAAAATATTGCATGGGGAAACAGTCTCACATGATGCATCATTGGTGCATTTGTGCTGTTGCTAGCAAAAACCTCGGGGCAATCCCACAATGTACTTCCACAGGTCATTCCACAGTGATTATTGAAGAAGTTAATTCTATGGTTTCCCTCTTGATAACAAACATGGCAACATATGTTATGGCAACAAAAATGAAAAATGCTACATTAAAGACCTTTCATGTCCCCATATTTTTTCAATAGCATCTAGAAGCAATAGCTTTAAGCTCTATCAGTGTCTCAGCTCATTATCTGTTTAAGGACTGAAATAATTCAGCCTGGAAGTTAAAAACCTCAAGACAGTAGGATTTATGAATTAACCACCTTGCAAAAGCAAATTGGGCCTGGGTCACCAGATCTTTCTGGTCCAAAAACAAAGCCTCTCCACTTTCTCTATATAAAACTGCTAGCTGCTCAGCTTCTGGTAATCCAGTTTTCAGCAAATTACTTCTTGGCAGAAGGTCTTATGTCTCTTCCTTACTCTCACCCTCCAGAAATCTGGTGAGTGTTTGAAACCCTAAAATGCTTCCAGAAAGCCTGCTTCCTTGCAGCCCAATGCTTCACTGAGTGGTAGTTTCATGCATCTGCATTTGCGTTTATACTTTTGCCTTTTCTTGCTGACACAGCAGCCTGTAGCCACAAGTTAGTTCCCTTAATCTGTATATATATCACCTTGTCACAGGGCAATTATTTAGAAATGGATGTTAGCGCAGAGAGTAAGATCAGAACCTGGGCATTGATTTCTGGAAAGTGTTGCTCTAGGAAATGTCAGAGATCTCAGCAATGAACTGCTGCCTGATCTGCACTTGGTTTTTGCTGGATACCTTGAGCAATTTTAGCACTATTTTCTGCTTTCCTGCTTTTGCTTTCAGTACTGCAGCAGGATAAACCTCTTCCTGCCTTTTCCACATGGGGTGGAAATGACAAGCCAGGCAGTCTGCCCTAAAGTTCCACTGGCTGCAAGAAAGTTTCAGTCCTGTTGCAGCAGCAGTTGATACGTTGAAAGATAATGTGGGCATTTCTTTAAAAGAGCAGTGGTGTTTGAGGCATGTGTAGAATGTAAAATGTTGAAGAGGAAATAATCATAATTAAAGGATTCTTTTAGAAGTTGTTTACAGATTTACTGCATAACTATAGTTATGCAGGTTAATGAAACTCAGGCTGCTTTGTGTGACTGCAAGAAGCATGTATTATCTGAAGTGCATATGGTATCCAACAGCACAAAATACTTTTTCTGTCCCTTGATAAGTTTCTTATTGAAGGCTTGTGACCCATTGGTCCATTTTCCTTTGTTTTGTCCTTATATACACAACTAAGACCTACAGCAGCGCGCTTTTTAAAAAGCATGTACAGTGAAGATTTTAAAAAGCACTGAAATATGTAATAGTCTACAAGGGGCTAATTTCCGATGACATCATGACTTACGAGTGGAAAAGCTGTTAGAGCAGCTGAGTCTGTGCTCCTACAGCACTTCTGACTACCTGGCACCATGAAAGCCGCCTAAATGCTCACATCAACATAGGGAGAAGCATGTCACTCACTGCCTGGCATAAGCTGCAAAACCAGCTAAGGCAGATGAAAAAGGAAGAAAGTCTTCTATGAAGAACAGAGCACAGCAGAGAGCTGTTTTCCTACGGCTGCAGTACAAACAGCTGATTCCTTGCCTGCACCAGCGCTTGCTGCTCAGAGGAGCCACACAGTGTTGAGTTCTGTTACGCTCACAGGAGATACATCCCCCCCATCCCCTATAATTTTATTCAGGCAGTTTCATTCTCCTCTGCCTAGCTCAGCTGGGGGGCACAATTAACAAAACACCTTACAAACTGAACCAGACTACAGGGAAATAAGCCAGGCTAGCCACGCATTAAGTCTCTGGTAGCTGGGATCTGAGTTAAGGACTTCAGGAAGAAAGACTTCTGTAATTTTTATTGGGGTTTTGGGTTTGTTTTTGTTTTTCCCAAGGAAAATACATTCTTCTTCAGGGTTAAATATTTTTCTCCTTTTTTTCTTCCCTGCCCCCAAATTGGCTCATCCATCACTAGAATCAATATGAATGCAAAGATTTTGGTGGATTTGTTGTCATGGAAACCACTTCTCCTCTCTGATATCCCTTACAGGCTTTTCAGACCTTTTCTTGCCTATAAATTACCACTCTGTCCTACATTCTGAACACACTGTATTTTAATTCCATGTTGTGAACTTCATTTGAAAACAAACTGTGCACAATCACAGCAAAACCAACAGCCAAAAGATAAAACAGTCCCTGCTGGAAGACTGAAGTAGCTGTCTGAGCAAATACCGACTATGATCCCAAAATGGCTGCTTAGGAAAGTAAGGCTAAAAGCCCTCTCCCTTGGAGGGCTGTCAGTATGCAAGTTATGACTTCTGTGAGATAGGCTTTATGTTTCTCTTTTCTCTCTGGAGCTGCTTTGTTGCCCAGGGAAAGGCTAATTTTGTGATTAAGGCAGTAAGGCATGAAATTATGATCCAGACCAGTTAGAGTTACTCACATAAATAAAGTTTGCAGGATTTAATCTTCTGAGTCCCTTATCCTATTTCAAGATGTCACAAATTGCTAGTCAAGTTACTTAGCTTTTTGCTAGTTTGGCTGTGTAGAACATGAAGGTAATCCACACAGCTACCTATCAAATATGCTGAGAGACCGAGGCACTACAGAAGACACCAATATCAGATAGAAAGCTATATGTAAATATAAACCTGCCATTACTTGTGGTGCGTTCATAACCAGCTGTCATGTTCAAGTTCCAAGCTAACTGCACATTTTATTAGGAGATCATACAAAACATATTTTTGTGCCAATTTAGAAGTTATATCGTAGGAAGTTTTCCTAGAAAGCCCAAGAAGTTTAGGGTTGTGGTTCCTATTTAAAGCGAATGCAATCTGTGCTCTTAACATCATGAATACTTACAAAAACATCTACTAAATAAGGAACCACTATCTAAAGCAATGTAATGCAAGAAATGTACTATGGAGAGTTCAGGAGCTGGCAGGAAGACACAGTGTGACAGGAGTTGGGGAGGGAATTTGATTTTCAGTTTCCCTTTGCTTTGTTGTTCCCCTGTGCCCCCCCCCCCCCCCGACAGTTGCTTTCACTTAGTGTAATTTGCTATCGGTTACTATTCATTTACATCACCAATGCTTTTACTAAAAGGGATTTAATGTCTTCCAAAATGGTGCCACATAAAGGTGTTGTATAAGCAGCTGCTATATAAAGCATTATGAATGTGAAGAGGTCTTATCTGCTTACAGTCTGCAAGTCATTTCTGAGCCACTTACCTACACTACTCAGCAAAGGAAGTCTGGTTTGGGTCAAACTATTATTTTTATATATATATGGGCAGGTAACTTTGTTTGCTTTTTAAGCACCCTTTACAAATCTAACTAAAGCTTCCAGTTGAAACCTTTTGAAAAAGAAAAGGTCAAAATCAAACATTATGACTTTGCCAGAATTCAATTCCTCTAACCTGTGGAAGAAAAAATAATCTGCTTGCCAAACTTTATGCCAAATTTACAAGTAGCTTTAGAATGAGCAAAACACTAACAAGCAGATACTCTATTTAAAACACCTCGCCTCTCAATAGTTTTTGTACTCATCCAGATGCGGTAAGGTCACAGCTAGAGCAGAACTGCTCCTAGGGATGACAAGGAACTCAGGCAGAGGCAAGTATATCTATTCCAGACAACACCATCTGCCTAAAAGCTAGATCTGAAACAGCTAGTTCAGCGGGAAGCTCAGCAGTTGAATTCTCTCCACTGTTCTGCTAGGAGCTATCTCCAGTTCTGACCTGAACTTGGCCCCTTTCTCAACTGCCAAAATTACTTTGTACTTTAGCCTGTAAAGAAAGTTCTCTTACTTGTCTAGAACATTCATGAGTACAAATTAAATGATGCTACTTGCTTGGCAGCTGGCTAGGACCTGATGTGTTCTGCCAAGGGTTGTGCCTGAAAGACCCTCTTTGCATCTGTGTTTAGAGAGTCCTAAAGTAGTTGCAATTTCCACGCAAATAATCTCCAGCCTGGGTCCTGTGGAAGGTTTACTGGCAATGTGACTTTGGAGGATGCTTTAGCACTAGATTATTATCTTTTAAATAGTTGAAATCAGAAGTCTAACTAGCCTGATAATCCTCTGAATTAATACTTTGGGAGAAAGAAACAAGCTGCAATTAGCAAGTCAGCAAGCTGCAGCCATTTCTTTTCTATGTATAACAACATGAGTTTAAAACATCTAAAGTCAAGAATTCCTGTTGTTTTTTAGTTTTTAAAGTAATGAGACATTAGCATCAAATTCTGCCTCTTCTGTTGGAAGCATTACACTTTTCATGTCCTCCTGTTGAGTATTCATTGACTCTTGTTCAATGCTCTTAAACTTTTTTATTGGGTCAATAGTATTTGGTGCTGAAAGAAAGTGGGTTTGGTTCTTTCACTCTATAGTAAACATAAAGAGTGAAAAAACAAACTTCACCCTGCTTGCACTTCTCTTCAGAAATTTATAGAGGATTTTTGCCTACAATTTCCTAGAGGAATTTTGCCTATTGATTGACCTGTGAAAGCATGGATCATCCTGAAGTACTAATAAGAAAATAAATTTTAAAAAAATCCTAAGGAGTGGAAAAAAAAAAAAAAGATAGCAGCAAATGCAAAAGGATAATTCTCCAAATAGAAGACAAAGTCTGTTCCAGTTATTTTTGTAAAGGGTTGATTGCAATTTGCATCCTGCTCAACCAGCATCTGCCATCAGCAGTGCTCAGTAGTCTTTTTTTTTTTTTTTTTTACTTTGTATTTTGCCTGTGAATGTTGCTTGATGATATTTCCTTCCCAAATCCTTGTACGTTGATCATCTACTCTTCTCCTTAAACCTGAACATACCTTGGTACAGGTGATTTGCAGCTTGTATTCCAACCATCACACATTTATGGCCTCAGGGTGCTTTACCAGGGGTGTCGAGCTGACCCCTCAGAGTATGCTTGCATAGAATATTATCGGTAAATTTTATTCCTCAGGGAATACATTTGTGGTGTGGGAGTTCCATGATGCAGAATAGAATCTTACATTATCCTCTGTACTGAAAGACAGACAGCAGACAGGGGATAAGAGGGAAAAATAAATCCCTCCAAATCACACACTTTCCTTTTCCACATCACATACCAAGTTTACAGAGACACATCTGGAGTTAGCAGAGAACAAAGCACTGTTGTAGGATGACCTGCCAAAAATACTCCTAAATCCTTCATGATGAAGGGGACGTTGTTACATGGAAACTTCAGTAAGTCACCCATACAACCAAACAAAAATACGGTTTGACTGAAAGTGATGTTTGCATTTTCCATTCAATGTTGACAAGCAGTACCAATCCCATAGTGACTTAAATTGCCAAGAAACTGTCTCTTTGCAGGGCAAACAGGGACAGAAGAACACCATCCTGCCAATAGATCTGCTGTTCCTGTGCAGTTTGCTTTTTGTTATTTTAAGTCTTCTTGCTTTCATAGAGTAATTAGGTACGGATGTTGTTTTTGTTTATCCATTTGCCTTTTAGTCTTGCTCAATGTACTTCGATGACTGACAAAAGGAAGTTAATGTTTTATCAGTTGTTAACCAAAATGAACCTGTAATTTCATTCTCCACAACCCCCAACATGAGGCGTAATGTACGGAAAGCTCCTTTGTCCACCCTCACTTGCTCAAAGGCCGAAGAATTCTAGTGAGAGAATAACATTGAGAATCTCCAGAGATTTATCTTTAGAATCATATTACTGGAAATTTATACTGCCTTGAAACTGCTGGCAAGAAAAGAAAACAACACAGTCAGTGTCAGTCAGCAGGAGCTAGATCAGTGCCTAATCTATAAGATAGAAGGGTATCGTAAAGCC
The DNA here is from genome assembly GCF_011004875.1 of Balearica regulorum gibbericeps. NCBI lineage: Eukaryota > Metazoa > Chordata > Aves > Gruiformes > Gruidae > Balearica > Balearica regulorum. Next base: position 3,304,733 of record NC_046193.1, read on the forward strand.
ACTTCCAACACTGGCTGTTAAATTAGAGAAATTGAGTTGGATTTAGGCAAATACTGCTCAGAAATGGTTATCCAAAGAGCCTAGTTGTGGGGAGACTGCTGCACTTGATTAAAAGTCAGTGAGCAAAAGTCCTGGTAACCAGAATACAGCGCAGAACTGATTGCCATCATTTACAGTCAGGTAATAACTTAACTGTTTGTATTTATTTTAATGGTAGCTGGAAATGTGAACAACCCTGATATCCTAGCCATTTAAAAGAAGTCTGCTGGTGGGCAAACATTGCTTTATTCAGAAGAAAGAACAGGAGATAAAAAAAGGGGGGGGGGGGGGGGGCAGCAATAAGCAGTATTAGAAAGAATGACTGGTGGTATGACAGCAGGGGTTTTGCTAATGTATGCAGAATATTATGTCAAAAGAAGATAGCAGAATTCTGTGTGCAAGCCTGCAGTTCAGCTAACTACAAGCATATGTAGTTGCAAATTCAATTTGACTATGGCGAGTAACCTACTAAGCTTCAGGTAGCTGGTTTTGGAATGCTAAGTAGTAAAGCAAAGATTTTATGGAGAGGAAGGCTCAAAAGGACACAAACCATTGCAGCTTGATGGGAAAGGACACTAAGGTGTAAATTTTCCATTAGCATTAATGGGACTCCCATGTCTAATTCTGCACACACTGAACCAGTACAGTTGAAGAAAAAGTGACACTGAAGCAGTGTTTATCTAAAGGGACAGAAGACAAAGGTACAGGATTCTCAGTTTAAATAAAGAAAATTCATTGTCCCAGTAATGTCTATTGGAAATTTAGACCACAAAACAACTCTAGAAGCTGTTCCAAGAGGTGTCCTAGAAGAATTTATTTTAAACTGTATTAGAGTTCAATTATGTACCAAAAGTATATACCACTTGTCAACTCTTGTATCAACTCAGCTGCAAACAGGAGTGATAAAGAAATAATTGCAGAACCACTGGCATTCTGCCCTGAGCAATGGCTTATATCTGCTAGAACACAGAGATAACAACTGGAATAATCACTATTTAAGGCAGCTAACCAGCTCTTCCTTGCTGTTCTGGCCACAGTTAGGGGAAGCACAGAAATGCCACGAGTAACTCTCACAGGTTTCTAATTCAAGCCCTAATTCATACACAGTTGTGTGTTGGGGTAGAAACGTGCTTGATTGGCATGTGGGGTTTTTTTATCTCCTAGGAATTATATGTGCATCTGATACCACTATTCACAGCATATCTGATGTTGCTCCACTTTGCAGAGATGAAAGCCTGAACTTTAGTTCCTATGATTCCCGAGGGAGCCTGTCCAAGGTAGCCTATGTACCCCTCCATTCTTCATCAGACTGTTCAGCCACAAGTATTTAAGGAGTGAATAAGGGGTGAATGTGCCAGTTGGTGTTCCCTTTAGTGTCAGTCACTATTATATGTGACTTTAACTAGTGTTAGCAGCTTAATATGGTTTAGGTTAATGAGCCATTCAGTGAGATACAGCTTTCCAGTTTGTTGGGTTGATGAATTAATCACCACTACTTAATGCTCCTTGTTTGCATTGGAAGGCTGCCTGCTCCCAGAACAGGATCTGGAGAGCTGTCTACACTGTGTGTCATTGTGACTTTACACTGCATCCCAGGACTAGGTAGATACGAGTGAATTACTGATGCACACCAGCTCATATCTATCAAACATAACAAAATAATTCTTGCTCATCAAACTAGCTTTCTTGTAGAAAACTTCTGAAATTGCCCTGCAAGGCTTAGCAGCAGTTTCCAATTCAGTAGAGTACTCTTTCAGGTGGTTCTTTTCCTTTATTTTCCCCTGCCTCTCCTTTATTAACTCCGTATCTTTCTCCTGTTTAATTTCTTTTCCAGTGCAAAAAACCAACCAAACAAACCCCCACCCTCAAATACTTCACATAGATCTGGTTTTGTTCTCCTTTTTAGATGTTCAGAGAAATCAAATATTAGAAAACCGTTCGATATGGCACAATACAGAAATCCCAGGGGTTAATATTAGCCTTGTACGTTAAAGGGAAGGAAGGTAGAAAACTATCGTAGGGGGTTCAAACTTTTGGAAAAGTCTATTAAATTTGCAATAAGCTGAAAGATGTAAGAAGTTTTCAAACTGGACAGAAGAATCTGAGTCATCAGTAATAAGCTTGCAATTGAAACCAAACTTCATCCTTCCCAACAGGTTTCCTCTCTTCCTCATTCAAACTCTCACTGCTTTCTACCTGCCAGTAACCTCCTTCACAGTAACTGATGATGATCTTCCAGCCAGCAAAACAGAGGCAGTGCCGGTCAGCATACAAGCACTCCATAGACTTCTAGTGAATGCTTTTGAGATGTCAGGGACATCAGCAAACATCCTGCACATCCCTGTGCTGCAGAAAGGCTAGAGACCTGCCTCCCCTCCAGCAGAGCTGCAGCCTTCCTTCAGGCACAGGGATCTCATGCTCAGAGGGACAGTAAGCTCTAACTGCAGGCACATGAATACCTCCACCACACTCTTTGAGAGAAACCTTTTCTTTCAGTAAGCCCATACATTTATATGTGATCAAACCACTTCAGATATTGAGGTTCCCTGTTTAGACCTGGCCTACAGCAAAGGCACACAGAGCATGGTCACCAGAGGCTCCTCCTCCATGGTCTTGAGCTGGCCTGGATACACCAGAGGTATTTGCAATGGCAACATTATTCAGAATAGTCGCTGGAGTTTCTACCTTACCCTGTTGTGGAACACACCAATATCTCTAAGAGATGGAACTGAAAACTAACAGTTTATACACATTGCTTCCAATCACATATGCATTAAGCTGAAACTACCTAGTCTTCACATAGTTTTACCCAAAAGATTTTTTGTTTGTTTGTCTTACTAGAGCTTCTACTAGAAAGCATTCTGTATAGCTCTTATCTGTCCTTGTTATGTTGTTACAGAACACTCAACATTCAGTGCAGAGCAAGGTCCAGCCGCTCCGGAAGAGCTGGGAGCCCCCAGGGATAACACAGCCAGCAGGACAGGGGCCTCACCAGCCGGGAGCAGAGCTGGGGATGGCAGCCAGTCAACCAAGAGAACAGAGAAGCAGGTACGTTCATAGTGATGAGAGTGGTCTGAGATCAAGCTACAAGGTGAGCTTAACAAGTAAAGCTCAACAGGTCCATTGCCTAGCATAAGCATGGCTGTTACCGAGCTGGGAATTCATACTCCTACAAGCTACAGCTTCTATGCCTAAGCTGAGCTTAAATAGGTTGGAAAAGACTCTTAAGATTGAGTCCAACCATTGATCTAACACCCAAGTCTGCCATCACTAAACCATGTGCCCAAGTACCATGTCATGGAGCTCCTGGGCCCACATGAGTGGAGGCTCCAGGCGAAGCTGGTCAGGGCCATTAAGGCCTAAAGTGTCTCGGCATAGGGAATAATGTCTCCTTTCCCTGCATGGCTTAGGAAAAAAGTACAGTAAATGTATTACTTAATTCAGATTAAAATTTAAGTGCTGCTTTACATTAATGTACAATAAAATTTAAAAAGCCCACCTTTCTAATTTGGGAATATTGTGTTTGCTGGCTTGACAGTTACTTAGGGATAGGCTGTGAAAAATGGTATTTTCTGTGGGAGATTAAGGAGGATAGAGGAAACAGTACTAATGAAAGTTTATCAGACAATCAGCTAAAGGAAAAAAGGATATTTTACAAATTTGTGTCTGAAACTGGTGCTTAAATCCTAATGTCCCTTAAGGACTGTAAACTGTGATAGGATGGGAGCTATTTTTATTTTGTAGAATATTGTTCAAGTTTCCACAAGATGAACTTTAATTGAACTGCTAGTGAGTCTGGAGTATTTTAAGTTTTCAAGATATTGTAATATATGCTGAACTTTGTATGGGGTCAGAGATAATAGAATGGATGCTGCCAGGGGCAAGGCTGTTTCTCATGGCACGAAACAATCATTCTTATGGTTCCTATTTTTGAGTACAATTTTCTCCTCTTCCGTAAAAGGTTCTCATGAGCAAATTCAAATGCTGAACAAACCCATGAAATACAGAGTTACAGAGGGCAGGATTTTGGATGAAGTGACCTATGTTCTGTGCGAGCAGGCTGTACGTTAACTGGAAGCAGCCACGGCAATTGCATAGGCAGGTTTCATGAGTAAAAATACTAAAAGGGTTAGGTTATTACTCTCATGCCTCTGTGACTCAGTTGTGCTTTAGTGGTTTTTGTGGGGTTTTTCTGTTTGTTTATTAGTTTCATATCATCTGGGGATCATAAGAACAATGCGTGAAACAACTACCCCTAGGAGAAACAATGTATCTGTCATGGAAGGTCAGTTTTTACTTCATCCAGAACAAAGGCATTTCTCATTCTCATATGCAGCAAAGAGAATGCAACATGCTACTTCTGAGACAAATGGGGGGGTTGATCTGACTAAACGTAGGAATCTCTATGTATGTCAACAATCACGCAGGATCCTTTCATAGTCAGTGGAAACCTAGTCTAAGTAGTCTAATACAGTCTCGGAGCCAACTGATGTCTAAAATAGGTCCAATGAAAACCTGCCCTGAAAAAGACCATTTGTTCCTTGTAAAGAAAGCCTCGTTGACTATCTGATATAGAAACATTTATATTGTAAAATTGAGTGAGCCAAATCTTACTCAGTCTGGCTGAGAGAATTTATTAATCAATTTCTTTCAGTAAATGAAAGCAGTCAATTGTGACTTGACCTAGTGGCACGACTGGTGCCAAGTCAAGCTGTGCTGATGGTAGATAACAGTATGGGCTGCTGAAGCAGTAGTTAGACCCGTACCAAGAGATAAATCTTTTGCTGCTATAAAGAAAAGTCACATCAACTGCATGAGACGAATTTTCAGGGTAAAAAAAAAAAAAAGGTAAGGGAGCATTTGTCTTACAGCAGTTCTTTCCTGAAATGGAAAAAGCCATGGCTGTATGGTCATAAGCAACTGCAAGACATGCTGCACTTAAACTCTGAAAATTTTTCTGTGGTACTAAGATATGAGAAATTTTAGTTTTCTGAAATGTGATGTAGAACAAAAGCTCCTGGTCTATTATAGTATTTACAAATCTATTTAATCATATTTTAAAATATTTACACTGTGTAAGACAATACTATCCCTCAGAAATCAAAACATATTCTGACTTTAACCTTACATAGTAAGAAGTGGGGAAGAATGTTTTTAAAGTTGTTCAGGACTAATGATGATCTACCTGGGCATTTCATCTTTTCCAGCCAAACAAGAAGTTGTTAGAGTAGAAAGTAGATGTTTGTAATGAAAGGGAAAAGATATGTATCAATGTTACAGTTTTCTTCCAAAAATGCATTTTGAAAGAGATTAACACACAGAAACACTCATTAGAAACATATAAACATTCTCAAGTGCAGTCTTTAAATTTTAAAATCTCTGATAAACAACAATATTCTGAAATATTTCCTGTCTTTGGATCATTTGTATAAGATTTCTGTAAGCAGAGTAGTTGTAACTAGAAATGACAATTATGAGATAATATTCACTACAGTGAACATATTTGATTCTAGAATAACTCTATTGCTAGTTGTCTTCACTGAGAAAGGACAGTTTGCTCTGCTCCACTATCCGGAGATGCTTGAAGTTAACGTACAGCATCAAGATGTCATTAGAGTGATCAAGTTTACACAGTAGTAGCAATGTAAGGCCCAACTGCCTGTGGCATTAACTATAAACAAAATAAGTGAAGACAGTTACATGCAGAAGTGAAGAAAGGGACATGAAGTTGAGGGAAATACATTTTGTTCAAAAAAAACATTCCCTACACTTGGTAATATTTTTCCTTTGGCATTGCTAAGCCTCAGCACACTGAGAAGTCAACAAACAAAAATGATCCTCCCCCACAGACTCTCCAGCTGCCCACAGAACTCTTCACTCATTCCCAAAAGAAAACTCTACATACCACTCAGGATGCTATTGCATGTCAAAATAATGAATCTAGAACAAATGTATGGGAAAGTGTTCTAACTTGAGTGAGTGCTGTCAAACAGTAGGATACAGATAAATCAGCTGCCAAATACAGCAAACATTTCTTGCTGGAGAGCAATCACACACTCTTTCAAGCAATGGAAGTGGCTTTTGAGAGATACTTGCATAGTTCTTTTCACGCCATACCAGCAAATATTTCTGCCTGCTCTGTTCCTCATATCTGCAAGTTCCACAAAATGTAGAGTTTTTAAAACTGTATAGGCACTTATGTGCACACACAAACACACAACCTGTGTTTTACACACATGCCCAGATGCTGTTTCATATACACACACAGAGTTCTAGCCAGGAGATGTTCTTTCTACCACTATTGCTGTAGCTAGAAGGTCTAAATTAGCATTGAGCCAGAATGGGGTATTACTGCTTCTGGCAGCAAGAATGAGACAGATCTTGAAAGCTCAAGGCACAACCAGCACTCTTGTTTAATACACTACATGTCAGTTAGTGCAAAAATCACTGTAAATTATGGGAGAAAAAAAGAAAGATTCCTCTTGCCTTTTATTTTCTCAGTATTCCTTGTGTTTGACACACCAGTTTGTGCCGTGTAAATGATGGGAAGATATGTTCCTTGCTTGTTTTTCTATCTTTTCTCTTTATTTACTAAGCTGAAAACTCAGGGCACTTTCTGCATAAAGGCTATTCCCTTGGAATGTCCTACTGAAACACGTGTACAAGTGTACACATCTGTGTCTCTGACCCCTTTGGGTTGTGTTTACCTTATTGGTTCCTTGCAGAACCACTGTCTTATATGGTACTCTGCACTACTATGACCTGCCCATACTGGTGTGAGACTGTAGGCATTCAGAGAAAAAACTACTTTCCCTTTTCCTTTACTTAAATATTTGAGTAAGTCACCATGGTTTTGAAGTGGACATAAATCCTCACTCTATCTTGGACCCACTTCTTTAAAGGATTCTATGTGAATATATCCCTATATCTACATGTAGGGATGGATGCAGCCCCACTCTAACTGTAAGGGTGTAGTGTCCTGGGCTATTTCACTCAATCCAAGGAGGGATTTCTGCCATTTATCCTCTGTCTTCTACTTGCCTTCACAGTGTTGAAACCACCTAAAACCCCAGGGCTTCTCTAACGTATCAAAGGGAAGCCATAACAACACTGTAATCCCTGGTCATCTTAGAGAAGGCAATGGACTTCAGCAGGAGGTGAAGCATCCTAAGAGTCCCTTGTCTCAGGCACAGGTTACCTGAGCAAACTAACAACTGCAATACAGGGCCTTTGAGCTACTCACATGAGGGATGGTGTAGAAATTAGTTATTCTATTCACATCGCAAATTAAATCGGGTAATTTTAGTTATTGAGAAAATAAACTGACAGAATATGACTGGAATGTGGCTTTGTTCAATTTTCTTTAAAGGACTGAGAGCTTTTAATATTTTCCCACGGCTGAGAGACAAACTTATTTATAAAGCAAAATTTTCCAGTTGGAAAACATGTGCATACATACATGCAGATGAACACAGGCCTGCACACATTTGTATGTATTTATACATACATACGCGTACACATTCATGGAAACATTTGCTAGAAGCATAAAAAATGGATTTGATTATGCAAAATTCTAAACATCCGCTAAAATTATTGAGTGTCTGTAACTTCCGTTGCCTTCAAGAGGGGAATAAAGATATTCAGCAGCTGCATGTAGGATGCAGCCCACTGCCACTACTGCATAAAGCTCCAAGAAATGTGCCAATATACAGATCTCACAGTTTCTGCTTAAAGTGGTGAGAAATCAATTCTAGACCAAAAGGGCTAGAGGCAAAAGGATAAGATGAAATGTGACTGACAGAGAGACAGCGTCCAGTAATGCTCAGTCAAGTGAAAAGGCAAAAGCACACAGGAATAGTAAAACCTATCCATTTTTGTTTTAATTGGGAGGGGACTTAACAGGCAGTTTTGGTGCTCTAGGCAGCCCCTGCTAGGCAAAGCCTATAAATGTTAACTCCATTCTATTCTGAAGCAAAACATGCAAAACATATATAGGGCTCTTCATATCTAACACTATGCCACAGAAAAATTGGACTGTGATTTCCTGTGACGTTGGGATGAAATGAAGTTGTCAAATCATGTCAAAATGAAACAGCAGGGAAATATTCCTCTGTTTTCTGGTGCTGAGGAAGTTTAAGTCAACGTCCTGTGCCTTTGCTTCTCACTGCATTTTGCCCTGCATTGGCCTATTGTTTGTGGTCTTTAGTATTACAAATTCAAACTACTCTAGAAGTGTGAAAGGCAAAGCTTTTTTCCCCTCAATCTACTTCATGCTCTGAAAAGGAATTAAAGTCCCAGAAAGGAGCAGGAACCTAAGATATTGGCATTATAATCTCAACTGTACAGCTTGCCTTCCTTCTCCACAACTTCAGTTTACCCATCCGTGAAACACATTGTCTGTGGCATCCCCTAAGAGCCTATAAGAGATTGGGGGATTTAATGCACACTAATGTATTTGGCTGAAATAATTCCATAATTATAAACTATTGTTACTGCAAGAATCAAAGTTGAAGCATTTGAAAATCATGTGAGATGGAACGGGATATCCTAGGTTTTGTAGCTTTCTTCCTTCTCTAGTACTTTCAGCAACGACTGAAGAAAAGGAGCAAGTGACACAGGCCTAACCAGTATTAGAAAATGTCAAGCTGAAGAAGAAAACAAATATTGACCCACCCTCCATGGTAGAAAATCTTGTCTTCTGGAGGCACTGTATCACAGTAATCCCGCATACTCAGACCACTGACAGTTATAGTAAAAATATTTTGATTCTTTTTTTCCTCTTTTGGCTTTTTGATCACATTTGTTTGTAGTGATTTCAGAGGTAAAAAGTGAGGAAGGCAACCTTTCATTCATGTCTGATAGCAATGAAATTGGCTCCTTAGTAAAGCATGCTCTTTTAAGAGATTGCTTCCTCTTTATGATTCCTGAGGCTTTGAGGCAGCTTCGCTCCCATGCAGATGAGAGTGCTGTAGGGAAGGCCAGAATAACAGAGGAAAGAATTAGGAAAGCTTAAGCATTACAGATGCGAGATAGAGAAAGCTAGAAGCAAAGCCAGAACAGCTTGGGAGGCAGGCAGCAGAAGGGAAAGCTTTGAATGTAAATCCTGTTAACTTTTACAGTAGATGCGGTGGCCCTTTACATAGGAGTTCGCAAAGGAAATGCTTCCTAGGGGTTGATTTCTACGGAAATCTTCCTGTATGTAGATTAATTTAGTGTTCTGAGGATCACCTGATGAGGCCTTCACACCATGCATGTCTTTCAACAATAATACCTAATAGGCAGTCAGTGACTTAGGAATAGGAAACTCAAAAAAAAAATTAAAAGACCCCCTTGTACGAGGGATTTCATTTCTGTGGTAACCATTTGCTTATAATCATCCCAATAGCACCAGTCTCCTTGAATGGGTTCTACAGTCTGACCTGGTAGGACAGCCTGGCAGGACATGTACAACTGAAAGCACTGAAACACCACTGAAAGCACTCGTGGTTTTCACGTACTCACAAAACACCATGCTCAACTCATGCCAGGGCGAAGCCAAGTTAAATGCAGGCTGGTATTGTCAGCGATACCGGCACTGCCCAGCATGACACTGCCATCTATCAGTTGTAAGGCCACTGAATGACTTTAACCAGTTTTACAGTTCTCCTTGGTTTTGGAGGTACTCTGCTGTAACAATTTGGTCTGCTGTAAAAAGGTGGAGGAGCTAGAAAAAGCTAAGTAAAGCTCCTGAAGATCCTCACATGAAAGAAAATTACTCCCCAATCCCCCAATTAAACCTATGACCCCTGCTGGACACCAGAATCTGTGGTGTTCCTGGATAGTGGCTATTGTGAACTCAGTTCTGCTCATGAGCAGACAAAAATAGGAAAGGCAGATGTGCATGAAAGAAGGTGTTTTCTTGTCTGTCCATAGCAAGACAGGACTGTAGAGCTTAATTGTCCCTACAGGGCTCTGGTAGTTTCTTGCTCTCTTTGTTACAGGCTGGTACTGCCGTGCTTCTTGACTGACACTTTGCCCCAGACTTCCGTGCATGGCAGTCATGGAAGGATGGGAGAAGTTGGCAGTGCCAAGGAAAACATTTGCTGTTTATTAATTATCTGAAGCATTAGGGCATTTAAAGGAAATCCAGTAAATGCTTTTTAGATCAATAAGGATAAGTGAAATTGAAATGTGGAAGGAAAGGATTTAATTTAGCTGTAGCAAGATGCCCTCAGAAACCTTATAGGGACATTTTTTCCCAGTAATTATTAGTATCAGGCTCTGACCATCCCTGTGTCTTGAATCGTGCCCACCTAATTTTCTCCTACCACCTCAGCTGGATTGGGTAGCTGTTACTGTTTGTTCTGAACAGTTCTTATCTAAGATATCTGTATGAGTGGAGTTATGCAAATATAAGTTGTTATTCTCCAAACATTTGTCCTTACAGCAGTAAGGAGAAAGCTACTGTTGGGGTGCAGTTTAATGAGATGTCAATAGAGTAGAGGGTGAACATAAGTTTAAGTGCAATGGGGAGTTTGCTGAGGAGTTCGCTTGACAAAAGAACTGTAAAAATGTGGAGGTCTCTGAACGGAACCAAAAGTTGAAATAAAAATTTTTGTTCAGTGATGAAGGTGTCATTAAATAACCATGTTTTCAAATATGTGCTTGCTGTGGAGAATAGGGTCTTGCTCTCTGTTCTGCAGTGACAGCATTTCACAGGCACAAAGGATGGGGTGAACAAAGTCATGGTGTGGCTATGAAAGACGGACTAGGGTAGGAGAATAAATTACAATATTATACCACTTTTTAAAGTAGCAGCCTGTCACTTCATTTAATGCAGAATGAACTGAAAAGCCCAGCAATTTGAAAGAGTCAAAGAATTACCCTTGTCAAAAAATACAGGACTTGATTGACAAGCTTGCCTCTATACAACTGCTCTACTGTTTGGACATCAAACTTTGCAAGCTCCATCAATCCATGAGCAAATTGGCTATCTGTGGATATATACAGTCATTTTGACACAGTTCACCTACCACTTCCATATCCCTACCGAGTCATAGTGGAAGTTACAACAGGGAACACCAACTGGCTACAAAAAGCAAGGCATAGTTTTATCTTTGAGAGCTGTTAGGCACATACAGGGACTTTGATGATGAGGTCATGACATGGCTGTCATGTCTGGGACCTGATGGCACCCTGGGACCAGTGCTGCTTTATCTGCTTCAGTCTGAGAGTATAGCACCAATATTCTCATAGCTTCCAAAGTGCTCAAAACAGCCTGGGCAAGGATCTGTTTTGTTTTGTTTCCTTTTCAGAGGCAGAAAGCTGTTAACACGTTAAATGTTCTTCTCAGTTCAGAACCAGACCAGATGTTTGGGTGCCCAGTCCCATACAGGCCCCTAGAGCTTTTTTAAGCTTTTTTAAAGTGAGATTATGACTGTAACCATGAAACATTGTAGCTCTGCAAGAATTATAGAAAAGGATATTAACCTGAAGAAAGGAATAGATGTGGAATAAGAAATCCAGGCTAGAAAATGAGCCAGTGCTTGTAGTAAAAAGGGAACTGCTCTAACCTCTTCTTCAAGGTGATAGCACCACCTTTTGTCATGTGGCACAAGTAGCTAGGATGCAGCTCGGGGGCTGGGCTGAATGGCACCTGTACCCTTGAATCCTTTGACTGCAGTGAGGTTGTAAATGCCACTGTTCCTCCCTCCTACCCCAAAAGACACAGTGCTTGCCTTGCCACCTCTTTCCATGGGCCACCAAATGCATTTCCAGAGAGTTCTCACCTGAAGAGAGTGACATGGAGATATCAGTGTTTACTTGTGCTTTCTGCAGAGCAAAGCTCAGTGAGCTCATGGTGGAGAAGGTGACAGACACCATGAGGCATGGAAGGGCAGAGACGTTACCCTTCCTGGGTGGCTGACTTCTTTCCCTTCAGGAGAAACGTCTGTAGTGGTGGGTCCACATAGGGTACACACACAGCTGTAGTCTCAGCAAGGACAAATGTCTGAAAGCTAAAACAAACACAGAATAAAGCTGGCTAAAAATGCAACTGACACCACATGAAGCTAATCACCCGCTGCAGCTGTTGTGGCTTGGAATGCAACCAAATAAAAGGCTTTTAAGAGGTTTTACTTTTGGCATTTTCCTTCTCTAACACTAACCTGCTTCTGAAAGGAGGCCCCCCACTTTCTGTCAATCACAAGGAAAAAAAATAGGTCTGTGAGTGTAAGTGCAAAGCAGGTATCTAATTTACATGCAAAATCAATATAATTGCAAATGCAAATTGAATCATTGCTGCTGAAGGTAGCTGAATTTATTCATATGTATACATACATAAATATGTGTGATTTTTGGGAAAAAAAATCTATGCAATGGCCCAGTATGACCCTGAATATATCAAGACACCCCTTGCCCCGAATATCCCTTCACTCTATGAATGGCAACCTGTGGCAGACCTACATACACACCAATACACATCCTAAGTATCCTTACATGCTTTGTTACACAGAGTCAGACCAAAGAGCCCTCTAATCTAGCAGATTTTTAAGACAGATACCTAAAATCAGTTTGGTATATTTTGAACTGAAGGTTGCGTGAACCCAGTTTGTTCAACAGTCAGCAACTTTTCTCAATGAATTTGGCTAGTCCATTTGTGCAACCATAAGGAGTCCTGCCCAACTTGCTCGGCCTCCCACAGCAGCAAATGCCACTGCAGAGTTATGCATTGAGGAAATTGGTTCTTTGGTTTCTCTGAGCAGGGCACCCACTTTTTTTTGTCCCATTTGCCACTTTCCAGTCTTCTGACAGTTACTCAGCAATATCATGCAATCTGTAAAGCCATCCTACCTGTTCAAGATGAATGTATTTTACTATTGACTGTTCTATGAACCCTCCTCCTTAAATAGGAATTTCCCTACAAGCCTTGTAAGGAAAGGCTTGGGTCTGGGAACCTCAGGAAGTGCCTCTGTGTTGAACAAGAATGAATGACAGGGGTGCTTTAGCTTTTCTGTAATGGCTACTTTTACACTTAACCATTAGCCATGGTAGCAATAAGTCACTAGTCACAACCAAGTAAGCAAGACTAATGCTCCATCAGAGAAAACAACTCATGCTCTCCACCAATCAGTGGAATCAGTTTGGGAATAATCTCTTTTCCCCCAAGGATCCACATAGACCTCTTTCTCAACTTCAATACTAGGAAATGTTCATTCTGTTTCTAATAGGGCTCTTCAAACACATTGTGCACAGTCAGTCATAAAACCTCACAGCAAACATGATTCCATGTGATAAGTCTACTGAGAGAGTAGAATTCTTGTCAAAAGATCCAACCATAAACCAGAGTAATGCATAGTGCAGATGCCTTTAGACAAGGTCACAGAAAAGATTGTTAGTTTGTATGTGTTAAACTACTTTGGGGTTTTTTTTTTGTTTGTTTTCTCTTTAAAGTGATTTGTGCTGAGAAAATGTCTTAGGGTACAAGGTACAGTCCAGGGTTTTCCTCTTCACAGTCAAGATGCTTTGCAGTACTACTACTCTTCCCCTCATTTCCCTAAGACTTCTTGATGTCCCAGCCCAAAGTCAGAAACACCTGTCATGGTAAATTGACAAGCTGGTCTGTGCTGGAATCTGCATGGGACCAGCACGCACATTACTCTGCTTTGCTGAGCTTCCTTGACCCAGTCCTTGCTGCCTGGCCATCTGCATGTAGATCCCTAGTAGTATCCATCAGAGCTTTAAAATTCACACAGCCTCCATGGAGCAGAGCTAGGACTGCAGGCTCTTACATTACCGGTTGAGTAGCCCAGTCAGTATTTAACATACAAAAATGAGAGAAAGAGTTTATTTATTGCAAAAAAGGAGGGAGAGTCTATTTGCTACCATCAAACATATGTATTGATTGACAAATATATAAATTAAAAATCAAAGTTTAATTTAGCTAGAGGAGCACAAGTGCACATTTTTAATGCATGATAAATACTAGTATAAATCAAACTTAAAACTGAACCCTGCTATTACTTGAAAATAACTGTACAATAACTATTTGATCTACAGTCAAGAAGCAGAAGGATAATAAATGTGCCTCTGAGAAATAAGGACATTCCTAATTATTTTCTTGTAAAAAGTATATTTCATTGCTGTGCAAGTAACTTGTTCGATAAAACCAAGAAATGCAATAATTCAGAGCTCATTTATTTATTTATTTTGGACTTACAAGTAATCTTTTGCAAAAATTATGGTAGGCTTACATTTTTCAGGTTACCTGCATAGTCTCTTGAGTTATACACTTATTAGTATGAAAAACTGTCCAGAAAACATTAACAATGCTTCTGAATACAAATCATTTCATGAATATGTAAATCGTGCCTCAATGTGACACTTGGCTGGTCTGAGAAACACTGATAGACTAAAAAAAATTAAACTTCATCAAGGATGAGGACAATTTAATTTAATAGTTTCTTAGTGTTGAAGACAAAACTCTGAATTTTAATGGCTACATAATATGTTTCAATTCATAGTTAAAACAAAATATCCATAACTTGCCATAAACATGATCAAGGGCAGATGGTTGGGGGAACGGTAGGGAATCAAGATCAAGGCAAGGAGCAGATCTACATGAGGTTGGCATATTCATTTCCAACAGTAAACAAATAAACCAGTTTTGCGTTTTGTGTCCCACCACGGTATTTGGTGCCGAAACATGCCCAGCAGTTGCCGGGGCCTCCAGAACATGTAGTGATTCTGCATGAGACTGCCCAAGGCAGAGCTCTGCTGTCCCAAAATGCTTCTCCTGACCCAGTCAGAAACCTTTCTGCTGGTGCATCTACAGTGCCTTTTGTGAGGAGAGTCTCCAACGTGCTGTTCCCGCACACAGAGCCATAGGATGTGAGAAGCAGCTTGAATCTAAAAGTTGTGCAATTGCATTAACACAGTACAGGGCTGGAGCTAATAAGCCCAATGCTTGGCAAGTCTAATGAGCTTGGATCCATGCCATGCTAACAGCAGCAAGTCAGATTCCAATTACATCAGGGAATGTTCACATCTGCCTCGAAGGCCATTTAAACGTGCCTGTGTTGTCAAGCTCTGGCTTAGGTAGTTCAGGAAAGACCTATTCTTGTAACTGCTTTGGGTTTCTAAGTATATTCAATGCTGGAGCTTGTACAGGTTTGTAATCAGCACTCAGTCCACTCCTCCTGGCTCTTCCCACCTACCACTGCCAATTATATTAAAGCAACGTACAAAGTATAGGGTAGCAGTAAGGTTGTCATTACGCATACACGATAATCAAATGCCACAGTCAGAGGAAGAGCAAAACTATCACACCAGGTAAGTGGGCAATCAGTCATCTAGATTAGGAGTGTCAGTTTGGTCTATCAGTTTAGAAATGAGAACGGATTTGTTTTCCTGAAGCTGGACATGGGCACTGCTTCAGTGGATGTATTCTCCCAAGACAACCTATTAGAAACACAGATGTAGTCAGTGGTTAGCCCAATGGATTGTAGCCTGACTGTGAGGCAAATTGACTTCAAGACAAAGAAGAAAAAATTGAACTACATTTTTAATTATTTTTCAGAAATTAAGGTATCAGAACCAAGTGTAGTGGCCCGATCTCCCTCAAGCTCAGCTTCTTTCTCACTTATATCCACTTTATTGTCCAATATGCTCCCACAGGAAGCGATTTTCAGGGCTTTCACATCCACAGCATCACTCTGAAAGTATTAAAAATGACATTTTCCTAGTCAAGTCTTGTTGAACTCTGAGCCAGATTCTTAACTTGGTCTTGGTAGATTATTTCTGTACTCAAAAACATTTGTATCTTTCTCAATTTACCGCTAGACATGTAATTCTCTAATTCTCTTCATTTCATCTTGGGAGTCACTGCAGAGGCACAGTAAGATGCAGATATATTTGCAAGAATTGACAGGAAGGCAGGCCAAATAAGCAATGAAGTGCCCTTCCTAGTTCTAAGAGACAGCTGAAACCTGCTCTGCATAGAAGAATGTTCACACAGAATGCATATATTTAAACCAGATTATACACGTCTAAACTAAATTAAAGCAGATTCAGATAACTTTTACCCCCAAATGAGAGAAGGCCCTAGCCTTGCGTAATCACTATGGACCTCAAATATGGGAGCAGGTATGCTGAGCAACATTAGGCAACCAGGCTGATTTTCCTTATCTGTGGCTACTATGAAGTAAAAAACCACCACAACCAGCACCGAACAGCTTCATGTTCTCTCTCTGAAGTTTTATATAGCTGCATCTGCAAGCTCTGCAGTATCGTGAGAATTGGGAACTAAATGACTTTATTTTCTATTTCTTGGCATTTTCTGTAGCTATTTGTCTCTGAACACTGGCATCACATTATCATCTTGATCTGGACTTGTACTAGTACCTGCAAAAGGCATAGCACAACAAAGAAACAGGCCCAATAAGGTACATACAGCTGGTCTTGGGTTATTGCACTAGGCTGATACACAAGTTGCAAACAAACAGCCTCTCCAAAGACATCCTGAAACATGATAGTGGCTCCTAATGGGAGAGGGTGATAAAACAATTTTCCTCATCGTTAATTTTCCACATTTGTGTTTGGCAAATAGAAAGTGGGAATTCAATATACCAATCAAACCTTTGTGCTGAACATGTCAATTTAAGCTAGAGAAACACTATGTGAATGAAATCAGAGTCCTCTGCCTTTTTGCAGTCAATATTTTGAGTTTGAATTTCAGACCGAGTCAATGATCTTTTCCCTGGTGCTGTGTGAAGGTGGTTTGGTGCTAAACTGAACACAGATGCTCGTATTTCTTTATCACCCCTTTGGTTTGTTTGTTATTACAAACACTTTTTGGTGTCTATTACATTGAGTTAACTTGTACAAAGGACAAACTTTAGATGCTTTAAGCAAAAGATGCAAGAGGTAACAATGCAGGTTTTCTTCTCTATAACACAAGGGCCCTTACACTGGTATTTTAGAGAGAACTTGAGCAGCCAACAGTTGGAACTTGGAACTGAGATTTGCAGCAAGGGATTCATGTTCAAACATACTCAAATAACTCCATGCAATCAAAACATATAAACTGCACACCATGTTTGTTTAGATGGGATTGAATCTGAATGTTTAGGTGGTGAAATAAAGTCGATGTAGTATTTGGACCAGAGGATTGCCAAATAGAAATGTACACAGCTTCTTGACACCTTCCACAAGGGACTGCTGTCTCACCTCTTGCTCTAGTACTGATGGGAACTGGAGAGGAAATGAATCCCACCACAGTCCGGTCAGTTCCTGGAGGTGGGCCACTGTGTAATGACTCAAAGCCAGGCCAGAGGAGTGTGTGCCAGTGTGTAACGTATAGCACAATGTCCGAGATGAAATCTATATATATACATGATGTGAGAGAATGGGAATATATTTCCTCTTTGGCCTCAGTGTACCTGCATACTTTCCTCACAAAGCACCATGAAGTCATTTAACAGTGTCATATCCCATTACACATCTTATTAATTCTGTGAGATATCCAGTGGCATTTTTTTTTTTTTTGTCTTTTTTAAAATCTCAACACAAACAGGACATTGAAAATTGATACAAAAGCCAACAATTTTATTGTCAGGAGGCCTCAGTCATATGGTAATTGTACTTTTAGAAAAAAAAATAATACACAAGGACCTTAAAAGCAAAATGAAATTGGAAATTTTTCCAGTTGATAAACTAGAGTTTTCCTTTTGCATTCATTTAAATATAAGTGGAAGAAGACTTCATATACATTGTTCTCAGTCTAGGTGACCAGAAAGCTTACACAGATAAAATCTTATTGCTTTAAAATTACATTGCAGGTATATCTGATGTTAGTATTTTTTTCCAGTACACTTTCTGTATCCTGCTTTCGACCCTGTTAATGTTGTCTTGAAAAGAGGAGACATGCATTTGCTCTCTAAATTGTACAAGAGTTAAGAGCATTTTTTTAAAATTATTTTGTCAAGACCTGCATCAGCCTATACAAATTTTGGCAGGCCATATATTAACCGTATACCATGGAGTTACCTACTAATAATATGAATAAGGTTATGTGAACATGAAATAAGTCTCTTCTATCCTATATAGAGGCAAAGCCATCCTTATTTGTTGAAGTTATTGCTGAAGCAGCTGAGATAAGAAGTCAATCTTAATAGCTTGTGGCAATGTATAAATAATTAGTACAGCAAAAACTATTTGGAGCTGTGAGCCAAAGGAACATGTTTGTTTTGTTTTGGGTTTGGGGCTTGCCTTTTTTTTTTTTTTTTATGGTGAGAGCCACAAAATAAAGACAAAGTGCAGAATAGCTCTAGCAGGTATTGGAATGAAAAGCATGCTGATTACACTTGTAAGCAAGCCTTTCCCTCAAAGCACCAATCCATACAGCAGTGCAAGTACATGAACCAAAGGCAGAAAAAATATCTGGAAGGACAATTGCTGAAGCATAGCGATAGCCAGAAGAAAGCTCCCTCTTTGTGCTGAACCTCATGTATTTCAGAATTAGTCAACATAGGAGACTGCTCCGTTATTTACAGTAGACTATCATTAGGGAAAACACGCGCTAAATCTGCTATCTGGCTGAAGAAAATTAACCCTCCTGTTTGGAAGGACAGATACCAAGCTTAGAAGGGCTCATAAGTGTTTGAATCAGCCAAGATGCTCATGCAGTAATACAATCTTTTTTGACCTGGTATCAAAGAAAAAAAAAAATACATTTCAGGGCCAAATTCAAGCGAAGTAGTTTCACCTATCACCAGATCACTTGCAGTAAGAACTATACCAAATTGATTGTCAAGGGATTTGAGGACTAGTGGAGTGTGGGCAACAAAAAGGTACTGCTGGAATGAACCAGGGGGCATTTGGTGCTCATCAAATGCATGCCAGACTTGACTGAAGGACTTTGCTCTGCATATCTCTTAAGACCACACTTTCAAGTTTTGTTTAGCTTTTCCTTTATAAAGTCATTGCTTTAAAATGATTCAATTGGACACAGCTCTGATCTCATAATGGCAGTATGAGTCTAATACTTTTTGCATTCACTTTGGAAGAGTATCCTGGGCTTAAGCAGCATAGCATCAAAGCAAGGATGCAGCACATTGTTTATTATAGGATACTACTACATTCAAAGCACTACAGATATTTGTGTAATCCAAAACCTATTCAAGATGTTTTGGTATCGCATTTACAGTAAATTTGTAGGTAATTTAAAGAATGAAGACTGGCAACTCAAATCATACCATAACTAAAGATATCTTTACAAAAGTCATCAAATACCAGATGAGAAGTTTGTCTGAGCTGAGGTACACCTTTCTCATTTGTCCATACCTAAGACGGTGAGCTAAGATAAAAGGCCTGTTACTTACAAAGCATCTACCAGTGTGTTTACATAAATTACTTCATTCTATTGCTCCAGCAATTTATTTCTCACACATAGTTCCTGTCTAACTGTAACTGTATAAGGTTTATTGAAACATTGGTGAGACTGTGAAAGCTTTGAGGTTTTTGGTTTGTTTGCTGTTTGTTGAAGAACAATGAATCCTGGTTCAGATCCATCTAGGTTAAGGAAGGGGGAAAAAACCCCACCCAAAAAAAAAAAAAAAAGAGAGAGACAAGACAGCAATACAGAAATCATTTTGGAAGCATAACTTCAGCAAACAATCCAAAACCCCTGAGACTATATTTTTATTCCCTTGGATATTGCCATTATAGTGGAAAGTGTACATTTTGTGGATGCATATGTACTCAAGGGAGGGCAGGGGAAGGATGGGATACATGCACTCTTCCCCTTTAAAATCTTGAAAAATTGCAAACAGGTTATCTGCAGCAGCTGGATAATGTTTAGAAAAACCTTTGACTTTCTCAAATCCAAAGCATTAAAGAAATAGTCCATAAAGGTGGCCAAAGATGATAGCTTAATAATTTCCTAGGGTTATTTTTAGGATTAAGACATTTTACAGAGAAACTCAGAGAGACAGAAAGTTTAGTTTCATTTGCAGTTATGCTGGGTTGTTATCTAAGGAGAAACAATACCTCATGTGTAGCTTAGCTGTTCTCCTAATAAAACTGAAAATTAGAGACCTGAAGGCCACCACAGCAGAAAAGCTTTAATTTCATTATTAGATACAAATCCAAGTACATTAGTAACTTCTTTTGATATGGTTGTCTCAGAATTAAACAAGTATAAAAAGAGAATGGCCTTGTAAAAGGTTTGAAGTAAGAAGGCAAAGCATGAAAGAGAAGAACAGACAGCAAATTTTGCTGACTTCTCTGAAAACAAGGGTAGGATGTACATAACCTCAAAGCGATCAAAGCAAAAAGGATCCACTCTTTTGCTGAAGTCTAAGCTGAAGTTACAAAGCATAAAGCCCTGAAAGAGTATGGGTCACAGGACAAACACAAGAAACAGCATTTTAAGTGACTACTCTAGAGAGCCAGTGAATCATAGACTGGTTTGGGTTGGAAGGGACCTCACAGATCATCTAGTTCCAACCCCCCTGCTGTGGGCAGGGACACCCTCCACTAGACCACGTTGCCCAAAGCCCCATCCAACCTGGTCTTAAACACTGCCAGGGATGGGGCCTCCACAACCTCTCTGGGCAACCTGTGCCAGTGCCTCACCACCCTGACAGTAAAGAATTTCTTTCTAACATCTAATCTAAATCAACCCTCCTTCAGCTTAAACCCATTACCCCTTGTCCTGTCACTACACTCCCTGATAAACAGTCCCTCACCAGCTTTCCTGTAGGCCCCTTCAGGTACTGGTAAGCCACAATTAGATCTCCCTGGAGCCGCCTTTTCTCCAGGCTGAACAATCCCAACTCTCTCAGCCTGTCCTCAGAGGAGAGGTGCTCCAGCCCTCTGATCAGCTTCGTGGCCTCCTCTGGACTCACTCCAACAGCTCCACATTTCTCCTGTACTGGGGCCCCCAGAGCTGGACGCAGTACTCCAGGTGGGGTCTCACAAGAGTGGAGTAGAGGGGCAGGGTCACCTCCCTCGACCTGCTGGCCACACTTCTTTTGATGCAGCCCAGGACACGGTTGGCTTTCTGGGCTGCAAGTGCACACTGCAGGCTCATGTTGAGCTGCTCATCAATCAATACCCCTAAGTCCTTTTCCTCAGGGCTGCTTTTAAATGATAATAAGCAACAAAATGCTAAGTTATCTTCAGAAGATAACATATCAAAAGCAGCAAAGGAATGTTAAAATAGGTAATGCTAGATCTGAATATGATACTGTGAAGCCCACTGTCCACACCCTTTCTGACTATTTAACAGAAAATGTGCCTCCAAAATGCCTCTGGCTCCAGAAAAGTGTTCCTAGTTTCTCCCTCAAGAACATTGGCTCAGTTTCTACATATATATATATATATAAAAAATTATATTAATGTTTCAGAAACTTATAGTCTTAGAAAAATAAACAAAACCATTTTAATAGGTACTTGGTGATTGTACTTCTGATGCTTCTCTTGGATTCAGGGAAACAAATCAAGAACTATTTTTCCTTCAATTACCAACTATCTGCTCCATACTGCTCTGCATAGCTCCTCCACTCTACAATACTGGTATACATTCCCTTTTTAATAAGCCTGGGAGTACCCACAGCTCCTTGCAAACCCATTAATGTCAGCTTCAGATGTTGAATTGCCAGTGTTACTGTATCTAGTCTTACTAACATCATGTAGATAATTAAACTCCAGACTAGGAAAGGGCCTGCATTTTTTTTTCCCCTCTACACAGGCTCTTTTGAGCATAATTTAAAAGAACATACATTTAAACCCACTGCATATTAACTCCTAAACACCCTACAATCAATTTTGTGAATTTTGCCCATCTTCTGAGTATGATGTATCCCATTTAGAGTACAAAGTGATATCCTTCATTTGCCACGGTTAAAAAGCTTTTGGAATGATGATTAATTAGCACATTGAACATACATCTGGGAATGATCAAGTGAGCTACCAAAATTGCATAAAGAATTTTCTCTGTGCCAACCTCCAGTCAGCTTTTCAAAAGTTTTCACACCAGTGAATTCAATGAAAGTTTAACCAGGGTCTTTATCTCTACTGATCAATAATTCGTTATAGTAGTACGTCCCTTTTTAGGTTATTGATATCAAACAAAGGAACTGACCTCACTTAGTATCTGCTGGCATTTGCCCTGTCAAAGAAGAATCTCTTTTGATGAAACCTAGCAAGAACAATCCAAACTCAAGGAATTGCTCAACTTCTGCTGAAAACTCAATGTAAAAATGATAAGAGCAGCAACTGTATTCATTTACTTGCATCTTGTCACAAGTTCAGAGAACTCTTTCAGACACAAAATTTTGTGAGGATAGAGAAAAGTCCTCCTCCTTTTAGACTCAAAGGAGAAGCACATATGCATGTAAACAAACCTGGAAAAAACACAACACAATCCTCTGTCCTCTAGATAGACTGGAGTCAGAGACAACCTAGGCTCTAGAAACTGTTGTTAGAAGTTAATTGCATCACTAAGCAGCCCTTTTGTTGTGGGGGAAGGTCTCTTTCATTGCAGTTCAAAATAGTCTCTCTTTCATCTGGAATATAAAAAAGTTTTTTACATATTTGGATTCCCCATCCCCCCAATAAAATTCTTAATTTCTAGTCAGCATGTTGACATTTGTACAAAAAAGAGACACCCGAGTCAGATTTTTGTTTTGGAGCAAAGTAAATTTTTCTTTTGACTTCTGATCTTTCCCATAATTTCCATCCTAAAAACCTAGTCTTGTGTCTATGGAATTAGAGCAGGCTTTTGTAGCTTGAAATAAGGATAAGCCTGGACTCAGGAAACCTTTAATTTCTTCCTTGCATTTAATATTTTAACCAGCTTAGACTGCCTATACAATGAAGGAGGAGAGGATGTAGTTGTGGGTTGATATTTTTCCCATGTGCAAGTTATATTGCATGATATTTTTAGCAATAACAGCACTTGCAACAAAAAATACTCCTAGTTTTGGAATGTATTTAATTTCCCTCCTATGCTTATGTGTGGAAGAATTATAAGCTTGACACATGACTGAGAGTGAGTGCAACTTCCCTGTATTGATTCAGTGTGTCCAGAGATGACATAGATGATGACAAGGTGGCACTATTGAGGACAAGAGCAATGTGTAGGCCCATACACTTCTGTCTCACTGTTTCACTGCATAACCTATTTTATGAAGTAAAACAACATTAAGAAGTAGAATTTCTGTGCTTGATTTCCTCTATGATAGTTTGGAAGGTCTTACAAACTATTACCTTTGCAAATAAAATGTACATCACAGATATTGATGTTTAATATTTATGTAGTACATGCAGTAAGTTCTTTTTACTAGTCTGGAAAACTCAGACCATGATTTTGAGTTAGAAGATATTCAGAGAAGCACTATAAGCATATGAGAAGTCAAATCAGTGGAATCCACACAGCATATATTAAAAAACCCAACATTTGAAATCACTAACACAGTGCTTATGTATCTACAGAAGTTATTCCAATTTAATGTCTGTGTAGGAATAACAATAAAGAGGAGACTTCATTCCAACTCTGAATATGGGCATGTAAAATTATTATGTTACTGGAGAATGGTATGTTAGGACACAAAGCACTTTAGGATTGTTTATGTGGTGAAATGAACATAAGGGCCATTGTCCTTTCTTTCTGACTTTAGCTCATACATTTGAATTATTTCTGTGATATTTTGCTGCACTCTTCAAAATCTTTTGAAAGGAAGAACATTGTTGGAATATGCCAGATAATAATAGAATCACAAGCAACAGTCAGTGAAGAGGGTGCGGGTGGGCAGGAATAGAAAAATCCCATTGTCTAATTATTAAATCTATTCACCAGACTTGGGAAGATGTCAGAATGCTTAAAAAAACCCCTTCATCCTAACAGCAGTGCTGTAATTAGGGACCTGCTATAAGAATTGGAGAGAGGAGACAACAAAATAAGAATCACAGATGTTAGCAGTAAAAAGGTCCATTTAGGACCTTTCCCCACTATTCCCCAACAGGACTTCACAACTGCCTAGGTGGGAGCAGATGCAGAATGGACAAAAAGAGTTAGGAGAGACACCTCAGAAAAGGAAATATTTTGGAGAACTTAGATGGAGCTCAACCTGTTTTAAAGAGAAGGTCAGTAGGAGGCAGAGCATTGCATTAGCTTTCGCAGAAGCAGAAATAGTTCCTCAGATAACAAAGTTTCTTCTGCCCTTCCATTGGGGTGAGTTTTTCCCATCAAAGAGATAAACTGTGATAACATTAAGCAATAGCAATCAGTTTATCAGTGATCTCTCTGATTAATTCCCAAGCTTTACCAGGCTTCATGGTGTATCATGAGTTTTGCATTTACGGTATAATTCTTAAAGCCCATCTACTGGAGCTAAGTGATTACATGGGAATCTCAGCTTTCATTAAAAACTTTAAATTAATTTCTAACCATGATAATTGCAATTTAAAAAGTTTGAAAGCATGATCTTTGAAAGTTGCACACTCAAGTCAAATAGTATTTTTAAAATTATTAGAATCAAATTTGAGACATGCATGTTGGGGAATGGCTAGTTCAGGATTTATGAAACTCAAATACTGGTGCTCTTTCACTGGATCACCCCATCTGAGATGCTCTATTTTTTCCTATGTCTAAATTTAATTTAAATTATAGAACAGCAATTATTGAATTTATTTTCATTTTGAAAGCAGTTTCATGCTTGTAAGTGTATTCACAATACTTAAAATAAGTTAAAGCTAAATATAAATCCAAGAACCTTTTATAAGCTTATAGATTATCATGATTTCTTACACAATAAGTTACAGAGTAGATGAATAGAATGCATTAGATTATGTTTTTCACTTACACAATGTGCCTGCTACAGAAAGGAGTGTCCTAACAATCACATCCAACCATTAGAGGACTTAACTGAATACTGAATTCTGGCTCACAGGTCTGCCAGATCACTGGTGTAACTGTGCAAGCTACTTCTCATTCTTCAGCTTGAAAATGGAGACCACTTTGTCTCTTGATTACTGTTGAATCATTCTATTACCTTTAATCTTTATATTGCACATTCTCAAGGAAAAGTACTTTCTTCATGTATGGCAGCTAACCGCGCGTTTCGTCCTTAGATATAGCTGCCATACAGATAGATATACACTTGTATGGCATTTGTACACTCGTTATATTTTTCGATACAGAAACTGAATTCAGATTCACACATAATTTTACCAGAAAGAGGAGGGGGGGAAAAAAAAAAGAAGCCAGAGGAGAGTAGATAGTGACTCAGAAGGACATTCCTTGAATATTAACCATGATTTTGAATAATGCCTTTACAGTCTTCCAAAATTTTATTTGCTATTCCTTAGAGCAAATATTTACAGAAATAATAGTAAGATCTGCTGGGAACAGCACAAAATATTCTCAGCATGATATTGCAAGAGCAGTAGGAACTTCCTCAAAGCATTTTTGTATGTACCTCCAGCTAAAGACAGATTGTTTACACTGGAAACAGCCTCATTTAGAATTTCAAAGAAAATTCATCATCACAAGGCAATGCAGAAGAAATACTCACTTGCGCCTCAGATAAGCAGGCAAATGTGTCTATTTGTGTGCATTTAGAAGAGCATCCTATGCTGCATCATTTAGAATGAATAACCCAGGGATGAAGCATTTATTATGGCAACCTGGGCTGAAAATTGGAGACATCTTGCAACACACACAAATAGAAGATACAGAATTTCCATGTTCCTGACACCCATGGAAACAGGCCCCATACAACTAGGGCTCTCTGGGACAACAACAAAAAGCAGAAAAAGAAGTACCAAGAGATGAATCAAATGCCGCCTAGAAGAGCTGCAGGTCTGCTGATCATGGGAAAACTTTCAGTGCGGTTTTGCCAGTGAACTATTGTATTTTGGGAGCGCAGCGTTTGAGATTCTTGCTGTGGTCCCTTTGCCTGCTCCAGTGTTTGGGAGAAATCACCATTCACATTTCTGAATTGCAAGTGGGTCACATTTTGAATAGCCTGTGTGACTTTCATGAAGTACAGAAAAGCTGGTTGGTAGCACATGGGGACAGCTCCGAAACTATAACAAAGTTAATATAAAGTCCAAGATCTAAACTCAAAACAGGAATCTTAACAAGTTTGAGGACACTTTTCTTTGGTGATACTACCAACATCATTCTACTTTTACAGGTAGAATGCAAAGACATAAAAGTTTCAAAATTTGGTAATTTTTTTTCAATCTGATCATTTCCATTCCTACCTTACCTACCAGTTATTTCAGTTAAATTGATTCCTTGTCAGCTTTTCATGTGTACCCTAAATGAGTTTGGTCCTCATGGTGTTTGAGGTAATTAGGCTGAAAGTATAGCATGCTTTCCTGTAAGCCTCTAAGGGTGAGAGCTGCTGAAACTATCTAGCACAGTACATTTGGCAGAACACATGGTCCACTGCTTTAAGAACGGTATTTTAGTGCAAAGGCTTCAGACAGCAGGCACAATTCAGCAACTATTAAATATAAATCCTTTGATATGACAACCAGCAAATGAGTGAACTCCTATGCATCTCCCTCAAAGTGGCAAAGAATGTGGGGCCCATTGTGCACTGATGATGATAATTTATCGGAATGAAATTTTTTAAGACAATGATTGCCGTGAGGTTGACAGTTTCTAACTTCTAATGAAGTTGCAGCTGCTGCTATCATTATTCTGATTAGTTACCTTGAATTGCTTTGCCAAAGACAATTATCATTACAGCTTCTCTATCACAAGAAGGAAGTGGCTCCTCATGGCAGAACTGAATTAGAAAACAAACTAGAGCATGAAATAAGGGGAAGAGAGTGAGTGTGTCAGATACTAGAGAAGCTGATCACACCTTCCTGGACTCAAGCATTTTAAATAGAGGCTATCACACAAAGGCAGGAAATGGTAGAACAAATGATGCAAGTAACTACTAATAGATGCTAATGCTAATCAAGTGAAATGATCCTGTAGCTCCTAAAAAGGATTTATTTCTGATAAATTACCCTGGTTTTGAACCCCCCACCATAAAACCCAACCCGTCAAGTGCCCGTGGAGCTGCAGTACAACAGGCCAGTGATTTATCAGATCCCTGCATATTCTGCCCAGCTAGGAGTTTGGGTATTATCCATGTTTATTAGCTGAGGCCTTTTCACTTGGGTCTTAATGAAGGAAACAGGAGGTGCATGGCACAAAAGAATACACAATCTGTGAGACACAAGGCTGTATGTCAGTAGCTTATCCATTAATGTCTAGAGTTTGTTTCCTCCTTGCCTTGTGCTTCTTATGCCCCATACGCTCCACCAAATCTGCATGCCTGAACCCCCTTCTCAATTCATTTCCTCTTCCTACCCCCCGTATTTCACTTGGAGACAGAAAGAAGGAGATGCCCTGGTTTGGTGAGGTTAGCGTCTGTGCTGGAATAGAGAGAACAATGGGTTCTTTCAGTGAGAAGTGAGACACAGGGAGAAGCCGAGTCATCTAGAGTATCAGGACGCTTAATTCTTGGGAGCAAAGACATGTTTTCTACTGGTGATATTAAAAAGTCAGCAATGCATAGCTAGCATTTGGCAAGAAAACTTCCCTGGACTGTAAGCTCCCATAGGTGGAGGCAAAACAGTATACCCAATTCTGTGCCTCTCATCTTTCACCTGGATTATTCCTTGCTAGGAGTAGGATCAGAGCTTTGGTATGATTCTGCAGTTCTTGGCCACCACAATGGCTGGTGACAGCTCTGGCTGTCAGAATATGAACTACAGTGTGTCTCTTTCCCACTACAAACTATGTAAGACCATAGGCGGCCATGAAGTAGGAGCATAGAAGTGGCACACAGCCATTTATTTCATCACTACTTTTCCATTTTGATGGCCAAGAGATCTAGGCCTGGATGGAAAATTTGACTGAAGTCAAGAGAGAACACGAGGACGGAGATTCTGTGGGCAAGCATAAACAAAGATGGCATTGTGGTGTGGGCAGTCATTGTGGATTGTAATTTTACTGGACACACTTTTAAAACTCTCCTGTCTTCTTTTCCAGACATTGGCAGAGGTTTATTAATGAAGTAGGAGGAAATTATAGCAATCAGGGAGACATAAGGCTTCATATGCTAGACAACTTTCTGAGCACATGAAAAAAAAGAATTGGCTGTTATTTAGGTAAAAAGGTAGAGAAAACTCAGATGTGGCATGAATATGTGGAGAGAGAGGCAAAAATGAAAAAGATCACCTCTTTCAGTGAAATTTAGTAGACTAACAGGATTAACCAAGTGTGATTGGGGACAAGAATAATAGGAGAGGTTTAGGAAGTTTATTCTCTAGGCTAGAGACTTTTGACACATTCAGGTACCTCAGGTGACATAGGGGGAAAATGGAGCATTGCATCTGTGCAGAAAGAACAAGATATAAGAGGAGGTAGCATATAGAGTTAGGCATGTCATTGATTTAACAGTTACTCATTTCATGGTTAAATTAAAGAAAGAAGTATGCAAAATAGGAAGTTTTTGCTATGGAGCATGCCACCACACTGTGGTCATTCCAGGTGAATTGTGCAAAGATACCCATCCAATAAAAAAATAATACACACACCCCCCCCCCCCCCCCCCCCCGAAAACTGCCACAGCATATCATGAAATGCTGTGAGCTACCAACATCACGAAGATCACATCCAAGAGCAATCAGAGGGAGAAATAGAGCTCTGGTCTCAGTTTTGGTCAACAAGCGCTCTTTGTCTGATCTCCCATCCCCAGAAGGGCAGAGATAAGAACACAAACTACTAATGACTTCCTTTTTGCTGTTCTAAGCACCTATTGCAAAAGCGTTCAAACACCATAAACCTGTTGGTGAAAAATTGCTCAAGTATCTGACAGACCAGCATTAGCAACAAATGATTTATACATCCAAAAGTCAAGTCCCTTCTACAATTTATCTTTTCTTTTATTATTTCTCTTATGTCTACAACTTTAAGTTTTTTTTTTTAAATGGCCCACTTGCAGCACAATTATCCTTCTTTAGCTAGAATTCTGATCATTCATATCCCAATAGTGGTAAACACTTTCTCAAAGTGCCTCTTTGGTGCCTTTCTCAAAGTGCCTGCTTTCAGCCTCTCCAACCCCATGTTGACCAGCTTAGGTTTTGACATAAACATCATCTTTTCTTTGATTAATATTGATCTTGTTTTCCGCATTGCTTATGATTTCCCCAGCCACTTCCTTTCCCTCCAGTCATTCAATTTCAACTGAAAGGAGTCAATTTAATTTCTATCCAAGAATTTAATTCCTGTCTTAGTATCTAATTGCTAATTGAAATTCTTCAATTTGAAGCTAACCTGCAGCTTTCTGATATCACAGAAAAACCCTTGTCTCAAAAATCTCATGTGTAGTGCCTCTGACTGTATTACTTGGGAATAGACCCATTTCGTTATTTCCAGCAGGCTGCACAGCTCAGCCATACCCATCTCAACTTGCCTTTTTCTGTCTTGAATGTACAATGTTGCTGCATCTCAGTTTAACAGGCGTGATTGTGTACCGGGATTCCAAGGGACCAAATGCATGGCATGAAACAGCCCTTGTCCTCAGTGGCTCACAATTACAGTCAGATGAAGAGCAAGCAGGTAACACAGCAGAGCAGCAGCAGAGCTTGAAACAGAGTATGACTAACCTAGGTAACTTTTTGGATGAGGGCTGACCTCACTGATGCTGTCTTCTTTCTCCTTTCCTGTCTCTCTATCCAGACTTATGCTTCCTCAGTCCCCACTTTGCTCTAACCCTAGACTTCATGCCTCCTGGTGCTGCCTCTACCTCAGGCCCCTGATGTTGCCTCCACACAGTTGCTATCCTGATACAAAGTTCATGCTGAGAAAGCTCAGTAGCTTTTCTTCCCCTCCTTTACTCCACCTTTAATAGCTGTGTGCCTTATTGATGAAGAGTACCTCACCAGCTTGGAACTGTGACCACAGGCAATTCCGCATCTCAGTTTTCTGTGGATATTATGAATAAAAAAATGCCATTACAAATCACTTTCAGGTTGCAAAGTCAAGCACTAAACAAAGAGGAAGTGCTGGAATTAAACTTGCCTGCAAAACCTTAATTTGGCCCTTTTGTGCGTAAGTATTATGATATAGACTTTAATTACATGAAGAGACTATTTTTTCCACATCTAAATGCATAGATGGGCAAATTCTCAAGCAGTTGACTTGATTACAAGTACGCATAATATAAAAGTTCAATAGTCTATTGATATTTAGTCAGATTGCAGAAATTCCACATATTCATTGCAGCAGCTGGCTATATTAGGGTACTATGCCAAGAGCTGAACAAATGAAATCAGATTACTGCAAATGACAAGGAACAAATAGCCAGGAAAAAAAAAAATAGTAGGGCCACAGGAAAAAACAGCACAGTGAATACTAGACAACTGAATTAGGTTCAGCTGAAACAAAGCAAGAATTCTAAAGCAGTCCACAAATAATATTTAATCTTTTCTCTAGTCCCAGGAAAACAGACTAATCAGCACAACGGCCACTTTATATTGGATAACTCCAAAGACTAAACCATAAAAATAGGGTCAAAGTATATGTTTGAAATACACACAAAAAATTAGAGGCGACATCTTGGCCTGTAGGTCTTCTTCCGGCTGAAGAAAAAAATAGAAAAAGGTTAATTTCAAGGTTAGAACTAACCTTGTTATATTTTTTTTCCCCTGAGAGCCCAAAGCAGAGCTCATGGCCAACATGTCACCTTTAATATTCTTTGCTGTCTCAACTATGAGTTTTATATTAACCTTTTCTCTTAAGTTTTGCAGTCAGCATGCTAATGCACTGTGGATTTTGTTGCAGTGTGAAAAAGCTTGGCTCGATCTTTTAATCGCTGGTCAACTAAGCATAGAGGCTGGTAAATGTTGATGGCATTGTTACCACTCTTTTGCACTTCAGAGAGAATAAAGCAGGGCAGAGCTGAACTGATATAAGATACCTCTGGACAGTAACACAAGCAAAGCAGGGAATGGATTTATTATTCATTGATTTATTTTTCTTTTTAATATCTGAAGGAAATACTTGGAGATACAGCAACATTTTCAGTTACTACCCGATAAGTGGATAGAGTTCTTTTTTGCTAGGTACTGCATATATTATGATCAGTAATTACTGCAGAAGTATGGCCCTCTCTCAGTTTGCCAGAGAAAAGTTAGAGACCAGACCTCAAGATCTAGCCTGGCAAACTCCATACATTGTATAGAGAGTAGATAGTAGTGATTGAATCTTCAATCTGATTTTAAACAAATCAGCTTTTCCTTTAATACATTCCTTTCCTCTTCTTTTCTCACTCTAATTCCTCAGTTTATTCTCTCAAGCTTGGCCTGTTCACCCTACTTCAGAAGTAAGCCCATTGCTAGAAGGAGTCTTGGAAGAATGCTCTGTGTGCCTGGCAAACCACTGTATACCCATTCCCCATGCATCTGCCTGCCATCTTTGTATTTTCACCTAACTATAAGTATTTCTGTGTGGGAAACTGAAGTGATAAGGCACAGTGGTGCGTATGGCTTCTTTTGGAGGACGGGGGTACTGGCTCGGCAGCTTAAAGAGAAAGGGGCTCTACTCTGTAGCTTTACAGCCCAAATGAAAGTGTACAGCAGGTCTGCCTGCACTTTAGCGTAGGACAAGGGTGAAGGCACAAAACAAAGATTTCACAATTTTGTAGGAACATATTAGAAATACTATGTAGGAGTGAGAAGAGAAAATTGTCCATGTGGTATATGAAGGTAGCTTAAAAATAAACTGTGTCCCATTAAACTCACCTACCCCTAGTCATATATTGAGGCAAATTCTATTTATTCAATTTTCACTCTGTTCATATCATGATAAAACCTCAACTGAAATCAAATCAGTGAGAGGTAGTATCAGTTATCATGTTGGTGCTCTAGAGTAGTTTCAAGCACTAGGAAAAAATTTAAGTTGCATGTTGTAGCTGCATGGCTCATAAGTTCAGTTCCTAGCCATATGATCTCCACATCAAAACCTTTTCATAACCAGTCTTCATAAAACCTGGAAAGTACAGCTCTGGATATGCCATCATACTGTACTTGGCTATGCTGAAGACATAGAAGGTCTCTGGGCAGCCCAGCGGTGCCGATTTCGGCAGCTCCTGCTATCTCATGTTATCTTAACCCTGGTGATACATGGGTGCACACCCATTCCTGATCTCATCCCTTTCAGTCACCAGGGATGCTCAAAGAGCTACTTCCAACTTAAAAGCTACAAGCTGCTCTGACCAACAGGTTTACTCATAGGAAAATGTAGTATAGGTCTGTTGTGGTTTATTTAAAGTTTCTTCTATACTGACATCTTCAGTTATGTGAGGATACACGGGAGTCTTTGTTTTCTTTTCACACACAGAACTCCCCATATCCCACCTCATTCCAAATCTGATATGCAGAGTAGGGTGCCCCATTTGAAAAGAATAGTGTTACTGAGCCTTTTCCTTTGACAAGAGTGTCACTAGCATTTGCTGTGGCATTTTACAGTACACACTCAGGCCCTGCAGGATTACTTGAGCCAACACCACTCATCTCTCAGGATAGTATGCTGTGCTGTGTATAAAAATACAAAATACAACGCAGCATGCATGCCTGAGCCAGACAAACAGTTTGTTGTTTGAGCATCTGCCTGCCCCATTTTAGAGCATAGCGTGGGATACTCTGTCTTTATTTCAAATTACTGAACTGGGACTTCTGCTAATTTTTCTGTTACATGAGAAAGTCAAGGAGAATTTCATGTTGCAAATACTTCTCATGGCTTACAGACTAGAGTGTACAAATATAGTCCACAGTAAAAAAAAATCCTACAGGGCAAAGCTGTCAAAAGCAGTGTCACTCCCCTGTTAGTAGCAGAGCCATGTACAGGGAACGCCAAAGGCATAGCTGGGCCTCCATGTGCTACTAGAGGATTTTATCCGGTGCAATTAGAGCCAGGAAGAAAAGAGATGAAGGTCAGGAAATGAACATTAAATCTTGCTACCTAAACAATATTCCTGTCTTGTACAGAAATATTTCATGGCTGTCCTTATGAAGCCTTACAGCTATGCTCTATTTTGAAATGTGATGTGTTGGGAAGAGCAGCATAAATCAGCTAACAGTAATCCACTGACAAATGGATTCTTTCTTTATAGGTGACAAAGAAAGAGCAGAAATCACAGAAATTTAGCTATGTAAGAGAAGAATCAAGTCCATGACATGGACATAGAGCTAGATCTGCTCCAGTAGCAGTCTGACACTCGTGGGTTTCTATGGTTTGAACCACAATTTTATGGCCCTTGGAAGGATTCTAATTTATTCATTTTTTTTACAGGAAGTGCAATGAAGTCTTTCTTAAAGTTACAGAAGGTGGGATGACTGCAGGGTTTTGTAACAAACTTAGAGTTTCAATTCTAATCTATGTTTCTGGTAACTGAAAGTTCACTACAGCAAAGGATCTCCAGCACTTAACGGTCACGTCTGCTTCAGTTAGGAGCAATCCTCTGTTCACATGTAAAGATCATTGCAGCAAATGGCATGGTGGCAATCTCATTAAAGACCCCTAGGAGCAAGCTGGCTATGGGCCCACGTCACAGTCTCTTGGCAAAGCAATTCCAAAGATTCACCAGCCCTAATTCCAAAGCACTATCCATAATGCAAAAACAAATGTAGATGCTCCTTTGATCGTGCTTTCCTTAAAAAGTAAAAAAATTAAGTCAGAAATAGCTTCCAATTTGTTTCTTAAGTTGGTGCTTTGTATTGTCCTGTTTCATTTGAGAGGGAGCATCTGATATAACTGCCTCCTGTGATCATTTCCGACTCATGAATTGCCAGGTAGGGAACAAAATGTTCATTGTTCCAGCCACGGAAGCCGCCAACGTGGAAGGTTCTGCCTCTGCAGAGAAAGAGAGGGCACAAGTAGCTTGGGCCTATTCACCCAAGCAATGTTTTTCATTCTCATTTGCAAAACCCTTCATGTTTTCCAATGGAAGGGTGTCTGTGTAGCAAATATTGTTGAACTTAAAGACTTGGGATTAAAAAGATGAAGAGAATATCTTAAGTATTCCCCTGTGCTTTTATTTGTCACCTATAACTTGAATCTTCTGGCTTGTCCACACACCCAAGATTTCAGCATGCATACCCCAAAGTGATATACAATCTTTTCTATATATTGCAGCAGGAAACCTGTTTTATAGCTGTTCCAAGACAACAGTTAACAGAGCTTTTCTAACTAGCCAAGGATGACATTTTTACAGGGTTAACTGTTGCAATAAAATACACCCCCAGCTCAAACTCAGTTAGGAGTGTACCATAAATGAGATGCAACAAAAGAAAAATATGAGCTATTAAAAAGATGAAGGAAAAGGGCTGTTAATTAACTTAGCTTCAGCTTCGCCTTTACATAGTTCCAATAAAATGTTGGGAGAAGTACATTACTCTTGTGTAAGCGGAAGGTAGGCTGCAGTCACTACATTGCCTACAGTAACATTTCATGAGACTAGTACAAGTTGCTACGTCCAGAGCTAAATCACAGTTTCGTTGTCACCTAGCAATGACTGGAATAATTTCCTCCATCTAGCTACAAGTATACAGCATCTACAGTTTCTATTTGTACATCGGTCTGTTGGTAAGAAGAGTATAGTAACTAATAATTTTCCTCCGTGGAAATAACTTTTGAAATTTTTTTTGAAAGCAGCAAAGTGGTTTTGTTTTCAATACTGTTCAGATGTCAAGGGCTACACACTAACTTTTCTATAAAGTGATACTACCTGAACACAGAGATAGTTTTGTTTCTGTTCAAGCCTGGTACTTAGCTGCAGCACATATTAGATCAGTCTCTTTACCCCTCTCCCACAAAACACCAAATATGTTCATTATTATTTTTTCTAAAGAAAGCAGCGACTCTGATTTCTATCCCAATCATATCACAGTACAAGTGCCTTAAAGCTAATGTGAAGGGTTGCCTAGCAACAGCACTAAGCCTGCTGGGATCATCCTGCTACTGATTTTTGCATTGATATTTTGGTTCCCAAGGATGCTTTGTAATAATGAAAGACACTATTAACCCTGTTTTCTTACCTCAGAATTTAATTAGTGTTTTTACTGGTGTGAAAGTCACTGCTTTCCAAAGCATCTAACTATTTTGTCAGCTCTTTTAGGGCATTTAGGAACAACATATAGCAATAGGCCCATCAAAAGAACCACAGCTTTCAAACAAACAACATCTGGAGATCTTATTGATCCTCTTAAATATACACAAAAGTCACTATTTGCAATGAAACTATTGCTGGGCATGACTTCTGAGTTCACAGAACAAGAACAATACATGCAATCTCAGCTGGTGACTTTTGGAAAGTCAATGTCAACAACCACTATGCATAATAGTTACCATCTACATTTACTAGTTAAACAGAAAACTGTTAAAGAAACAGTCATCACAACTCACAGTATCCAAAAGCAAACAAACAAGAAATTGAACTAATTGGACAGCAAATAATACACTTATTTGGAGGAGGAAGGACTACACATTAGTAAGCATTTCAGGCTAAGGAGAGTCCTTCAAGGACACCTAAACTCAATTATAATGTTTTTTATCAATACTGCTCCGCAGGAACAACAGTCTTACAGTGAGTGTAAGGCCCAGGAATTGTGTATTAACATACAAATGGATTTACCTTAAATCTAGACTGAA
Source organism: Balearica regulorum gibbericeps (assembly GCF_011004875.1). Taxonomy (NCBI): domain Eukaryota; kingdom Metazoa; phylum Chordata; class Aves; order Gruiformes; family Gruidae; genus Balearica; species Balearica regulorum. The sequence continues at coordinate 3,340,476 of NC_046193.1, forward strand.
GGCAAGAACAGAAATCATTTGTGTCTAAGAAAGCAGAATATTATTCTTGGGCTAAGAAGCGGCAAATTCATGTTCCATCGTGCCCCAGCCCTAACACAGTGCCATCTCAGATAATGATACTCTATTGAAAGGCCATCACTGAGTTGAGGAGGGTACTTCATTCCTCGTTGTTTCTACTAGATTGAATATAAAAATAGTAGTTGTTCAGGAAAATATTTTTCTGCTATTAACATTAAAATGCAAAACATGGACAAAAGTCCTGGTGCTCTCTGCTCCCGTGGCCAACACAATAAGAATCTCAGAGACAGATAAGTTACAGGTCTGCAAATAAGCAGCAAGATGTGAAGCAGATCCTAGCACTATGTCTTAGTTTGTGCTTGAGCAAAGTTTTAGGACATCCATACTTCTGCATCTTCTAGCAACTGTTCACATAAGAGCTGGTCTCATTTCAGAAGTCAGGAGGCTTCTTTTTTTCTGAAGGTTAGAATCTGCTGATGTGCATCTTATCAACTAGTATTTTCAAGCCCCTGTAACTGACAGCAGGTACTTGAATACATGCCCAGACAAGGCCCGAGAGCTAGACACAGTGTCTGAGAAGAGTTACAGTAAGATAACTCTTGCTAGAGCTTCAGCACAGTGGGCCACTTTACTTTGTGCTACCCTGTCAAATGCAGTTTCTGGACGGCTGCCATGCTCTTAACCCAAGACTAAGGCTAGGGATAAAACAAATTGCCAACACGCCCCTCTATAAGCTGGTGTCAGATTGTATAAATTGAAGAGTATTCCAAACCAAAAAGCCCCCAAGATCCAGTGCAGATTGGCTCTGCAGTAGCAGTGATGTAAGTATTTTTTGATGGGAAGCAGAATGAGACCACCCACTAATTCCACATGGGAATCAATTAGTTCCCATGGAAGATGACAGGCCATCCATGACCTTAAATCTGAATTACAGACACTGAAGTCCTGACCTCCACAGCTCTCAACGTGCAGATTTCAGGCCTTCTCTCCCCAAATTCTGAAAATCATGGCAGGTTTTCCTTTCTGCCTTTGCATGTGGCTGGTAGGCACACTGTAGGGAGCTTACACCTAGCTTTAGGGAAGGCAGGCAAGCTCCCAGGTTGCAACCTGCACCCCAGAGAAATCAACTGGCACTGTTCCCTCTATTTTCATAACAGAAGTAGCTCTCTAACAAATCAATTCCAAACAGAACAAGCTGTTTGACAATTATAATTTTGAACAAATATTTCCAGCCACATGCAAAACACCGTGACAAAAAAAAGCAAAAACTTTCAATAAACAGAAAATAGATGATTGTTCTAAAATGACAGCTTTCATGCTGTTTATCCCAAAGGATCCTCAGAACTTATGTAGTATGAAATAAATTTGCCACTGGTTAAAAATGTAAATTCTTTAAATACATAAAACCTAATGAAAAGGCTTGTAACATTTCCTGATTTCCACTTTTCTCTTTTTATCTTCCTAGAAGAAGATGTTGATTATAATTATAGTGGAGACTAAAATGTATGCTTGATTTTGTGTTAAAAGAATTATTTGGAAAGTAAAATGGACTCTTAGTGTATGTGTGTGATTGGGCATGCATATGTGCTTCTACACATGCATGCATATAACATGAATTGTTTCATGGCTTTTAAAGAATTTTATTTAATGCACCAAGGACATTCCATATTTAAATACATATAATTTGTAGAGAACACACAAAAGAGAGTATCTGCCTATGGAGATGAGAAAGAAAAGCTGCTTTGAGATTCTATCACCTCTTTAATGCTTTCAAGATGCAGGGTAATGCAAAACACAGAGACTGACTCTGCCTTCTAGTGAAGCAGTAAGGACCACAGGACCAGTGCCCATGGCCTGTCCCTTGCTGCTCACGGTTACCAGGAGCTTGTGATCATCACTGCAGGGTCAACCATTGTCAGGTCAGAGTAGGCTACAATGAGTGTTCAGCCTCCACTGCCCTTGAGGCAGAGAATGCAAATTCGGATCTGAAGGAACACACTGTAGCACAAGACTCAGACTAGCAATGGGACCAAGCGCTTGCTAGCTAAGTGGATGATTTCAGATGCCTTTTTTTTTTTTTAACTAGGATTTCCAATTTAGTGTATTGTTCACAGAAGTGAGAAACTAAATGTGCAATTAATAGTTTGCCTGAGTAGGAGCTGGGTGAAAGAAGGTAGTCTGGACCCCTCACATGTCAGTCCTCTACATTCCAAACACAAACAAGACCAGTTCCCTGCTTTAGGTTATAGAGAGTCTAATTCTGCACAAAGTGAACACACAGGTGTGGATTTCCTGGGTACTGGATTAGATTTAAAAGCACTTGGTGACCTCTTCCCAAACAATTATTCTTTTATTTCCTTAGAAATGTCATCAGTGGAGATCCTGCGAGCAGGCTGCCTGAGTCCTTCAACAGATAGCCACTGCATTCATGCAACACGCAAGCAGCGAGCCCAACAAGACTCTCACAGATGGAGTAGTAGGTGCAATGTGCTGGACTTAAAACATACACACCACCGAGTCGTACATACACAAGTCCAGCAGAGCCAGAATGCAGGCACGTGCACCACATTTAGACAGAAGTCTGGCACAATCAGGAAACATCAGCCTTGCCTGCATATCAGACAACAAATAGATGATCCTGCCTGCTGTAGTAATCCCGACATTATAGTGATATGGTAGACTTTGCTAGGTATCCTAAGATTATGCCTGCATCTACCCCAACACACTGTGATGAACTTTAGATGTACAACTACTAGAACTCCACTGCATAGATCCTTGGATCAGAGCACAGACAATCTGGGCCCTAGTCCTATCACTCCTGTTCACTTGCTATACAGCTGTGTGAGTAATAGTTTGCATCTCATTCTTTCTTGAGAAAAGAAAAACATCCTTCTCATACCAAATTTCCCTTCTCATGCATACTCGATTGACATTCTCTTGGAATGTATCTCAGCAAAGTAACTAAAATGACTATCAGTCTTTTTTTGATTTTCCTTTTCAGTTCACAGGGAGTGAAGTAATGGTGACTGATGTGCTGCTGCCTAGTGAAATGCTGTTTGACAGACCAGCGCTGTGGGTATAGCGTGTGACAGGGGTGCCATGCAGTGGTCTAAAGACTTTTGGGTGTTGGATTGTTTGAGATGAAGCACTCCAAACAAGGTATGGACTGTGTCCAAACTACTGGAGCAGGTTCTGGGAAGAGCTCTCGTATGGTCTGTTCCTGGGTCTCCTTTCAAATGGCAGCACTCAATTCACAGCAGATGGAATCCCAAGCAGGTACATAATATTGACAGTCAGCTCTAGGGACCAGGGCTTGCCCTTATTCTTGAAGCTGAGCTCAGACTGTTAATCTGCTCATATGTAAGGGTGGAAGACTAGAAGGAAAGATTTCCTTTGGGATCCTTTTCTAGCGGCAAAGTTGTAGGTACAGGCAATGACTAGTTAGCTCATATGTAGTGCAGAAGCTGTAGTTGCACTGCACTCTCAGTGTCAATACATAGCCTGTCTATGTTCTTGTTCCCGCCCTTTTTTGTGATTATTCTCAGTTCATATAAGCAAAGGCTAATGATGGGAAAAAATTAGTTATTATCCTTTTCATTTCATAATTAATGCTTTCTACTATCATCAGTAGGTGTCTATTGTGGAATTCCCTATACTTTGCTTCCCCCTGAGAAGATACTACATTAGATAAATTGCTGTTCTGCTCCAGTATGGCCAGCCCTACAGTGATGCATACAGCTACTTTGAATGCACAGCCTGCAGTAGCTGAATGACAACAGAAGTTTTCAGTACCTTTTGGATGATCCTCTGTGCAAAATGTAATATCATAATCAGCAGTCTTCTCTGGAGTGAGGCAGCTGAACAAAGAGCCAGGGTCCCGAGATTCCGTTATTATGGAGGAACTCAAGTTTTGCTTTGAGGTTAGCAACCTAGATCTTTCTCTTCCGCTGCTTTTTAGTGAAATCACCCTAGCAAGAGCATTGGTTTTTATAGTGATAAACCTGGCAAACATTTTCTGTCTTTCCATCTTTTTCTAAAACATTACTAGCTTTTGCAATCAAATGGACAAGGACCAGCATTACAGTGGAAGACAAGTGTACCACCACCTTCCTTTAGTTTTGACAGAGACAGAAGTATGAAAAGAACTCTAGCATTCAACTGGGTTTTAATTCAGATTTGAGCTGTTCTTTATATCAACTTTAGACATTCTTTACCTTCGATAACATCTTCATGGGTGAACTTTGACTTACTTGCTTGTCTAAACGTGCTCTGAGGATGCGGTTCGCACTGACTGAGACTATAAATCTAGCAACCAGACTAAAGCCTCAGATACTGCCCAAGGAGCCTGCTAGGGAAAAAACAAAATGCTTGAAAATGCAAAACCACCATCACATCTCATTGCTAGTTATGACTGCATTAATGATAAAGGAATTTGAAAAAATGTAAAATAATTTGAAATAAACTAGACTATTTGTTGCCCAGTTCATGTTTTTATGTATCCCTTGTGTATTAGAACTGAACCAGAGATGTTGAGAAGCTTACCCCCTTGCCTCAAAGTAATTTATTTATGTAAAGAATAAGAAGGAAAGGTTATTCAGTGGAAGAGATATCCCCATTCTCCTACTAATACTATTGCATGGATTGAAACTGGTGGTAAATTAACATAAAGATCTATTGCAAAAATGATAGCAATTCTAGGGATGCTATTTCCAAAGAGTTTGTTTCAGAGTTGGCTGCTTTGATGCCACAAAAGGATTCAAGAGTTTCTCATGACAAAGTTTTAACAGCTTTCTTCCATGTTGGTTTCCTTATGTCAAAACATGACAGTGCGGCTTTTCACTCTGAGAAAATAGATTAAATTCTGTAAATACAGCATCTTTAATAGGCTGGCTGTTCTCTCCTTGGCTACTTATTTTCAGGAAGTAGAAATTTAATGTCTTAAACCTTTTGTTCCTCTATCATATCTGCTTGAACTTTACTGAGTACAAAGATTACTGAGGGCTGATGAGAAAGTGAGTGTCAAAACCTCGTAAGATGCATTTTCCTAGAAACCTAAGATGAAAATAAGTTTTCAAACATTTTTAGATAAACCTCTGGTTGGAGAACTTGGGAGAATACAACTTTGCAGGCTTGCCTCTGTGCTCAGCTGGGAGCAGCTGATGCAGAGTTTCTCAGGCTCTTTCTCCTCTTCCCACATCTCATTGTTTCTGTGCCGAAATAAAAGAATCAGAAATCTATTTTTATACTAGGTTGTTCTAGCTAAATACATCCATCATCTTCTGAAGATGTTATATGTGGGTGAATCTTCTCTTTTCATTCGAAGCCAGGCTGTATTTTGCAAATACAATTTGCAATTCAGGCAGAGACCAGCAAACCCGACTCTATTCATCAGCATACTACTGTCGGCTGCACACAAGAGGTTTTAAGTTGCCTGACTTACCCCTCCAGTTTCTAGCGTGGATTCAGAGAAAAGATGCAGAGGGAACTTTGCACCCTGCTGCTACTGCTTGGAAGTCTCTGCATGATAGATTTGTCCAAGTTATTTCTGTTGAAAGCATCTATAAATAGCTTGCATAACATCTCAAGTGTGTTATGGAATTATTGGGAGTTTTGCCTGATTAGAAGAAATAAGAAGCAAAAGCTCTGAGAAAGGAGCTCAGGATTTTACATAGTAATAAAGAACAGCAATTGAAGGGCTATGGATCTATTCATGTGCTTAAAATTAAGAACATACTCAAGTGTTTTGCTCAGCTAGAGATACTTTGCATGTGAAATAATGTTGATTCTTGTTTTCCCCAATATAAAAATGGCCACAATGTGTTTCATCTCGCACAATGTGTATGTTAGATCAGAACTTTTTGTTACTATCAACTTATTCACCAGTGTTCTCACAAAAGACTCGTTTATTTGGTGCATTTGGATTTCCTTCCTTTCCTTTTCATACCCAAGACCTGGAAGCAATTTCTCAGTAGATGTCTAGAGAAAAAAAAAAAAAAGGCAATTGTATACTAGAGAATAGACCGCAGCATCCTTGGAGCAAAGGATACATCAAATTATAGCTTACAGGTTATTTACACTTCCATGCCTAATGTCTGAATGGGCCTATCAGGGTTTGAATAGCACTATAGGGACAGCTATTCCTGCTTAGCCATTAAGCAAAAGATGCAACTAAACACCAGTCAGAACTGATTTTTGAAGGGCAAGGGCATAACAATAGGAAGCATCCCTGCTGTCACAGGTAAATATATAGCATTTGTAACTAAAGCAAGCCAGAATGAATGACTGCTTTACCGGAAATTGTTTTCATGTTCAGGTCAGGCACTAAGCAATGCTTAATGTTTCTTCTGGAGCATGGAAACAGAGAAATCATCTTGCTCAAGTTAGTTATGTCCATCTTTTACAATGCTCTCTTGTTGATTCATGTAAAAATATTTTTGTCCATCTCTTCCCTCTCAGGTAGCTAACAGCATGCAGTTTGATTTTATACTTGCATGAGTACAGCCCAAAGAAAATACTTCCTTTACATTGATTTCATTGTACTTCACATTATGCCTTGAAAATCAAAGTGCATTCACCAGTGGGATTTACAGATGAGGCAAGAAGGACGTGTCTGTAGTATCTTAGACTACCACATATTCATTTCTAAATGTGGGTCAATTTGCTATAGTAGTAGATAGGTTAGCTTTTCTTCTAGTGTAGCACATCAAAGCCCTTTATCTCACATACACATCAAACCTGATGAGATAATGGCTGAAGTGTTTCACTAAACTGGAATAAACAGTTGACTTTGCACCACAAAAAGGGTGTGTACTGTTCCACGTACATGGTATTTATACCGAGTATTTGTTTTCATGGGATTTGCAATAGGACAACAGGTCAGCAAAGCTCAGTTCTGATTTTCTTCTGGAGTTGGAGGTAGCTGATTGCTTATTTGGTGTACATACACTTAAGGGTGGACTCATGGCATGTCTTTGAAAACCTCTTAGTGTTTCTTTTTACCCAGCACAGAGTTAAAGCTCCTCACCATTCCTCCTTTTACTGCTGCATCCAATTCAATCTCTGAGTGGTGTTGCAAGATGAGATTTCAATCTGAGATAAAAGGATTAGATGAATCTCACTTCTTTTCACAAAACCCCATAGTCTTTAATGCCCTTTTGCTGCAAAATCAGTGCAACAGTAGAAGCTTTTATCACCTTGGGTAGTGAGCTGCTGTTCTACTTGGGATCTAAATTATATTGGGTTTTGATAAGGTGGCTACCTACTGGAATAGCTTTAGAAGTTTTTTTTAGTTTTGCATTCATATACCACAAACCCAAGAAGTTTTCTGCTAAAACCTACAGACTGTCATTACCTTTTGTAAATGGGGACCCGCAGGAAGAGCTGACCTGATGCCCACTGAAGTCACTGAATGATTGCTGTGGCTTTCAATGGATGTTTGATAAGACTAACAATTGCAGAGGTGTCCTGCAAAGATTGAGAGATACCAGCTCAATCACACTGATGCTATGGATGATGGTAAGAAAAATGGGTTTTTTCATATGGCCAAAGATGTTACAAGTGACAGTTAATCCAAGCTAATCAAGAGCATCAAGCATCAATGACATCCAAAGAATGGAATTTTTAGATTTACTCATCATAGGAGAGTTTGCTGAAGTAGTAACCATTGTTTAACTATGGCCCAATACATATTTTTCTGAATAAATGTGAACAGCTTAGTTACCCATCAACATGACAAGAACTCCCATACTTCACAGGATTCGAGACCAGAGAGTTCAAGAGCTGAAGTGCTAGCAAGCAAAGGGTTCACATTCCCCACCTTCATAAACATAGCACTGCCAGCTCTGTCTAGCATCTAAGACTTGCATATGGAGAACATAGTGCACAGCCACCAACCTCCGCTGCAGAAGAACCGCATCCCTCACATGCAAGGCAACACCATGTTTTTCCTGGTGTAGTTGCTTAGTTTCAACCTCAACAATGTGTTATATACAGTATCTTAAAAGCCACACTCAAAGCATGTTATATTGATGTCTCTATATAACTTTATTTTTTTTTCCGGAGTAGTAGATTTTGGCTTTCCTCACTATTACACCCTTTAGAAAGGCTGTCCAAGGAGGCTGTACAGAAGTCAGCCGTTTCCTTAAGCCAGACAATCAAGCTGCTTCCAGTTGCTTGAGAGCTGAACATCTGTTACTTAGCAACTGGGGAGGCAATTGGGGAGCATACACCACCCTTGCCATGCTGCTCTTCCAAACCTGTCACAGACCCGGCAACCCTGTGCAAGTAATCCTTCCCACAAAGGCAGAAGGCTAATGTAAGAAGATTATACATTTCCAGAAATAACACTTTACTTCAACACTTCTCTAAACTATAGCTAGGGAATGTTTAGTATATAATTTTCTCCACAACCACTGGATATTTAATGCAACAACTGATCAGTCAAAAGCTGTTTCTAGGTCAGACACACAGCTTAGGCAAAACATTTAAAGTACAAGTGAATTCATCTCTCAGTCAACAATAGGCCTGCTTGCTTTTACAGTTCAGGTAGACCACATGTCTGCATGAGTTTTTTGTTCTGTTTGAGAAACCACCAATAATCTCAAAAACCTTAAGTTATTCATATACACACATTATGTAGGATCTCTGTGTTAGATACTGGTAGATACAAATTAAGGATGGGTTCACTCTGCATCATTCTCTCCAGACCCAACAGATTGTTACGATCTTGTGTTAATTTCTATATTTACTTCTGGTGCTTTGTTGCTAGTTTCCTTCATCCTTGGTTTTATGTATTTTGAATTGCATCTCTCATTCCTCAACTCATTATTTCTATGCAACGATTTAGAGTTGCAATTGAAGAGCCTACCATCAAAATCATGACTAACTGGTGTGGTTCTATTGCAAAAAGGGCATGCCTATTTACTTCACGTTGTGCCATTTTGATGTGTTTTTCTTCCGCACTATAGATATTAAGCCATTTAGGTGGACTTTTTTGATCATCATATCAGCTATAACTTTTGTTTTATACTTTCTTTTATTCTAGTTTTCATGACAGTTATGGCTCCAAAAGAAAAATATATTTATTTTGCTTGGCATTTTTAGATGGCATTTTTGAAGCTTTCCTATGATTGACGTAAGCAGAACATTTATACAGAGAACTTTAAACCTATGGAACATGTTACAAGATGAAGCTCTTTAAAATAGCAACCTTTTTTTAAACAAATTGCTTTATCATCAATAAGCAACATGTTTCCTAGGAGTGCTAGGATTCCTCATACTAACAGCTGCTTCCTGTGTGACTAACAGTTTGGCACATTCAGACATTTTATTGTTGACTTGATAGTCAGGACAATTCCTAACCTTTCTTTTTGGAAAAGAACAGCCAGGTTTAAACACTCAATCTCTTCTTCCCCCTATATCATGATCTACATGGGTCAAAAGATGTTTATGTTCACTTTCTATGGAAGAAAAAAGTATCATGAAGTAAGCAATGACAGTAAGGAGTAGGAAAAAACCCCCAAAGCATCTGCTCAACTACTTCAGAAATATTAATAATAGATTTAGCAACACATTTTAATCCTATGGAAGGCTAATACAAGCAGACAAGTCTACTTTGACTATATGTGCATACAGCCTTGCAATATCAGTGCCTTACAACAGTGCATCAAGTCAGGAGAGCAACCAATTACACAGAAGAAACAGTTACTGCATAGGTTATCATCTTGTAAAGAGAAGAACTGAAGAAACATGCAGCCAGCCCCAGTGACTTACATGGTTTTATTATTCTTCTGACTTTATTGCTGGGAAGCTATTCCAACTACAACTTGCATTAGGAAGGCTACTAAGTCTAGCACGCTTTTGGCTTGAAATGAACAAGAATATGCAAAATTATTTCCTCCTTAAGTAACATGTAGATGACCATATTTGCCACTGACACCTGAAGACTGCTGCTACGCACCTCCCAACATTTTTCCAGCATTCACGATCACTGTGTCTGGTATTTACACTTGCCTTCAACTGTGTTTCCTAGCTGCCACTGAGAAGTACGGTCCTAGGTTGTATTTCCTCCAAAGAGACTTTGGTCCCAGGTGCTTAGAGTACTTCTGAAACTTCCTATTCCAGACAAAACAGTACATTTGCAATCCCACTCGTGTGTGTGAATTTGAAGTTTGTACTTTATGTGTTTAGTGTGAGGAAAGAAGAGGTGTTCGTTGTCTGCACTAAGTTTAGGTGTAGGAATTCATCTACATGGGGGTGCTTTTGTGTTCTACGTTTGCAGTCTAGGTATTATCTCACTCTGTATTCAGAATAATGATTATGTCTTCTTCCAGCTCTCTCCAGGAAAGACTTCTGCAGCTGAGGGAGCATAGTTTACTAAAATAACTTGTATGTTGTTAAAAATTCATAGAAGATCTAACACAAACTCCTAAATGCTCCTGTGGTACAAGTGTTTGTTCCTGTTGTGGTAGCTTAAAGTTTAACCTATAGGTTACAGTGGAGATGCATCAGTAAAACTGTGCGCTATGCAGAAAGAAGTGCAAGTATTAATAAAGAGGCAGCAAGTACTCTTTAACAAAGGCTTGCTCTGTTACTTCAATCTTCAGAAATTAATCACTTGAATTTTGGAAAAGGAATCTTTAGTTGTCAGCTAGTGCTAACAACTGGTAAAAGGAAAGGAAATGCAGGATTAGAAAATTATTTTCTCTTAGTTTTTCCGCTGTCACCTTGAATTCTCTTGCATAAATCTTTAAAGCTTGTCTAGCATATAAATGAATCCGGTGGATGATAGTTCACCATCAGTAATGCTTTGAGTCTTCTAAACACATTATTAACAGTTAATGATTTCTAATTATGGTTTCTGTAGCAATTAATTTATTGGCTTCTTTTCAAGTATTAAATTAGGATTTTTGCTTCTCTTCTCCATGCTGACACACATGTGGCATACTGGTAGGTAGCCTGAACACCGCAGTGACAACATTTATACATACAGAATGGCTCCTGTAACAGAGCTGGGATGTATTGATGAAATTAATCTATTTGTTGCTGGAAAGAGATCAGTGTTAGTTTTATGTAAGACCTGCCACAAAGCAAGTCATTTAATCTAAAGTCAATTGCAATTTAAAATCTCAATTATTAAAAAAAAAAAATCAATACTTCAAATACTAAAGAAATCTTATTTGAGAAGGACTTTGAGGAGCTATAAATGCTCCTTCCTATAATTAGATTGTGAGATGTAGCCACAACCATATTACTTTACACTCTAAGATTGTAAGAGAGTAATCAACTGTTAGAACAGCTTAGCAAGGGAAGTCATAAACACATGATCACTGGGGCCTTTGAGTCAGCCTCACCATCTTACTAAAGCATGCATTAGAAGTTATTAGACTTACTGCAGCAGTCATTGTATGACACGTGGTTTGTGGTAGGCAGAGGCCAGATGATTGCAACTGCCATTTTATGGGAAGCTACTGGAAGATTTACTATAAAAAGGGACAAAACCCCTCAAGTATTGCCAGGGAAAACTGCACATAACTGCTTACACAGCACAGCAGTACAGACACTATGCCAGGTTGAGACCCCCAAAGTTTCTGCAAATAGCTGTAATTTAAGCACCAACATGAACAGGAAGATGTCAGAGAACTGATGGTGCTGTGGTCAATATCCTGGTCAAACCAAGTGAAAAAACAAAGTTACTTGGGGTCATTAGACGAGTGAGCTTTCATTGATCAAGTATTCTTTTACCTAAGCAAAATGTGCATCTCGCATGTCATCTATCAAAAAATGCTTAGCCAGCCTCCTTCGTAATCACTTCATTTTCAACAGTTTAGTGGCTGAGACATGAAGACATCTAAACAGGTCAACATGATGAGCTTAAAGGCTTGGTTCTCAGACAGTGTGAATAGCCTAGAGGACTATTATGTTCAGCAGTAAAATGTAAAGTTACAGTTTGGTATGGGCTTCAGACAGCAAGCAGAAGTAAACTGAGGATCTAAGTTTTACCACGATGCACAGTCAATCAAGTTTCTTTTGTAGGTTTTCACTAAAGAAGTTTTAGAAAGGGAGAAGAGGTCGCTACAATCTGTTCCCTTATATCAAGAGAAGCAGCTCTAATTTGAAGTGTTACAATGCAAACGATACAAAATGTTTTACCAAAACCAATATTTGGGCTCTGGAAGAGCACAGTGTGCTATCTATGATTTCCAGCCCCTCACTGATAAGAGCTGCATGAAATCTTTATCTAAATCCACAAATAACTAGAAACTTGTAATAATGAATAGAATCAGGCTAAGTGCTTGCTCTCTGAACTGGTATCAGGCATTCAAGGCCTAGAATTGCATGGTTTTCAGTTTAGACTTCACGCTGCAAAGCCTCACATTTACTGTGCTGTGTTCCAGCACATTTCCCATTTTACTGTAGAGTGACAGGACAATTAGATATGAGCAAACCATTTCAGCAAAACAAGAAACCAGGGCTGTCCGATGTCATATTTGAAACAACTCAGAAGAGTTCCAGTGAGTTCTTAAAGTGCTTGTGACTTCTGGGCCCACTGACCCTGGGATGCTCTAGAGTACGCTGAGAAGTCACTCTGGATACAGAGCAGATCTCATCCAAATGGAATCATCAGTATCAAGCCCTGAAGCAGCAAGTATTAAGCTTTTAATTTTTTTTTTTTAAAGAAAAATAAAAAAGAGAAAATTAGAGTAGGAGATGTTTCAGTCCTGACACTGTTAAAGAGAAAGAAACAAGCATGGATAGGAAATTACTATATTTCCACACAGTACATATACATACACACACACCCCTATACATATGCACATATTTTATATATATACACACACATAATCTCCTTATGAACTACAGAAACTGCAGCTCAGTCTCCCACCTTTTCTACAGCCCTGGTCCAAGCAGTGAAAGTCTGCAAGCCATTTGCAAACCTAGTCCTCCATGGAAAAGTTTTGTTCTGTTTGTACAGCATTGTGAAACTACCGACCTGTCAGCCTCACCTCTGAGCCTGGGAAGATCATGCAACAGGTCCTCCTAAAAACTATGTTAAGGCACATGAAGGACAGAGAGGTGATTTGAGACAGCCAGCAGGGCTTCACCAAGGGCAAGTCTTGCCAGATCAACCTAGTGGCCTTCTATGATAGACTGACTAAATCATTAGACAAGGGAAGAGCTACGGATGTCATCTATATGGACTTCAGTAAGGCCTTTGGCATGGTGTTCCCCCCCAACATCCTTCTCTACATTGGAGATGTATAAGGGGATAAGGAATTGGCTGGATGGTCACACTCAAAGCCTGGTCAACAGCTCAATGTCTGGATGGAGATTAGTGACAACTGGTATCCTTCAGGGGACCAGTACTGTTTAATATCTTCATCAGTGACATAGACATTGGGGTTGCATGCACCCTCAGCAAGTTTGCAGATGACACTGAGCTGAGTGGTGTGGTTAACAGACCTGAGGGACAGGATGTCATCCAGAGGGACCTGGACAAGCTCAAGAAGTGGGCCCATGTGAATTTCATGAGGTTCAACAATGTCAAGACAGACATGGAGCTGTTGGAGCAAGTCCAGAGGAGGCCACCAAGATGATCTGGAGCACCTCTCCTATGAAAATAGGCTGAGGGAGTTGAGGTTGTTCAGCCTGGAGAAGAGAAAGCTCTGGGGAGACTTTATAGCAGCCTTTCAGTAATTAAAGGGGGCTTATAAGAAAGATGGGGACAGACTTTTTAGAGGGCCTGTTGCAATAAGACAAAGAGTAATGGTTTTGAACTACAAGAGGGGAAGATTCAGACTAGATATAAGGAAGACTTTTTGTTTGTTTTCTTACACAATAAGGGTGAAACACTGGAACAGGTTGCCAAGAAAGGTGGTAAGGTGGTAGATGCTCCATCCCTGGAAAGATTTAAAGCCCTGTCCAACCAGACCTTGAGCAACTTGATCTAGTTGAAGATATCCCTGCTCATTGCAGGGGGATTGGACTAGATGACTTTTAAAGGTCCCTTCCAACCCAAACTATTCTGTAATCCTATGATTCATCGTGCACAATAGGTTTTTGGTCTATGGGTCTGACTGGACTTCAGACATTACAATGCAAATTTAATAACCATAATAATCTCAGTCTGCGTAAGCTTAAATTTGCAGAAGAAATTGATAACCTTTTAACTACATTGGGCTGCGGGCTCAGTTTGTATCTTCACCCGTATTCAGGGGAGCTCTCTCACTTGCAAACGTTTCACAATCCACTGCAGATACAAAAATAAACTTAGCCCAGAAGCACAATCTCACCATTTTGCTTTAAGAACTCTGCTAGATTAAGCAAGAAGATTTTTAATGAAATCTCTTAAGCAGATTTTCATGAAGTCACCAGAAACTTTTCATGGAAAGCCTTTCTAGACTACTCACCCTGCAAATTTCTTTTTAGGAGATTCATTCATCCGGATTTGAGAGTTATGAAAATACATATATGCATGAGGACAGGTATTGCTGGCAGAGCTAGCAAATCCATCACTTAAAGCAGAAAGTAGCCTCATCTTGGTAGGAACCTTGGTTCCTTCCTGGCTTGGTTTGTAATCCCAGCTCAGGGGATGTTTATACACACTAGAACCCTGTTTAGATGGAGCTGAGGTGGCTCTAAGCTACTTGCACAGGCCCAAGCTCTGTTATTACCAAGCTGATACAAGAAGCTAGATAAAAATCTTGGCTTGTACAATACATACCCTAGAACTCACAACTGAGTTACGTCCCTTGAGAGAAGATCAGTGACAATCTCATAAACCGGCAAGTACCATTTTAAGGAATAAGTCAGGTTGAACAGTAGCATAGACTCTGTTCTGTAGAGCTAAGGTTTGTATTTACACTAGAGATGGAGCAATTTTCCAACCTAATGGATGTAGCAGATTGTGTCACATGCATAGACTAGACCCAAGGACACCAAACTTCTCTCTTCTATTTCTCCTGCATCATTAGAGTTCAACCAGAGCTACGTCCCGCAAAGAACAACACATAACCTTTAAAATTTTGTATGTCAAGAATGACAATGCAAGCAGTTGATCCCTCACCTAAGAGGACTGCTAGTAAGGACCTTCATTACTGCTTCAGGCAGGTAACTTGATAATGACATTCATTAGTTTGAGCCAGCTGTGGTTTGTAATACCTCCAGTTAAATGCACCAATCATCAGCCAATATAATCAAGTTCTAATCAGGAAAGTAACCAAAATACCTTGAAATAGACCACAACTACCTGTTACAAATTAAATTTTATTTTTATTACTGTTTTAATCAAACTATGGTAAGGTGCAATAAAAGGCAGCTAGAATAGAACCTTTTTAATGCCCTAGGGAGGAAGTTGCCAAAGTGAGGCAAGCTATTAATACATTTATGACTAAGTGAGGCCAACATTATTTATGACTAAAACAGGACATCTCTGTGGTGCTGAAACAATCAGGGATCCACTGCAAAAAGGGCATGCGCTGTGTCACTACTGTTTCACAAGAACTTGTATTTACCACCACCCTGCCCGCCCCAACGCCCCAGCAGTTAAGTGTTTGGAAGAGAGTATCAGTGATCTTTTTTTCAGGGTTCTATGATATTTGGCTCCTTTCAGAGGAGTTTGCCAGCAGCCTTTCATTCTTTCCAGGTTAAATTGTTGAATTTCTCTGCACCTGGGGCAGAAGGTACTACCACATAAAAGTCACAAAGCACGCTTCTGCTCTGATTCACAAGACTGCGACATGCAGACCTTGTTCTGTTCCTAGCATTCCCTTATCATCACATTCACTTACAAACCTAAATTTGAAATTGAGCTTAACATATCCAGGCCTCCTAAATGGGTATAAATGGTGTTTTTGTAGAGACTACCACATCAATCCAGATAGCTTCTTTAAGGGGCATCTCACAGCCAGGAGCTGACAGAATCTTAGTTATAAGAAATAATATTAAATCTCAGTGGCAGTATTTTCAGAATAGCGTGCAAGTCCCATCTTCGATGGCAACCATCACCCATGCAATGGGGAGAGTTACGAGTTGGGGGCTTTGCCTGGGGAGAGAGGTCTATCTGCATCTTGCATTTTGTATTATTGAGGTTTGGGAAACATGGAAATGTCCAGGAGGACTACTTTTCTGCCCATTTAAGTGAATGACAAAGAGGCACATGGGGAAAATGAAGGCCCCCTTCCTGACACTTATTAAAAGGCTTGAGCTATTTATGTATCATCAGGGAAACATTCATTGATTTCACAGAGATGAGCTGGGTAATGGAATTCAGAGCTTTTCAGTTGTAACCACTAAGTCAACTGCAGGTCATTAATGACAAAAAAGGAATAATCTCATTGCACTTCAGCAGTATATGTGAAGCTAGCTTACATCACTAATGCAAATCTCACCGTGACCTCATTTTGTATCACCTCTTCAAAAAGAGCCCCCCACTACAGTTTCTAGGATGGTCCCTCTGAGATTTCTACTGGTATCAAAATTCATGAGAAACAACCACCCAAATAAATCTATACCACAAAAGTTTGCTACATGCCAAAACCATCTATAGTAGAGCTCAAGTTAAAGGGGAAAAAGTTGTATAACTCAGTCAACTAATTACGTAATTAAAATTTTGTGCCCTGACATTCTGTTCTATTGTATGGCATTACATTATCCAGCTTGCTATAGCAAGTACATATTCTAGTAGTACTTGCTGGATTTTCTAGCTATCTGTATTTGGTATGAGCTATATTTTAGGAAAAATTAGTAAGTCTAAATTTTAAGCAGTGGCTGCAGCCTCTGTGCAAATGTTTCAGGACTCTTTTCACACCAAGAGTAAAAGGATGGTGGCAGATAGCTACTTTGCCCCTGTTAAGGTGAAAGATGTAGGAAGAACTAGTCCAATCTGTGCAAGTGAGCACGGTTGGTGTTTTATGCTGCATAGCCACAGTGTAAAGGGTGGGAGAATCGTAACAAATGCAATCAGCAAAGATCAAGATGTCACTGTGCCTCAAGGAAGGATCAGCAGTACCTGTATAATTTAAAACATATTATCCAAGTTATTCTTACAGTCTTTCAGCAGTGGAGATCCTCTACTGGTATACTTCACTGCTTCTCTACCCTCCCTAGCATCTTGAGAAGATGCTTATCTATCTCCATTAAGAGCACTCAGCCTCAATTTATTGTTTTTGCTGATTTGTGACTCAAGTTCTCCATGCAGCAACTTAACACTATTACTTATTGTTCTGTCCTCAGATGAGTCCCTTCTCTACTGAGACATTTTATATATGAAGCTCATAAGGACAGCATTCTTGGTCCCTGAGCTAAATTATCCTTTGGCAGTTTACTGACCTACAACTTCTTGTCACTCTTTGAAAACAGAAAGTTGAGAAGAGGGATAGATTCTATTGACTTTTAACTGGACTTGAATACTCCGCTTCCATGCTCTCTGCTGAAATTCTCAAGTATGTATGGACATGGGACAGAAAAATAGTCAGAGTTGACATTCACCTTGCTTCTAAGCCCAAAACAACTCATACAACAAAGGTTCTAGAAAAGAAATCCTGAAAAATTCAGGATGATAAATTCAGTGTTGATTTGTCATCCCTAATGGTTTACTGAGAAAAAAAATGAAACCTAGTTGTCTTTTGCCCTATGTAACACTTGAGATGTCAACGGCTTCTTCATGGAACAGCTAATATGGCAACTTCTATATTATTTTGCCCTCCTTTTGCTGAGGAATCCAGAGTTTAACAGGCTGCACACTGTTTTATAACAGAAGTGTAAAGATTTGTAGTGCCAAAGTACTTTGAGCTTTGTTAGAGTGACATCCAGTGGCATATAAAGTTTTCTTGCTTGTGGCAGCATATAGCAGATGAATCTCTATTTTCATACTATGAGCTTTAAAAACATTTCTTCTCATGATCATGTAACTGAGACATTAGAAGGAAATGCATCAGCTGAAGTCTTCAGACTGGGTTGCCTGAAGTAGGGTATGTAAATTGATTTTTAACATATCTATATAAATGACCTGCTAGTATTGAGAAAAGCAGAATGGTCCACTTTGTTATGAAATTTATGGACACCTGAAACCTCTGAGGAGCATGGACTTAGTACCCACTTCTGAAAATCCCACCTGCTTGGTTTCAAAGACCACTTTAAGACAGTCATCTCAAAATTCCTAAATGTATGCATTTATGAAATAACTAGATACTCTGCTGGGAATTGCAGAATTAAAACCCGAAAAAAAACATTATCTCTTCTGGCACAGCTTTTTAATCCAACTGTTCTGACATAAAAGGCATTAGAACCTCAAAAATAGATCCCTGTACACATCTTTTCCCCAAGTTCTACAAACAAGGAACCTAACAGGGCAAGTTGGGGTAGCCTTGAAGGAGGGTTCAATGTCACAGGGAAAAATGCTGGTAATTGCAGGCCAAACTAATATTAATCAGTAGAAGGCAGCCACCATGTTTTGAGCAGTACAGAAAGGCCACTTAAATTAATACTATATTGGCCAAAAAACCAACAGGGAGGCACAAAAACAGTTCAAAGGCATCTTTGCCCTTCTCCACAGAGGGCACACTAAAAATATGAAAGGCTCAAATTTGAGGTAGAAGTCATATGCCAGAAAGGAGGCGTTGGTCCAACATGGACATGTTTTGCCATTCCAAGAAGAATTATAGCCTGTACTACTGCCTACTTCTGAATAGTTGTGATGCATTAATTGTTTTATTTGGCATATATGGTCATGTCAGATCTCTCAACCAATTTAAATATTAGATCATAGTTTAAATATCCTTCTGTACAGCAGGATAGCAAAACCATGCTCTTTCCAGCAAATATTTTTTTATTTGAAGCAAATTTTGCATTTATATGGAGAATATACTTCTGAGATCAGACCCTCAGTGTAAACTGGTGATCCAAAGAACAACAGAAAAGGGACAGAAAGGGAGTATCTGGCTCAGTGTGGAAGACTGGCAGAGGTGATCCCATGTTTGTATTTCATATATTGCCAACTTTTCCGATCTTTGTGACCAACTTCTCCCATTGAGAAGGTATTAAATCACAGAGGAAACTACATCCTTCCTAGGCTTATGAGGGAGATTTTCGTCCTAGCTTGGCCTCCAAATAATCTGAAAACATTTTTGCCGGGCAGCCAGAGAAACCAGAATGAGTCCTATAATTTGAGCAAGGGGTCAGATTTAAGGTCATGGTAGAGAATGAGATGAAACAAATCCAATTGCACCTTGGCAGCAGCTGGAGACTCAGTCTACCATAGCAGAGGACTGATACATCTGTTGAACTGTATGGTGCTACTGAGAGTGAGGTCACTGAGGATCTAATTCTTAATGCAATTTCTTTTGTGGGGAGAAGAGGAAAAGCCTGCATAAGAGGTGAGCCCTGGGCCAAACAAGCATACATCAGGCAGGAAGAAAGTTGCGTGTTTTCAGCATCAACTTTTCCAAGAAAGAAGCCACTGAAGTGGAGAGACAGAGTTTGTATCGGAACGACTGGTGAGACAAAACTCTGAAAAGTAGCAGCAAACCAGGCCAGTGTATTTCTCTCTTCCTCCCTCCTTCCCCACACTGTTCTTGGCACAATGAGGGGGGGGAAATGTAGAAAAAGTATTGGGGACCAATAGAACTGTCATAGAACCGTTTAGGTTTGAAAAGACCTTTAAGATCAAGTCCAACTGTAAATCTAACACTGCCAAGTCCACCACAAAACCTTGTCCCTGAGTGCCACGTCTACACATCTTGTAAATACCTCCAGGAATGGTGAATCAACCACTTCCCTGGGCAGCCTGTTCCAGTGCTTGACAACACTTTGGGTGAAGAAATTTTTCCTAGTATCCAATGTAAACTTGCCCTGGTGCAACTTTCCTCACATCCTATGACACGTTACTTGGGACAAGATACCAACACCCACCTGGCTACAACGTCTCCTAAGACCTGTGCTCTAGAACCTTCACCAGCTTCATTGCTCTTTGGATGCGCTCCAGCACCCCAATCTGCCTCTTGTAGTGAGCGGCCCAAAACTGAACACAGCGTTTGAGGTGCAAACCTACTGAGGGTGCACTCCATCCCCTCATCCAGATCATTGATAAAGATACTAAAGAGAACTGGCCCCAGCGCTGAGCCCTGGGGAACACCACTTGTGACTGGCCACCAACCAGATGTAACTCCATTCACCACAACCCTTTGGGCTCAGGCATCCAGCCAGTTTTTTACCCAGCAAAGAGTAAGCTCTCAGCGCTGACAGTTTTACAGATGTTAAGTCCTAGAGTGCAGTGTTTCCTTTCTCCTGGTAAACATGGCTAACAGAGGAGAGGAGCTGCAAGGAGTGCTTTAGAAGACAGAAAAGTTATGCTTATTAACATGTTACCAAGCAAAATGGTTTCAAGGAATAAGCTCATTGCTGATAGTTGTTTGGTTAATTTACTATTCCCGACTTCTTCACATCTCATTCTTCTTGGCATGCATTTTATTCATAACATTTGATACATAACCTTACCCATGTGATGGGGGATCAGTTGCAAACAGAGTCTAGCTGTAGACCAATATCTTCTTAACAAAAACTCATCAACCCAATGCAAGTCAAGCTTTTGTGCTAATGTGCAGACCCCTACAATACCACTGACTTAGTAGCAAACACCCTGACTTTCAGCACATACATAAGCTGTGTCCTACCTTCAGCATACAGGCCGAAAAAAAATAAATCTTCTTATATGAGAAGAGAGGCCTTGCTATATCCTATGTGAAGTACTGCGCAGCATGCAGGAGTTTTTTCATAGTTAAGAGTTTCCTCTGCAAAGTTCTACTGCAGCAGGAAGAGCACTACTGTGTATACCAACATCACACAAGGAATCTATAGCAGAAACGGGACTTAATTTAGTTGTTGCTGTATTTTACATTACATACACCAAAGTATAGACATATTGGAGCTTTTTCTCATTGATTAGAAGAACATTAGAGCCTTTTCTCATATGATTACAAGAACATAAACCTCTCCCTTTCTTTATATATGCTTGAATGTATACAATCAATCCGGTCCCTTTACAAGTGAAGCAGAATTTATGTTCAGCCTCCATCAATCTTCAGGAATGCTGTGTTGTCTAAGCAGAAGCTATTTCTGTTATAACAGGTACGGGATAATGTCACACAGCTTTATACATTCTCCTTTGTCTCCTGCTTTTCTTCCACAAGTTAAATGGTGCTAGAGATTTGAACGTACAACGTAAACATAGCTTAAAATACAATACAGAGTTTGCTTTAAAAGACAAAGTTATTGAAGCAATTTTAAATATTTTCAGAAGCAAATGTTGCTCATACAGACAAATCTAGTTTTGACATATGCCCCAAAAATAACCATGTCAGACTCAGAATTTACATCTACATAAAGAAGGTTAATGAACCAGGCAAATTGTACCGCACAGGAAACAAATGCCAAATATTGCTCTTAGCTTTTTCTTGTGAGTCAGTGGCTGCTGTGGGAATGGGGGTACTAAAATAAGTAGTACCACATACTTAGTGCAGTTGCAACATTCCAAAATGCCATGAAGCTGTCAGTCTGCATATCAGAATCAATGTGCAAGCTTGTCAGGAGAAAGGCAGGGTAAATTTGGAGCTTTAAATAGGCACCATCTTTTACAGTTGTTTATTAACTGTAATGGAAGGAAGGCCACCTTATGATTGCCAATCAGGCTTTTTATTCAGAACTGCACTGTAATTACCTTTTCATGTGAAATTTGTAAGAAATACCTATTTATTTATGTCTGAAAAAGAAAAATCTTAGTGAGAGGTGACAAAACAATTCAGATTATTTGAAGATGCTCAGGGCTTCAATCCAAGATTAAACTTGGAAGCATTAACAAGGTTTGGAGGAAGGAGGGGAACCAAGAAAGCAGCACAGTTTCAACTGGTATTGACAGGACCTCAACAGTGCAGCAGAATCACAGAATCTGTAGGGCAAACCCTGAGGGTCCAAGCTGAGTTTTTAAACAGGTCTTTCAAAGAACTCTCACAAATTAGAGCTGAAGGACCTTGATAGACCACCAAAGGTCCAGTTACACAGCTGCTTTAATGGGAAGCCTCCCACTAACTTCTGTGGTTTCTTAGTTGAAGTCTCAATGTGAATGGTTCCTCCTTGACATTTTTTTGGCAATGTCTTGCCCAATCTCAGGTGGCTTTTTTCCTGTCAGCTATTTTTTCAGGTCTGTTCCAAAGGAATATGCAGAGATACCAAAGGCTTTGCTTTAGATGCATACACATGCACACACAATTAAATACGTTTCTGCACTTTCTCCACATTTTCCTTTGCCTGTTGCTTATCAAGTACATCTCATCACCTCACATCTGTGTACAACACTGTGTCTGCAGATGCTAATTATACCTTCTAATTTAATAGGAGGTAGGAGGTTTGCTTCAACTATTAATTCTGATTCCCAGCCACTCAAAGCCTCTAGGAACCACAGTCACAGCTGGGGACTGGCTGACAGCGGGGACACTTTAGTTGTGTAGACTGTATGTTCGGAGATGTTCTTCAGAAATATTTGACAGAGCAAGAATAATATGAGGACTAAAAAAAGTCAAATTTGAATTTGACATCCAAGGTTCAAGTAACTAGACTGGAGCAACAGATCCATACATCTAATTTATGTGAAAGAGTAACCTTGGAATGAAACTGGTTTTACTGGGTGAACTGTTTGTTTGGGGGTGGGGTTTCTTTTGGGGGTGTGTGTATAAGTGTGTTTTTGGGGTTTTTTGTTGGTTTTATTTGTTTTTAAATGAAACATGGTTCATCTCAGATCCACCAATCCAGAAGAGTTTTCTGCAAGTCTTCCCAAAGGTCTGAAGCAACTCTTACTTTATTACATTTAGGAATATAATATATTCCCTCAGGTATTTTCAAAAAGCTGCATCACTGCCTATTTTCTGGCAAGTTGATTCCTTGCTTGATATTTGTCTGTTCAATACAGAGAATGACACCCTTATTTTCTTTGTCTTCTCTATTTTCACATTAAATTACAATTTAATTCTCCTCCAAAGAAAATGGCATGAAAGATTTTTTTTCCTTGAGAACACTACAACTGCTTAAGATAATAATTTGGATATGGTAGTAATGCCTCTCAATCACTGGGAAAAAATCCTACTGTGCACATCTACCTTCTGTTTTCTATTATTTCTCATTATTTTAAACATCTATACCATTGCAGTCTCACTGACAACTCTAACACCACAATTGCAGCTTTAGCATGAACCTCTGGGAATATTGAATAAAAAAAAAAAAAGAAATTTTATTATAGCTTCTCTGTAAAGACTGTAAATGCATTCTTCACATGATGGTTAGGGTCTAAGGAAACCTCTCTTGACTCCACGTCTCCCAGTTTGGTTACTGAGCTACGGGGACAAACTCATCTTATGTTGGCACATGCTGCCACCTAATGATACGGAAACCAAGTCTTGTAATGAAAGGAATCAGAACCGCATCAATAAAAAGTTGCAACTGCAGAAAGGACTTGCAAATCTAATTATCCAGAATGTACACGTCAAGTACACGTAACCAACTAGGGAAAGCTGATGGCAGAATTGACCTACACTTGCCTGCTGCAAACAGCGGGTGTGCAGGTGGATTTTATACACAAACCCCGCAGCTGATCAGGTTTAGACCGATTCTGACCAAAAGGTGTCCCCGCTGCACCACAGAAACGCTGTTCCAAGGTATCTGTGTGGAGCACAAACAGCAAGGAGGCTG
This sequence comes from Balearica regulorum gibbericeps, assembly GCF_011004875.1. NCBI lineage: Eukaryota > Metazoa > Chordata > Aves > Gruiformes > Gruidae > Balearica > Balearica regulorum. The sequence goes on from NC_046193.1 coordinate 3,364,227, forward strand.
CTCTTAGCCTGTACCTCAACTCTCCTCCCCACCGAGAAAGGAGTCCCAGGGGACTCCTCTACATCATTGCATAGCGCAGTGGAGAGGCTGCAGACAGCATAAGCTGTTTTCCCCGATTCCACTTCTGACATGGAAGTGCCAGCTGGGGGAAATCCAATTTTTAAGTTAGAGATTTCATACATTATTTCCATCTTAACAGGAAGAAGTAGTCTTCCTATTTCAACCAATTGCATGTAAACAAAGCATGGCAACTGCTGCAAGAAAGCAACATTCCAGTGTGCAAAGAACATGAGCTTCGCTGAGTTTAAAGCATTCCTCAGACAATTCTATTAGTCCATGAAGTTATCACAGAGGCTTTTATTTAATAGCCAATCCAGAGATGCAGTAGCAAATTTACTGCCCTCAATGCTGTATCTTCATCCCACCTGCACAGTATCTCCTAAAACAGAACTAACAATACAGTTTCCAGTACAGAACTGCCTATTACAGCATTTGGTATTTTAATGCAAAACCCCCAAATTCTGCAAAAGTAGAAAGTAAACTCCTTCAGCTGAATAGATAAAAAGCTTGTGTTTACTGACCTTGCTATAGCAACCGAAAGGACATCTAAGCTCATACAGGCTAGGAATGAGCCAGTAGACTACACCAGACAGGGTGTTACAGTTCCCAACAAGAACATACAAGGTTTTGAGAACATTTACTGAAAAAAATCCTTTAACTCCAAAGAATATTAATCCATTTCACTTGAAAGATCTAAATTAGGATTTTTTTTAACTAGCAACAGCACTATAATACAAGGAGCAGGCTTACAATTCAAACTGCACATAGACAGGACGGCTAATACAGGAATTTGTGAAGGTTGGATTTGGCACGAGAGTAACTGAAGAACAAACTGCACACTCTGTTAGTCAAAAGCCTGCAACAACATTGCCAATTCAGATCACAGCACAGAAAAGCCTCCAATACAATCCAGAAAAACATGAAAAACTACAGACTGATTTCCAGAACTTACAAACTAACTGAGAGGAAACTGTCACCCACCCCACACTTCCCAGTCCCTACCTGTTGTGTCCTTGAGGAAAGGGCCATAGTCACTACCTTCAAAACACCAGCTCCAAAAGCCTCATCATAAACAACACTCCATAACACTTGTTCCCAAAACCAACTTCTCCCTACCACCTCTTATATCACTTTCTTCCCTTCCCCAACCAGGGTTGCATGTGCTGTCAATTACTTTTAATTAGTCCATGCAGCTAATAGCCTCCAGCACACTTCTTCTTGCTCCTACTGCAGAAGCAGAGGCTGCATTCTGAATTGCATTGAAGAGAAAGCATGGATGTACGGAAGGGGAAGGAGAAAAGCAGTACCAGCAGAAGCAGTAGGCCCTAAAACTTGGGGAGAAGGATGAAGGGAAGTTTGTGCCACAAGAACCCAATGAGTTTTCTGTGAATGAAGCAAAAATTTGGGAAACAGAGACTTTTAAACATAACCAGGGCTAGTTTTCTGGAAAGAATATCTAGAAATAAGCAGTAAAAGTTAAAAGCTGATTTATATGTCACTTGTAACACATCATGCTTTTGTTCCTGCAGACAACACAGAGATTAGTTGTCCTTTGCTTGTCTTAATAGCCTATCCTTCTCTTGATTTCCGTTTACTGACCTGGTACTGCATTACTGGGCTTATAATTTTTGCCTGCATTTCAACATGGACAACAAAACTAATTTTGCTGGAAAAGGGGAGGAAAAAAACCCCAAAACCAAGTAACCTGGTAAAGCCTAAAATAATTCCAGGACATGTTTATGTTTATTCTTCCAAATTAATTTGGGAGCAAGCTAAGAGTAGGGCTTGATTAGAAAGAACCGCAGTGTTTTGGCATGTCTAGTCCAAAACAGCTCAAAGCAAGGTGGTGCTCTGCAGCACCTTCTGATCCACCACTCCTGCAGCTGAGCTCCCTCCTGCTGACAAGCCCAGCTGTGCTGATTCACAGATGGAGGGATGGAAACACAGAAACAACCCTGACATCTCCTCTCACATATGAATAAACCACCTAATACCTGGTCCAAATGCGTAAGGCCTGTGAAGACACAAGTGGTACAATTCCTTGACCGTGTCCCGTCACCGTGCTTGGTGTTGTCTCGATCAGTTCTACCTCTCGCTGTGCGTGTGTCAGGGATTCCTGATGCCAGTGCTGACCAAAGCACAGCTCAACTCCATGTCACCGGCGGCAACCAAACTTAGAACTGGCCCTGGAGGCGTCTGCCCAAATAGCTGTAGTTTGCTCTTTTGAGCACGGCGTGCCTTAACTGCAGACATCTTTTAGCCCTTTGGGAAGAGGAGAGGAATGATTCCTCTGTGTATAGTCTAATAAATAAGTGGGTGTTTTCATTGAAATAAAAAGAGATCAGCCAGAGCTCTCAGTGTTTCTGTTGAGGTGTTTTACAATGACATTTAAGAAAAGCTACTGTGCCTCTTACCTAGTGCTGTAGTAAGTGCTGGGAACGGATAGTGGAGTTGGCTGGCTCTATTAACAGCAAGCTGATAGAAATAGAAAGCATACCCCACTGTTCTGTCACTAACCATTTATAGCAAGGAACTCTTGGCTATCTTTATGCTTCTCTTCTTCTTTAACCAACAATAGAGCTCAAGGCTATTCTGTTTGCAGGATGGGCAAGCACAGGTGATGATCAAGGCAACTGAGGAGGGGAGATGCAGAAAATTAGCTCGAAAGCCCAAGAGCAGCCTTCTGCAATCAACGCGAGCATGGCCAGCCAACGAGGAGGTGGATGTGACTGGAATTCAGAGCAACTTGAGGCAGTGCAGGACACAGCTGAGGTGGGTTGCAGCTCTCAGAGAACAACTGTTAAAAAAAAGTGAAGGAGCTGATGCTTGTAAAATTAAAGTATGTAAGAAAAAGGGTATGCAATTCTTCCCTCAAATTCTCACTTCAAATCAGCACCCAAATCTTGGTCCCTTCTGCTCTATTATGTTGTAATGAATAGTTTATGTTTTAAGAGTAGCTTTAGAAAGAAGAGCTGGAAACTGTCTTGCGCTGTTAGCGCTCACCCCTTAGCATTCATACAGATCTGGGGAGTCTGAGCAGTTGTGTGTTATGCATTCTCAAGTTTTTCAAGCCTTCTCCAAACCTTTTTTAAGAGAATCCCAGCCAATTTTCTCCTCTTTATGTCTGTCTTTGTGCAAATTTTCACATCTTCTTCCAGCCAAGTGTCCAAGTATATACTCCACCAGGACATTTCTGACATCTAGAGAGAAATTTTTAAGTCTTCGCTAGACTCACTGCTGCACTGTGGATGACCAAGTTCAGGTATTCCTCTAAATGGGGAGTCATCAACATCTGAGGCCAAATTTCCCAGCACATTCAAATTTACTTAATATTTAGTTGCAAGACGGGGCCAAGAACCTGGTAGTGCTGGCTGGCTGGCGCCTGGGTCTGCCACGGGCTGCTGCTGCAGGTGGGAGGCCGTCAGCCCTGGGAAAAGGCTGCACATCCTTCCTGCGGTATCTGGGCTGCTGGGTAGAGCAGTCGGTATAGTCAGAGAGGAATTGAAAGGCTTTGTCAAAATCCATAGCACGTTTTCCTTATTATAGCCATGCTTCATTAATCAAGATGAGAAACAGCCTTTAAGAAAAGAGCTTCATTTCCTGTGTGGCAGGCTACTACATAATAGGGTGCCTCAGGGTAGAACATCAGAATTTTTCATCAGTGCGTCATGTACTAAAGCAAGCATTTTTCCCTCTACATGGGCTACTGACATAAGAAAGAAGAGTATAAGAGCATAACATCATAGTACAAAAGATCGTCAAAGGGACGGAGCATTGGCCTGTGACTGAAGCCATGGTTAGAAGGTTGTTTTATCCAGCATCATGTCTACAGCAGCTGGAAGATGTAATTCACTGTCCTGTCTCCCCTCGGCAGTAGCACTTCTATGGCCAGGCAATAGGCTGGAGTTACCGAGAGCTTTTGGGGGGTGAGGTTTCAGCCAGTTTGGTTCCTGGCACAGCTCTCTATGGCTCCGCTAACCCTGCCAGCGACACAAAGCAGGCCACAGTGAAACACAGCCAGGAGTGGGGAGGGATGGGGTGGGGGGAGGAAAGCGGTGGTAGGTCTGCGCTCTTCCATGGCAACATGGATTTATATTACATAACAGTAACATAAAGTTATGGCATCAGGAGACTTCAGTTTGTTTCGGCCATAGATTGACTGGATGAGGTCAAACAAGTTGCTAAATCTTCTGTTGTTTCTAAGTTCCCCATTTAAAATCAAGGGACATAGGTCTGCCCTAAAAGGGTAGTTGTGATTATTTAATTTGTTAAGTGAGAGTCATAAAAAATACATTGATATAAACTAAAATAGACAGAATGGGTTTTGCCCATTTCCTTTAATTTTTAAAACAATAAGTAGACGAAACCTTGTGCCCTTCAAAACCAAACAGAATTTTTCTTTGTGTAAAATGTTACATAAACCTTAGTGGTTGTTCATTTTTATTGTATTACTTTTAATAATACTGCAGATATCTCAGAAAAGGGCAATATTGTTTCTGCCGCATAAAAAAATCATCACGAGTTGTTTTCTGCATTTTCCCCTTCATATTGTTTCAAAAAAAAAAAACCACCCCAAAACCCCAAAAGAACCCACAACACAAATACTATTAAGAAATTCGCCCTCCCAGATCCCTCCCCACAAAAGAAAAATATTTTTTAAAAATCAGTAGTGTTAAAGAAGTCAGATATTAAATGCACACATGTACAAGCACAGCACATTAGTAATACTGTATAATACTTTAGACCATGCCAAACCACATGTATGTGTATAAAGCTACGGGTGAAATGGTTCATAGCAGCAGAATAGGAAGCATGTTCCATACCAAGTACATAGTTCCTGTGGAGATATTTGGATGAGTACAACAGTTCAAAGCACACCGAGAAGCTAAAATGCACAAGTCAATTTTTCCTGCTACAGCAATGCGTGTTATGATTCAAAGGGCAATCTTGACTTGGCTGGGATTTTTGTTTTGTGTCTAATGCATGGCCAGTTGAGTGGTGTGGGTTCCTCCTCTTGGCACGCTTTACTGTGAACATTCACGAGGAATCCCGATTGCTAAAGATTACTCCATTGAAAGCAAGGCTAAGGGCCAAGTGTAACCCAAGAGCGCATCTACATCCTTCACTGATAAGAAAATGTGTTGACATTTACTCTGGGAGGGAACATAACCCATCCTAAGGCCCATCTGTGCCTTTGGGGCCTTACTTCTGCAGCTCTGGTGGGTGGAGAGAAGGACCAGAAAGGAACACTGGAATAGAAATGTTTATGATTCATTAGCACTTCCAAAAATGTTAATTTCTAGGGTTTGGAGTGGGCATTTTTTCAATATCAATTTGTAGCTTTCAGTTGCTTCACTGTCTTTTCTGTAGTTTTATAACTCACTCTGTGGTGTCAATTCTGGGAGCATTTCTCTTCCAGAAGTATCATGTTCCAGTGGGACCATGATTTTCATTGGTAACCTCCAGTTCTGGATGCCAAGCTGAAGACTCCCTCTGAGGGAGGCCAGCATTCACAGGATGATGGTTCTGTGCCTTCATGAAAGCAGGCTCCTTCAAAATGTCCTTTCTAAGCACCTAATGATGGAAACGTGCAAAGGACTTAAAATATTTGAAGTAGAATTGTGGTAGAGAAGTTCTCTCTTAGGCTTCTACCTTACCACACAAAAAATACAAATAAGATGAAGTAAAATTAAATAGATCTATTATATTCAATGATGTGACTTGAGACTTGAGCGTATGGAAATGCTTTTTAAGAGGTAACTGTAAAATGTCAAAGAAATGCTGACTACCTGTACAGTTCTACGTAATATTAAGATATGCTTAGAGACTTCTAGTGAAATGTTTTCCTCTGTAGAAGGCCAGCAGCCACTTCTGTTTCTTGCAGCTCCAGGCGCTGGGATCTGAGCTTTGGTGATTTTGAATTGCAGAGAAGACAGCAGATGTTATGACATTTCTTCCGAGCTGTCTTAGGCTGCTGCTTGTTTCTCTCCATCAAATACTCCGCAGTGTAGTACAGTATTCTTCACAGGTTTCTCATACAACCATTAAATAAAAAACCAGGACAAGAAAAAAAAAATTGTCCAGAACAAATGAGAGTGTTTGGAATATTGGCAGAAGAAAAAAAAAAACAACCCCCAAAAAACTCCCCAGAGATAGTCTAGAGATTTTGATACTGGGACTAGCATTTGCATACCTCACAGTAGCAACTGTCCATCAGCTGGATTCACATACAAAATCTGTTTTAAATACAAGGGACTCGGTTCATACAACTGATAGAATCAAAAGGCCTGATATCACAAACCCCATACTGCTCCCTGCAACTCCTAGCATCCCTGTCTTCATTCCTGCACCATACATAAATTCCGTTCAGGACCAATTACTCTAGCGTTCCACCAAATGAGCTCCTATTCTGACTTCGGCGCAAGCCTCGATACCTTTCAGGGTAGAACAATCAGGGCCTAATCCGAGAGCATCTAGAAAGTACCCTGAAGATGAGAAAAGTTATATAGTGCTACATATTGTCATTACGGGATCCTTCATTTCTTTTGAGGGGAGTGAATAGATGCACAGACAGACAGACTGGCAAGCAGATAAGGAGACAGAGAGGCCAAGGTATGCAGAGCTCTAAACCTGCCTTTTTTTTTTTTTTTTCCCCTCCTCAGAACATCTCCAGTTGTAACCTTGATCTCCTGTTGTACAAGCATAGACACGTTTCGCTTCAGGGGATGGGAAGTGTCAACCAAAATGAAGTACCGGCCACCCAGACACTGACAAAAATGAAAAAGCTTCAGACGTCCCCTGAAGTAGCACACATCATCTTGGAGACCATGGACTTACAAGAGCGGCAAAATTCGTAGCTCTTAAGAAATATTCTCTATCCAATCTCCAGAAAAACCGTGACTCAGAAGTGGGCCCATTCCACCACATTTTTAGACCTGTTGAGGCAAACGGAGGGTGGAGGGAAGGCGGTAAGAGCGGCTGAGGTGGTGCTTCCTGTCGGCTTCCCAAAACTTGCCCTGAAAGAAGAGCTTGGTTAGGTGCAGAGCTCGGTCTTGCAGCTGCCCTGGCTAGGGAGGGGCTGAATCCCACAGAGCCTGATGCCTCAGCTGGAAAGGCTCCTCGGGGTCCCCTGGACTTTGGATACAGCCTGCATTTAGAGAGTAACACGCAACAGCAGTTACAAGCCACCCCCCATCTCCTCACAGTTTCTTCCGATATAAACAAAAGGACATTCTGGTCCCCTTTATATACATACATTAAAAGCTGCAATGGTCTGAAATGCTTACAGATTAGAGTGCATATATCTATACAACATTACATCGGACAGAAATCAAAGTAGAAAAGTTTTACAGCACATTATACAGGTCCCTCTAACTTCTAAAAAAACATTTACTGAAATCACCATATTACAAGAAGTCATCACTAACATAGCATATAATACTATTTCTTTTTCTTTTACATAATCATTACTTATATAGTAATTTTTAAAAATCACTTTTAAACAAGTATACAATTTTCACTTTAAAATTAACTGGTTAATAAAGTTTTGTGCAAAACAAGCCAGCCTCTATAATTAAGTGAATTTATTTATTTATTTATTTTATTTATACAAAAAAAAAAAAAAAAGAGAGAGATAGTTCTTTCAGAAATGTGTCTCCTTTTCTGTAATGGTTGAAATGGTGCCATCTCCTTTCAGTTTGGCATCGCAGTCATTTATTGCTGCACTGTAGGCTCCTCCTCCAAGTTTCCCTCTCATTTTCAGGTCTGAGCTGGGTGTAATCAACTTCCTGAATTTCTAGAAAATTTGAGAAAATGGAAATCATAATCTTTTTCTTGGTCACAGACACATTTCTTAAACAGATTGACTATAAAACCCTTTTCGCTTGCATGTCTGCTTCTCATTTCCCCGTCACAGGCACATCCATAAACCTACACGCCGCACAGTTCTTTACAAATCACACCAGACCAAAGGGAAGAGAAGGAAGGTGAAGACAAAGTCAAAGGGAATTTTCATGCTGATTTAGAGCAACATTCCCTTCCATGAAGAAACGCAGCACAATGCTCTGGGTAAGGCCTGTTATATGGGTACATTTTGTTTCTCATGCTATAGTCAAAGCATATATGCTGAAAAAAAACAAACAAAGAAGGGACTGCCAAAGCGTATTAACTACAATGAAGAACAGAAGAAAAATATGTATGTTCAGCTGAGAACTTTCTCTTTTATAGCAATAACATCAGTAGCAATGCTGCTGCTGCTGCTGCAGGATGTTGGCTTCCTGAGAAGCTCCCAACTGTAATTAAAAACCCCTCTCATTGTTCACGTTTGGAAAAGATAATGACCTGTCTGCAGTGCCTCAGACTACCAGGCAATGCAAAACAAGGGTCTATAAACAAAGTCTATTTACTTGCAAGGACCGGGTAAGGTTGATGCATTAAGGAAATATTTCATGTTAAGATTTGTGCAAAACTTCCTTTTTTGACATGCTAAGAAAACTATATTATGGACGATTCATTTTTTGCTTATATACCACAAATAAAGATTTCCTGAGTAGTCTCCAGGCCATACGTAATCAGCTTAATGAAGTCATTTCAATATGGACTGCCATCAGCCAGCCCAATAACACCCCAGTGTTAGCTTCTCCGTTCAAGAACACAGTCACTGTTACATTGAGATATACTCAGGTATATTCAGAGGTCATACACTTTGGTTCTGAGTGGAGGATAATTTTGAAAGAGTGGGTATACACTGTGAGACAGATCTTTCAAACATGCCAGATAAGTTAATGAGCACCAGACATCCTGCGCACAGAAATTCCTTGCTCTTCACATTGGCGTTATCCTAGCGAATATCAGAAAGGCTGAGAACGCATGAAAGGGAGCGAATAAAGTCCCTTCCATGTGTGTGCTGAGACAGAAGGAGGCAATGCTGGGATGCCCTTTTACTGACTATTATCAAAGGAGTTCCCACTGACAGAACCACACTTCTCCGGAATATGAGAAATCCCAAATGGCCAAAAAAGATTTGTATTCTTGTTTCTTCCATTATAACCATGTTCACTGTGTTTCTTTGCAGAAAAGGTCTTATATTTAATAATTTTAACCTCAGCCTAGACCTGAGATAACCTGATACCAAATGTTAATAAATTGCTCTGAATATTTCTTTTTGCCTCTACTTCTCACTTAGAGAACTGCAATCAGGAAAACTGTCCAGAAGCCATATGTGAGTGCTTGCTACTCGGCTCCTGGAGGAAGATCCTGGCAGCGCAAACATGAGTCACCAAAACCATGGAAAGGCGGCAGCTGACCTGAATGAATGGCTGGCACAAACCTTCTTGAGGGATTTAGCTGGCATTGCAGACATTTTAAGTTACAAATTGAGCAGGAACAGAGCATCTTAAAGCTACAGTATTGGCTAGTTAGCACAAGCTGAAGTCAGTGAAGGAAAAAAAAAAAATAAAAGGAAATTCAGAAGAAAATAAAGACAATTCAGATGCCTCTTTCCATGAGTGACTGAGAGGCCACTGGGACAGGTACATGGCATTGCTTTTTTGATTAAACTGTGCTTAGTCTCACGCAGTGAGGATTCACGCTCCCTTCCCACTTCTTCTTTCAGTATCATTAATCTGAAAATATATCTTACCTCTATGAAAGTGCCTTCTGTCTTCCACAGCTTAATGCACATCCACAAGGGGATACAGATCATGGAAGAGAGCGCCATCATCCACCCTATGCCATAGCCCCAGTCAGGGTATATATATACATTGTTGTATTTCAAAGGCTTGTATTTCACCAGGAAAAAGATGAAGATTCCCTGAAATAAGCAGAGAAACATATTAGCAGTATTTGAAAAAACACTGTAAGAAGAAAAGGATTGACTGCTCAGGCAAGGCCAGTCTCCCTAAAGATGGAAAGTAGAGGTAAGCTTTTCAGTCAGAGAAAAAACTCAGCAATGACTTCTTTTATGTACAGCTTAAATAACATGTCTCAGTAGCTCCCACAGAAATGAACAACCTTTCAAGTTGAAATCCTATTTACCTCTCGATGACAATAAAACCTGCACTTTGATGGCAAACAGTACCTGGGCAGGAAAGATTAAGTTTTGCTACCGTGAACCAGCTGTGATTAAGTAACACAAGCTGTGTTCTCTCCAACCTGTCATGATGAAAAAGGAAAGCCAAAATTTTCAAAGTTGCCTTAATCCACTGTCTGTATCTGCAGTTCTGCAGGCCAGCTCTTTCATCCTCACAAAAGCTCAAATATATCTATCTGAATTGGACAGGTGTCTAATCAAGCAGTTTGGACCATTTAAATTTATGAAATACAGAAAAGTTACTATATACTTTTCTCCAAAGAGATGAAAAGAGTGTATGAGACCAGCGATAGTAAGTTAATTTCAGAGTTGGTGAAAATTACTCAGAAATTTTCCCATGTTTGCAAATGAACTGGCAGAGCTGAAGGGAACCTGGATCTCCCGGTGCCCCAGCAGCTGTGGTTTTGCAGTGCCTATCCGGTATGTATTGGACAACTGGAAGATTTTTGTATCTAATCCTCAAGCACTTGTGCATCAAATTTATGGGCAATCTGGTTATGCTCCTTTTGTAATTTTGCCAGCGTTGGCACCACTACTGCTAGCTTCTGGTAAGGCAGATTCCTTCTCCTTCTTCACGCATATGAGAGACGCTTTTGGCCTCTTCTGCTACTTTTGCTAGAAGAAAAAATGTCCTGTCCTCTTTGAAAAATGTCTACTTGCCCGAAGAGAGGGAAGGAAATAGAAGGCTGGAGCAGCAAGGAAACCAGGACAAGTCTGGAGGAGCTTGAGTTATGCTGGGTAGACAGAAGGTATACTAGCAGTGCCAGTGAAAAAACGCCTCCGTTGTATTGGCAAATGTTCATCTAGGGCCCAGAGTTTATTTTTCTCCTATTATTGTGTATACTAAGATTTCTCACAATTCACAGAGTATTTAACAATTTTTACAGCTCCTACAGAGTGGTTTTTAATTAAAACATATGCTGCAAACCAACAGGCGTTTTTCTCAATCGTTGTGAACTATTAGCAGCAGCAAAATTCTAAAAATATGCACAGAGAACCCTCTTTATGTCTAAAACAAGTTATTTGGATATTCTGTACTTACTGCGCAAATACCTGGAGTTAAGACCATCCAGCACCATTTAATCAGTGACAGTGGTTTGTACCCAATCATATCTTCAATGTTATCATAAAAGCGATTGCTGCCTGCCCAAAAGAACCCAAAAAAAAAGCAGATGTAGAACGTACATGTAAGAGGTTCTGTAGGTCAGTATTTAAAACAGTAACGGACTTCCTTGGTGGAGGAGGGTGGAGGTCAGTCCTGACAAGGACCAAGGGGAAAAAAAAATAAAAAAAAATCTGTTCCACTATCTTTGTTATTCAGAGGGGGAAAAAGGCATTCCTGATTTTTTTTTGGTAGGGCATGGGAGTGTGGAAGGCCCCACTCCATAAGGGTACAAGACTTTCACATTGCTTTTATGCAAATAGAAAACTTTCATAACAACTCGAAACCACAGCAATTTTCAGCAACTCACCATAAACCCAGCCTATGCAGACACATTCAAATATGGCAACAAAAAGAAGGCACATGCCGCTAGCTGCATAAGAGTCAAATAACTGAAAGACATACATCCCACCCTGAAAGACAAAAACAGAAAAAGGGAAAAAAATACTGTGTTGGCACCAGTAGGAATATTTCATAGCAAACATGGCTTTAATTACACAGTCAATCTGTTGGTTCCCTGGCAATCTTCCTACTAAAGTTGGTTCCTTCTTGAATAAAGAATATTCATTTTTCAGCGATTTGTTATTGTGAAAGATTTTTTTCTTCCATAGCACTTAAGATTATTCCCTGCGCCCGTTGAATACAGTGCATTTGCTTGAAGGTAGTAAATCCTGGAGTGGAGAGAACTACATTTGACTTGTTCCCCAAATGCTCTCCCACTTCCATGCTTTGTATCAACTTCATTTGTTATCACATCAAGCTGCAGATAACTACAGGTGCTTTTGATCTCCAGATCACTGCACATGAAGATGCAGGGGCTTGGATTTGTGTCTGTGCTATTAACACGTAAAAGAATTAGTTAAAATGTGGGGAAAGAAGGCAAAATCTGTAGCTACTAGAATCACCCTCCAACGGCATAGGGACTGTAAAATGACTAAACTGACTTGTAAAGTTTGAATGTAGCTCACAGCCTTTCAGCCACATTACTTAACCGAGTCATTATTACTTGACCAAAAAAAATTGAAATAAGAATCACCCGGACTCCAAGCAAGCTTTTTAAAAATGTTTTTCTAACAAGTTTAAAAATTGTTCTCCAGATGGCTTTAAAATAGAAACATCTGCGCTTCAAGAAAGGAGAGCAACCAAAACCAAGCAGTGTGCTAACTGAGCACGGCATCCGTGCACAGTGCCTTCAAGGATCAGCAATTCTCTGCTTTCAGGGGTGCCACAATACCAACCACTGTGAAAAAGGTGAAAGTGCTTTTAACTAAGATATCCTCACTTACTTACTGTTTGACTAGGACTCAACTGTATCAATTTTCACATCTATCACAGACATAACTCTTTTCTTCCTTTCCTGTATTTTCTCACTTGCTTACAACAGCCAGAACTGTTCAGAGAACTGGCTGGCTTTCTAGAGCATTTGCCTCGAGGCAAGATGAGAAGAAAACCTATGAAGCCCAATTAATAGCATTATGAATAATATTACACTACCTTCTCTGCAAGATACTTAATCTTTTAGCACATATGCATTCAATATTGAAATAATAATGAGGAGGAGATTCACAAAAGAGCACTTTCAATAGAAAGGAATCCTAGGACTTCCCTCTTTGCAGAAAGCTACGTGAAGGAAAGAGGGGCTTGAGATCAGCTCTTCAGTTGCAATGTAATGCTATTTGGGTAGTACATATGATCCGTTACATCTCGGACCATTTTCTGCAAATGGAAGACAACCCTAAAAACATAAAGAAAACTAAATCAAAAACAATACCTAGTATTTTCCCCTTTTTTTCCCTCTGCATTAACTTAGTGAAGGTAAGTTAAGATAGACTCTATAAACATGAAATCCCGCCTAGATCTTACAGAACATAAGAATGTTCTAAAGTTTTATATACAATAACTGCATTGATGTCCAGTCCAAGCAGGCATTTGGCAAAACTAGTGCTGTATAGTTAGGAAATGCCCTAAATGAGAAAGCTTTCCCTGTACGGTAAAATATCTTTTATGGGTAATCCAAAGCCTGAACAAAATTCCAGGAATGTGTGTTTAGAAGTGCAAGAGAGGATTGGATTTGTTTTCCCTTGGAAATCTCGCCCGTGAATAATGCTTTGATGCCTCACTGAAGTGCCGTGGAATGGAGCGTTCTGCACGGGATCACAGCTACTAGGATTGCCTAGTAACATCTCAGTAATAACTTACATCTCTCTAGCAATACTGAGAAAAAAGTGTTTCTTCCCTTAAGGTTTCTGTTAAGCAAAAAGTTATAGTAGAAGCAAGGATTTTTTTTTTAATTACATGGCAGTTTTTTTCTCTTAATGCAGATGCTCTTTTGCTTATTAGCTGCATTGCTTTTAGTCAGCTCTGCCAGCTGCCTGCTTCCCAAAATCTCACAAATGAACATCTTTACTGCAAAGAGCTCACTGTCAGGTTCAGCAAATATCTGAGCAAATTGGAAACTTAGAGATCAACCAACTAAGACGATCCAAGGTACGGAAAACAATTCAGCAAAACTCCTGCAAGAATATTCCTGTCATTTTGGAGAACTTGCTTCCTCTTCATGCTTATATTTCTTTTAGCCTGTAGATCTCGATAATATATCTCTCAGTGCTCTGTTTAACACTTGCACTGTAGGAGGAATTATTCCAAAATGTCCCCATTTTACATAGCAAAGACAATTTATCTTACTGAGGGAAATAATGACTATAGGCAAATTGGTCCCTGTACAGTTGCTCTGCTCCAATGCTCATCTCATAGGGACACACATCTGGAAGGAATTCGCCATCAACCACTGTGAATTCCCCTGCTCTCTCAGGGAACTGAGTCACATAATACCTTTCATAAACCAGCAATCCAAATTCCAGTTAAAGCCAGAGCTGTTGTTCTGGGAAAAACTCCTAGAACCTCACTGTTCTGATGGATAGAAATCTTTCTTAATTTTTAGCCTAATTAATCATGGCTAGCTTATACCCCCTGGGTTGGGAATGAGGGAAAAGGAGCCGTTCTTTTTGCTGAAATAGTTCATGTTGATACTCACGGTTACATCCATGATGCACTTACAGAAAGCAATCATAGACCCTTGCTAATATTATCATCATTTTGCTAGTTTCTGGTAAAATGGGCTCTGTACTCCTAGGATCACTCTCACTTACTCTTGCTTTGTGTGCTGCTCCAGTCTGAATACAAGTATCCAGAGTCACACATAACATTTCAGTGGTACTATTACCTTGTCCAGTCATGGGACTATTCCCGCCTCTCAATTGGAAATACCTTCTTAGTGCGTAGTGTCACATCCAGATACTTCCCTTTCCTAATTGTTTTCAATGCCTAGTAGAAATGTTTACTATGATATGGGTGAATTTATACCTTGTGCTACTATAGTTTACCCCGTCTTCAGTACTCCAGTCATCCAGTCCTTCCCTATCATTAAGCCCAGGAACATCAGAGTTAATAAAGCCTGATTTGAACTAAATTTTATAGATGACTGTGGGCCCTTACCCTTCATGCACTCATTAGGCTACAGCTTCTTTGTGAATTCTCTGTTATTTACTAAAGACTGAACTCATGCTTTGTTCTTTTGAACAATAAGGACACTTCTAGGGCTTCTCTACCTGGCGGCCAACTTTTGTGAACGTTGAACTTTCATGAAAAAGGATTTATCTTTGAAACTTCTGTTAAATTGTCTGAAATCTGCCAATAGGTTCAAAATTTAAAATGAAGAAGGAATACATCACCAGAGAGCTGTCGCACGTAGCCAGTGACTCTGTGTGACTTGTTTCCACAGCAAGTCAACTGCAGGTACTAGATAAAATTGCTACCTATCGCCGTCTCTGTAACTTCACTAAGAATCTCATTTCAGCCACTTTTAACACCAACAGTCATCATCTCTTTGTCCAGTTACTGGTACCAGTCCTTTTCTTTTGAATAAAATTAATCATTTTTCTTGTGGTGAATTTTCAATTCCTTCACTGAAGTATATAAAACCCCTGCTGAACTGCATTTGCTTCATACAGAGTGTCATATCTCTTACCAGAGAAAGATACCTGATTAGTCTGGCACAAAGTGTCACTAAAAAAAATAATAGAAGTTTCATTTTGTCCTAGTCTCCACTTTCCTCCCCATCTTTAGTTATTCTTTCCTTGAAAGTGTATCTAAAGATTCTAATTAGTTGATTTATTCTATTTGTTGTAAAAATTTGCATACTGAGGACAATAAACTAACATGCTTACAATTGCCTAACACCTTTTTTGGGTGAAATTTGCTCATTTTTAGTAACAAAGCAATTTGACAAGCACATAGGCTAAGGACTGTGGATCTGTAGAGGGAATTTAAGCGAAACCCTGGCTGAGATCCCTGCACAACAGAGACACGTTGTGGCCCTTCACGGTTAATACAGCCAGGCTTCCTCGGACACATGCTCCTCAGACATTTATTTCTACAGCTCCTCAGACGTGAAACTTTTTTCTTTGCCTCGCTCCCTGGCACAGGGGGGCTCTAATGGCCCAACAAGCAGAAGAAGCGGGCAGAGGAGAGCGTGGACTCTGCCCATCTTCTTCCTATTTGGAGAGGGTAACGCGAAGGAGAAGATGCCTGTTGACAGAACTCACTCTGCAAAGCAAGCACTGAGCAGCAAGACTGAACTCCTGCCACGTACCAAAGGATCCCCGAGTCCCTCCCCACCCTGGATACCAAACACAGTGGTACAGACGTTGTATCATGAACTGATGGGATGGATTGACACCCTCAGAATTTTTGGTTTGGAACATCCCAAAGCAAACACCCTTGTTTGTTTGGAAGAAAAAAAATTTAAAAAATATTTTTTTTTGCCCCTCTTACTGAAGCAATTTCTGCTCAGCGATTGGCTGTATTGATTGACCTGGCCTAGTGATATAACAATCGAAGATGGTTTAGTTTTCTATTTTCACTTTACTTCATCTTATTTATTGATCTATTCATCAAAAATGTAGTTGTTTTCAGTCAGGTCTCCCAGAGTAAGTAAGCAGAAACCACAATCAGTATATCTGCTTGGCTGGTGCAAAGCAGATGGAATTTCCTTGGCTACGTAACTTTGATTAAAATATTTCCTAAGCTCAACTGAAAAAGTGAGGATACATTTCACATTTCAAATGTTACACAGTAGTTGAGAACAGTCTCTCAAGTGTTTTGTAGTCGTGTTCCTGGCAGTGTAGTTGGTCTATGGCAAATGTTCTTGCATTTTAGCTGTTATGATTATAAACAGAAACCCATTTCCTTTTTTCTGCAGTAGTACAACAAAGCACATCTTACCTCAGTTAACATTATTAGGCCAATGAAGTATGACACAATGGAAAGGCCGAGAATCAACAGTTCTCTTCTGTAGCCCCTTCGGAAAATCTTTGGGTACATATCTACAACAGCTGTCACAAGGCTTTCAACACACACGAACTAGAACAAATGATAGGAAAGTACACATGAAATATGTGTCGCATCTGCTGTTGGGATTTGGATTTGCTACTAAACACTTCAAACATCCTTCTATGATCTCATCACAGAGATTGAATGATCCCTGAGGACACGCTGTAAGCAGAAGATCAACCTGAGAAGAACGTCAATTCAGAATTAAAAAGTCTGAAGCCATGGATTTCCAGTCCACCACCAAATTCAAATAGTTGAATCCAATATTCACAAATATTCACTATATCACTCAGGGCTCTGGAGCAAAGTTGCTAAAATAGGCACCAAAATTACTGCCCCAAAGTAGACAATATAAAGCCTATTTCATTGGAACAGTCAGGAGTAGAATTCAGGAATCGCTCATTTTAAAAAAGATTTTTTAAAATATGTTAGATCAGGAAAAAGAGCAGTTATTCAAATGTTAAGTTCAATGATTGGAAGTGTCATGCAAAATAAGCACTGAAGAGCTTTATTCTACAGTATACAATCATAAACCTTCTGAACCAAATCATGCTGAGAGCTGAGCTGCATGCTAAAAATGCCAGCTATTTTACGTTTTTCACCAGTTTTCACAATTTTTATGGGCACATAAGAAGGACAACTTCTATGCTGTCACTTTGCTGCAGAGTATGACTACACAGTTCTTGCTATGGTATCTTGAAATATAAACACACCGTAGGAATTTACATTATCATTATCTGATATTCAGTTTCAAAATTCATTGCAAAGTGCTTAAAAACAGAAAAGATGACACACTGGTATTTTACTGAACTGTGAATTTTAATCACCCATATTTAAGTTCACTGATTTCCGTGTTAATAATGAAAGCTATAGTCAGGCTGAATCCGTGTTCCCAGTAAATCATAAAGGAATCTTCACTATCACACAACTAAGATTTAAAATAAGGAACTGGAATCAGTGTTTTTAAGCAAGGAATTAAGCTAGGGTTCATTCTTTCATTGGGTTAGCTGCTGTTTACATCAAGGATGCTGATATACACATGGCAGGGAATCTGACAAAATATTTAAATAGTGTTTGTTTCATACCTGACTATCTAATCCAAGGAATATAAGCATCATGAAGAACAGAGTTGCCCACAGAGGAGAAAGAGGCATCATGGTAACGGCTTTAGGGTAAGCAATGAATGCAAGTCCTGGTCCTGGAAAGGAAGAAAAGAAAGGGAATAGTTTATCCTTGGGTGCTGGCTCTGGCTGAGATGGAGTTAACTTTCTTCGTAACAGCCTGTCCGGTGCTGTGGTTTGGATTTGTGGGTAGAACAGCATTGCTAACACCATTAGCTCCCGTGGCTAATGCCAAACAGTGCTTGCACAGCATCGCTTATTAAACTGTCTCGATCTGGACTCACAGTTTTCTCACTTTTTCTCTTCCCCATCCCACTGGGGTGGGCGAGTGAGTGAAGACCAGTGTGGATGCTTAGCTGCTGGCAAGGGTCAACCCACCACAACTTAACTGTTCTTTTATGGCAGATAAGAGGAGCTAAATAAAAGACTGAAAACCTTGACAAACTCTACACCTCTAATAGTCTAAACATTTGGTGATGAGGCTAATCACTAATGATGACTTGTTTGGCACATCAACTCTGCCTATGTCCACACCTTTGAAGGTGGAGACTTCTCTTAAGAGATCACTGTACTTTATGTTCTCCTCCTTCCTTGTGTGGTTGTACAGCAAGACTCACGTACCTGAATAAATAACAGCATGTGGTCTCACGATTGCCTTATATAAATTATTAACATATTCTGGAATCTTTTTTTTCCCTTAAGACAGCACTGTATCTGACAATTAGTGCAGGAACGCAGTCAACAGTCAGAGCTGTGTCTTGGAAGCCATACGTGGTACAAGCCAAATCTCTACTGGTTTGTTCAGAATCTGCTCTGCGTTCTTGAGTGCTGCTGCTGGTACATAACATTAATTCATTGGCTGCGTATTTACAGAAACCTTTAAAATAGAACATTTCTGCAACAGCACTGGTAACTTCTCAGATCTGCTAAACTACCATCTCATCTAGCTCATATTTTCCTGTTCTTATGTACCTGTGCCTGTTTTTCAGCTGCTGCAAACTCTCATGCTATACCAGCTTTTACTGAAGTTAGCCAGCCTTTAAAGCAGGGATACAAAGACAGGAGTATCAGAAGGCTGATAAAGGGGCACCTCTGTGCTCCTGCTGCAGTAACTTCAGTGAAGACCTGTTGACACACTACTGCTTTTTCATTTAACACAGTATTTACAAGCTACTATAATTTCCAGAGTTGCTGTAGTCTTTTAACCTTTTTCTGTATAGTTTCTACAATAGTATAAGCCAGTTGTCTCGAGGGCTTTAGAAAAAGAGAAATATTTTCCATGACAGTATCAGTGAAGCCCTACTTGCTTTGCAGTTTTCCTGCTAACCTTGACTAACATCATGAGAGTCATTTCTCCTTCTCAACAGTTCAGCATTATACTGCTTTTCTTTCTGGGCAGCGCTCCTGTTGTTTTTGTTCTGTTGAGTTTTAAGTGATGCTTAAAGATGTTAAGTCCACAAAGGTGTTAAAGAGCAATTAACTTTCATTGGATGCCTAAGTCTAAGTGCTGGTAATGAATGTTAGATGGTTAATTTCTCATAGAGCTGGGCCTTTCTGCCTTTCCAAACTCAAAACAAGAACTTTTATCTTTAATCAACAAGAGTGTCTCAGTGTATGTCCCTGGGAGAAAAACTAACTGACATCAGGAGATGGCATTACCCCTCTGACTGTTAGAATAGTCTGACTGTTAGATAGTATACATTAAGCAAGAGGACTTCCAAAGAGTTCTCCTAAACAGCTGGTTTCTCATGACTTTAATACCTATATCTTTTTTCTTTTTTCTCTTTTTTTTCTTTTCCAGAAGGAACAAACATTTGTGTGGATTTCGGTCTGTCTCATTTAAAGAAAACCGAATGCTCCTTTCAAGAGGATGTAACACTCAAGGGGCATAACTGAGAAATTAATCTCTGCTAAACAATCTTCTGGATGCTCAGCCAGAGTAAGTTTGTGTTACAATAGCTCCTTGCCTTCATGAATTTGGTGCTGTGCACAGTAACATTAATATTTTTCACACATAAAATGTACAACCATAAAAATAGTTAAGGACTTCTCTTATAGCAGTTATTCTAGTGAATCAGGCAACAGGTTTTCAAGAGGAGTTTTGGAAACCTATCTGCAAAACAGTCAGTTTATCCGTAAGACATGGCACAGACTAAGTATTCTGACAGCAGCCTCTGTGCATTTTTTGTTAACTCAGAAAACTGCTTTTGGAACTTACCTGATTCTGCAACTTCTGCAATGGGCACGCCTTGTTCATAAGCCATAAATCCAAGAACTGAAAAGATAGCAAAACCAGCAACAAAGCTTGTGCCACTGTTCAAGCAGCAGAGCATGATGCAGTCTCTGAAAATATAAATAAAAAAACACTGCAGTTGATCTCCAGAGCCTGGGTTTCTTTCATATACTGAGCCATAGGACTAATAGAACCCCAAGCTGCAGGAATGGACATTAAATTGTTCATTAAGAGTAAGCTCCCAACTGATACCTGAGAGAAATCAGTCAGGCATAGGCATTTACAGGCAGATACCATCATAATACCCCTGCCTGTGTTTTAACTGGTTGAATTGCAAACCTGTTACTACTCACTTACTGTTTTTCAATATAATCTTTTAAAAAACCTCATGTAAAATACTGTAAGAATGGTGTTAAGAACAATTTTTCTACAGTAGTTGTAATAATGTATTCCAGAAGAGATTAACTCATTTATAACCTATGTAAAAATAGCAGTAATTTGTTTCCTGGAAAAAAGTCCTATGTCCAGTTAAGCTAATTCTATTCCAGTTACAGTATATTGGAAATACACATCCATACAAAATACAACTCCAGTTTGGTTTATAAACTCTTTTTAAGAAGCTGTGGTAATGAAAAGCACCATACATAATCTAAGAAGTGTGTACATGCCTAAAGAAGTGCCTAACAAGTAGGCAAAGAGTGGAGGGAGAGTGATCTCTCAGGCTGATGTATCCTACACATCAAACAATGACAATTACAAGGCCAAGGTGAAGAAATATTTCTTTTCCCAGATTGGAAATGTCACAATAGTAAATCACTTTAAGAAAATGGGAAATACCCTTGCAGAAAGGTGTGATCTTTCCCCAGAGCTCAGTGAAATATCATCGTTCATCCTGCTTTCAGACAGTACTTTGGGCTTAACAGATGATGAGGTAGGAATGATTTATCATGGCAGTCAGTCTTTTAAGACTGTTTGCTACGAGAGGCAGCCGTGCACTTGAGAAAGTAATAATCTAACCTAGATGCCTGAAAGTAAATTGGGATTCTCAACCACTGGAACACAAGGCAAGCCTGTAGCTCTGTCAAGCCTATACCTCAGTCTGGTTTATTCCCATCCTACTACAGCTCTGAAGCAAATTTTTGTGCAAGCTCTCTATGAGAAGAAATGACGCTGTAAAATCTATCCACATCTTGAATAATGATTCCCATCTTTGTCACAGATTTGTAGTGATTTTTTGAGAATCAGAGACAATTCATATTTTCGAAGTCCTCGCATATATTCCGGCAAAACTTCTTTGGCAATCTCTCTGTCCTGTAGCTTGTTTCGCTTGGTATTTTTATCCTGTAACTTTAGCTCACCAGTTCATTAAGTTGAAAGTGAGGTGACCACCTCCAGCATCTTATTTCTTCACTAATGAGCCCTGCACTGCCTCCCACCTCTGGTCAAAGCTCTTCCTGTTACTGACGGACTCACCTTAGCATCAGGCACGTATGTTCTAGCTGGCAGGAAGCAGGAATACCTTTCAATACTGCAAAGTGAGCGAGCGGCTCAACTCTGGCCATTGGGCCATGGGAGGCTTTCGGTTCCTCTCATCACCTTGTCCACAGTTAATTTTAACCATTATTTTGAGAATGCTTCTTATGCTTTCATAACCATTTCATAGTAAAACATTTCTATATGGCACATAATCTATAAATTGCCAAAGTTTCACCAGAAATGAAAAAGACTTAATAGTCCCATCTGTAGATCAAGACTCAGACATGGAAAAGTCCCGTGATGCTCACACTTCTTTCATGCATGCACTCTCCCTACCACTGTTCATTAGCAGGGGTAAATAGGTCTTTTACAGTACTTTCTGAAAATTCTGAAAATGGTCGGAATTCTAACCTGTTGTTTATTTGCTTTTCATACGAAATTGCTTCCCATAGTTATGCACAGCCAGGCTTTGGATGTTTTAAAGCAAAAGAGCAATCTGAAAGAAAGCAACCAGGAGCACGGAGTTCTCTGTGCTTTGCAGAGACATACAACAAAAAGATCATCTTCCTAATTATTCTTCTCAGTGTGTTTCAGCACTGAAGTAGCTCTGGAGAGATTCTCACCCCAGCCTCTCTCACCAAAGAAACTGGTGAGTTCAATGCTGAGAAATTAAAACTAAGTCTCTCAGTAAGAGATGTTAGAAAGATGTATGTTTTAAACCTTTGGGGAAAAAAAAAGGAGATACCACTTTAGTGGGATGGATCTGGCTTCTCACCAGTCATATGATGCCTCCATTTGGAACAGCCTGTTTTCTGTAGATAAGATTTATTTTGGATCATTCCCAGGCTTCAAATCCAGTTCAAACAACAAGGTATTTTTTCTGATGAATGGGGTGGCACAGGACATTTGCGAGCTGCTGGTTCCTAACCATGAGAAAAAGGCTTGAGGTGGAGACACGTGGCTCCCTGTGCACCTTCTGAGCCCCTGGCAGTTTCTGCTGCTTCCTCTTGAAGGAAGGTCCTAGGGCAGGGACCAAGTGGTATAAGCTGGACAATCCTACATGACTAGATCATCTGTGAGAGAACAAGAGGAGCACAGCCATTTCTCCTCTCACAGGGAAGAGCCACAAACCACAGTGCCGTGGTACTAAATAGTTATGGGGTAGGTATGCATTTCTCCAAGGAAATGGACAAAAGTGAA
This sequence comes from Balearica regulorum gibbericeps, assembly GCF_011004875.1. Lineage (NCBI taxonomy): Eukaryota > Metazoa > Chordata > Aves > Gruiformes > Gruidae > Balearica > Balearica regulorum. The sequence continues at coordinate 3,386,960 of NC_046193.1, forward strand.
CCTAAGGGGTTTTTCATCATCTCCAGTTAGTGAGGTACCTATTCTTTTCACATAACACAGCCACAGCTCCATCATTTTCTTCCCCAGTTACACAGTCACAGACTGAACACTTGGTTCTCTGGGGACCTAGCAGCGTTTCCTGTCCTAATAAAACATAATGTCCGATTTTAATTTCCACGCTTCCTTTATCTCTGCAAGAATTCTAACTCCTCATCTCCTTCTGTTTTTTCCGCTCAGATAAAAGTGTGTAACCTGTAGTTCAGTCTTTTTTTTCCTGCTACAGAAAGGAAAACTGAGTGGGGGATCTGGATCCATTGATTGTGAAACCAATTACTTTTATAACACAAATGCCCAAGAATCATTGGAAGGAGAACATGAAGTTTTTCTAATTTTTCATCAATATTTTATAAGCGTGCTTGGTAGGAAGGCATCAGAGCCTGACTGAAGCCCAAACTGATTTCAAATGAAAGGAAACCCAAATTTTTATGAAAACTTCACATTCTTCCAAACTAATGTCTTGCCAATCACCTGAATAATTCAAGACATGCATCCCTTAGCCTCTCCCTGCCCAACAGGCAGTATACTGCTGAAAATTCATTCTGCCTTCCTTAAGGAGCTTCTCTGATTAGAGAGAAGAGCCCCCAGAGCCTTTTGCATCCCTCCAGTTACTTCCTGGCCTTTACGGATCCCCTGGAGACCAATTCACATCCCTCTTTTCCTCTTAGACTAGAAGCTTGATGATAAAGGACACATCTTCATTTCTTAAAAGTTTTGTCCGTTTGTTGACAGCGTGTGAAATCACCCATTTATCTTCGGCACCACAGTGGCAACATGGCAGCAAACCCCCATTTGTACATGGGGCTCATACATAAAAATTATCCCGCTGAGATGCAGCCTGCAGTACAAAGGAGCGGTGCTGTGAAACCGTATCGCAACGGAAGATAAGTAAGGGTAATAAAAATTCCTTTCCTATTCAAAGATGTGAAGTGAATTGTTTGCAATTCATTTACAATGTTAATAATTTCTAATAAGAAAAACCCTCGTGCAGTTTAGGTTTTCCAATTTCCCACTAAAATACCTCATGTCGTTATTTTCCACTGCAACTGTCCCTTAGAAAAAAACACCTTAGTAAAACAGAGTGTAAAAAAGAGTGGAAGTGGATGTTACAGTCAGAGAGCACACTGCAGGTATTGCAAGAGGTATATGCATGGCTTGATTTTAATTTTTTTAAGTGCTAGTTAGAATACAAATTTAATTCTGCTTTCCACTGCATAGCTGCTTTGTATGTCTTGCTCTGTTAACAACCCTGTTTAACTCAGCTGCTTTCTGCAGGTAACTTCTGTCCTACTCGTTCCCTCAGATTGCTTAAGAATCATACTTTGGGACACAATACATTTTCCTATTCAGGAAATTTGTGAAAATATTTTGTTAGAGGAATTGCGAAGCTTGAATTCAGTAAAAAGTATTCTGTTGCAGCATCTTGCTCAGGAGCTTTAGAGCGGCTGATGTTTTTTACAAGCTATGCTGCTAGGGTCAGAGGAAAAGAAGGAAAATTACATATAACCTCTCCAATCACAAGTCGAAACTCCTGCTTTTTGTAATGAGCTACAAAACCATAGTAAAAAGATTACTGCAGTCCTTGAGGCAGTGACAGAGTAGTTTCTAGATGGGCTGCAACTGGAAAGAAATAAAAATAAAATTAAATAAGAGAGAAAAGGAGTAGTGCCTTTGTTAAAGCATCGCTTACTGATGCCAGAAGAAAAAAGTAGTGTTCATATTCCTGCCCATGCCAGTAAAATAGAATGAGGATTTGTGCAAGTCATATCCTTTTGACATTGATTCAAGAAAGATTAAAACCTGCTGAAGTCATTCGCAATTTCCTTAGTGATTTCTATAAAGATAAGCAATGCAATGCTATCCGCTTCTACTGTGCTTTAGCTAAGAGCCAATAAACTATGGGAAAAAGTGACATTCAGAGCATAGACCAAACTTAGGTGAGTTTTAATAACAGTTTTTTATAAGATTTTTTTTAAAAGCAGATATACATTATACAATCAAATACTGTGCACACACATGCAATTATACATGTATCAAATTATGCATATTATACATGCAATTGTGTATACCTGTGTGTACTAAGTAGCTTATGGCTATGCAAGGGTCAGATAAGATCATAAGGGATGAAAACACCAAATTTTGGAAAAGAGTTCCTCTGAAACGATTATAAGAAACATTATAGATCTCTGTTCTACAAAAACATGTCCACGTGCTTATGATTACTCATGCGAATAGCTAAAGGAAAAGGGATGTACTTCTGAGTGAAGCTAAGTGTGGGCACTTCCATCACCAAAACTAAATGTGTAAATAAAGTGTGGAAGATATTACCTGTAGCAGTTATTATTATAGTTGTTGTAACTTCCCAGGGCTGTCAAGCACCCCAAGCAGATCGCATAAGAGAAGAATATCTGCGTGCCGGCGTCCACCCACACCTGAAGGCAAACAAAACGGAGTGGTTAAAAAAGATCAAGACGGAATCACCTTTATGCATATATTGACTGCAGATTTGCACAGATGGCTGCACAGGGTAATCATGGCTGGCCAACCTTTTATAAGTCACAACCTTTGGAAAAAAAGTATGCTGTGAGTTAAATTTCCCTCTCCCTCCCAGTGGTATAAACAAGGAGTAACTTGGCTGGTCTTCACAGGTTCAACCTAATCTAAATAGGGAGATGGAATTTCTGGAGAAGAACCTCACCCAGTATAAATTCTTTAATGGTTTTATTAACACTGTAAGGTGTTAGTAATTGCAACCGAAATAGAATCATCTGCATTTATCTCATTCTCACTTGATAATTATTTATTCAAACGTAAAAATTCAGTGTGGAAAAAATACTCTAAAGACAAAATATGCCATTCACAGATAATATACAAATTAGGCTGGGGAAAGAGAAGAGACAACTTATCCAGGGAGAGGTAGATTTTTTTTTTAGCAATACTTAATGGCCCCAAATTAGGCACCAGGACATGGTTGTTCTGGGCATTGTACAATTAACAAATAAAAGTTCTGTAGAGCTTAGCAAGTAACTTTATAACATCATTATGGTAACATTTATATCCTAAAGTGGTACAAATACTAAATTCTAAATCAGAGAAAAGAAAAAAAAAAAAAGGAAGCATGAGCTGACACAGTGAGATTATTCTCCTCACAGCAATCTCAGACCATTAATATAACATGCAATTTTTTTTATTTTAAAAATACTCCAACAAAACAGTTCATTTCATTCAACTAGAGTGTGAGTGTGTTATTACTGGAGGTCAATATACTCTTTTAACTCCTGATTTTGCCATGAGAGCAATGTCAAGAACCCACATCTACACAGCTGCACTATTATTTCTAATCCAATAAATTCTGACTCCTGGTTTCCTGGTATAAATGAGCTCGGTGAGGTTTGGGTTTTCTCCTAAATCAGAGCAGCCAAAGTGCTTTTCAGAGAAGTAACAAAACACTGACTGATAACCAGAGGCAATAGCTGTGTAGCCATTAGCTACTCTAAGTTTGAGACAGGAAAGAGGTAATGCAGGTAGTGATTTCATGACTAATAACAGTAATACTAATAATAGTAATCAAATACTCATAAATATATGAAGGTGATGTATTTGTTTTACACGTGATCAAGTGAGACCTCGATCTCCGGAGCTGTTCAGAGTGGTTCTGTTTAGGAATAACATTAAGATCACATTTGATTTGCATCAGCAGCTTAAATGGTTTCATTGCTGTCATACCGAATAAGATACAGCTGGTTACATCTCAAAGTTTCACCACTTGGTAAGGAAAAAACTGCACAGAGAAAGCCTTTTGACAGACAGGCTCTTTAACAAGATCGGAAGCTCCCGAAAAGCTGTGAGTAGCATAGGTCAACTGAAAATGCACGGTCCTCTTAAGCATAAACAAAAGCTAGGAAACTGGATCGGCACATGTAGAATCTGCTGTTTCCTTCCATTTCAGTTTTTGCACAATGTATTTTTGCAGCGCATTGTATAGCACTTAGATGAGCAACAGCCTTTCCCATTGGCATACGCCAGCTCCGCAGAAGCCCGATTATTCCTTGGACAGCAAGTCCTAGTGGAAACGAGGGCAAGGAAGAATTGCACTCTGAAGTGAGAACCTCCACAGCTGCTTGAAGAGGAGCAGAGAGCACATCCTTCTGGAGCCCCTGTGTACCTCCTTGGAAAACCAGATAAAATTCTGGCCAGAAGTGATATTATTTCCTTCAAAGAAGACAAGTCTCTTCTAAAACCCGTGACATCTGGCAGTGCTTCAACATAAAAAGTGGCAAATACTTTATGAAAAACATATTCTGTAAGCAAATGTTCACATATTCTATAAAAGTTGAATCAGACCGACGAGCCTTTTGGTTTTGTTGCACTATTTGACATCAATCTAGAAATTCCATCAGCACTTACGGCTCATGTTTAAACAGAAAGAAGGAAGTAATTGTATTTACTGAATGGAATAATAGAATCAGTGTAGCTTCTTTTGGGTTGCATACTCAGAGAACCAGTGACATTTAATTTATAATGACCATTAATATTTCAGTTTCAGGCTTCTGAAACAGCAAACACATTTACAACTGGTAAAGGAAGTGGCAAACAGGGAAATGAATTTGGAAACCGCAGGTAGATTTTTGGTAGCTGGAAAAACTGAGAGATGGACTAAGTCTTGTATTTTTGTCACAAGCCTAGACATGGCAACATTTTAAAGCCACACAGTTGATGTTACAGATCAGTTCTTCATATTCTTGCCCCAACAGCTAGTGACCATTTGACGTTTAGTACTGCAATGCTCATTGGTGGTTGGAGAATTTGTTGAGGTACACAAATTGTTTATTAATCTAAGTGACACCCAGTCTTAGTCATTCATAAACTGTACCGCAGGGGAAGTTGTTCTCATTAAAACTTCTCATGGATACAGATGGGCTCTTGTAGAAACTGCTCTCAAATCCAGGTGTCATCCATCTGGTTCACGGCAACAAAAGCATTATAAATTATTTCTGAGAGCACTGAATTTACAATGTCTGGCTGAGACTAGAAGTTGCAACATTTTCCAAGTACATGGAATGAATGTAGCACAATTCTGCAGAACAATGAAATTCTGAAGACAGAGACAAAGAAAACACTGCCAGTAAGCTGCAAACCAAGGGCTCTGGAGCCAGCAGCTGGTGAAAGGCTGGGACAAAAGGAGTACGGTTTTTCTGAAATGAGAGGGGGCTTGATACGTTTCTAGCGTGAGTAAATTCCAGAGGGAAGGACCTGTACCAGAGAACATCCTGTTCATGCTTTATAAACTTTGTACCTTGAAAATCCTTTGGTTAGCGATAATTAAGTCAATTCAGCAGTATACATTCATAGATTTGGGGATTGGAAATGTTTTATAGTCTTCTATTAGCCCCTACTTTAAAAGATGGAACTAAGTGTTTTTTCTTACTTGTTTTTGTCTCATATTAAAAACATTTCCCTGCCAAAATAAGATTGAAATTAAAGCACAAAACCTTTGTATATTATACCTTAACATTTAAAAATTCCAAATGCCTTTATATCTACTGTGCTTACATTTTTGCACCCATGTTACAGCCATTTTCTAGACACACTAGGCCCAGTGCTACATTAGCGACAGTATGAGCAAACTAGAAGAATGCAAACGCCAGCTCAGAATAGAGCAGCACAGGTACTGCTCTGACTCCTGTACAGAAAGCGCTTCCTGGCTAGGAAGAAAAGGGGCTGTTCGATGAGCCCATGCGATGAAGCTCTGTTCCCAAAGGAAGAAGGCAAATTAAACAAGCCTCAACTCTATGCTACTGCCTGCTTTCTCCAAGTAGAAACGAGGCATGATGGTGAGAGACTGTGTGTCTCCACTTTCCATTTTCTGAGTGGGAAGGGGCAAGCAGAGCTGCCTGTGCCCTCATCCCCATTTTGAGGCTTTCCCACACTTCACAGCTTTCCTGATTCACAGCATTAGCTCGCAAGCAGTGGTCTCTGCTCTGTCCTGCTGGTAACTAACTTATGGTACAAACACAATTCCACAAAACAGACTAAACAAGTACATTTGTTACTAAAAATGAAAAGCGCTGTTTTGCAAAGTCCAGCTGGCAATACACAGTTAGTAAGTCTGCCTGGGTAATCTTAATTTGGCCTTCTTGTGGGTAGGTCTAGGACACAATCTTCATTTACATGACTATTCATCTTTCTGCCCAGGGAGATGAATCGAGCTGGTCAAACAGAGGATCCTATTGTCTGGAGGATCCCTTGCCTCCTTTGTTGCCATAATTGTAGTGCATGTAATGAAGGAAGAAAGATAAAGACGGAAGAAGGGGGATGTGCTGTAGTGAAGACAGCAGAATACTGCTCTGGAGAATTAGTTTCTTTTCATGTCTCTGCTATAAAGTTTCTATGTGACATTATGTCCGTAAATCACATGAACCAACCCTTTCTCAAATGTTCATTAACTGGGTACTCCTCATTCAACAGGCGTCCGAGGTGAAGTACAAAATTACCAAGCATTTTCTGTTGCAACCAAGGAAAATGAAAGCCAGGTTAAAAACCCACAGTATAAAAAGCCAGGTCTACCAACTTCAGATTGAAAATCCCCAAATGACTGACAGCCTCTTATTTTAGTCTCACTATATATCTCTTCACATCAGTAAGATGGGGTCATGCCATACACTGAAAACAAAATAACTGAGGTTTATGAAACACATAGTGCAGAAAGAAGTCACGTTGAAAGGCTGAGCCATTTTTTGTGATGATCAAGGTCTGAGGGATATGCAGTATCACAGAGCCAAGCAATGAGTAAAAAGGATAAAGCAAAATACTGCAGCACTAAATTGCTTCAAGTACTCCCTATACTTACTCCTTACTCAACTGCCTGTCTCTACGTTCAGTTGTGTATGTACCTGTACATTCTCACAAGCACCCTGCGCATGGTGTAACAGCAGCCTTCTAACGGGTGATTCACAGACCTATTGTGATTGCAAGGTGATTTTTTTCCTCTACTTTAGGTCAACAGAGGAGAACAACTGCGTAACACTAGTGCTATTGTCACTGTGCCATTAAGTAGGAAAGACGGTATCTTGGCCTGAAATATATGATGGAATTTACACCAAAACACCCGGAAAAGCTCTGAAGAGCAGGCAGTATCTAGAGGATGAAGTACATGCCTAATTGCACGCAAAGAAAAGTAGCAGGAATGAATAGAGCTGCTACAGAGCAAGGCTCCCGGCTTTATACCAAACAGGAAAACAGAATTGTCAACGTCATTACAACTGGCTCAGGCCTAAGACCTGTGTCTGACCTGTCGCAGGAGAGATGTCAGGATTTCCTCCCAGTGGTACTGCTCTCCGAACTCACAGAATCCGAACTCACAGAATCCACAAGGACGTTGAGGTAGTAGCTGTGGGTTCTTCATACTAGCCTGGACTTGCACATAGGCATTAGATGCCTGTGCATTACGGTTTCAGAGAGATTTGTCTACAAAAACCACACACCCGTTCTCTATTTGCAGTCTTCTAAATTATATTTCACATGGTACCAAATCATTGTGATACTTTGGTTCAGGAGACAGTTTAGAGAGTTTTCAATGTAATGGCTGATATCAAAGAGCTGCAACATCCATGTTTCTCCATACCTAACTAAAACAACAATCAAGCATTATGAGGATTCTTCCATTAAACAAAATGTATATATTGTTTATCTGTTTTTCCATGACCTTTCCTATAGTCTACAGTTAACAGATCTGTTAGAAATGATAAACACATAAGGGCTGCTAATATTTGTACCCACTCACTTAAGTTTGCTTCCTTGAGTATTTCTATTAAAATTCAAGCGGATTAATTCCACATTGGTGTCTGAGTACTGGCTGCAATATGCATCCTAGTGGTAGTTTCACAAATATGCACTTTTTTTTCATTCTTAACAGTGAGATTGAACACCCACTTCAGCTGCAAAGTTCAAAGCATCCTTAACTACAGAGTGGTTAATGACAATTCCATAATGAAGCACTCAGTCTGAGAATACGGCAGATCTCATAGGCCAGTTAAATGCTGCACTCACTCTTCAAAACACGATGTTCCAAATGTTGATAGTAATTTATTTCCCATTTTGTTATCAGAGAATGAGCAATCACTTTAGAGTTTTCTTTTAATTTAAATTATTCATTACTTTCTGATGAATCTCCACAGTGTTTGCCTTTGATTTCAAATAAGAATTTAAAAAATAAATCCTTTGCTGTCAGGATATAATAAATGAAATTTCAAGGTAAAGGCATAGAAGAGTTGCAGGTTTTTTTAACAGTAAGAATGCCTGAATAAAACAACCTATTGTAAAATAGACTTAAATAGGAGCATTACTAGAGTTCAAGTCTGACACATCATGACAGGTTTAATGTTCATGTGCCAGTGTCTCTCACAATATGTGGGGAGTGTGCAGAAAATGTCAAAAATTCAGGTCAGCAATGGAACTCCTTTACCTGTACTAGACTGCAAGGTTTAGCATTTTCAAGTTGGCTTCTAAAGCACATGCTTTGTGAGTCTGCGGTCGCAAATCATGGTTTACATCCGAGCCGCCTGGGAGTCAGTTAAGCTATCTGGATATTTCATGTACTGGAAAAGCTCGGCAAATTCAAGAAATGAATGGAGGAGGCCACAATGAGAGGACTAAACCAAGATCTGAAAAAAAAATAAAAACAAAATCCATATGCTGTGTAGAAAAAAGAAGATAGCAGAGACTGAAAACCAGTTATGGAACTCACACAGAGTGGCCAGGATAAAGATCTTGGCTTCATCTTTTGGGAAAAAGTACTGTACATTCTTTCATTATCATACAGGTTTAGATGTAACAGGACTGTAAGAAACTATAAAAATGTTAGGTCTCAATCTTGAAGTAGCACCAGCACTTAAAGCGTACCCCTGTCAGACATGAGGCAATTAACAACATGTTTAAGCCTGAGCACTAATAGAAGCTTTTGGAGAATAAAACCATGTCAAAAGAATCTGCCAGCTGTGGCCCTAACTTAGGCTTCCTTCCTTTCCTCCTGCCACCTGAATTAGAGTGTTTAAGGGACTGCCTTTGGCGATGCCACCTACAGCTCCAAGCACTGCTACAACAGGTCACAACAGGTCTAACAATTTCTGACGTAAAATTGTAGAAAAAACCCAAATATATGCTAAGCAAAATATGATTAAAAAGATGCAGTTTCTAATGACTGGGAAAAAGCCAAAGTCCCTGTTTCACCCTGTCTTTTCATCTCAGATAGCCTGGGTCTTTCTTTTCTACCAGCTCATCATGAAAGACTGCTTCCAGTTACTAGCTAGCGTGTCTGACTGAAAAGGAGCTGAACTTGAAAACCAAGCTGACCTTTCTGCTGTAGCCCCACAGAAAACCGGCAGGTGCTCGTGCTCTGAGCCTACACATACAATTTCAGAGGACAATCAGATGGACAGATAGATGCTATTAAGATATTCTGACTTTGTTTCAAGGTCAGACTGGAACTTTTCTTTCCTCTCATGATTAGTAGCCCTTCATTTTACATTGACACCGTTAAAAAGAGCATATGAAACAAAGATGAATAACTCAGCTATATATTAAACTAAACAAACCATGTTCGTACATATGGGTATGTTTTCCTGCAGACATACCTGCTAATGCACAAATCCCGCATGTGCTCATCCTGATCGTAACTGCTCTGGCGTAGCAAACAGCAGGACTCCAGGGCCACTGGCCTCTGCTACTCAAAATAATATTTTCATATTAAGGCCACAGAGAGCACACATTCTCTACTGCCACAGGAATGTACCACAGAGCCTGAAGCTTCCTAGGCTGTGAGCTCTACTGGCTTTTATACACAAGACTATTTTTCCCAGTCTTAGATTCCATGTCTCTTAAACAAATTACAATATTATCACTAAGGTGAACTTTTGAAGCCACTAGGAAACTAAGAAGCTGTTCTACTGATTGAAGAGTGCCTACACAGTGCAGGTTAATGTGCAACTATAAGAAGCATTCCCAGAACAACATTTCTTAAATTGCCATTTATTATATTCCTCTGCTACAAGTTACATTTTTATGTATATATGAATATATCTTCTAAGAAAAATGATAAAATATTTTGGCAGTAGTGGAGGACTGAGCATTTTACCTCTGATCTTATTCCAATTAAAGTAATTTTTCTCCAGCTTTCTCATTATGAAGAACATTGAACTACATCACAAAATATTACGTTTGGCATGGTGTAGTATAGTTGACAATAGCAGGAGAGAGCACCAGGATGATAAGTAGACTGCTGTATGACGGATGGATATATACACAATGGAAGGAGAGCAACAGGTATACGTGTGGCTTTTGTTTGTTGGGGGGTTTCTGTCACTTCCTATGTTCCTCATATGCTAAGCAAGATGAAGAATGTTATATATTCACATAACATCCCACCAGTAAAGACAGAGATTCATTTTGGGTAGTTTCAGTTTCAACACAGAATGCTTTGTCAAATGGACGGAGAAGAGGCCAAAGCACCTACATCTGACCAGGAACGTGCAGTGTCTTTACATCCTGTTGCAAAAAGTGCACAAGGTTATACTCTGGCCAATTCACTGCCATCAACTGAAATCTCTTCAAAGGCATAAAACCGAAAATTAACCAGTTTTCATTTATTCTCTAGTTGCTCTCTCTTAATCAACTGAATTTTTTTCTTCAATAGCAGCTAACAAAAAATCAGCTGAACGTCTGTGTTATGCAACTGCGCAAAATACATACTTTCAGTTCAAAGTACTGGTCTATGCTCAAACCCCACCCAGGCACCTAGAAGATGCAGACATTCAAGGTGAATAAATCCATCCCTTCCATGCATTCCGCTCTTTTCCTGTCTAGCACTACACTGATAATATATCTTATTCCTATGAATCCTGCAGAGAAAATCAAACAGGGAAGAATAAACTTTATTATTTTAATTTTCCCACATAATCAACACAGTTCTTGTAACTGCATAGCTTCCCGTGTTTGACTATAAAATAGCAGAAAAGACCGATTTTCTGATCTTGGTACATATATAGTTTTTTTTTTAAATCTACACTCTTTTCAACAGAGTTAATTAAAAAAGACACATTTATGTAGAAATCAGACAAAAAGATATTTCATAAAATTAATCTAGTTAATCCCAGGGGTCACAATGAAAAGCTTTTTGCTGACTAGGAAAACACAGCTTCCCCCTTGAAACTGAAACCTTGGAACCACCAGTGAGCAAAACAGACTGTTACGCTGCAATTTTAAAGTAACTTTTCTGAGTAGAGTATTACTTTAACTAAAGGCACAGGTTAAATCTTCTGGAAACTTATAAAGCGACCTTCACAATAAACCATTCTGAAAGTCACTGCCTCAACAAATACACTTGCAATAGTAGTTCAACATACTTTTGATATACTTTTTTGATATACTGATATATATATTTTCCATTAAACATACTCCTTTAAAAGAAAACTTTCAATGTCTACATTTATCAAATCTGCATTTATTTTAATCTAAAAATAAAGATATAAATCAGACTATTCACTGAAAACGTGCCTGTCCTCAGGCTACTTGGAAGTGGCAACTGTTTCTTCAGACAGTCATCCATGTAAAAGAGTTTAGTGTGATGTTTTACAAGCGAAGTCCAACTCCTCCAGGCTTATCCAGATGGCAAGGAGAGTACTAAAATATCCCTCAGTTATCTCCATGCAGCCTCTGTCAACTCCAAGGAATCGTGGCTGAGGGCAAAGCTGGGGTCCCCACGTTCAGAAAAGTAAATAAAAAAAACCTGCTGGATCTAAGCACGCTGGCACCAACTGTGTTACCTAAAGTAAATAAGCTCTTTAGCCCCTGCCCCCTGTCCCCAAATGCCTTCTTGGGAAAAAAGAAGAAAGAAAAAAAAAAGAAAATAAAAATTATCTTGTTTCTCTCTCAACTCAATGGGAATTGTCATTAAACGGGAAACTAAACCAAAACAAAATATGAACTGTGTATTGCAGAGAAGCAGCAAAAAAAATGTTGAGTTTTGGATACAGGACTTTGTTTCTGAAGTTTACTACCCAGGGTTTTTAAACAACACAGCTTCTGAAAGGAGAGCCTTCATTAGCGCAGGAAAACACAACTTAAACGGCCAGGCAGAAAATGGCTGAATTAAGCTCTTTTTTCCCTCTCTTTATTGGTAGTGATTCTCAAAAGATTAAAAGTAGGTTAGGCGAATAATAAAACAGCTATGTTTCTAGTGTCTACCTGACAACAGCTTTTGTAGAAGTGAATAATTACATGAAAATCGCTTCCTTTCCACCTCTCTTTGGGATTTCTGTGGGTTGCTAGGCAGTCTCTCTCCTACCTTCTGCTAATGTTACTTACAGACGGGATGAATACAGTATATTCATTATGAGAATGGTGAGCTGAGGGGGAGAAGGACCTAAATACTTGAAGTTTTGTTTATTCATTGCTGCCTTTGGAGACCAACACTATAGCTCAGATTACTTTACACGTATTTAAATGCTAATTTTCCGAGGCATAATCGTTAGCCAAGTACCACCCTGTTAAAATGGAACAGGACCTTCCTCAATACAGGAGCCACACTAGTAGTATGTTTCTGTGTTGCCAGCCAATGTTGAAAGTCAGGTGCTGGAGCAAAGTGTACGGAGGCTCCTTCTGGGATTTAGAAGACGAATGCTTTCACTCACTCTGACTGCTTTTCATGACTGAAATAACGTTTGTTATGAGACTGGTTTACTTTCCTGAACTCCTAAACCCAAAACTTAGGAGATACCTTGATTGCCTTGGCATGATGCCAAAACTAGCAGCCACGAGGTACTGTTGTACTTCCCCATTTGTACAACCATGAGTGCACTCATATAGGTTAGGGTGTACGTTCATGAAAAAAGAAATATATGTTATCCAAAAATCACTTTTCTCTGCAGAGTCCTAGCTGAGATAATGAGGGGCTTGAATGCTCATTTGAGATAGCAGGTCGTGCGCACAGTTGTGGGAAAGGCAGTGAGCCACGTGCAAGGCTTTGTGGGTTTTTAAGACGTGTCTTCGATTTCCACACTCTGATTTCAGTCTTCTGAGCCTGCAGTTCGCTTGGATTATGGACTTGGCAGCTGACATCCTCAAAGTTCCCTCACTCAGCATGGTACAACAGGAGACAGGAAAGAGACCAGAGGCTTTGGATTCACTTCCCCGGCAGCAAATACAAATTCAAATACACAAACTAGCACCCCAATTATGAGAAATCCCAACCTGGCAAGAACTAAGGCGCTAAACATCCTGCATTTTGTATTGTTACTTTACTAGTTTCTTACCAACTGTCTCCTTAGCTTGGCTAATTGCTGAGGACACGCACACTCCATGTGCCCCACGCATCTACACAACTTTGCTTCCAAATTTAACATCATTACAGAAACAACAGAAGGTAACAACTCCCAGCTCTAAATCTGTTATTAAATTGCAGTACAGTGAACTAATTTATTAAAAGAGCAATCTGCCTCCTGCTTCACCCACACTCCAAAAGGTACAAGGCTCAGACGCGTTTAATGCTGGGATGCTTGTTTGTCTACTTCCATTTCTAACCTCTTTATTATCTCCATTTCTAATTGGCATCTCAGACCTCAAGAGGGCTCTGAATTCCAGGACACTGGACACTCAGGTGACTCCAGTTTTCCACAGTGGTAGACCTGAAAGCCTGTTGATTCTGCATGGCGTTGTCACCACAATGTCACTCTGGAGACCTGGAGGCTCAGAAGAATGCCTGGGCCACTACAGGAGTGGCCACGCAGGTAAGAGCACGCTCTAACCTCTGGGTTGGCCCCAGTGCCTTCACATCCCCAACTTCACTCAGAAACAGCGATGCCTAAGGGCAGTCTTACCTGCAAGCGTTGTAAAAGGAGACTGCTCTGGCCATGAAAGCCCCTTTTCAGGTTACCATGTTCAGAGATTTAGTCTGTCACAAAGTTACATCCCAAAGACCTGTTGAAGGTGTGTAAAATAGCACTGTAAAGGCATAACCCTTTGGAGCTGCTCTCTCCAACTGTATTTCTATGGCCATTAGTTATCTTGTCCCGACCATCCAAGAAATTTAATGATGTGAAAGAAATAACAGATGGCTATCTGATGTTCCTTGTTAAAGAATTTACTTGGATTTAATAGCACAACCTATTTAATGCCTTGTTTGATTTCTTCTATGCAGATATACAAAATCCCAGGAATAATTTTCATAGGACTTTTCCCATATTTAGTGTTGTGGTTTAACCCCAGCTGGTAACTGAGCACCACGCAGCTGCTCACTCACCCCTTTCCCCCCAAGGGGATGGGGAGGAGAATGGGAAAAAAAAAATTGTAGGTTGAGATAAGGACAGTTTAATAGGATAACAAAGAAAGAGAGTAACAACAATAACACCACCACCACAAGTCATGCACAAATGCAATTACTCACTGCATGCAAAAGGAAAATAAAACAACCCGATGCCCAATCTGTTTCCAAGCACAATCCCACCTCCCAGCTAGCTTCCCCAGTTATATATGGAGCATGACGCTATATGGTATGGAATATCCCTTTGGCCAGTCTGGGTCAGCTGTCCTGGCTGGGCTCGCCCAGCTTCTTGTACACCTGGCAGGGCGTTAGAAGCTGGAAAGTCCTTGACTTTGTGTAGACACTACAACTACCCAGCAACAACTGAAAACATCAGTGTGTTATCGACATTATTCTCATACTAAATCCAAGCCACAGCACTATACCAGCTACTAGAAAGAAAATTAACTCTATCTCCGCTAAAACCAGGACAGCTAAAAAAAAAAATCGAAGAAAAGAACAAATATTGGCCAGGCCTATCTTTTCCTGAAAGTCAATCCTAACATTCCAACTTTGCCCACAGGAATAATCCCCTCTGCAATGGTAGTTATGAGTCCAGGAATGTCTCTAAACTGTCTTTATGATAACACTTACATGTTTTCATTTACAGCCAATAGTTATAACAGTTGCCTAGAATACATGTAAGGAGAGTTATCTCATAATACAGAATTTTCCTTTGAATTATATACCAGTTTTCCATTACTTTAATTCTGGAGCATAACGTAAAGAGATGGCTGACAGTATAAGATACACAGACGTATACAAGAGATATTACTTGTATAAACACATTTATGTCCCTATGATAAACATGATTTCTGAGGAAAAAAAAGTCACTGAGTAGCTGGAACAGTTACTTTGTGTCTAAGCGATAAGAAATGAAAATTGTCTTCAGTAGACTGGTAGCTTAAATTTGGGAATCTTGCAGGCTGGAAACCTTTTCAAAAAGGTATTGATAAGAGGCAAAAATATCATTAAATCCCAGTATCTCTTGGGACCAGCATCTGTTTTTTCACTGACTCATTTCTTGTAACTGCATACCAAATGTACATGGAGTTCAGATCAGCAGGATGGTCTGCATCATTCCTCTGTGATGAAGCTGCTTGTATTGACAATTCTTGGTTACTGAAAATTGTCCAGCATTTTGGAAAGGTAAAGTCATTGACTGCTAGAGCATCCATACGTTCCAGTTGTGCTGTACAGCTCTCTTGTAGCATGCCTTAAAAGCATCAAAAGTTTTGCCTTCTCATACACTTGCACTAGATAAAGCTTCAGACACTTGGAAATAAAAGAAGGTGATTTTTTTAAATTCTGTGCATGATATGAAAAAGCACAGAAATAGCCATTGCCTTTCTTTCTAATAGAGAGCATATTTTCAGTGTCCTAGAGACACCAGACTTTACAAGGTCTTTTGGGAGGGCATGTTTGGGGGTTGAGGCATGCTTAATGTAATTTCCTATAAATGATAAATAAAGATGCTCGATATTTTTAAATAAATGCAGGAAGTGCTGTTAACTGATTTCTAAAATGAGGGTGTTGATTAGTGTTCCTCTTTACTAAGACACTATCCCCAAACGCTCTCAGAATGAGATATATGGCTGCTCCCACATACACTCTAATGCCTAGGGACAGGCAGAGGAGTTGCAAAATATTTACACTCAGTTGCATTGAGGGATTGATGAGAGAGGTCATCCTGACTGATTTCTGGAGTATTCTGAATCCAGACCAAAATGTTTTTAAAAAGTCTTTTTTTCTTCAAATATTCCATTTGCATAACATTTGCCAGAAAGTAGGGCTCTGGGGTTAGTTTGGTTTTTAGGTTTTTGGGGGGAGGGTGAGGCAGGGGTTTTAGCAAATGTAGTAGGGGTTCCATATCTGCTCAGGTAATTGATCATTTCAAGATACCTAATTGCTTTTTCAGAGCTGCTTGACTGTAATATCACAATGACAAAACAGATCCTTCTCCAATAGCTTTTTTCTTTACTCCTGTTACTTTCTAAAGATTCTTGCTCAGCATCCGTGAAGCCTTGGGAACACTGAAGATATTAAACACAGTAGTCAGCCCTGATTGCAAATATTTTTTAAAAGGGTAAATGCTTTGGTCATGAATCATTATTCAAAGATTCACTTCACTCAGAAATTAAGAGGAAACTATGTTTAGGTTACCTAACATTAGGTTAAATGTTATTTAGTCTACCTTCTTTAATAATTCTAAAGAATTCTTTTTAAGCAATCTTCTTAAGAATACTTATCCTAGAAACTGCACTTTTTAACACAGTATCTAAACAGAGTCTGAAACAGAAGAAAATACACAGTTATAGAAGCATAAGAATTATTTGATCTTGAATTCTTCTTTTTCTTGAAAACAGCCTAAGCCTCATACTAAACTAAGTTTTCCACAAGGGGATTTCTATTCATTTCTGCAATTTAGACACTGTCCAAGTACCAAATGATGAATGCTAAAATGATACATAAACCCTGACTGAAGCAAAGTTTGAGAAGTAAAATGTGTATTGTATATGTGATATTAAACACTTATTGCTGTAGAATGCTAATCCAAAGGTTTCAGATGGATTGATGAAGTAATTTAGTGACATGTATTATTCATACCCAGTAATAACTAGCACACATACCAAATATTACTAAAAATAACTGACACAATCATACTGAACTGCATATGAACCACTCTTAAAATAGAGGCTAGATTTCTTGAAAGAAGTATTTCCTCATCTTTGAACACTATATTAACCAACAAAAAGCCTTCTGGTTTGTGTAAACCTGCAACTCAAAGACAGACAGACTGTAAAATCACACCTTAAAGATTATTTTTCAAATAATGCTATTTTTAATTTAGGCAGAAGAGGAACTCTCATGGTACTGAGAACATGGCAGTAGCATACTCGTGACCTGTTCCATTTTCAGTGTTTATAAGTTTAATGTTTATATGCTAGATGGTTCCACAACAAGGTCATGCAATATGGCTGCACAATATAGCCAAGTCTGTACTAGTTTGTTAAGCGCCTCACAAAGTAAAATTTAAACAACACTATGGCCACAAGCAGGCCACAACTATTCCATCATGCAAGGAGGATGCTATACTACGGGGCTGACTCGAGCTATGCTGTGCAGGCATGCCTGAATTGGAACAAAAACCAAACGCTGCTACAGGAGCAGGTAAAAAGGAGGCTTACAGTCCCTCTCCCTGCTCAGCAAATCTGCCCAAAAGATACTCCTGGTTTATTTAGGAAAAAAAACCTTCATCTTGTAGAATAAACCATTTGCACCATCAAAGAAGGTGTCACATCAAAAGCACCGTTTTCCCAGAAAAGCTATCACTATATTGGGAGTTCTTTCAGGACTGTTGTGTCAGTCAAGGGTCCTGTCCTTCCAACAAGTGATTATAATATAGCTATGATGCCAAAGACTGTCTGCCACCTAGGTTAGAATTTAATGAGGGTGCTTAAATTAAGAATCTACTCTGCTGAGTTCTCCAGTAGCCAAAGGAGTGAGATTGGCCTCTCCTCAAAAGTTACTCAATCATTAAGCGGGATAATTTACCCTCTAGAGGAGCCTATTTTCTCTCTGTTGCTTATATGGGGAATTAAAAACACTACATTAAGGTTCTTCAGTAGGGTACCTTATAGCAAATGGCACAAACACTGATCTTCAGGAGTCCACAGGGATTTTCAGTGAGACCTGTGGGAACGGAAGATCCCAGACCACTCTGAGTTCTGAAGATTCTACTGGAGTTGCATATTTCACCTCTAACATATTTTAATGACTACTTTGCAATGTGAAAATTTCTCTATTTAAGGAAAACTTACATTTAGCGCTATACAGTGTTAAAAAAAGAGCAATTAAAGGAAACTCAAAACAGAAGAAAAAGAATGTGCTACCTCACTACTGAATGCTTTAAAATTTTACAGGTAAAGCTTCTGCAATGTTGGGGCACAAAATTTAATGGAAATTTTCCTATAGATTTCCAGGATCCAAGATTTTACCTTGCTAGTTTTTATAGAGTGGAAATTTGTGGAAACAAGACATGTAACTAAAAGACTTGCTTGTTTGCTTTTTTTGCTTGCAGAAATATTTATCAAGCTAAAGTCTGAAATACATGAAGAGTTAATATATATTCTGCTACTCTAATGTAGAGTTAATATATATTCTACTACTCTAATGAGGCGTTATGGGCTTAAGGACCATATGCAGAGTAAAAAAAAACAAAACAAAACTCATCCCTTACATTATAATGACTTTAAAATTGATTTGCATTGGAATAATCAAGTTTATGATATAAATTCTCATCTAAATAAAACATACCCCTCAGGAACATATTCAAATTTTCTAAGCAGTAAATAAAAGTTCATCTCACAAAAGCTTGTCTATGTTCATTATGTCTTTGTTCACTTCAGAAATCCCTTTCGTGACACAAAAGATTTTCCTGACTGCAAATATCTTGCAGAAGGAACCCTAAGGGTGGCATTTAGTTATTAGGACAGTCGTAGTAAATATGGTAAAATAAGCATATGCAGAGATGCTACCCTTGTATACACTGTTGCAAAGACAGAGGAGTTCCCTGTTTAGGTCACTGCACTATCTGGTCAAGTCAATCTGAAGATACTGTTGATTTGCAGATCTGAGAGATCAAGACTTACTATGTAATGCATACCCAAGGTCTTAATTCTGTCTTTGCATATGCACAAAAGATCTCCTTAGCTCCTGATAAAAAGAACTGTCTTTGACTGGAGAGTTTGTGGCAAGGGAGATATGAAAGTGATTTGGCTCTACGTACCAATACTATGGTTTTTTGCCCAGGTTGCAGTCTGCAATGAGATCTAACAACTCTCCTTTCTTCCTTAGAGTAGGGCGTGCAGGGATTGACAGACACTGTCAATGCAAGGAAAGAGCAGAGTGGAAACAGCTCTCTTAAAATGTGCTCTTCGTTTTTACATATTTTTGTCTTGTTTGGTTTTGCATTTTCTACAGTAGCAGCACCAGCATTAAAGGCTGTTTGGGGTAGTCAATGCACTAAACATTTGATTCACACTTTCTCAGATTAGATCAGATTACATTACTGCTTTTCTCTAATTGTGTTCGGGATGATGGCATTAGGTCTCTGTAATCTTTTTTTTTCTGGCTGTACTTTCTACTCATACAACCTCTTTTTTTTCAATGACTGCAGTCAGCAAGTGATTGTAAGAAAATGATCTGCCTCAATTGACTCTTCATGGAAAGCAGAGAGTAGCAGTCATAAGAGCATAGCTTCCTAACCCACAGCATTGCCTTTCTCTAGACGCTGCCAAAACCATAAAAGCCCAAAGGCAAAATAAGCAAAAGTCTGCAGTGCTGAGTTGCCCAGAGGTGAAGAACATATTTCCCCTTCTCAACTACACTGGCACAGTGCCACGGGTGGGCACATCACCATTGGATCCTGGCCCAGCTGCTGGAATTGTGCCACTGGCAGCTGCCTTTCAAAAATTAAGAAGCCAATCAAGTCTCTAGAGCATTACCAGTGCAGGATTCGTATGTCCCTATTTCCAGAGCCTGTTCCTTCTCTTCCTTCTATGCTTGACATTGGAAACATCACAGAAGCTGCTGATAAAGCTCATAAACTGCAGAAAAGGTAAACCCCAACCAAGAGAGGTAATTGCTCCTGAAGTTTTTAGAAGTGGTCAGCAACCATGTGGGTGAAGGTGATGTAAGCCTATTTTGATTTTCAAAAGCATTTTGGAAAAATCTGTCACCAAAAGCTCTTTAGGAAACTAAGCATCTGTAGTTTAAGAAAGAAAGTCATTGCTGGGGAAAAAAAAAAAACCCAACAAACTGATAAGACAGGAAACATCAGAAAAGAGTAAAGGCATAATTTTTACAGTGGAGGGAGGCCACCAACAGAATACCAGAATGACCTGTGCCTCTGCTGTTCAGGTTCTTCACAACTCACTGAGAAAATAGGGGTGACACAAAGTTAGTCAGACTAGCAAAGATGATATTTAAAACAGAAGTGACACTAAGTTACACAGACTAGCAAGAAGGACAGGTAATTATGGTGATGGATCTTATGAGCTGGCATAACCGGAAAATAAACATTTTTTAATATGGCAGATAAAATTTAACTTACATTTAAAGTAATATATACGAGGAAAAGCAACTGGGATTTGACCCATGAAATGATGGGCTCTTAGCTGATAATTTTGATTTGAAAGCATCATCTTGTAGTTATGTTAGATAGTTACAACAGTGCTCAGCAGTGGTCAAGAAAGCAAATTAAGTGCTAGGCATTATTAAAGAATAAATACAAGGAATACTAAGGAAGAGCACAGCATTACACCACTAAATCCATCATTTGTCCACATCGTGAATACTCCATGCAGTTCTCACTATGGTCTCCTCACATAAAAAAGTTACACTAGAAGTTGAAAGGGCTAAGAAAAAGATGAAACAGGTAACCAAAAATAACTTTGTATTTTGTGGTATGAACAACCCCATGCATCCATACAGCCTAGGGGACAACCTTCTGGAAGGTCCTAGGGCACAAGCTGACCATGAGTCAAGAGTGTGCCCTTGGGGCAAAGATGACCCAAGCATGAGGAAGAACGTTACCAGCACATTAAGGGAGGTGGGTGATCCTTTTTCTCTGCCAAGCACTGTTGAGATGTATAGGTTGTGCTGGGGTCCCAGTTTATGAGACGTGGACTTTCAGGAGTTGCATCTATCATGCAAGGAGAGGTTGAGAAAGCTGGGGCTGTTCAGGCTAGAGAAGACTCAGGGGACCATAACAATGTATAAATACCTGATGGGAGGGAGTAAACAAGAGGGAACCAGTGTCTTCTCAGTAATGCCTGATGGAAGGACAAGAAGCAATGGGCACAAACTGAAATACAGGAAAGTCCATTTAAGCATAAGAAAAAATGTATATTGTGACAGTGGTCAAACACTGGCACAGGTTGCCCACAGAGAGCTTGTGGAGTCACCATCCTTGGAGATACTCAGAACCCAACTGGATATAGTCCTGAGCAACCTGCTCTAGTCAAACGTTTTCTTGGGAAGGGAGGTTGGACTAGAAGATCTCCTAAGGTGCTTCCCAGCCTCAACTATTCTGTGATTCTGTATGAGAATCAATTGAGCTAGGACTTCTTCAACCGAGGTGGGATGTCAGTGCAGATTAACACGTCGTGAATGAGAAGGAAAGAAAGAGTAGGGATACTATGTTCACTGTTACTTCTAGTGCAAGAACTTTTGAATCATCAGATAAAGTTTCTAGGTATCCAGTTTGAAAGGAATGAAAGGAGCTAGCTCTTCCCGATACAAATAGCAGACATACGGAACTTGTTGCCAAGAGATGTTGGGGATACTAAAGGTCTTCATGGGCTCTAGGGGAGATCAGAAGACTACATGGAAGGGTAATCCATTGAGGATTTCTGAACATAAAAAAACCACATGGAACTCAGGAAATTACCTGTGCTGAAAATACCTGGCTGTCCAAAGAGTTCAAGGGACAAATATCATATAATCCCCCAGGAATCCTCTTAGGTCCACTCCTGGAGACAGCATGCTGGGTTACATTATCTTTGTTGTAGGTAAGTTTTTATGTAAAGCATCATCTTATATACTTTCAAGCAAATAACATCTTGTTTGACGCTTACTTTAACACTCCCTGTTCTGCAGAAGAAATTATGATGTTGAGTCAACTGTCCACTCCACTAACCAGCATTATCTAGTTGGTTTTGCACACTCATTTCTATAATTCTCTTCATCTCTCACCTGATAATGCCAGTACCCAAACAAGGGCTATTATGTTTCCACGCCTGCACAATTTCCCCCACCGATCCACACGTAGGATATTGAAAATGATGAACGATTGCTTTTAAAGGATTAAAGATACCAGTTAAACTATGAATCTACAGCAGTCAGCCACTAAAGTGTTATTTCTACTCAAATAAGCATGTTCTGACTAGCTGGCATATACTTCATCTTATTTTATAGTAGGGACAGGAGACTGCACCTGCAGGGTGGACACCCTAGGACAGCGAACTTGCCAGTAGAAGCTGGACAGAAATTCTCCAGCAGAAGCAAGCTGGAACCATAGGTTATATGTGGACTCTTGTGTTGAACAGTCCACAATTGACCTATCCATAATTAATTGAATGAATTTATACTTTCGGCCTCCCACATCCTCTAGCAGTGAGTGCCACCATTTAGTTATTCATTGTGTGAAATAGCACATTCTTTTGTATTTTTCTAAACCCACTACATCTCCATTTTTATAGACTTCTGCCAAATCCAAGGCAGGGTTCCAGTAGGACCTCCTAGTTACTGGCTGACTGCCACACAAACAAGGAATGGTGCCTTGGCTGCAGAACCAGGCGGGCTGTGCTCCAGTTTCAGCTCTGACAGTGTGTAAAAGCTTTGTTTTGTTTTGTTTTGCTTTTTCACAAAAAACCCACCGGTGACTATTGGCTATATACTGCCCTATAGAGCTACCATTGCTATTTAATGAGCAGTTCAGTCTTCTAAGGAGCATCACAAGCATGATACAGTTCTCTGAAAAGCCAGTCTAACTACTTCATTGTCTACAATACCACCAAAACTGTGGTGCAGCTTCCAGCTAATATCCACTGAGTACCTCTACTATAGTTTATTTATTTAAAAAAATATTCATTGCCTAAAGACCAAAAGGAAAAGTGAAAAATACTTTTAAAATTTAACAGGAATATCTCTAGAAAATCCCTCAACTAAACCCAGTATTTAATAAACCAATTAAAGTTGTGAAGTGACAACTTACTACCTTTCACTCTTTTACACAAATAAATGCTTAAAGACAGCATTGATTTCACACTGCCCACATAATAATCTAAACATTGCCCTTCACAAGCATAATAAAACCTGAATGCTTAGGCAGAATAAATATAAAACCCCCCCTCAATTAAAAGTTAATTATGTTTTAAAAATAGTAATCTCAAAACATAGAGAACTGAAATCTTGTGCAACATACTCCTTCAAATATTGGTACTGGCAATACAGGTCAACAAGCCAAAATGACAAACAAGAAAGTATATAATTTTATTATAATTTAATCACATTTTAGTGACTCAGCCTTCAACAAAATGACGGATGTGGATAATCCCATCCTAACTCAGCAAAAATTGCCCCAGAAAACTAAGAAAAACTATCTAGTTAATCCAGAGCATTAACCACTTTACTAAAACATCTTAAATCCTCTTTTCATTTGAGAACTGTCATTTTCTGTTTAATATGACTTAAGATAATAGAATGGAAAGGATTCAAAGTATTATCAAGACAAACACAAACATTTTTTCACTTTAGCTACTTATGTACAAAGGATACAAACCGTTGTCATATATTTATATTCAGGTATGGCTACATTCAATCAGTGCAAAGGTAGCCCACTGTCCTCTTTTAATTGTTGCCAAAACTAGATGCTCAGGAAAAGACTACAGCAAACATTTACCAAGTCAATAAATCCCAATTTTATTCTAGTTAAACTGTACCAAAATGTTATATATCACTGTATGTTCAAATGGCTTGAGTACAACACAATGGAAATGCTCTCCAAGGGTGGCTTTCTCTTTCCATTGTCTGCAGAGGAAGCCTGGGAGTCCCACCACCTCTCTTACCCCTGCCACGTACCTTCTGGCTGTGGGTCACGGGTAACCAACAGGCTTTAAACTGTATCGCTCTGCCCCAGGAGTTCTCAGAGAAACTCTCAGGGCCAGAGCATCTTGGCCCTTGTCTTTGCTACAGCTTTGGTGTTTGGTTCCCTACTTTCTGCCATTTTGTACAATCGCGTTCAAACTACAAACAAATATTTTCATCCAGTTGTTTGAATGTAGAAGGCAAGTAACAGAAATGAGTCAAGGATACACAGAACTGCCTGCATGACAGCCCAAGGAAGCGCATAGAAATGAAAAGCCAATAAATGTCTTTAAGCAACAATTAAAGCTAAATGGATGTGCCCCCACTCTCTACAGCAAACCCAAATGCGTTAAAACAAAAGGCTACATTACTTATCTTTCTCAGTCAAAACAAAGCAGCAATTCTAGGAAGCAAAATTAAGAATCCATTAAGGTCACGTCACAGCTAAATCTTCAGAATATCAATTCTGTGGCAGCACTGCCCAGGAGTAAATGGTTTCAGTATACTGAGCATTACAGTTAGGTCCTCAGTGAGTGTATGCCACAAAACCATACATATTTATTCACTGCAGTCAAAGATTCCATATTCACAAATAGAAATTCTACTTCTTTGTCCTGTAGCCTCTTCCTGCTTGAATTTCATCAGTCATTAAGTACTGAGCAAGCGATAGTCATTAACGCAGGCATTTTACGGAATCATAGAATAACTAAAGTTTTAAATTCATCCCTCCCCATACTCTTAATTTGCAGGCAAGTCAGAAGCCTCCAATTCTAACTGTAACGGCCAGCTGAAAGTGGGTAGTCTTGTAGCATCTGCGATAGACAGCAAGCACTGCTATCAAGGGTCAGCGACCAAGACTCCCAGGAAGGAATTTGGTCTGGTACATAAGGGTACGTAGACCAGCCACTGCCTTGTTCTGTGGACTTGGACAAACTCGATTCTGTGGATAAATAAGCATGGCTCTGCAACAGGCAGGGCACCATTGCATCGATGCAAAGGTGATAACTTGGTATGTACCATCTGACTATGAGTCTCAGAGTTAATGACTGGTGAATGGTAGCTGGAATTTGCTTGGAACCAAACCAAGAGCCTGGCACCCACCCAGGGTTATGTGCCAAGAATCTCTGAGATTCCTCTAGCAAGCTTAGAGCAACGACTTACCCAATTAATCTCAGATCTTCAGATTCTTATTGTTTTTTAAAGGGGCATTTTGGGGTTTCTGGTTATTCTCAGTTACAAGTCACTGAGACTCCACCTGACAGCTGACTCCACCTACCTTACATCACTAGGTAAGGAGCTACTAACAACATCCAGCTCCATAAGGGGCTCAGCAGATATAAAAATCAGAATGAGTTCCCAAGATAATTTTCATAAATCAGTGCAAGGAGGGGTGGAGAAAGGCAAAGTAATAAAGCAAATTTGGTTTAGTAGTACGATTTGTTTAGTGCAATAGGATGGAAAGAAGACAAAAAGGGACCATGTGTGTGTTTGTTTATTCATTCCCCTTTCCCACTTGCTGCCAACTCATTTAGTCTTGCATTCTTCAACCCTGTATTTTGGTAATACACACTCAATTCTAACTTCTACTCGCACCTGTATGACTATGCAACTAAAGTAAAAATCTAAGCCAGTGTATAGAAAAAAAAAAAAGGAAACCCCCTCTTTTGGACATAAAGGGAGCTCAATATTAATATTTTACTATTTGGAGTTGTGTTTGACTGACTGGGTTCTTTAACAACTGACTTATTTAGTGACTATACATATACCTTCTTGTGACCTAAACTACTTAAAAATCTGCAGGTAAGTGGAGTTATAGAAATACAAAACCACAGTTCTCAGTGATATACCAGTTCTGAAAATCATTGCCTGTCCAGTCTCAAAATACCTGGAGAAAATGAACCCCTATGTTATTTAGCCTCTGCCTCATTCACTCCAGCTCAGGTACCTCTCTCTGCTCTGGCTGTAAGACTGTGGTCATTCCAAGCGCTACAGAATTAGTGCAAAAAGGAATTTATAAGACTGATGCAATTGTTGGGTGACTGAACTACACTTCCAAGACACCTTTCCCTCTCCACTGGTGAAAGAGGCAGCCATCTACAAAGCTGGAACCTTGCTTACACATGCCAGTTACAAATGTGATGTCAAATATGATGTCTCTGGACCACCTTATCGACTTTGTTGTGAAGATCAAAACACAGAACATATAATTTTAGATTGTAATCCCTAATCACATGCCACATTTTCTGCCTTCACCATAAGACAGTAACTCACTGAAAGCTAGTGCCCCAACTATACCTTTTTCAGTGCTTTAACTGCTGCAATCGTTTCCTACCTATGTTCTGCTCACCTTCATGGATGGATAAACAAGTTCATTTAGACCTCCAGGCTGGGAAAGCACCAGCTCTCACTATACCTTTTTGTGAACATCCCTCAGAGTCACCATGTTGTTTTATTATTTTACACAGAGGGATTTGAAGTATTTCAAAAGCATGAGTTGTTTTTAGAGTGACAGGAACTGTATACCCAGCCGGCAAATTTTAGTAAACAAGCCACTCAACATTCACTAAAATTCTGCTGTGAGCCTAGTCCTTTTTAAAGAGAGCTGGGCACTGAAAAACCTTTCATTTATGCCACAAAGCTGGCAGAAACTTAAAGTAAAACTGAGTTCAAGACAAAAAAAAAGCTAGAATAAAAAATGCCGTTTAGGAATTGTATTCAAGACCTGCACTTCTTGACACTAAGGGGGCTACTGAAAGAACTGACATTGATCAAACGTTTAATTTCATGGAAGAATGAAGATTCAGTTTAATTTACATTTTTGTAAATTTCTGTCACAGTAAAAGCATTTAGTCAAAAAGTGAAAGGTTGAACTGAAGTCAAATGTTATTTCTCTATTTTTAAATTAAGCATTTGATTTTTAATTCCTAAACAAGATTTTGTTTCAAAATGTAATAACAATAGTAAAAGGAATAAAGGAAAACATGTCCTTAAAACAAAAACACGTTTTAAAGCTCTGGTCTGTGTGAAATGTTTTGTGCTTGTTCTGCTAAAATACCAATATGTGAACACCGAACTTAAGTGCAAACCAGGAACCAGTTTCTGCCTCCCATTCTTCACAAATTCAGCTGTACTTTCTTGATTCAAATGTTCTCTGAAATGTTCACGTGGGTTGACAATAAACAAATGAAAGATCGGTGAACCCGTATCCCAAACTGCTTCAACATCTGATGATTTCCTGCCAAGTTTGTAACAAATTTACTCAATGCATTTTATTGCCTCTCGCTTTGTGACGGTCAGATGCTTTCTTTCCTTATCCTTATTTACAGGCCTAAATTGAAGTAGTAGTGTTTGGTTGGCACTGGTGTGACAAAACACGTTATTGCCTCTGTTCTCTGATGGCATAAAAAGATATGCTTGCAGCCAGGATTCTGGTGCAAATGGTCACAGAATGCTCAGTTTATTTGAGCTTCAGTGTTTAAAGTAGCTGTCTATAAACATCCATATGGGGAAATATGTTAACATATGGAAATCTAAGACTGTGAACACAGTTAAGGAAGACATCTTTAAAAATATTAATGACCTTTGCAGGAATTCCTGTATTACAAAATTTTCTGGAATTTAACATTAAAACAGGAATAAATTTATTTCTTAAAAGACTCCTATTTCAGAGAAAAGAATATGAACTGTATCCCCAAGTCATGTACTGCACCACAGTGGAATCTGAAGTTAAGAAAACATGTTGACTATCCCACCTTGTCATTGATCTTCATGGGCAATTTTGATGATATAACTTCAGTGTGTATATGTGTGTGTGTGCATATAAACATTTTATAAAGCATAAGGAATGAACAATTATGCAATACTAGGTAAAGTAGTTGACAAACAATCCAGCTTCAAGAGCCTAAACCAGAACTATACTAATACAATGGACTTACTTTATCTGTAAGGAAGGAATAGTCAACAATTTAGCATAGACATCCAGAATAGGGAGCATCAGAAAGTCACAGCTGCCAATACACACATCTCCTCATCCTTCCAATTTGCTGTCCTTGCTGTGAGCTGCCTGGCAGCTGGTGACGGTTCATGATGGGAGAGACAGCTTGTTTTCCACATACATTAGGGCACTTTGCCAGCAACTGTCATCAGTCACCTCCCACCTTCTCCTCCCAGCTTCCCTCTCCTTGCTTTCTATCACTTTTGTCTCCCTTTCCCACACTGCCCTTGCAAATAAATCACAGGGAAGAGCAGCAGTAAGGCACATATAGTTGTGAGATGCCTAGATAGCCCAAAGCTCAATGCACTCCCCAACTTTCTTATATCGCTCTGGAGGAAGGCATCCTTTCTGTTTCTTTCTGCCTCCTCATTTTGTATTTCCGTTAGTTCAGAGAATACCTTCGGGGAGAACTTCAGTACCAATCTCCTCTAGGCTACTTCTCAGGAAAAAATGTGTGTGAAGCCCAATCCATTTACTGTAAGAACTTAGCCAGAGATCTTTCTAGGCTGACAGTCAGCCCCTACAGCATGGCATGTCTCCGGTGATAGTTTGGGGGGTGTACACAATACACTTCAGCCATTATTACTTTTCAGCTCTGCAGATGTTTGCCCAGCCTTCTTTTTGTTGGATTGTTTTGAGAATTCAACTGTTATTCCAGTTCTAGGATGGAAATAAAAAGTGTCTCAGAAATGTCTGGGGGATTAGAAAGCATTTTTTGTGCAGGTCCTCAAAGAACAATCTTTAGAAGCACTCAGTTTCTTCAACAGTAAATAATAGATTTTCTACAAGCTGCGCATCATTCCACTAGTGTAGTAATCTTCTCTTTTTATTTTATCTCTCATTCCTCTGGAATAACAGGATTAACATGAATCCTGTTAGCAATTCTTAAAATAACTATGTATTTTCAGGACCTCTATATGGCATCATATATCCACTTGTGACTGTCCCAGAAATAGCATGGAATATTTATTTGGTTTACCTGCTGACTACCCTCACTGTGCACAAGGTCCCTTACTATTATTCCCTCATTAATATCCATATATCACTTAGTATATTTTGCACCAATTTTTAATGTTATTTGAAACAAATGAATTTTCAACAGCTTTTCTCTTGCTTGGGAGACTTGACTTCTAGAGCAGCTGACAGGCTGGAAACATTGACAGTATTCACAATTCTTTAAATTTTTCTGAGAATGTTAACTAATTTACGCACAAAATGGCTCTTCAAATGTATCTAGTGCTTCTTTTCAGGTGCCATCATTGTAAAAACTGAAAAATCTCTCCCTGTTATGCCAATATACTGAGCTAATGTGTGGAACCTGTCTCCCTCCAGTGGCATCTCACACTAGCCATAAAGTCTAATATTAAAGTGTAATTAGAGTTTCCCTGACACTCAGATGATGTCTCTCCATTGCCAAGGTTGCTAAGGGGTTGCAGGGATAGCTGGAAGAGATTTCATGTGGCCTAGAAGCCCCAGGGAAATTACGAAATGACCCCATTCTTTCAACAAGTCTCTTCTAACTGCCAAAATCTGCTGTTGCCTGCTCAGCTTGCTGTTGCTTGTGTAGCAATAGCAAGAAACACAAGGAAAAACCATGGGGAGAAGGCGGCAAACTATCTGTTCAGGGCTTGAAATAACTCTCCAGAGCAATAACCGGACTTCTGAAACCATATTTGTGACATAAAAAGTAATAGTCCCAATATTATGCTGTTGAAAAAACCAGTTGTATATTAAGGCATAAAGGTATGCCATATTCACTCATATACACCAACAGTTTAGCAATGACACATGAAATTTAGGTTGTGCCTTTCCCACAGCATGCTTAAATATACCTAAAATCTTTGCACCATGTAATGACTTGTGCAGGGAACAAACACTAAGCTGTTCCATGCATTAGCAGAGAGTAATTTTTTGTCATAGGAGACGACCTTGAATGTCTTCAGCCCATGCCTTTTGAAATGTATGTGCCCAGTCACTGCAGTACAGATTCACAGCGAGAGAGTAATATGTATGTTCCTTTGAGCACGACAAATGAAATGTGCTACCAGGCTTGCCTTCAGGCTTTCTTTGGGAATAGGGTCTGTCCCAGGAGTGATTTATGGCCTTGTTAAACAACCTCTGCCCTTTCAGCAAGAATACTGCATTACAGCAATTTTCTGGTCTTCCTATTCTTTAAAACCACATAAACAATTCGTAATGTGAAAGCCATTAATTCAATAGTTCCTCCCTGTGGAGATTATAAACTGCATTGCAGGGCAAAATATTTCTAAACATCATACCAGTCTATATTCTGTGCTTACCTTACAATTTAAAATCTCAGTAATTTGTAACGATGGTGAAAACGGCAGACTTTGAGAAGAATTAATTCTTTTTCAAGTTTAAATTTAAAAAGTTTAAGTAGGGGATTACTATTTAACAGCAACATGAGAACCTCACAATCAGCAGCAACACTTTTTTTTTTCATAGAAAGAATGATTTGAAATTTGGTTTCCATATCAAATGAAGAAAGACTGTTTGTTCAAAGATGCATGTGTAAAGTGGGAGTTGTAGTTATATAGATAGTAAATTCAGCTAAGAATTTTCATACCTATGACCCTTGTATGAATTTCTGGCATTTTGCTCCTAAATTTACTGCAAGTCACATTCGTGTGTATTGCAACTGCCTGGTTCAGAAAGTGAATACCTGATGAAGCAAACAATACAGAGAATGGGAAGAAATTGGTAGGAAGAAGAGTAAATTCCATAGCTATTAGCAGAACTGCATGAGTGTGATTGGAACTGGACATCTTCCTCCTTTCATTACTACTATTTTTTCCCAGTTAATGGCTGCACAAACTCTCATAATGGTGAAAAATGGAGTAAATTGCTGAAGGTATTACTAGACTTAGTGGTATCAAAAGGCTGGTAAGATTTAGGACATGTGACCTGACTCTGAACCCTTTCTTCAAGTACTATACTTAAAATCTAGGCTTACCATCCAGTATTGAACACGTTCTGTGAAGGAAGTTTCTCATTGGACTGCAAGTTTCTCACTTGTCACATTCCAAACAAATAAAAGCATCAAAATATTCTCCAGCAATTAAGTATCATTTCATTGCCAACAAATGAAAATCCCTAGATTTCAAGTTTAAGGATTACTATGCTTAGATAGATACAGTACAGGTCTAAAATACACAACTTAGGAACCCATACAGTTCCTTTGATTTTCTGAGGATGAAACCACCCAAAAATGAAATCACGGGGGTTTTTTTGTGTTGTGGTTTTTTGGTGTGTGGGTTTTTTTTGGTTTGTGGGTTTGTTGGGTTTTTTTTGGTTTTTTTTTTTTTTTTTAATAAAGAAAACAGAGCCCTAACACTTCCGTTCAAATGCAACGGTTTCCTCCACTTACTAAGCTAGGAGAGAATGTTTATTTTCTTCTGCCTTTGAAAACACAGGTTTCATTCGGCCTCAAGGTGGCGATACAAGTGTGATAGTTGCTGGCTTCCAAGGCTGCTTGTACTAAAATCGAATCAATCTGCATTATTTCTTCTGCTGCTAAGGAAAGAGTTCTTGGTAAAGAAACAGAGTGGCATTACTGCTGCAGCTCTCATCGCTAAAACAACTCTGCATTATCAAACATTGGAAATAAAAAAATTAAGGGAAGGTAAATCCTCAAATACTTTTCCTGTTTAGATCTTCAGAACAGGATTTAAGAAGATATTATCTCTGCACCTATAAGTATTCCCAAATGTCTCTCATACATATGTATATTATAATTAGCCTAATTGGATAGCAATTGTTTACAGCTTTGGTGAATAGCATCTTTTTTAAAAGTATAATTCTATGCATATGCTCAAACATACTAAGATGATGTTCAGGAAGGAGTGAATAACTAGCAAAAATAAACTCGTGCTAACCTGAAAATTAAGGAGTTTTTAATGAAAGCTACAATTTTCAGGAAAAAAAAAAAGAAGTGTATTTAGTCTAAGTGATTTTCTACACACAAAAAAAAAAAAAAAAAAAAAAAAAAGTTTTCCCTGAAACAAATATCTGATGTACTAAAATATTCTTGTTCTCTGTAAACACACAGATCATGAAAACTTAACCTAAGTGCCACACAGGAAAATGCAGGAAGAAAATTTTTGAGATGGGGCAATGTAAGGAAAAGAGTCATATTTCTACTAGAAGACTTATTTAGTGTAAGGGTTTTTTCAGGTTAAGTTGATGCTCATTGCTGTGCATTCATATTTTGGTACTTATTTTCAGGAAGGGTAAGAAGGAAGATACAGTAAGCTACAAGCCAGTCAGCCGAATTTCAGTCCAGGGAAATTTATGGAAAAAGTCCTACTGCGCAGACTACCCATTGCAAGAGTACCCATAGAAACACCTGGAAGCTCTGCACAGTGATGGCCACCTAATAGTTGAACTCATAGCTGAGCTGCTAGAGGTGAACCATAGAAATGTGTCTGCCATCAAAAGTTTTATTGCAAATTTAACACTTTCTCACTACAAATAAAGATCAGAGAAATTTAGAATCAATCTTGTCATGGCTCAGATTTTCCTGTGCCTTATATGTGATTTGCCCGGTCATTCATTTATCATGCTTAACATCCGCATAAGAGTATGTCAGAGATAAAGTACAACCTGTATTCTTTCCACATAGAAATGTATTCTCACGTGCAATTCAGTCACAAAACCCAGATTAAATTTGTTTTAGATTTTGGTAAGCACCAAATGTTCAGAGGAGAGTGCAATTCTGATTATGTTGACATGTTCAGCCCTACAGATGCTATAATGAATACCTTCATTAAAACAATATATATTTTTTTAATTTAAAAAAAAAGTACCTCAGCCAGTTATTGGCATACAAGCATACAATAAACAAGGCGGCTTTATTTTTATTTTCCTTCTCATTTTAAGAATCCACTGCTACAGCAGGGTTTAAATTTACATGCGTGTGTTTTCCATATCATTAACCATAATATTAATCCTTGATACGCCTTGATCCATCAAACTAGTACGTCTGCTAGTCCCTAACCAATTTAACCTCTTCCATGCACAAATGTTTAGAAAATCCCATTACGAAGAATAAAATGTTTACCCCAAAAAGGAGCAGTGAGTGCCACAGGCAAGCACAATTACATATTAAATTACTTAAATTTGTTGAGGGACAACCAGAACCATACTCTGAGTCAAATTTGCACACAAAACCCATAACAATCCTATTAACTTGGTAAAAATAATTCTTTTATGTGAGTTATAACTCAGGAAAGACTCCATATTTAAGCTATAAACAGCACCTGCATCTTCCAGATTGGGGCAGAGGGACCTATTTCAAGCCAATTTGAGCATGAAGGCTATACAGACCTTATTGTTGATGAAATGAAGCATTTCTGAAGCTTAAATATAGTACTCCACTATTATAATGAAAAGCGATTGGTATGAGCTCTACAGATACACAGGACAAAAGACAGCATTTTCAGACCAAGAGGATTCGGTCTGCTGAAAAGATAGAATATAAAAATGAAATAGAGAACACAGCACTTGAAAGCTAAGAGGAACTGAAAAGACAGATGAATAGCTGCTTAGAAAGCTATAACGAACCATGGAATGCAAATTGCACAAAGACAAAAGATTCAAGAACTTCAAACTAAAGTGAGCCTTGAAGAGAAACTTAATTTATTTAATCCACAGTAAACATAGTTGGCACTGTGGTTCAAATACCGCTCTCCTAATACAGACACAGTAGTCTCCCTGGAACATTATTTAAACCTCCAACTGAAGAGGAAAACAACTTCTGCTAGTACACATGCATTATGCTTCAATATTGTAGAGTAAATCCAAACAAACAAGAGTAAAGATGAAAACTAGAAGCACAAATGTCAAGGTTACTTCAGTTATCTTATATTTGCTTCTTGGCAAAAACCTCTAGAACAAATTGAGAAGAGGCTTATGGAATGGGGTTTTTTGATGTGAAAATTAGGGGGTTTGAACATTATTAAGTTCTGCATTTCCATGAAATGTAAAATTTTATGTATCTATCTTGTTACCATTAAAACTTGCAACAAAGCTGAAATAATCCCATCTTTCCCCCCCCCCCCCCCCCCCCAATATAATGAGTCGTGCCAAATTCCATTTTAGGATTGAGAAGCCAAACTTCCTTTATTTCTTGAAAATTGAACAGGGATCCCACCCATAACTCAGAAATCTTTCTTCAAATATTGAATTGATTAGGCTCAACAAAATATTTCAATTTCAATGAAACAGCAGGTTTTCAGCACAAAAATAACTCTCTCAAACCATTTCATCACGCATACCAGAGTTAAATTACCTCACAATCTCTGTTATGGTCTGCTCTACTTCAGCTTATTTCCTACAAAAAGGTGCTTAAAATACTAAGGCAAGCGCAAGTCTCATTGAAACGGAGAAGAAAGTTGGCTTGTTGAAGGAATCCGTTAAGCCTTCCCAAAAGACGTTCCAGTATCAGCTGAGCGATATGTATGGGACAACAGATACATGCACACGTGTCTGAAGTGCTTTGTACTTCACAGACTGCTTAGACTAATACTATGTGCTTTGGAAATTGTCATGGCAACAATGTATTTCCTTACAAATGGAAACAGTACAGTAAATAGGCATATAAAACCCCCTTGTAGCCTGACAATAATGTTGCTTAAGCTTGCATGCCCTCCTTCAATAACAAACAGAAGCAAGGGTGTCAGTGGCACGTGAAAAATCCACACGCGGGGCAAAATCCTGTTAACAGGCGGCTCACGCTGCTGGACAAGTGAAGG
The DNA here is from genome assembly GCF_011004875.1 of Balearica regulorum gibbericeps. Taxonomy (NCBI): domain Eukaryota; kingdom Metazoa; phylum Chordata; class Aves; order Gruiformes; family Gruidae; genus Balearica; species Balearica regulorum. The sequence goes on from NC_046193.1 coordinate 3,421,788, forward strand.
AATCAACATGGAAGGAGCAGGACTACCTCCTATTCACACCAGGCCGGTAGGCTTCACAGGTGGAGGAATCATCACGGTGGAGTACAAGGAGAAAGTACTCAGCAAACACTTTCTGTTAAGGCAGAACCCCACAGCGGGGTGAAACACTACTTAAATTGGACAAAAATGAACAGATGCCATCCATGTTCTCAGATAAGCATATAACAGTCAAATTTCTTGTCTCTGTGAAAATGAGTTAAGACACACGGGGTCCACTTCAAATTGGACTGGCTAGCTATATTTACTACAGTCTGATTCTATTATAAGTTGCAAACAAATAACCGGGAGGGTGTCAGGGAATCCTGTTGTTTTTCTCTACTACTGTGCTAATTTCTCAGGTGAACCGAGGCCACCTCTAAGTGAGCTCGCTGTTGGAAAGACACAGCACATCACTGACGTTCTAACACCACTTCCACAACGCTTTTTTCACTTCCCATCTAATCCAACATAGAACGATGGAAACATTGTTAAGTCCAAAAGTGGCAACATGATTAAACTTTCATCTAAAATTTTCAATATTTTAAATGAATCCTTCTTCCTAGCTGTTTTTTTCTGCAGAAAAAAATACTTGTTTAAAGTGAACTTTACATGAGTCAGTCATTTCAGACACTTCAAGGAAGTACCTGAAGGGTCCCCCCATTGTCTCTTGAAAAAAAAAAAAAAATTCTTTTTCAGTAAGCAGAAGTTAAAAAAAAATTATGCTGACATATCTTCAGTAAGCAGATTTTAAAAATTAATTTTGACAAATATTCCCAAACTTCCTTTCTATCTCCATCTTAGCATTCACTTAAATAGTGTAATAGCCTTAGGAGTAGCACCGTATAATGTCTTTTACATTGCCAAACCAGATAAGTAAAATGCTGTCTGCAACCTGTTGGGTTTTGTAGAGCTTGTGTCATTTTCCCTCTTTGATATCAGATAAATGATAAATAATAACTGTTTTATTGTACTCATCTGTCACTGAAAAAAAATCGACTTAATCCAGTATTTCCATGTTCAACTCTAATCTGGAAGCAACAAAAAACCACACAGTTCCTGGTTTGAGTACTGCATTCCTCCTTGATTGCATATAGAGACTTTTGCTTCAAAGACAACAATCATCTGAATGATTAGTATCTCTATTAATCTTGACTGAGATTTAGCTTTGGAACGAGCAAAGAACCGTAAAATGGACAAGTCTTAGTTAAAGTTGTTCCCATTCAAACCAGTGGCAATGCTCTTGCCCCTCCATGGCAACTGAATACTTCTGAAAATTCTGATTTATCAACCAAGGTATTTTTCTGCTAAAAGAACAATATATTCCAACACATGTAAGCCGTGATGGCTTTAAAGCCACAATTCCATAATTCCAAACCTCTAACAAAGAACAACTATCCAGCAATCACCTGTATTCAAACTTGAAAATCAAGAAACTCTTGCAGTTTTTCCCAGTCAGAGAGGAAAATAAATACATGGACCATGGTCCTACCTGTGGGTCCGACAGTCGAGAAAGGTCAGGGTACAAGTAGAATTTTATCCCCTCGGAAGCACCTGGTAACGTTACTCCACGAATCAGAAGAATCATCAACATGATATAGGGGAACGTGGCTGTTACATATACAACCTAGCAAGAAGAAGAAAACATCAGAAAAATATTTTCTTCCAACTGCAAGAAAACTGTCTCATTTCCAACATCCATTTTGCTGTTAGATAAAAACCAAATCATTTTCTGGAGGAAAAGTGCTTGTGATGCCCTTGTTCATGCAGGTGAATTTTGTCCTCTAAACATATTCCCTTCTCAACTACATATGACTTGCAGGAAAGCTCAACACTTTTTTATAAAGAGATTGGGAAGCACTCTTTAAGTATATTATTTACTCTCTCTTTGTGAGAGTGGACCAGACACCACCATACTACAGCGTACCTGTGTACTATTCCACATACTATTCCAAACACAGATACAAGGAAATTGACTCATAAAAGCAAGTAGTTAATTGCATTATATGTTATGTATTACATAAAACCATACGCAATGAATTCTCAGAAACCTAGTAATTACTAAACTGTCATCTCATAAGACTGCTTTGCCTGCATATCTCTGAGGAATAAACATTTCATCAAGCCTAAAGGTTAAATGCTATGTGTATCTCCTTGCAAATTGCAATAGTACCCTTATAGTGCAAAGTACCTTCAGGCAAGATTTCTGAAGCACTCAAGCCCAGCAATTTCTGTTTTCACATATATGGCCATATTTTTTTCAGAAATCAGTTTGTGCTGTGCATGGGGATCTACTAAGCTTTTCTGGAAACCTGCAAGAAGTCACGTTTTTCAAAGGAAAAATTGAGCAGAACTGATGCCATTTTATAATCCTGAGATCAGTATATAGCTATTCAAACTTGGAGATGGATGAAATGATAAATTCCAAGTCACTATAAAGATTTCCTTTAAATAATGACATACCTTAAACTTAACTGTCCATAATTCTCTATAGCCATTCTCACCTGTGCAAAGTAGGTATAAAATATCCTAATATGCAATATTACTCTTATACATAAAATCATAGAATGGTTTGGGTTGGAAGGGACCTTAGAGAGCCCATCTAGTTCCAACCCCCTGCCATGGGCAGGGACACCCTCCACTAGACGAGGTTGCCCAAAGCCCCATCCAACCTGGCCTTGAACACTTCCAGGGAGCGGACATCTACCTTGCGCAGTTCAAAATTACTTAAGCTGCAAGAATGGGGAAAATCATTGGTGAAAAATATAGTATAGCCCTCAAAAATATGCATTTTAAATTCAATAGTTCATTACCTGTCTCATGGCTATGTAAATGAAAGAGATACATGAGAGAATGTACCCATGAAAGGTTTCTCAAACACATTTTCATGACCAATTAACTGCATCTTGATTTTCAGATCATCTTGAATATTTAACCCCAGACATGCAATCATCTCACGTGTGCCTCAGCTGCTACACTCAGAAATCACATGGCAGATCCTCGAGCATGTCCAGCTGCCCAAGACATATTTAGACACTTCACTCTCACTGACCTTAACAGGAGATAAGCATCTATGTACCTTTCAGGTGTCTTATCCCTTTTGAAAATACAAGCCATGATTTTCCCAGGAAATGGAGACAAACATTGTATTCCTACAGGTCTCAGAAGCCTGAACTGATGAATTCATAGGTCCATAAAATGCAAAATGGAATCCCAGTGCTTACCTTTATCATAATAGACTATTAGTGGAAATGCAAAGTGATATGACTGAGTTCAAATGGACCTTGTCTCAAAGAGACTTCTCTCCACATTTAGGCTTCGTATAAAAATGGATCTTCAGTTAATGAGAAGTAAAAAAAGAAACACATGGAATGGACATGGTCCTGCTCTGACTCTTATACTGGGTGAAAAGGACAAAATAGCCAGCAGCTGTTTTTTATGTTTTTGTATTTAATCCTTTGCCAGCTATTTTTCTCTACTTCTTTTAAATCAATAGTTGGTTTTAATAGGGGATAGTCAGTAGACATAAAGATTTGATGACATGGAAGGTATTGCACCTGAATATCTGTTATAACATTAAAGCATAACGTTTCACTGCATCATGATTCATTAACTACACTGGTCTGCAGCCTGCTATCTCACTCAGCCTGCCACGGCCTTGAAACATTTTACACCAGTGAACAATTTTGTACAAGCAGACTTCTTCCCAGGTTCCTTTGGGTGTATTTCCTCACTGGGCTCCATCAAGGAAGAGCTGAAACCACTCATCCCTATGCCCAAGAGAGGTCAGGTAAAAGTACCCTTGTAACAGCAGTCTGCAATCCAGGCTTGTAGAGTTAAACTTCATGGTTTTCTGCTCACTTTTCCAATGCTTTCCACAGCCCATCCATGCGTATTACCACTGTTGCAAGTACTAGAACCACAACCGCTAGCATATTTTTTTATCACCAGGGTAGTTGTGCCTCAGCTTTAGAGCAATGAGGACTCTTCTTCCTTTCTGGTTACCATGCAGAAAGAGGATATAAATAGAGCGCAATTGGCTCAGTACTTCTGGCAATAAATACTAATGCAGATCTCCAGAACGACAATGAAAGAGATGCCAAGGAAGCATGTGTGGGAAAGATACACCCTTCCTGAGCCAACTGACATTTGTTGACAATTTCGGTGTTAGTGCTCATACAGCTAATGAGGCTGCTAAAACTGCAAGCTTCTCTTGTATCACAACAGGGACGTGCATTGTGTTCAGAGAGGGGAGAGAAGGCCACTGCTCGTAGGTGGTGTTCAAGTCTCCCAGTATGTTGAGCCACCTAATTCCATGGCATCCAGTACAGCAGTTGCTCGCTTTATCATGCTTTGCTAGAGCTCGTGAGGTGAGGGAGGATGGGGCATTTTAGAAATCAAATGCCATTATTAGTTTCGTCATCACATCTGTAGGCATTAAAAGTTTCCTGAATTGTTTTCTTTTCTTTCAACACATCAAACCTCTCTGAATGTAAATGTGAACACAACTGTTTCTAATTGCACTGCATCCTGTTTTAATTGACTTTAATTGCTTGGTATGTTAATTTGCATTCCAATGCTCAAAATGCTTTTTTTAAATCCTAGTCAGACCAATGCCAGTGTTTAAGCAGTTGGAAACAAAATAAAAATTTCTGGCATGCTAGTTTTTGCACCAAGTTCTCCTACTACAATAGAATTGAAAGACAAATTTACAAAGATATTTAGACATACAACTTTGTGGAAAGGCACCTACTGGGATGCCTAACAGCTCTTAAGCATACTTAGGTGCTTAACTGAAAGTACATTAGGACCAAAGATCCTGAGAATAGACTGCAATGAACTTTAAGTACCAAGCACTGGAACTTTACATACCAAAACCTTAAGAGACTTAGATGTCTGTGTCACTCAAGGCTAGTTATAAAGATATCTAGATATCTATGCAATGATTTCATGAGTAAGGCACCATAAAGATCTTGAGAACTGAACTAGCTGCCAGTTTGCATCTTTTCCTACCTAAGTATCTTTAAAGTGCAAATACGGGTACATAGCTTCAAATTTGGCTACTGGGACTGTTGAACTTCTTATCCTAAATGAAAAGACGCTTTTCTGAACATTCCGGCCAGACGATGCCACAGAGGTTCAAGTGAAGGTGACTTGGCTTGTGAGAAAATGTAGAAATACATGATAAATCTGTGGAGAATAAGGAAGAAGCCCTGCATGCAATGAATTGAGCCATGCACCCACAGAAATCTAGAAGCCTAAAAACAGATTTCTCTGGCTATGGCTACTACAGAACACACCAGCCTGATGTTCACACTCTTCCTCACAGCAGCTTCTTAGCAGGGTGAGTCATGAATAGGAAGTAGTGAACTTTAATCCTTTGCTTGGCTCTTGCTGAGAACATAACTGAACTAGAATTCAGTGAACAAAACATAACATTCTGAGGCTAGGAAGTTGAGGGAATTCTTTCCTGCAAGCTGCGATGTTCGAGTTTGTTTGCACTATAATGACCCAATTGCATTTTATAAATGGAATAAAAGTGTTTTGTTTCACCTGATGCTTCAGAAAATTACTGGCTTGCTAATCCCCTTCCCATAAAGTCCCCTCTTGCTCCATTAGGCTATAAAAACAAGGAGTATCAATGCAAGAATTGGCAGAAATTTGCCAAAACTCAATATTAGAAGAGTTATATGGAAAATAAGACTTGACTCCATGCCCTGCTCATCCTTATCTTTCATTTAGTGTTTTCAGCCTATTGACTAGCCATTTAGCCTATTCATTTAGTTGACACTGACCAACTTCCTTTGTTAAGAGGAGACTGATGAGCAGTCTTCAGATCTTGGTGACATACAAGGTTTGTCTGCCCAGGACAAATGAAAGAAAATTATGCCCAGACTGCAGTACACTCCCGTGTGAAGAAACAGCTTGGGAACCAAAATTTCACTACCTGAGTGATGTGGCAGGGAAAAGAGTAATTTTTATCCTTCTTTACAGTGTTGATGCAGAAGAGCATATTAGTACAACTATAGAAATATAATTATCTTACCACTGTCTGGCAGCTCTGTATCTTTGTAGATACACATACATAATTGATATTACCAATTTGGGCATGATTTCCATGAAAATTTAAAAAGAGTTCTACATGCCGTGGTTAACCCAGGCATCTTGGTTCCACTAATATTTTTCCAGTTTCACAAATTCTAACTTCCTAGATGTTAACAGCAGATAATGCTACAAAAGATTTTCTTTTTCAACCACCATGGTATACTGTGAAATATTCCATGCAGCATTGTTTGAAAAAGTCTTTTGCTGATATGACACTATAGCATCTACGGACATAGAAATGACAACTGAGAAGAGATATTTTCAACATTAATTGGATTTACAAGAAAAATGGTATAAGACAGTATAAAGGAATGACTGCTAATTCACAACTTTTTAAAAATGTGTGTCAAAAGGGGGAAACAAAATTATAGATCTACCTATATTTTAAAGCTAAAATTTCATATGCAGAAAAAGAAACTAAACCAAAAACCCAACAGAATACCAGATGATGGATTTGTATGAAGTATGATTGGGATGGTGGTGGGCGGGGAGAGAGAATCAGCAAAATGGCTCATTTTGCTATTTTCTCTGTGTTTTACAGACTTATTAGCATCATCTTCTGTTTGTCTTGTTTGTTTATCCACAGAGGGAAACTTGCTCCAGAATAATCTCATGAACGGTCCTTAACCAGGTTGCTTACAAACTGCAGAATTTCTTCTAAGCTACTAATGAATCATATGTGAGTCCAAAAAGTTTCACTTGGAGTAGAAAGAAGTTAAAAAACCAACAGGTAAGAAAATTTAATAAGATTTGAGAGCTCAGAAATAAGTATCAAAGAGGAAAAATCCACTGGGAATGCAAGATGAGCTAGAAAATAGGAGCCAGGAGAGGACACTTTTCCAGAAGAGGAAAGTATGTAAGATTAAATGCACAGTGATGATAGGAAGCAGAAGATTCTACATGACATAATAGCAGAAAGGAATAAACAATTCTAATACCACATCACGCTGAGTTCATTGACTGGGACACAGAAAAATCTCTATCTCTCAGAGAGCTGTAAGTCCTTATTTTTATCCATGTGGTGGTAAAGGCAATAAATAAGTAAACAAAAGTCTGAGTCAAGCTGAAACAGTTTCCTTTACAAAGAAATGAAAGCTCAACTCCAAAATTCATTTTGAGTCAATACAAAAATATTGCATTTCGTTCAATTTTGGTTTGGCATTCTTTTTACTGAATGGGTGGAAGGGAGATCTCTCTTGACTGAAAAATGCTTTAACAACCCAAAGGCATTATTTATAAGCTTCATTTCAAAATTAAAAAATGGTTTTAAAATGTTTGTTTCCTATTTTTTTCACAAGAATTATTCGTCACATTGGGTCTGACTTTATGGACCTGTCAGCACTTCTCAAATTCCATTTCAACAACATCATCCGTGTTCAAAAAACTGCCTACCTGTAGCCAAAAGTTCCAAAAGAAGGGGAGGAAAACTATGGAAGAAGCTTTGACTCAGTGCTGAGGACTCTAGTGCTCCAATAGCCTACCATGCCAACCCAGGAATACAGCTCAAATTGGAAAGCAATGAAAAAGTACCAAAGGCAGACAATATCAGTGCACTGCAGCAGCTCACGTTCCTGGCTGAAGTGAGTGAACAATTCACTTAGATGATGAGCTGTTTCTCCCCATAAATATTCCTTAAGCAGCATCCAGTTTTCTAAATGTGTGTTACTTCAAATTATTTCCCATGTAATTACCACAGCTGGCTTTGTTTCCAGATTGCCCAGGACCACTGAAATAAAGATCTGTCTTATTTCTGCTAAAACTGCTCTTGAAGATAGTCAGTTATTTTGATGGTATCCACAGGCCTCATATTTAATAATAATTAAAAAAAAAATACTGCCTAGATCAAACACAAAGCTAGATTTCCATGTATTTGGGTAAAAAATCCCTAATTTAACAGATACTGCTGCCCCAAAACATTCATTTGTTAAACTACCAATAGAAAACAAACAGAAATGGTCACAAATATAGCTGGAGAGATTTCAAGACAATTATCTTGGAACATAACTGTATCTACACTGCAGAACTGGTGCACTTCACACCGCACTCCCAGCAACATCCCAGTTCATTGGTTATCCCTACTTCTTAACTCAGTGTTTGAATACAATGAAAGGGGGCAAAACTCCCCACATCTCCTTCAGAAAGAAACCTTGCTACGTGAGTAGAAGGGAAATTCAGTGATTCTGCAGAGACTGCCCAATGCATACAACTGGAAAACACAGACCAAGAAGTGCTTGTTGGAACAGAGTTTGCCCTCTGTGCAGACATAATCAGTAAAGCCCAATCATGGGGACTGGACCACACAAAAGTGACTGTATAACATGTAGAATCAGTTAATTTTATTACATTATTTAAATCAATTACGTGAGCACCTGCATTTAAGCACTAAATAATGGTAAATGCAGATAACTAGATTCTTTCTTGAACTGATCATAGGCATGCACATCTTAATAATGACCTAATCGCTTCCAAAGAATGTGCCAACAGCTTCTAAAAAAGTGGGACTGATCATAGTAAATAGGCTGAATCCTGAAAGAATGTCTTTAAATCACAGTTCCATATGTTTCAAGAATCTATTCAAGTCTGAATAGGCCTTGGTCAAATTCATAGTAAAATTTGATTCAGGGCATCAGGAGAAGAGACTCACATTATCTAGGTTAAGGCTCATAGGAAACTATTTGCATGGTTACCCTAATTTAGACAGTCTACAAATCAATGCATAAGTCTATAGCAGTTTTTGGGGACCCTGCTCTGAAGTGTACAGAAAGATTCACTAGGGAATCCACGCAATGCTAACCTTGGTGGCCTGAACAGGGACACTGCCTGAAGTAAGAAATGGTGAGACTGTTAGTCATACTGTTTCATCAATGCTGCAACATTTTTTTCTGTCATTACGTGCCAAAGGAGGAGAGCAGGCAGACTTAAAATACCTATAGTAAGTACAACCCAGAGAAATCTCAGGAACTGAGTGCAATGACATGCATCCTCCCAGTGCTGTTGTTCCTCAGTCTCCAAAATTTGTGTCCAAACTCAATATTCATCCTACACTTACCAACTGAGTAGGTTGCCTGAGTGTCCTCTGAGGAGTTATGTTGATAAAAAAAGTAAAGGATGCAACAATTCTAAACGCCAACATGCCTAAGAGTGTGCTATCCATTTGTTAGAAAATGTGCTTGTCATATTGTTAATATATTGTTAATACACTACCAATGCAAAAATTCCAACAGCTGTAAAAACATTACATCCAAAATAATTCTGTGAAACAAGGGGAGGTCTGTAGTGTAATTTTAAAATTCAGAAAGTTGCAGAAAACCAAAATGAGCACTACAATCTGGCAAGCAGATACAGTTCTAGCAGTGTAAATACAAGAGAAGCAATCCGATGGTAAAATCAGGGTATTGTTGTCCCTAGTACCTACAGGCTGTTGTAGGGTTTTTTTGTTTTGTTTGGGGTGGTTGTTTTGTTTTAGGTGGGTTTTTTTACCCTGAAGAGGCTATTGATTTAAATTCATTATTTTATCTGCACCATAAATCGGCTAGCCTCGAACTAGAATGGCAAATGAAACAATGGTATCCTATAACTATGAAAATCTAAAAGAGTAAGGTTAATTTATTGTGTTGGTTAACATTCAAGTGCACAAAGAGGAAGACCTGCCCTGTGGTTGTGGGCAGGGAGAAGACAACTGATTGGGAGGAAGCAAACTTCAGCATCTTAGCTAAGCTCATCACTGCAAGCAAAAGTGTTTATGTAGAGCTCCCATCAAGTAGGGAATTTGCAGAGCCACAAATATCTCAAAATCAAAGACTGCTATTTAATCAAGTAAAAGTCAACTTTAAAAATCAATCAGGAAGAATTTTAAATATAAATTAGGACTAATTAATCAACTGAAGGTTGTTTTTTGGTTGTTTTTTTTTTTCATTTTGAAAAGGTCTTTAAAAAGTTCAAGCTTTTATAAATCAAAGCTGTTCCTTTTTAGATCCTTTCAGGATGTTCAGACTTCTGAATGCCATCTAGTTTGCCTTTATACACAACAAGCCAGATACTGGTATTAGTTGAAAAACATGCACAGATAACTCAATTTTGCTTAAAAAATATTTAATATGGGATGACTATTCCTGATATAGGACAATCCAATTTGTATGAAAATAATTTACAGCGGGTCAGAATTATCCCATACTAGCACCTGAATTTCCAGTTTTGTTACTGAATTTACACTGGCAGAAATGGGGAACTGATAATGCACTAGATGAATTTGATTTCTTAGCTACTCCAGACATGCCTTCCAGCTCTCACTGAAGGCACCTGTCAGGTTCTGACATATTCTAGAAATGTTTAACCTGTAAAGCAGATAAAGATGCAAGGGTCAGAACAGGACAGGAGATTATTTTTCTGTCACACAAAAATTTGTACGATCTTAAATCTGCACTGGAATGAACTCAAAATTTTTGTCCAACTCATTCCTCCACTCCAAAGGACAGTAAAGGTTTGTTTGCCCTCTGACTGCTTGCTGGAGAACACGAAGCTGGGTTTTCCAGATGAGTGTTGTCCTCATGTAACTACTAGCTGCTCTGAAGAATGACTAGTTTCAGTGAATCAACATTTTCCAGTGAAACAGAGCTTTACCAGAACATTCCTTATCAACTCCAGCTTAGATTGCTTGCTTGTCCTGCTTGATTTTCCCCCCACTTGTCTTTAAAAACCCCCCAAACCTCAAACAAAACAAACAAAAAAACCCCCACAACACCACAACCCCCCCCCCACAAACAAACACACACTAAAGAAAAAAAAACAACCTGCATGCAGTCTGGAAAGTGGATACAATACTATCTACCAAAAGGATTAGTAGGTGAGGTCTCCTGGCTAGAGCTCCTCCTTCTTCAGGTAGCCACAAAAGGTAAAAGATGCCAGTCAGCAAAGATCAATAGAGCAATCAGGGTGTACTCTCTGCATAAAGGCCTTGACTGGGAAGGAGGTAAGAAGAGAATCGGGCACTGTAGCCAGCATATGAAAAGTCATCAAATAAATGCATGACTACATTAGAAATTTTAAATAATTGCAAATATTAAAACCATGAAACATCAATACAATAGGAATTAGGAATTTCGCTAGAACTTTGCACCAAAACTAGTCACACATGAGCCTTTTTTTGATATGCAGTCTATCAATCTTCCAGGCACTCAAGCAGATATGTTAGCGGCCATCTCTGAAAGATTTATCAGTCAATTCTGAAGTTTTCTGAGAGCACCACGGCATTATTTAACCTTGTACAGTAAATGCTGGGGAAAAAAGTGATTTGTAAACAAGTAGGCAAAAAAGGCACTCCTATAGCATACTCATACCTCTTCTTTCTTTTGATATTTTTGTGATCATGAAACTGTCTCGTGAATTGGATTACATGACCTTTAGAGGTACCTTCCAAGTAAAACCATTCTATGATTCTATTGGGAAGTTCAGGAACTTCATAGGATAATAAAGAGGTTATTGTTCATTATTGGAAAAGGTGTGTGTTTGTCTACCCATAGGATGACAGACAAATTTCTATCGTTCACTGAGAAATATAGGCCCTTATCACCGTGGTGACAGCTGAGAGATGTATTCACCATAAAGCATTTACACTACTACTTGTCTATTTAGTATAATCATTATAACAGACATATAATAAATAGCCTTGCCATCTAAACTAACAAGTATCCTTATCATCCAGACCCTAATTCTACCCATTTTCATTCCCTATGGCTACTACATCTATTATAATGCTGTTAGTCACATCTTCATTTTATACTTAAAGGTTTATTGCACTGTAATTTCCCTACTGAACAGCCTCTAAATCTAGCCCCTACATCACCCCAAGGCTGACTTGTAGGACACTGATCTGACAGCGTGCTGCAATTTAATTCTGGTTTTGAGCCGAGTTTCAGTCTGAGAAGATGATGTGATGCGACGCGACGCATAGGAAAAATGAGAGGAATCACACAATAAAGACATTGGGCTGGAAGACAGCATGACTTAAAAATACGTTGCTGCCACGGATTTATTTTTCTATCTTAGGCAAATGCTTTGATCTCTCTGCTCTCCCTTCATCCCTTCAGTTCAGCACAGATCTCTGGCTGTCTGTGATGTGGATGTAAAGGCAAGCTCTTCGGGGAAGAGAGGTATCTCACTGTGTTCATCCAAGATTTGGTACACTGAGATTCTAACCTCAGTAAGGCACTCCAGGAACAAGTGGCACACAAACTAAACCACAAAACTACTTACTGACCTGAACTACCATTAGTTATCTCAGACAGCAATGAACACATTTTATAGTCACAGGAAATAACTCAAAGTAGGTTTTATTACACTTAACTCCTTGTGTCAGACTGTATAGCAGTGCCTTAGCTTTTTACATGACACAATCAAGCTCATACAGGATGTTTTGAACTATTTTCTGAACTATTTGAACTATTTTTTGAACAAAAATTGTTCAATTGCCCAGCAGCAGAAGTAAATAGCAGGTGCATGGCAGCCAACTCACTTCTCAGGGATGTGTTTTAGTTACGAACACAGCACCAGCAGCTGCCTGAAGCTGCCTTTGCTGCTTAAATGTAGCAATTTTTTCATTAAGCTTTCCCATTCTTAAGACTGGGTTTGGATACAATCCATGTTAGTCGACACTGGGGCAGTATACAGAATTAAAGTTTGTAAATCTCACAAGAACAGCCTTGTAAGTAAAACTGCTACTACAAAGACATCTTTCCATTGTAGATAAAGCCAAAAATCTGGCCTATACTGACTGCAAAAACTGAAGAGGCTGCCTTCCCACTGGCAGGAATTTGATATAATACTAACCTTTGCCTAGAGCGCCATGGGAAAGGATACCTATAAACTGCTTTGTAAATTGTGAAGAATGAGCCAACCTTGAAGCTATATAGGTTAGCACTAGCTGAGGGCAAACCACCTGTGTGAGAATAGGGGATTCTAGCTATTCTACTTCAGCTGAAGAAATATGACACTGAAGCATCACTAAGAGAGTCAATGCTATAAACAGATACCAACTTTCACATTTCTGTATTTGAGTTGAGGGAGCAAGGAGATACTGTGTATGCTCTTGCTGAAGAAAAGTAATATTGCAAGTAATATTCCAAATACATAAACTAAGATCGAACAAAAGCAATATCTACAGTGATTTCTGTACACACATAAAGAAACTAGGACACAGGCAACCACACAAACATTGTTGTAAAACATAGCTTCATAAAACCTCAGCAGTTATAGATCACAGATACAAGCAGTGGGTCATGCACCTGAAGGAATAATGTTTAAGCCCTGACACATGCATCAACAATGATCACAGTAAACAGAACAACTTGTATTTTGGTTCCTGTTTAATGTTCTTCTGTATGGCATTGTTCACAGATTTTATTTTATTTTTTGGGGGCGGGGGGGTGAGGGTAAGACAATTGGTAAGGGAAGGCAGGTTCTGTGAAAGGAGAAATAAAATATGAAGAGGTTGTATAGGAACAAATGACTGAAACTATTATTAATTACTTATTAACTACTTATTACTTATTAACTACTATTATTTCTAAAGTCTTTTATTGGGTTAATGTATTTATTTTTAATAATGGGCTAAAAGTGCCTGGTAACCTCAATGGAAAAAATAAACCCGGTATGTGTTACTTTTAGCCATTCAATGCATTTCTCCTACAGAGATGCCTCAATGTTGATTTGTCCCTTTTGGCTTAACCTTTAATTTTTCAGCAAATTTCACTGTATTACTGCTGCAAATATCGTAACCGGCCTTCCACCCTCTGCCCCCCTTTTCATACATTAGGTTGACAGATCAGGTGATTTCTCTGCTCAAAAACTCTCACATCTGCATGTGCCCTGAGCTGCCTTTCAGTGCACTGAAACACACTTTTAACTTGCTTGGGCTTAGATCCAGTCTAAGTATTCATATAAAAGTGGATCTCTGCTGTTAAGGTGCAGCTGGGAAGGAATGAAATCGTGAAGATACAATTCTGATATAATTTTACTGTTTGATATTTCCCCCAGCTGCCAACCACAAGTTTGGGAAAATCACCGAGAGGAGCACAAAAATCTCCTTTTTTTAACAAATCTGAGGTGTCCTTAAATGCTCAGTGCATAGGAGAGTGAAAAAAATATCGCAGTAGCTGTTTTAAAACCTCACACAGAGGAGGCGGATAGCAGGAACTCTGCATGCATCTCATGAATGTTCTACTTTCCCCCTTTGAATACAGAGATCAGTCTTGGACAGAGTGTTAAAGCCTCACCATGAAGGGCTATTCTTTGCTATTACTTTAGGCTAAAACAAAAGACACTTCAGGAGATACAATCATTGCTGCCTAGTTCCTTTTCCTGGGCTCCTACAATGGGCCCCAGTTCTTTTTTTTTTCTTTCTTTTTTTCCTCCTTCCACACATCTTTCTCTTATTTTTTATTTCTGTCCTTTTACTCTTTCTTTCTGCCTCATTGAATCCATTAAGGCCTTTACATAGCCTGCTATTGAGAAATAAATTTTCTTTGGGTCTAGTGACTGAGTCTTAACTGCTGGCAAGCAAGGCTTAACTCCTGATGGGAGGGCAGAGAAAATGATGGGTAAGAGGTAAGAAAAGTCCATCTCTGAATTTGGGGTCTTCGAGCACACCAGATACCTTGCAGTGTCTTGCTGGTAATCAGCTCAAGGAAAAGGAACATCCTAATCCTAGCAGTTTTTCCACTTCTTTAATGCCTTAGCCTTGATACACTGAGTTATCTTTCTGCTCATATTTTCAACCAAATTAATATACTCTTTTCAATTATTTTCCTTAGTTTAGGTCCATATGCCAGTTCTTTTTTCACAGTTGTAAATTAGAAGGCACTCTGACATCAACAGAGATGTGCTGCTATGAAAGAGATGTAAAATTGGGTCCTCTCTCAATTAATACAAAATTATCCAGTCAGAAATATAAGCACTATTCAGGTCTGCCAATAGTGTGATAAACTATTTCAAAGCCACTAAAAGCCAGATTTAAAATGAGTGCATTGCAGTTTACTCCAGCACCAGAACAGACCTGCATGCAGGCTGAAGAACCTATCACGCTGGGGTGATAAACGAGGTTTTATACAGGTGCACAATGCAAGTGAAGCAAGGGACCTACAGAGGGGCCAAGCAGAGACCTGTCAGGACAGAGAAAGAAAATCAACCCATGGCCCTATCTAGCATAAGAAAAGGGGTCTGCACACAAACAGGCCAGCTTTGCAGGTGTATGCAGGCTGGCATAGAAGCTGCTGGCCCTGCCCGCCTTTCTTGGGGTGAGCAGCTCTGCAGGGTCAGTCTTTCGCTATGGGGATACGTTCTAACAGTGACAGCCTTGGTAGATGATTTGCAAAATCTAAGGCTTGGAATGAAGGGGAAAAGCCTTAAAATCTTGAAGTTCTAAGTAGCTGCTACATAAAACTGAAACCATCTCAATTATCTGAGAACCACAGAAATCATTCACAAAATATAAAGCAATGAGTTGGGGGGAAAAAAAAAGGTGAGACACAACTTACTATCAGTGTGCCCGCTATTGTCTCCAGCCTGCATAATGAAGTTATCTGGGGGGGTGGACAGTGAAACACCCATAAATCATCCTGCACGCCCCAGCACTGCAAATGCAGGTGGAGGACGGATCATGACTATAAAAAGAGAGATAAGGGGCAAATGTGTAGAGTCCAATAGCGAGAGATGACACTACACTCACCCAGCCAGAGCCTAACAGCTTACATTTTGCATTTTAAACTGTTCACACAAATTATGGGTTTTCCTCAAAAGAAAAATGAAAAATAAAATGTAACCAATACTTAAGTACAGTTGCAGCCTTTTTTTTTTCCCCTAGTAATAATAGAGAGGAGTTTGATTTGTTGGAATAAACTCCCAATAACTCAGATGTCTATTTTGTATTGAACTGTTCAGGCCTATCAGAACTGCAACCTGGGACCAAAGGTCTTCAGAAGCAATACAGAGTGAAAAAAAACCAGGGCTCTACACCTTTAGTTAAACCTTGCTAAAACAGGGATGCTAATTAAGTATATTTTAGTACATTTCATTTGACATATTATTTATTCATTAAAAATGGTCTTACAGTTTTCAGTGACTGTTTCCTGCCCATCACATTCACAGATTAACCATAATGTCAAAACTACTTACCAAACCATTTTCCTATTATTGTTAATAGGACTATGTCAAGATGCCCCAGTCAGGCAGGCCATACCTTACTGTTTTATCTCTGGTCTTTTAACACATAGAATTAATGCAGACTTCCATAAAATTTCTTGTCGATTTACACTTAAATGGCCCTTCACTACATTCAGCTCAGCAAATCAAACTGATCTCTGGAACTAATTGAGAAGTAAGGAACAGTGCAGCGTTGGGAAGGACAACAGCCATGCAGTTACAAAATTAATTTCACAATGTCCAGCTTAAGATCCTCATATTGACCACAGCTAGAAAATGCACTTAGCAGCCTTTACAAGACACTAGTCTAAGTTTTACATGTAAAGCTTAAATAAAACATTTAAACCAGTAAAAATCTGGCAATCCGTATGGAACCTAACCAAGTTAGATTAGTTTCCAACTGGAAAAGGGGAAACAGAACCCCCATTTTTAAGAAGGGTAAAAAGGAAGACCCAGGGAACTACAGGCCCATCAGTCTCACCTCCGTGCCTGGCAGGATTATGGAGCAGACTCTCCTGGAGACTATGCTCAGGCACATGGAAAATAAGGAGGTGATTGGTGACAGCCAACACGGCTTCACTAGGGGCAAATCGTGCCTGACAAACTTGGTGGCCTTTTATGATGGGCTTACAGCATTGGTGGATAAGGGAAGGGCAACTGACGTCATCTACCTGGACTTGTGTAAGGCATTTGACACTGTCCCACACGACATCCTTGTCTCTAAATTGGAGAGACATGGATTCGATGGATGGACCACTCGGTGGATAAGGAATAGGCTGGATGGTCATGCTCAAAGAGTTGTGATCAACAGCTCAATGTCCACGCGGAGAACAGTGACAAGTGGCGTTCCTCTGGGCTTGTTACTGGGACCAGCTCTGTTTAACATCTTTGTCAGCGACACGGGCAGTGGGATCGAGTGCACCCTCAGCAAGTTTGTTGACAGCACCAAGCTGTGTGGTGGGGTCGACGTGCTGGAGGGAAGGGATGCCATCCAGAGGGACCTTGACAGGATGGAGAGGTGGGCTCATGCGAACCGCATGAAGTTCAACAAGGCCAAGTGCAAGGTCCTGCACGTGGGTCGGCGCAATCCCAAGCACAACTATAGGCTGGGCGAGGACTGGATTGAAAGCAGCCCTGAGGAGAAGGACTTGGGGGTATTGATTGATGAGAAGCTCAACATGAGCCGGCAGTGTGCACTTGCAGCCCAGAAAGCCAACCGTGTCCTGGGCTGCATCAAAAGAAGTGTGGCCAGCAGGTCGAGGGAGGTGACCCTGCCCCTCTACTCCACTCTGGTGAGACCCCACCTGGAGTACTGCATCCAGCTGTGGGGCCCCAGTACAGGAGAAATGTGGAGCTGTTGGAGCGAGTCCAGAGGAGGCCACGAAGCTGATCAGAGGGCTGGAGCACCTCTCCTATGGAGGACAGGCTGAGAGAGTTGGGATTGTTCAGCCTGGAGACAAGGCGGCTCCGAGGAGATCTAATTGTGGCTTACCAGTACCTGAAGGGGCCTACAGGAAGGATGGTGAGGGACTGTTTATCAGGGAGTGTAGTGACAGGACAAGGGGTAATGGGTTTAAGCTGAAGGAGGGTCAATTTAGATTAGATGTTAGAAAGAAATTCTTTACTGTTAGAGTGGTGAGGCACTGGCACAGGTTGTCCAGAGAGGTTGTGGCTGCCCCATCCCTGGAATTGTTTAAGACCAGGCTGGATGGGCTTTGGGCAAGGTGGTCTAGTGGAGGGTGTCCCTGCCCACAGCAGGGGGGTTGGAACTAGATAATCTGTGAGGTCCCTTCCAACCCAAACCAGTATAGGATTCTATAAGTTTGTCATTTAGAATAAGAAAGGCTCCCATCAGAACCATGAAGCAGAAAAGAAGAATGGAGAACATTAAAGGTTAAGACACTATGCACATACACAGAAAAAAAGAAAAAAATTAAATAGCATAAGAGTAAAATAACAAATTATGGCATTATTTACACATATTCAACCCAATATCCTGCTTGCATGTGCTGGGTAAAACAATACTGCTGCTCCTTTAAGAAAAGTAAGTTCTCTGCTTTTCTAAGGTGTTTATAACTTTTCCAATGATGCCATGGTAGAAAGTGAAATTCTTGAATGAATAATTAAAGTGACAAGGAAAAAAAAAAAAAAATCGGAGTGTCTCATACTTTTACATTTATATGCGATAACTGCATCACCAAGAAAGCTTGCAAGGTCATTTCTAATAGTTTATAATGATGAACTGCAAATTATTTTCTTAACCAAACAGAATCCTTTTTAGAGATGCAATGGATAATATGAGGCTATCCAATGATAAATGAGGAGGAAAGTCATAAATGTTTCATGAAGAGATACTGCGTAATCATTAATCCATTATTTTAGCTTTTGACTTGCAGGACTATCTAATCAAGCATCTCAGACAACTCATGTTTATGTAGAGAGAGTAGCTATATCAGTTCTTTTTCTTATGTAGCACTTCAACAGATGTGAGCAATACCTTTCAGCAATGCATTCCGTGCTACGGCTAAGAGTGCACCTAGAAAGTAAAAAGGGGTAGCAGGTGACAAACGGAACCATATTATTTTCTAGCATGTTTTCAAGACAAAGCTTGATAAGACAGTGCACAAGACATTTTCAAATTTGCTTAGTTTTTCAAATAATATCAACTTTATTTTAGAGCAACATCTACAGCTTTTTACAGGGGACATAGCCTCTTAGCTCTGTGTCTACTCCTTTATATTGTTTTGTAGACACTGGATACCTGTGAAAGCATTGATGCTTTCTGCATGTTCTCGTGTCAAGTCAGGACAACACTCCTGACCTTCCCTTTCAGCATTCCCATCTATTTTTATTAGCCTCTCCTTCTGTTGTAGCTTTAAAATATGACAAGTGGAGAGACAGCATAAGGTTAACACACTCGAAGATGAGAATGATGTTGAACTTCAGGGAACTCAACACAAAGTGTAGGAAAGGATCAAAAGATTCAGATGTCAGAATCAGATAGAATAATGTTCACTGATTACTGAAGCCTATCTCTGTGATACATAACGTAGTTCCAGGAAAATGTGAAGAACAGACTTTCAGGAGATTTGTCCCTCTTTCAGATGATCCTGAAACAATGTGAGAAGGATTTTTCATCACATACTGGCCAGTGGCCAATGGAGAAGTGCAAAACAGTGCGGAAGAACTATTTGGGCTTGGCTCTGGCAAAAGAACAGAAGTATAGTCTTTACAATACTAGTGAGAACTCATTCAAAAAGACCCAAAAAATATATGAGTCTTGGTCTTAGTCGTCATACAAGCAGTGTGATATTCTAATACTAAGTAACAAGAAAATCTTGAAGGTTCACAACAATACTCTTTTAATGCTTCATATATCAGAAAATGCTGACTTTGTGTTGAGTCATAAAATGACAAAACCTGATCTACAGTTTTAAGACATTGGGGGTTTTTTGTTTACTAAATGTTCCCCAGACCAAAAGTAATTTTCCTCCAGCCATCCAGATTTTTTTCAAATTGGTGTTACCCAGACAAATTGTATCAGAAATAATTATGCTTATTGGCATTACCCAGCTTCCTTTATGGAAAGGTTTCAGAGAACAAATTGGAACACACTGTAAATCTGAACACAGTTTACTATTTTATAAGGAACATAACCTTTTTTTGTTGTCTGATTTTTATAACCAAACCATTGTTTAATAATGTATCCTATTGCCATAGAATACACAGCAAAACAAAGAAAATCGTTTGGGGTACAAATGCATATGGCAATGTTATATGTTAGGAACATTCTGTAAGATGGAAGCTGTCTTTTCAGCAACGTTTATCTATAATATCCTTTGGCAGACCTGTTGAAGTCTTCAGCAGACTCTGCATTCTTTGTTCATTAGGTCCAACTCTTTGCAAAAGGACTGAAAGGGTCTTAGCTTGATTTTCTGAGAATTGTAAAAGATATTGCATATGGACAAGGGCAGTTTATGGTATTTATTAGATATCAAATTACTCATAGCCTAAACCAGCCTTTGGATCCAAATCTATTTAGTCATTATTATGTTAGTATCCCTTTTACAAGGAGTTTTGCTTTTCTCTTTGTGACTTGCTTTCAAACATAAGATATCACACTTAAAAAATGCAAAGCTGAGGGTGTGGTAAAATGTTCTAAGATTGCGGAGTTGATTTTTAACACTTTTGATTCAACCCTTCCTCATGTACAGAGTGGGGAGAATTAGTACTCTTTTATACAGCACACAGAACAGAAGAACATAATACAATGATATTATAAAGACATGAGCAAGTTTGATCAGTTGTCCCATGGCTGCGTGACATACTATATGCTAATTAACTGCCAATCCCATTCATTAATATGTCAGTGATGCTGACTAGGAAAGAAAGACTCAAGAAAAAAAAAATTCACCTATTAACTTAGCTTAGTAATATAGAAGTATTTTCAAGTCATTTTGTGTGCATGAATAATTGCAGGCACCCAAACCCGTGCTACATAGTAACACAGATTATACAAAAATGTGTTTTAATCAGGAGTGGATGACAGAGATATAACAAGGTAAGCAAAAAAAAAAGTATAATAATTTACGATATTAAAGCTATCATACCATTTAGAATATTAAAGCTATCATACAAATAACTTGAGATCTAAGACTGAATAACTAATGGCAAGAACCTCAGAAAAGGCACAGATATCTTTCTCCTGAAAGCCACCAGAACCACCTGAAATTATTTTGATATTATACATCTTTTGGAATGGAAAATTAAAA
Source organism: Balearica regulorum gibbericeps (assembly GCF_011004875.1). NCBI lineage: Eukaryota > Metazoa > Chordata > Aves > Gruiformes > Gruidae > Balearica > Balearica regulorum. The sequence continues at coordinate 3,442,874 of NC_046193.1, forward strand.
TGTTTTGAAGAAAGTGATGACTTTCAAGAAGAGTAATGGAAAAGTTTGAAACATCTATTTAACAGTGTCACAAGTACTTCATTGGGAGTTAAAATTTATGTTAGATCTAATATATTTAATATCTTAACATATTAAATATTCATAATCTGAGTAGAGGAGTTCTGTAGTAGTGCTAGTTGGAGAATGATGATTTTATTTTATGACAGCTTTTAAGGCTTGGATTTTTTTTTTCCACCACACATTAGGATGCAGAGTAAAAAGAGGAAACGAGTAAGCCAACCTCTTGAATATTTCACAGAACACAGCTGTATGAAGATGGTAAGTCTCTCTCTCCCTTTCTCCATTTTGTCAGTGTTTCCCCTGTCCTCTTTCTCTCTAGCTATTCTGTCCCACAGACACCTTCCTTTGAAAATGTTTCCAAAGGCGATAAAACTTTAAAGATGTTTTCTGCTTTGAATAAATATGCTTTTTCATTGAAATTATTCAATTCAATTAAAGTATATAGCAAATTTAAGAGGCTAGCCTAAAAAAACCCTTTTAATATTATGATAAAAATCTACAAGTCAATTTTAAATGTTTACTGGAAATGAGTATATAATCAATTCAATCTAGTGTGAAGGACTACGATTGGATGAGCTTAAACATGAACTTTCAAAATGCCAATATATCAGAAATGGAAACTGCATCCCAGAGGACTGCTCTGTCAACTGTATTTCAGAGCATTTCATTCCTTTGTAGCATCCACAACACCTGATTTCCAGTGACTTTGGCTGTAATAAGTGTCAAGTGTAAGAATATTAAAATTCTTAAATACATCTAAAAAGTGAACTTATGTCCAGGAAAAAACATATCACTGGAAACCAAATGCAATGTCACACATTCATCTAGTAAAAAGCTTTCCTTACTAATTACAGGAACAGAAGTGGAAAAAGAAATTATCAATATTGGCTATGAAAGGTCCTTACTGCATGTTTCTTGAGAAGCAATGTATCTTCTGCATAGGCAGACTGCTGAATACCACAGTGTCTCCTGAGGAACGTGGGGATCTACCAGTTTGCTTCCTCATGATTTTGGAAACAGAACTGCTGTTTGTGGCAAACCAATCTAAATAGAGTAAATGTACGATGAGTCTACTTCTTACAGGACCCTGATCTAATTTTTTAAGCTTGAGACCTATAAAGCTGAACACTGAGTATTAATTCCATTTTCTTTGCACTGCTATTGCAAGACTGCTAGTTATTTCTGCTGAGTTGAAAAACTTATCATCTCATTTCAAGTGGGCAAGACATGTCTCTTTCTCAGGCTGTTTCACCTAACCTCATCAGAAAGGTAGTTATCAAAATCATACTGAAATAAATTCAAATAAAATTTATTCTACCTACCAGTAAGTTGAGGTTTTAGCTAAGCTATCAGGAAAAAAACAAACAAAACCTCACAAACAAAAAATGTCAAACAGATCAACTTCCTTATAGTTACTTCCAAAATGCAAGATCTGTTTCTGGGGAAATGGTATAAGCTGAAGGATTCTTGTGTGATACGTATATGAAGAACAATAAAAATCTGAATGTAAACCACAGAAATTCAGAAATGTAAAATGTATCCTTTCCAAAATCACGAGATCTTCTCCCTGTCAGGAAATTATTTCAACCAATGCTATTTTTCTTAAGTACAATGCAGTTCTGCACAACCTTGCACGCATGCACACATGTGCATTCACAGTACGTGTTTTTTCCCCCCACCCTTGGGTCAGATTATGCTACGGTAGAACAGATCTCCATCTTCAGACATTCTTTCTGATGGAAAAAAAGAAAATTAGTTTTGCTCAGTTTCATTTCTTCACTGCCAGCTGTAGCTCCTCAGACAACTCTAAACTACTTTTATACCTCCCTGGAGTGCGTGCTTCAAAGACATATGGACACTTATCTTGTCATTCCCTTATATCACCTTTGCCACTCTGTACTTTTCTCTTCAGGTTTTTTTCCTCTCTTTCCTCTAAACTATTCATGCTTACATGTATCCCTAGACAGTCTTTCTCAGCATTTTTCCTGCAGTGACTTGATAAAAGTAGGGCTGCATAAATCTGTGTGTGCAACTACTTAGATGAAAAATGCAGTACCAGATTGACTGACACAGTTGGCAAATACAGGCAGAATTCAGCAAATAGTTTCAGCCAAAATTTTGATAGGAAGAAGGATGTGTGTGGTTGAGAAAGCTGAAAAATTTCACTCTAACATTTTCTAAATTAAAAGAAAAAAAAAAAAAACAACACTCCACATTTCAAGCATTTCATTTATAAGTGTAGGCTACTAAACCAGAAACAAACAAACAAAATCCAACCACACTTCCAAACTAAATAATAAACCATTGAAAATTAAATGCACAAAATGTTTCAAATCCACCAATTTTTTTCCTTGTATTCTTTGGTTCCAACGCGTGAAAGCAATGGGGTTTTTTTAGACACCACTCCCCCCTCCAGAACTCTGGCTCTTTTCCCCTCTCTGCTCATTGATCATATATACTACTCAGAACTACACCTGCTACTACTCCAGGGGCAACCTCTCCATCATCCCATGACTCAGGCTGTGAAGTAGTGTCTCTCTGTTGGGTGTCCAGTATGGAATGGCATTCCCTCAAAAAGCTACAAGATATTTTTCTTTTTTTTCCCCTAATGTGCCTACCTTTATCTCTCTGAGGTTTTTCATTATTTGTGCTTTTGGTATTCCATTTGCATTTGTTGTAGGTTGTATTTCTAAATTCAGTCTGTTTATGCGTATAATTTACTTGTGTCACTGAGAGTTTCAACTCCTGTCAGTTTGGGACAAAATTCAAATTTTGGATACCCCACGCACAGAAACCAACACAACTCAGTAGCGATTTCAGGGTTCAAGGAGTGGCCAGTAGTGTAGTCTGCTAAATTAACAAGACCAAACCAAAATAAAACCAACCAGCCTCATCTAACAGAACTAGGGAAAAAACAAATCATGAAAACAAAGAGGAACAAAGCAATGCAAAGTATGACTGATTCTTAATTACCTAGTATTACAATTTATAGTATAGTTACTTATAGCAAACAAAATTTTGGCAGTGCCAGATGCATGTGAAATTCTACCATCCTGATTTAAATAGATACAAATGACGATACAGGTTTGGAGCACAAGAGGGTCATAATACAGCCAATGCACAGAATTTTAACCTCACCTTTCCAGTAGACTTTGTTCCTTTCCAAATGCAAAAATAGCAGATAGTCCAAGCAGCAAGGAGGCACAGTGCAAGTTCCCAGCGAAGATTCCCAATATGTTCAATTCCACCAGATATAGCTAGCACTCTTCGTCTTCAAAGGAGGAAAAAAAAAATATTGAAGCAAAACTGCACTACATATAAAATACTGGACTAAAACCAAATCAGCTTCAACTAAGGAGACTCCTAGTTACCGACTACTGAAAATGCACCATGCTAAGATAGAAGAGACAGAAGGAAAAAATAGAATATTCTCAGTGGATTTTACATCTGGTTAAAAATGAACAAATGTTTAATTTTTCCAGATCAGTGACAAAATATTTTTAAATAGCTTTTGTATAAAGTAAAAGTCAAAGAAAAAAACCCCCAAATTTCTTTGAATTAATATATGACAAATATAAGCCCAAAAGAAAACACTTCAATAATAAATGTTTTTTAATTTTACTGTTTTTTCAAGAAATAATTCTATCCTCTATTTTTACCTTATAACATTTATTTTCATAAATTTGTTTTTGTAATTGAAACTATAAAACCTTTATTTTCAAAACTGTCAAACACCAAAAATTTTCCAGATGGATTTTATTTAGAAAATGCTAACATTAAAACATGAATTTTTAAAAACAAACTTTTTGTGAAAAGTGGTCAGCAAAAATATGTATTGCATTTACTATTTGAAAATAGTGTATTTGAAATACTAGCCACTCAGTTCTGAAAACATAAGTCCTCATATATTTTAGGAACACCCCGCTCAGCCCACGGCCAAAGTATTTACTAACTTAGTAAAGAAGATAAAGAGGGTGAAGTGAGGTTTTTAGTTGTGTGTTTTTTGTGGGTTTTTTTTTTTTTTAAACCAAGAATTTGGGAACAGAAAAATCAAGTTACTTGCTAGTACTCACATAGGAAACCTGCAGGACCAGTTTCCAGAAAACTGGGTTAGCCTTTTATTCATGACAATGATTTTTTTTTTAATACAAGAATGATGTTGTTATCTGGGAGATGCATGGTCCTCTTATGCCCTTTTATTTTTACTTTAAGTAAACACTCAGATTAAACAAAATGTAAATTATTTATCAGCCCATAAATAAAACATGGCTACTCCTGGCTGTATGGATGAAGAGGTTAAAAAGAAGAGCAAAAATTTATTCCTATAACGCTCGGCGATTTCATGAATTCTCTTTAGACTTTTCAGCTGCTATTAAGCCTGAAAAAAACCCTATAGATGATTAAAAGACCTTTTTTTTTTCAGGAATCTCAATTTTCCAGAACAATAAAAGTATGATTTAACTGGTATGTGATATCAGAAGTTGATATGAATTTAAATTCCATACATTCAGAGATTTGGAAACACCTCATCATTTTTAAACAATTTAAAGCAAGCAATTAGTCATTTACTAATTATACACACAGAATAATTAATTTCAGTCATTCACACCTTTTATCATCTTAATCAAATCTCTATAGGGACAGGTCATGGCTCATTCCATGTGTGTTTCCATAGATATATTTGCATACCTGTATACACACATATACACATTCACAGAAAAATTTCCAACATTCAACCTTACATAAATTATCCTGAGCAAAGTTTTCTCTGAAATCTCTATTACATGCTATCTATAACACCTCGGAGACCCTAGATTTACACTACCCTCCCTCCCCAAGACATTGTGAATGAAAATAAATGAACTGAATTTCACAGGTAGTCTGATATAGTTAAAAGCCCTGTAATAATAATCACTGTATTAAATATATAATTAATGTGCATAAAGTTATACAGATAATGTAATTAATTACAATAAAATATATTTAGGTTAAGAATTGAGTATTAAGTTCAAAAAAGTCCAACCTACAGTTACCCATATGAAACAATTCTTCCTTTTGCATTTGATTCAGTCATTAGCTTGGGCAATCAATTCAGAGAATATAAAGTATGATCACTGAATTCAAGGCCATGTCAAAAATAAATAAATGTTCGGGCTACCTGAGAAGGAATCTGATCTGACTCATTCTGCTTTCACCAGCAGTAGGTTGAAGATGAAGGGAAGTTCCTTCACCTGCCTCTAATGATGGAGTAGGAGGATGGAGACATCAACAGCTGGTGATATGGTGGGCAAATGAAAAGATCTAATTTTCACCAAGTCTCTCAGATGGCCATACAGATGCTGCAGAACCTATTCAGTCTTTCACACATTTCAAGAGCTGCAGCTGCTGTTCCTGCTCCAGCCCTGGGGTGCAGCCATTTAAAATGTATCTGTTAAAAGTCTACTGCTTAGCTAAGGCAGGACAAAATTGAACAGGTTAAATAAAAATCACCAAAAAACCCCAAACAACCCAAAACCCTAAAGCCTGTGGTTTGTCATCTTATTTTCCAATGAATATAGAGGTAGAAGATCTTTCCATTTAAAAAAAAAAAAAAAAAAAAAAAAAGGAGGGGAGGGGAGGGGAGGGGAGTAAAGGGAGGGGAGATTACACCAACTTTTTGCAATAGAAAGTGTTATGTGCTTAAATGTAAAATTACAGCCACCTCATCCACGTTCCCCCCTCATCCAGTAAATAGCTTTATTGTGCAAAGCTTCTGCCATTATCTAGTTAGGGAGAGAAGTGATCTAGCATGGAATAGCCTCAGCTAGCTAAAACCTGCAAACAACCTTAAGAACCATCATTAAAATTCACTTGAAAATGGAGATAGCTTTTAATGAAGGATATATTTTAATCAAGAAGGGGAAGCACATATTTTATATCTACAGTCTAGAATTGAAAATAACATCACTGAGCCATAACTATACAAAAAGTGATGAAATAGATTCTTAAAATTCAAGAATTTTGATTGTTGTTTTGCTTAGAAATGTTCTAATTTTTATTTTCAAGTGGCATACTACATTTTAAAATTAATAGCATTTTTTAGAAAACTAAAACAAGAGAGTATACAATAAAAAAACCCAAAATGTGTTTGGGCCACAATAATTGTGAAATAGAAACCTTTTTCATTCAGCTTTATTTTCACTGAAAAAATAATAATGAACAAATTTCCTTAAGTTTCAAACCAACTTTTATTTTTCTTGCTATTTGGACAATAATGATGTACCTGTGCATCTAAACATAAGTAGCATTTCTTTTCCAAAATGGGGAGGTGTCAACACCTGTAAGATGACTGCAGTAACACAAATCAATGCTATGGAGAAATTTGTAAGCTTATTCAGCTACTGGATGCCGCAGAGCCATGCTAAGACAGCACTCAGCCTGGGCTAAGTATTACAAGTAGCTACTTGCCTGTAACGCACATGCCATGGATATAGCTGCGGTGCTTTGGTACTTCGGCACACAGACAAACCCCCAGCAACAGGAATGGCTCCTGGAGGATTGGTAAATTTATTTAAGAGAGGCCGGCAAATTCCTCACTTGAAGATTTGTGCATATCTATATGGATGATGAATTGCATCACACCGCTCACTAATTCCCATGAATGCCACCTGCCCAGTCTCATGGTACCTCTCTCTACTCATGTCCTGCCAACAGCTACACATAGCGACAATCATTCCTCAGCTTCCAGATCCATGAATGTGTCAACTGAGATATCAATTTTTATTCAGCTGTCTTGTAGTGTGGTTGCAGAACTGCATGCTGTGACAAAAAGACATGGAAAACTTTCAATAATAATTCCACAGTGCTACCACCACATTGCAGAATAGTGAGCATGATGGAAGTATATGACTGATACATTGGCATACTTGGGGTTCAAACAGAGCTTGCAGAATTACTTAGACTCGCACCATAATCCACATCCAGCTGTCAAAGTAATGCATTTCAGCAGCCAGTCACTTGAATTACTACACTGTTCTTCCCTAACTGCATAACAACTTCTTAATAAACGTTATTACTCTCTCTCTCTCATGGTCGGAATGTGTCACATACCAAAAGGCAACTTTGCCTTGAGAACACAAGTCTCAGTGAAGATTCAAGATGAGGATTTTTAAAAGCAACCATTTTCTGGAAGCCATCTGCAGAATGTCAACACAGTCTTTTCTAAACGCTCCATGAGAAGTCTCAAATAGCAGAGACACCTACCTTACCCATCCAAAAATCTTGGCCTGATTCTTTTGTAAAGAGTCTCATAGAAAGTAAATGGCAAATTAATGGCCTCAACACAATTATCCCTGCTGCTCCCATTTGAGAGAGACACATGGTGCCAATCAACTTGAACTGTTAGCACCATAATGAGTATTTAAATATATGAAGTGCCATGAATTGTTTTGTATTTTCTTTGTTCAAACAGAACAAAGGTTTAGTGTTTCCCTTAGAAAGTAAGCAGCAACAAGTCCAGAACACATAATTAAACTATAACATACAATGCATACAAAGAATAGATCCAGGGAAGAGAAAGTCTGGCTCAGATGCAAGCAGTGATTTCCTCAGCAGGCACAATGCTCTCCCTAATGCCAGGGCCCGAGCATTCCTGCTGAAACTATCTGAAACAGCAGCAGCAGATGCAGGTTTTGAAAGGAGGAGGCATCCAGAACATGAAATTCTTCTCACAAAGCCTCAGTTCAGTCTGACTGCAGATACCCTCATATCCACTCTTATTTTTTCATTATTCAACTTAAATAAAACAAAAAAAAGGGGGGGGGGGGGGCATTTTAAAAATACACTATTCTCCCTTGCATCCAGGAAGCAAGGTTAATGTATTCAGAGGTCAGAAGATAACAGAGTTGATCACAGCTTCTTGGTCCTTAGCAGTTCAGCTTCTATCTAAAAGCTGCCATGACCTTGCATAAATCACACAATTGATAGTTTATCTTTCACTATGTTTTCCTCTTCTTCTCTGACCACTGCAAGCCCCCTACACTACCTTGTTCTCCTCATCTCTTAATGCAGGGAAAGATGAGAAAGAACAAGAGCAGTAAAATCAGCATTGAAAGTGATACTCTCTGTTTTGAAATAACAAGCGTTTGAAAAAGAGAAGTCCTATGGAGAGATGCTCAGGAATAGCCAAAGCTGTGAAGGTTGTTTGCAACAATATTTCATCACTTGTGACTGCACATATTAAAGCAGAGCAGAAGGAAGTAATTTATCCATATTGCATAATTTAGGCAGATTGCAATGGGAAGAGGTTGTAAGTGCCTCATGGTCATTGTAAGTGAAATTATTCTTGAACAGAGGGTCTCAGTCTCACCCTAAGCATCCCCTGGTATAAACTGCATGATCTTGTAAAATAAGACAATGGGATTCTGAAACAAACTACGAAACTCATGGTTGTTTTATATTCCAAATATCAGATGATATTAAAAGTAAAAATGAAAAATAGTGATTTTCTGAGGCACTCTAGTTAGATAACTACATAAGCCTGACAGTCTCAGGGGAGTCACTGGAGATAAATGACAAAGCTAATTCATGTAACTGAATTATCAAGAATCAGAAACCTAAGTTAAGGGATGAGTTCAAGACATTTCTTTGTGATAAAACTTTTCAATTGTCAAATCTGAATATCCCAGGAGGGATTAGAATGCCAGTGGCCATATGACTTAGCAAAGGTGACACTACATGCCAGACATACTATAAAACAGCAGACATGTCCAGTAATTGCCTCCTAGATTTTGCTACTTGAATTCTATATGCTCTCCCAAAGAAATCACACATGTCTGTCCTTTACAGCACTATTAAAAAAACCAGACAGAATCTGGAGAGTTCATTTTCTCTTCAGCTAGTTTGGTTCATACTTGCATGAAAAAAAAAAAAAAAACAAACAACTTTTCCTTATATATATATATATAGCAAGATTTATTAAAGCTGAGGAACTTTAAGTAAAATCCCCCAAAATTAAATGAGAAGAAATATCTAAGAGACATTTCCTTGGAATGTCTTGAAACTTTACCACTAAAATTCACTGCTGCCACTGACCTAAGACCTGAGTGTACTTACCTTCAAAAAAGTATTGCAAATTCATCTACCTTGCAGGGCATTTAGGGGAAAAGATACTGGGTTCAGGAAGGTTATCTTAATACTCTCCTGATAAATGAAAATTTCCATAAATCATCACACATTTAAAGAAATTAAAAAAAAATCAACAATTGTGATAGAAAAAAGCCCAAGAACCTAGGGGACCACTGTAGCTGCCAGTACAATGAACCAAAGGTAGCCATAGGTAACCATTTGAATTACTACAGAATGTAAGATCACTGGTTAGTACAAGCCATTTTGAGCAGAGTCACTTTGAGTACACTGAGTTTGCTGGCAACAGCTTAAGATCACGTGAAACTTCGCTGTAAAAAAGATCTGTCTTGCACAGAGACCTGAAGATACAAATTATTAACTATTTTTGGATCTCACTGATAATGGAAATTGATGAGAGTTTGAAAATATTTATTGTAGGCATTGAGTTTGGGTTTTTTTTTGTTGTTGTCATGGTTGGTTGGGAGTGTGTGTTGTTCTGTTGTTTAAAAATACGCAGCACTTCAGTTTCTTGACCCAACCAATAGCCTGGGAAAGAAGCCAGGGGACTGGTGGCATTTGAGCATCTTGACCAGAATATTGAGGAAAATAAGCTCCATTGGTATTAGGGCTAATTTGGAATGCAAAGGTTAACTCAAACCAGAGTAAGGTTTGTAATGCAGTAGTAGCAAACTATTAATTCTACATAGGATATTTTGCTTGTAAATAGAAAATTGAATTTAAGCCAGAGTGGATTTGTAATGTGTCTCACACCCAAGACACACTACATTTGAAGGTTTCACTGCCTCTAGTCACATATATATAGCTTGACTAAATGTTATTGAAGATTTTACTCTTCTTCCTATATATAACACAAAAAAAAAAGTGATAAAAGTTACAAGAATCTAATGAATAAAAGATAAATTTAAGTGGCATAAAAGGACATATACCTGAATGGTGGCACTATGTTTCCCGTTAGTTGTCAGAAACGCTGATGTTTGGTCACAAGGGTATTTACAACTAGACTGAACAAAATCATGATATTATTACTACACTGTTGATTTATTCTGGTTATAGCTTATAGTACCAAATATTGTAAGCCTATTTTATGCTTACAGTTTAACTTGACTCAAAAAGTGTGTGGATAAAAACAAACAAACATGGACAGAGTCAGGAAGAGATAACAGAGCCATAGAAAAATTTCATCATACTTTAGGTACACATAAAATAATACACTTAGCAAGAAACCAGACAGCATACAAGAACCTTTTGCTACCTACATATCAGGAACATACTGTTGCAAATGGTTATCCCTGTTCTTTCCATTAACATCATTGTACGTATATGCCCTAGCAAAATTTAGAAAGATAAAATCCTATGAGGAAATTATTTCAAAAAGTATATACTTACTGAAACTGTTTTCAATTTGTTTGAGAATGCACTACAACACCTTTCAATTTAGTAGTGCAGTACATCTGACAGGAAGAAGGGCCTCTCTGTTGTTGGAATTGCTGTAATGGCGCATATTATAACTGCTACTTCTGACTACTCATAGCTGAAAAGTAACCTTTCTATCCAAATTTGAAAACTAACATTGTGAAAGCATATGACGCTACGTTATTGGCTGGAAGAACACTGCATTTTCCTGGGAAAGAGTGTCTTTAATAAAGTATTCCAATGTGCAAAGTTGTACCAGGCTCTTGAATAGAAAGAGGATTAACTGCTGCCAACACATTGTTGAACGGAATGTACTGGGGTACTTATTGCATTATTTCATTATTTGGAAAGCTGAAGAACAGATTCAATCTACTTGAGGAAGGTACCTTCATGTTCCCTCTCGGACTTGGAGCAGTTTCCAAGTCATTTTTCTTTTAAAAAAATAAAATAATTAAAATACAACAAAAAACACCAGAACAGAGGCAGCAGCCTCTTCAGGTCATTTCTCCATCTGTATCTATCCAGCCAGGAACATAGGTGGCAATGTTCCTTTTTACTCTGGGCCAGACTCTATCCTCAGAGCATTCTGTGGGGAATGAAAGGAAAACAAAATGAAGCCACTAAGCAGCAGTAGTGCTACTGTACAGTGGCCTTTCTTATATGTTTTGCTATGCTTTTATCACTGCAGTTTTTTCAGGCCCCATCCATATTGACCTTGTGAACCTTGTTACTGAGCTCCTTCTACAAAAAGCGTAACATATGAGTGCCAGTGCCGTACTGATTTCCGATTAGTTTAGCAGAAAACTACCAATATCTTTCAGACATCCTCTCTGCCTGTGTTAAAGTTACTTTAGGTTTCTATCCAAAGATATGTTTTCTAAACTTTCATCTTTCTTTCTCTAATTGCACTTTATGCAGGTAATATTCTTCAATTTTTGTGAAAATTTATTGGTTTGAGTCTTTCATACCCAAATGTACTCAAGTATCATGCAAGTAGGCAGTTTCTGACATGCAGAAACGTGAGCAGATATTAACCGAATTCTGAAAATGGTGGGATTCAGAGTCCATGTACCAGAATCCTCTGTGGATGCCTGAACTGCTAGGCCAGAGAGCTACCAGCGACCAAGGTTCTGGTAAACATCTGCATGAAGACAGTCACACTGTGGATTGTTGCGCTATCAGATGCTTATTCAACTAGTTAGCAGTCATAAAAATCAGCCTCCTTTGTATGACCATAATGATTGCAGTACTTCCAGACACATTGGAAGGCTGAGATGTTTGCCAGGGACACACAGAGAAGTACAAAGTGACATTCTTTTTGTCACAGCTCAGAAGCAGCTGCTTATCTAATGTGTTTGTGACACATTACTTATTGATAAGCGTGGCCAACCATACAACTATAAGAATGGGTTAGAAACAGCTATTCTGAGTTGTTTCACCACCAGCAGCATTTGTTCTCTCTTGTCTGAATCACTGGATCTTTCCCACTATCTGATAGAGAATCTTAAAAATTGAAAGCTGAGGCTCGCTTCATCCTGCACCCTTCCTAGGCAGCAGTGCTGTGAGTTCTTGCTCAAGTCAGTGTTTCCTCAAGTCTTGTGATTACAAGCAGCTCCAGAGGATCTCTCAGGTACTGAAATTGCTCGTTTCGTTCTATTAAAACACTAAGCTCTGCTGAACAGCACATAAGCTTTCCTGTACTGAAATATCTTTCCGGGAGTTGTGACATTTCCCTGTGGCTGTCTAATCTGCGCTAATTGTTGTCTAATTTGGAAGAGAGGCTGATCCATGGACTGCATAACTCAAAGGTGGAAAAAGACCAGCTTAGGAGGAACAAAAACTTTTGAAAGAATGCCTATTTTAATAATACAGAAACAGATAAGCAGTGGTATTTCAGAGAAGGCTCTGTTGCTTGAGTCAGTAGTCTCCAGTTTACTGACCAGACACACTAAAACTCTTATAAAGTAAGGCATAATAGCTAAGAGAAGGTGAGTACACCAAAATGACATGCTTCCCACCTTTCTTTGAGTGGTTTTCTCTCACAGAGAGTAAAAGAAAAACAGAGTATACAAGATGCTAAAGATTTCAGATAGTATTCTCCACTGCCTTACATACTCATACGATAAGCTTCCAAAAATCTATGTTGAATGCTAAAGGGTATAAACCTATGAAACCAAAAGGCTAGCAGTTTACTTTGTAAACTTCTCAGGACTTTTTCTAAAAAAATATATATATATTTTATATAGGACAAGGCAAAAAGAAAAATTATCCTTCAACAAAATGAGCCTTAAAAGAGTCTTCTTGTTACTGCCCTAGTCAATTTATTACTGTATTTATTACTCATACTGTTTTCCAAGGTTTCTCTTCTCTGGCGTGGTTCATTATCTCTTGACACAAGAAAACGTACAAAATAGTACCACACTGTTTTAGGCAGCAATTATAGCAACATTCTCTGTACTAGCAATATCAAAGCTGTGAAACACTTTTCAGTTTTAAAACATAAACATCCTGTTCTGTACTTCACAGGACTATATATTAAAACGTAGCTGCCAAATAAAGTAAAGGAGACTTTCTGAGCTTCACCGAGTGACCAACAATCAACAGAATGAAGAAAAATTCTCATTAGAAGAGAACCTACTTGACGCAGGATTTTGACAAAAATGTGTGGGAGACCTCTTCCTTTTAGAGGAAGGGAACATATATTTTAACAGGCATAACCCTAAAATTGTAAGCCCCAGTGTATAATATATACTGCATACTACTCCTATACTACGTATAAGATACACTGCATTGCCTAAACAAATGTCAAAAATTAGCAACACATATGACTCAGGGTGCATATTAAATTGGTTCTGATCTTACTTGTATCCATATTGGACAATCTTGAACCTTAAGAGTGAAGGAGACAAGCATTCAGAAGATGCACTGCATGATTAGCAAGCCAAAGGAGGGTTCATGCGCTAGCCAACCTGCGGAGCTCTGGTTACATGACGACGACATGGGAAAGAATGACATGTTGATGATGTTAATACCATATAGTAGGCATACATCTTAGAGAAAGAGAATCCCTTAAAAAGAAGGGATTCTTTTCAGACTATCTTTTTTCCCCTCTAGATTCTAAAATTTAGGAAATTAAAAATTGGTTGGTTGTGTCAAGTTTTTTCCAGTGCAGCAGGGTCTTAATCACTGAAACACCTCCAGAACAAGCATGGATACAACTATAAAGTTGAGCAAAGGTAATCTTCCAGTGAATTTGTAGCAGATTTAGTGACTAAAAGTATATGTTCTTTGAAATGAACTGGGAGAGTACAGGTGCTGAACTCTCACTGGAAGTCAATGTGAGCTGACACTTTTACTTTTCTGAAAGTTATATGTCCAGAACTGACAAAGGATACAAAATCTGTGTACTGTACAAACCTCTCTTTTTTAAGGTTTCATGTAAACCTTTCCTAAAATAGGAAAGAGAACATATCCACAGGTTTTTAAAAGTGCTGCAAATAATCCTTGACAGATATTGCTGGATACCCACTTGTGGTCTCCAACCATCAGTGCTCAACAATTAGATGTATTTCAAGTTCTAGAAGATAATCTACAGATTACAGGTTAAAGAATCTGTAATAAAATTCTCTCAAACTGGAAGAACTCTTCTCTGGAAATCCACGTAATTCCATATTTGGCTTTTTTTTCAAAAGCAGCAGACAGACAACTCCCAGTGGTCACATTAGCTGAGGGATTCTCCCTAGAGCATTATGCACAGCTCTGAAATACTTGCCTCTTACAGTGTATTTTCTGTGACCTCCACATATGAGAATGAACTATTCCTAGTTGAGCCACATTTGCTGCTTTTCAGCCTAGTTCTTTTTTCTTAAAGTCCTGACAGGGTTGAGTGTTGCTCCATTCATTATCTTTTTACACTTATCAAATTAAGTCCTCAGCAGACTTTTCTCTAAAATTTCTAGTAATGCTTGCAAATAATGACATGTACTTCTTAAGTTATCTGAATGTAATGTGACACTACTTAGCAGCTACTGTGTATATCCATATACTGTTTTTATTTGTATATGTATAGGCGTGTGTGTATATCTACAGCAAGAGACAGAGACAGTGATGGATAAACACAGAACTCCCCACTTTAGCCATTCCTGACCTATTTTCCTTCAACCTCTTTCACTGAAGTCATGGCAACTTCTTCTCTTACCAAGTCTGAGAGTTTAATCCTGTCAAATAACATTTTTGTACTGTTCCACTCACCTCTGCTCTATAGTTTCTTGGTACTCTCTCAATATATCCAATGACTCCTTCAGTCTTCTTTCAGTTTTCCCCCTACTCCTCTCTGAAGGAATGATGCAGTGACAAATATCTCCTTTTTATTCTCCTTCAGAGTGACATAAATTCAGCACACAGCAGCAGCTGTGAACTGAAAGCACCTAGAAGAAACGGAAGTCAACCTGATGGCTCTCAAAATTTGTGTTGAGCCTTTTAGTCTGTAGACTTGTACTCTGTTGTTCACTCAATTAAATGTTCATAAAATGACAACTACAGACTACAAAAAATTGAGAACTGTTCTATGATTTTGTAAAATAGTCCTTCATAGTGAGTTCTTGGCTACAAACTTGTGTAACAAATGAGTGACGGTAAGCTCTTATCTCTTCCACACAGAACAGGCCAATATAAAACCACTACCTGACTAGTTAAAAAAAAAAAAAAAACAAAATTAATTACTCTGTCAAGATATTTCTCATACTCACTGGCTCTGTACTAAATTGTAGTTACAAAAAAAAAAAAACGAAACTGCAAAGGAACAGAGGCACAAGGCTGTAAAGAATAGCTGATAGGTCAAAAGAGAAAAGAGAAAACTGCAAATATACAGGAGCTATTTGGGGAGGTCTCAAGTCCTTTGTCCACATTTACAGCTACTGGGTCTCCATAAAATACCACTCTCCTGTAGCACTTGCAACTTAGAGTATGATACTTAGTTAAATAAATTCAAATAAAACGCACTAGCTCAATTTTTAATTTGTAAACTAAAACCAATAGTCAGCAGAATTGAAATAATTACAAAATAGCTGTTGAAGGGACTTTGGGAAGATATCAGTCACTCTCCTTTTTACACAGAGGACAACTATGCCTATATCATTGTTTCCAGGCCTGCATGACTGATATTCTGTAACCTTTATAGAAATTCCATAGCAATATTTACTGAGTCTTCCTCAGGAAGTCCTCCTGACACTGCAAATCAATTTCTTTGCTGCCATAAAAGAATATTCTGGAAAACAGTGGAACATTTAGCAAAAAAAATGGTTGGGTTGATTTTTGTGGGGGTTTTTTTCCAGTCTGTGTTTACTATACTTTTTTGCACAGCAAGAACATGTCTATAATTTAATTTCACTAAAACAACCAAGCAACCACCCTTTCTGTTAATGCCCTGAATCTACAAAGCAATACTTGGAAATATTCTTTAAACGTGTCAAAACTTTTTTTTTTCTTTTTCTTGTGATGAAACTTTTTCAAGAGCCAAAAATAGGGGTAGGCTTGTTTAATTGCATGGAACTATTTGCTTTACACAGTACCCATGCTGAGATAGCCAAGAAGTAGATGAATGTGACTGCTGGCGAACATTGTTTTCAGAGTTACGTGAGCATCTCTAAAATCCCTTGCACCAAGGTCCTTAAGATTCTCAATGTCAAGAATTGAGCAAATGTAATGGACACATACTTGGACAGTTGAAAATGACAGTATTATTTACAGTCACATGCATATTTAAAGGATTCCAGAGGTATTGAAAAATATGTCTTGGAAGAGTTCCATGCTATTTGCACATCTAGTCTTGCAAATCCAATTCCCATAGTACAGTGGTGGAGAAAATACTTATTGGAAAGGGCAGCCTTGTAAAACATGAATGTAACTTTTCAGCCTGTCCCGTACAAGACACCTCTCTTCTTCAGGGGAGCTACTGAAGTGGACTAAGTGGTTTCAGGCAGCAACTGCCACCAACCAGCAATATCTTGCTTTTAGTTTTCTGGAAGATTTAAAAGTTTCCTTAGATCCAAGTGTAGGAGGCTATACATAACAACTCTTAAATAAGGAGATCAGCTCACTTTTGTATTTGCACAAAACCAGACATGACTGAAAGGAGGCCTTTCAGTAGAGGTCTTCTCTCACATAAGTAACAGGGGAAAAAAAAAAAAGAAAAAAATCTATAAGAAACCAATTAAAACCCTAAAAAAGCCAGAAGAAACATGCCTGGTTATTTTGGCACGTTCTGCAATTGACTGATTTGGCCAAGCTTGTCATGGCACAACTTAGGTTTTGCTATTTTCGACCTTTCACATATTTAAGTTTTCCTGCAGGCAAGCTGTGCTTCTCTCAAATATTTCTTTCCCTACAATATCAAAAAGTGCATATATACGTGTCTTGAAACACATGCTCCTACGTTAACAATAATGAAAATGCCCCTAATGTTACCGATTCTTTAAAAAAACGTTTAGCATTCAGCATTCTTCAGCAAAACTGGATATCTGAGCCAGCAGCTTCTAAAGGTCACAGGTTTTTAAGCACGTCACTCAGCTCCCTGTGCATGTGTTCCAAATATGAGTAGATAATAATATTATTGCTAGAACTTTTACAATTGCGTAAGCACGGGATATTTTAAATAGCTCATGTACGGTGTTTGCTGCAAAAACGTAATTTCTTTTTTTGCCAACACCGCAGGCCAAAACTTTCCCGTATTTTATCGTAGGAACCAACCGAATGCTACAAATTCCCAAAAGAAATTCTAAGTAGTAGATAGTGAAATAAATGTTTTATGATCTATATCTGAAATAACAGTATCATTCCAAATAACTAGGAAAATAAAAAGACAAAATTTGTTCATGGTACCTTCACAAAGAAAAGTTTATTATTACCTTAAGTACCTACAACTACTAAAGAGGATTTTGTAACATTTTAAAGTTACTTTTCCAAAACATAAAGGTGCATCTCCTAACATCAAATTTTTATTATTTAAAACTTTTCATTATAAAATCCTGTTTTCAGGTACAGATATATTTATTCAGACTCCTACTGTTTGAACAAAGTGTTTTATGATAATTAGCTTCAAAAATGTTAATGGTAATTTTTGGCTGCACCCAAAATGCAGGCATAGGGAAAAATACTTATTGCAATAACCTGACAGCCTTATCATTCAAGAAAAAAAACACAAACATGCATTGTCAACAGACTTCATCAGGATACAGCTAAAGTCTTCCGTCAAAATGCTCTAATGCTGCTGCATACTTACTAACTTTGCACGATTTGCAGAATATCAGGAAGGAAAAAACACCTGGAGGACTGGGAGTAAGGGAGACTTGATAAATTGGACTGAGGCTGTCTGGACAAGGAGGTCAGTCTTTCTCATGCTAGCAGATAGGCATGGGGAGAGGAAGAGAAGCAATGAGCAGAAAGAACAGACTGTGATTAGCTGGCCAATGAATTTCGGAAGCAGATGAAAAATGTTTTGGGAGTTAAAACTGGAGACCAGTGAACAGCCACCTTCAGGCTAGATGCAAGTTTGGGGAGTGGACAACTAGCTGGATAAAATGACTGGGACTATGTGGCTGTAAGTGGGAAGCAGCACTATACCTGACAAGTCAGAGGACAATTTCAACTGCCCAAGAGACTAGGATGAATTACAATACAAAGCATGCTAACATTTAGGTTGCCTCTGAATAGACCTTTCAAAGTGTCCAGAACTAAGATTAGAAACATGAAGAATGAAGAGCTGATTTGCATAAACAGAGAGAAGAGGCTAGGATAGGGAATGAACAATCTAAAAGCTCACCCATCATGCTGGAAACTCATATTCATAGCTCTCCTTTGCCCTAAAGCCGATAAAGTTTTCTACCAAGAGAACTCCCCAGCTACCAAGCTGCATGCTATTCTGCAGTAGGTAGATTCCAAACAGATTTTACTGTCCTGTTATTACTGTGTATAAACAATTAAATATTTATTGGCATAAAGACTGGAACTGGATGGTCTAACTATTAACCTATAAAGTATCAGAATAGTCTCCCTCAATCCTTCTTGCCCTCAAGTATCCCCTTCAAGCTAAACAAGTACTGAGACAGTGGAAGAATGATCCCATAAATTTTTGGCCAAGGCAACCACCTGAGAAGGAAGATGTCAGCATCCCAGTCTATACTCCATGATTATTTAACTTTTACGCAAAGGAGAGCAAGTTTGAGAGAAGATGATAAAATTCCCACCCCATACAAACACATTCAAGAAAGTGGAACAAATGTATCCAATTTCTTGCAAGCAAAATACAATGAAGAGAGCCTTCTAAATACTGAGTCATTAGAGCAAAGATGACTAAAAGTTATGTTGGGTTTGGTTTTTTTTTAATAATTCCCTTAAATTTTCATGCAAATGCACAAAATAAGATATTTTGTTTGGAATGAAATAGCAATTTCAAACAAATGTTACAGTGTCTTCAATTAGGTAACTTTTCTTTAACCTTTGGGCAAAGCTGACTTACATACTTTTGTTTCTTAATTGAAATAAAATTTGTGCAACCTTAATGCTAAATAGTATGACAAAAGGTCTTGGGCCTCATACTTAGAACTTTTACTCTCTCTGTAGCTCAGATCCCCTTCTGTAAAATGGGAATAATTTGACCTTATCGAGATTTAGTGAAGATAAGTGAACATGAAAATAATCAAGAAAACTATGATTGCAAAGCCATTTACACCATGAGCACCCTAGGAAGCCTTGATTAAATTAATAACCTTGTCAGCAGAGCAGGAACCTAATAATAATGAGACTATAAAACATAACAAAATGAGTACAAGAATGACAAAATATTGAATACCTGCACAGTGTTTTCTCCCTATCCATCCTCTGGCAAGATCAAAACAGATCGATTAAAAAAATTATTAGGCAGTTCTTCAACTAAAGACGATCATACTCATAAAACATGTGAACTTAAAATTGCACAACCTTATTTCTAGTGTTTCCTAATACCCAAATACTTCACTTTGCAACTTTTAAGGTAATTTTTTCTCCATAGTAAAAACATTATGTACAATGTTCAAGATAAAAATCAAAAACCATGGAAGTTCATCTGCCTGTTTAGGGTGACTTTTACCCCTCAACTTATCCCTATAAGTTATCCCTATAAGACACCTATCCCATTTACTCCTTTCAGCTGAAACCAGGCAAAGTCAGTGGTTTTGAGGCAAAACCAGATGAAGAGCTCACATGACTCCTAACAAAAAGCAATTTTCACACGGCCTCTTATGAACTGAACAGAAACAGGCAAGCCTGGCACAACTCAATGTTCTACAAGACATGCACAAAGGGACTAGTTCTGAGAGGTGCTGAAGGTCTCTGGGTACTGAGCACTGCAGGATCAGGCTCAACTTGCTAATGACTTTTCATAGGGTAGTGGGGATTAACCACAATGCGACTCCTGCAGTCATTTGCAGCCTGAATGAAACAGGAAAAACTCTTTTTGACTTTGCAAGGAAAGGGTTTGTGCCTTTTCCTTTTTGCTGAGAACAGCCCCTTTTCTTTTCTCTAGACAAAAAAAATGTTTTTTTCTCACTAGGCTTTACTTGGAAATGCTAAGGATGTGTCACCCCCTCCAGAGAATGACAGGCCAACAACTAGACCTTCTTTAACAGAGGACCAAGTTGTTGTTATACAGCCAATAAAAAAACTATTGAGGTGGAATCAACCACAAAACCATGGGTCCTCTGTCTGTCCAGCTCCCTTCCCAGGCACTAGAAACCTCAAATTCCTGACCATGGTGACAGACTGGAGTAGCAGCCAAAAAAGCACACAAACATGGTTGCTGCCCCCTATACCTGCCAGACAATTTCCTCTCCCAGGAAAGCATACAGAACAATGGAGTAGGGTATCTTCTCCTCTCTATTTCCCAGGCCATACATATAGACTCATCCATGGCCACAGCTCTCTTTCATGGCACTGCTTTAACATATCCAAAATTATCAACACCTCTATTATTACTGTAGCTACCACTATTAACTGTCTAAAGCTTTGACACTAAAAATTCCATGTGCCATACCTTGAAATTATGGTTATTTTTTTTAGAAAACCCTTAATCAAGCTATATGATTAGGATGAGAGAAACACCATAAGTAGCAGCTAACTAGACAGTCTCTGAATGCTGGGCACCATTATGAAATGAAAAGTGAAGTTTCAGAGTCTTACCTGTCCTTCTTTGGAACATAGCATCAGAGTTTGAAGAATAAAAAGTGACTTTTGATTGATTCAGCTGCTTATCTTAGCAAACTGTATACAGTGATGGAATGTGAACCTTCTCAAGGCTATGGCTTGCAAGGTTGTTTTAAGTAAGGTAAGAAATCCTTTAATCTCCTAATTTTTCCCAGAGTTGTCTACACTGATACCTGTAGCCAGTGACAAGTCTACTAACTCAAACGAAGTCTTAAAACATTAACAGGGATAGACATTTCTAAGCAGGAAAACAAGTGAAGGGAGTCCAAACTCCCAGACTTTGCTTACTGCTCCTCCAACAGGATCAGACTATTTTCGCTTATAGCTACAGATAAGTAGTTATCAATTACAGGGTCACAAAAATATTTTAACTTTTGAGGTCCTTGCATGTACAATGAGATTCTTCTGAGTGTACCAAAAGGAAAATAGCATCTAGGACCTACTGCAGTACTTCTTTCTAAAGTCTTTGCTTCTTTTTAAAACGAAAGGAAAAAAACCCAAAACGAAAAACCACAACAAATGCCAACCCTTCCAAGACAATAAATAGGACTGGACCCAGGCATCAAAGCTGCTAGAGAACGTTGAATTATCAGAGGAAGTGAGTCTATACCTACTAGGGTAGTGAGGAAACGGTATCCTCTGTACAGATCTGAGAAAGGGTAACTACTAGTCTGCATGTCAGGAAAGCTTCATACTACTGCAAAGTATCCTCTCAGTCATCACTGCACTTGGGTGAGTCGCTGTTTGACTTCAGCAATAGCTTTAGGAGTAGCCAAGGCCACAGAAGCAACAAAAGCTAGAAATAGTTCAGCATAGAGGCTGAAGTCTTTATTTGCAATCCTCAAACCAACTGAGGAGTTGGATTTGCTTCCAGTCACAAATAAATAAGGGCTCAGCCTTCTAGCCTAGATGATAGAAAAGACCTAGTAGTACTAGTTAAATGGGGGAAGAGACAGAGAAAGAGATAAAGAGACTCCTTTTCAAAGCCAGAAGTAAAGACATCCTTTTGGGCCTGGCATATTCATTTACACACGCATACACACAACACTAAATCCAACTTGTGCCCCTGCTACTAACCTCTCCTGGCATTTACAGAATGCCAGTCTAGTCTGCTGTGTGATACATAGCAACCTGTATATCCCTCGGTATTATTAACTCTTAGACTGAGAGCACTGGGCTTAAAAGAAACTGCAGAAACACACATTTGTGTAAATACTGAGTCTTCCCCAAGCATTTTTGTTCGGTTTTGGTGATATTTGTTTAATTAAAAAATCTGAAGAGATTGTGAATACTCTAGAAGACTGTGGTAATGTGATATGATTATCAAAAGGAAAGATGTAACAGCCTGACAGTTTACAAAGGCAGTATTCAGTTCTACATGTAAATGAGATCACATACAGTAAACAAATAGGATCACTGTTCACAATAATTACCACTCTAATTCACAGATTGCCTCAAGAGTAGGTAGTAACAGACCAAAAAAACCAACACAAAACCTCCCTCCCCCTCAAAAACCACAAACCCCAAACTTCCCCCCCCAGCCCAACCTTTACACAATAAATTGGCTTTATGTGGCCACGACTTAGAGGAATTTCAATTGCAGACTTAACATTGCAGAGAGCAAGCATAAAGGTTTTGAATGGTGTGGTTGTTCAGAAGAAACCTAGAGCATCCCCCTTCCCTTCACAGGCATCAGCTTAATTAATTGTAAGGAACCTGGTCGTCATGCAAATGAATTCAGTCCTGTGATTGGTTATTGCAGCAATGAAGATTCTCACACACTATCCACATGAGTTCTGAAAATAGCAAGGAGCATCTGCTCTGTGTAGACTACCCCATCAACTTTCCTTTTCCTATTTGTTTCAAAAAGTCTTTCAGTAAATTTATGGTTCCTGACACCAGAATTTATAAAGGAGCAAAACAGTATCATGTGAACAAGACCTCTGGCTAAGTGAAATAATGTTTCTGGTAACACTTATCTACAGACTGTAAGATGACTGCTGGACAAATTAACTACTCTAGTAATATATTTACTTCATATTAACTACTCTGTGATCTGCACTGCACATCTATACACAAAGACCTCTATTGTTCATTTATGTCTTAAATATATCAGACAGAACTTAATTATAATCTTCTGTTCACTCCAATTAGTTATTTTAATGCAAAATCAGTCCTGATATTTAATAAAGTTCATTATTCCACTTCTAAACTAGTTTGTCATGTCTATTTTAAATTTTGAAGCCATGCAACGTCACACCTACTTAAATTTTAACAATACAAATACCGCCCTCAGCAGGAAGAGCATACATTCATTTTCCAAGAGTGAAAAGCTATGCAACTTCAGTTTTGCTTGGACAGAGAAAGTAGGCAAGTTTAATATCTTAAGCTATTTTGGCCAGTGAACCATAGTATTACAAAAAGTTTGTCTTCAACACAACAAAAAAGAAGTTTCAAATAAATAAAATTGTTTCGTTTACCTTCTCTTCTCCCTTGAAGGACAGTCTTAATTTATGGTCCTTTCAAAGTGTAGCTATTGCTGTCCTGAACATAAAACAGGGCTCTGAACATACAGCCTCAGAATAAGGCTTTATCTTAATAATAAAATTAATGAGATTAGAATGGGCCCTCAAGAAATTTTAGTAGCCTGGAATTTTTGTTACACACTTTTAATACTAAGTCATCTCACAATTCAAAGTAGCGTTCCATTTCTAGGACTGTCTTAACACACACTGCACCCTGCAAGGAACAAATGTGCAACTACACATGCACTGATTAAATATTTATATTAAGAGAAAAATATGTGCCATCACAAAAGCAAACCATATTTTGTAAAGATATAATTCTCTTCTATTACTCTAACTAGAAATCAGAATCAAGGCGACACAAGAGAGTTAAACTCCCCTGTTATTATAGCTGAATAACTAACACTTAGATAGTCCTTTCAAAAATAATGAGATACAGAAGCCAAAGTATTAGCTCAAACATCTCAAAAGGATGAAGATGCAACTCTCAAACTCTTAAGAGAAGAAACATCCTGGAAAAAAAACCCAAGAAATATTTAAAATCATCCTCTTTCTTTCACCTCTGCCTCCTCATTAGTATGTGTTGGAGGCTCTTTCCTCTAGCAGCAAGAGCCAAGCTCCCGAGCAAGTGGCACACTTTGTTCTATGTTCTTTCAGGATATGGAATTCTCCTTTCCTTGTATCCTCTAAAAAAAGAGTTAAAACTCTCCTCCTGACTCTCTTTGGCTGTATGAGAAAATTTCCAGCTGAACTCACATCAGTAAGTGCTATAGGGTTACATGTATAAATGGTCAAAATATTGGAAGTTAACAAATAGTCTGATCGAACATAAAATTTATTGTACTTACTCCCAGAATTCCATCACTGGAGAAGTGGCATTTTGTAAAGAGACTTGACTGCAGTTGCTCATATTAAGTTTTTGAAATTCCACACAGTTTTCTAGAAAAGAAAAAAAGAGTATATTTCTTCTTGTCCATCTTCAAGTTAATGCATCTTGTAAAGCCACCATTCTATAATACGCTTTCTCTATCTGGTTAAAAGATTAATGTCACAGCTGCTACTTCTGCAACACCACATTTTGATCACCAGATCACAGGCCTATCCCAGAAAAATATCCATGCTGTATACTACGTTCTCCTATAACACACTTTCCAAAGGCACAGGTGCAATGGCAAGGGCCAATAAAACACCTGAGATGGAAGAAAGACACTTTGAGAAACTGAGACAGTTGAGTGGGAATTACAACATACTCGTACTCCAACTGCTGGTTCAATGGCCAACGGTAACAATTGGCATATGAAACACTGCCAGCAACAAGTTTCCACTTTGTCTTAATACAGCAAGTGAAAAGTCACTCTGGCTTATTATTATTATTATTATCTCTAATACAGAGAAAGGAGACCAAAGCAGCTCAGCATTGTTGAGTTGACAGTATTTGAACAGCAATCAACATCAGCTAAAGCTCCTTTGCACGGTTGCCAAAATTGATCCTGAAGCCTTCCACATCTATTGGGCCCACGACTAGTTCCCTCACATAACCTACAAGGCAAGATTTCAGATAGCTTTAGGTGTCCTCAAAGAACAAAATAATGACCAATTAATAAAAACCATGAAAGACAGTACAATTGGTACACGATTTGAAATCGGACAGTAATAGAAGGAATAAATGCAAAGACATCAGGAACATGGAAATAAGGGCATCGGTATGTATTCCTCCCCATAGATATTTGTGATCTTCAAATACAGTAAGTAGAGCATTACAAATAAAAATAACAATGAGAGGACAGATGCAGAGCCCTATGGTGCAAACCCTTACGAATACACACCTCATCTTTCATGTAAGAGGCTACTTTGCATGCAGTAAGGATTATTTATGTGACTAAGTTTTCAGAAGTAGTTTGATGAATGTTATTCCTCAACATCTGGCATTAAAAAGAGCGAATCCAAAGATCCACATTTAGTATTTTCCTTTCCATTTAAAGTCCTGATTTCATTAGAGTGAAAGAACAAGATTGTAACTTGTCACCAGGTCATCAGCTCTTCAGCAGAATTCACTTACTGTATTCAGGGAGAATAGATATGACTGCAAATGAGAGTCTTGGGATTTAGCCAGAATATCTTAAGAATTAACAAAATCCAAAGTCATCTTCTGCTATCCGACATCGTATTCTGCAGAAAAAAACATGCTTACACAACAACCTAAACCAAAAAGGTATGAATAAGTCTTCACTCCAGCATTCCTTTATCATGGTGTAGTGTGAGGTGATTGGCCGGTTTCCACAGACTTTTCTACCAGAATAATTTTGTTCCTGACATTTTAATGTATTAATCAATTACTCAAAAGCATTTGTATAGCAATAACCTCTACTGAGGTCATACCTGTATTCCATTCATGCCCACAGGTAGCCCAAGGAAGCTCTGTAGTAAAGCAGTTAAACAAATAGAAGATAGCCCATGCTAAAATGATGATGTAATATACATTTAGATGTGCCTCTATAACTTGGGTAGCATATCCAATGCCTAGAAAAAAAAATGTGAGACACAATAGAAAATGTTTATTTTTTAGGTAAAAACAAATGCTTATTACTTTAAGTATATTTTAACTTCAATTTTGATACAATTTAATTTATTTTACTTCAATTTTAATGCATTCTTTCGCAGTACAACACAGAACTGTTTGTTACCTTCAAATAGAGGGCAAACTTTCCTCCAGCATGTAATGCCTCCTTCACTAGTAAACTGTCCCAAGGCCGTCTCCAAGAAAAATACTGGTATTCCACAGCAAATAAAAAAAACCACATATGGGATGAGGAAAGCACCTACAGGAAACATTGAGAGGGTATTAGTTATAACAAACACATTTTATTTTCCTTATTTTCCTTAAAATTCCTTATTTTCCTAATAAAGGAAGGATCACCTATTAGCCACCTCTCAGGCATTGTGCTGAAAGTGCAGAAAGCGTTTACTCCTGGCCTCAAATATCAAAAGTTAACATGTAAGCCACTGTCATGGACTAAAAAAGACCAGACCAAAGTTCCTCAGTACCAATGAAATTCTGCTCATGTGTCCCTCCAACACAAAAAGGACCATGGTCTTGCTCAGCCCAACGGTTCTGCTCTGATCATCACCAAGTCAGTCTACACTATCTTCTCTTCCTTGCTTTTCTCAGGAAAGCAAGGATGAAGAAGCATTATGGAAATTAAAACCAAGAA
This sequence comes from Balearica regulorum gibbericeps, assembly GCF_011004875.1. NCBI lineage: Eukaryota > Metazoa > Chordata > Aves > Gruiformes > Gruidae > Balearica > Balearica regulorum. The sequence goes on from NC_046193.1 coordinate 3,469,446, forward strand.
GTCCTTTATGTGTTATTTGGATAAGCCTGATAATAAGGATCATGAAAAGGGAATGATGAAATAAACTTTAGAACAACTTACAAGAACAGGAAAGCACGGCTTGGCCTTATCAGCTGGAAATATTAATGTAAAAATGCAGGAAAATAACAAAGCATCAGTATTTTTGTTAGATGCTGACAGTAAACTCCAGCAGAGATAATGAATAGTACAATTCAGTGCTGAAGCATTGTATACAACAACAACAAAATCTCAGCGATTAACACATAGCAGAAGTATTGTATTATTTAATGATTGATGATGCTGTCAGGTATGGCACCTAAAGAACATGGCTGTGAAGTATGTTAAAGCAAAGAAATGAGAGAAGATACTTATGTTAGGCATAATGTCACTTGCTAATAACCTGGATTTGGGGTATTCCATTTAGAACGGAACCTAAATAATACAGAATAAAATACAGCCTTTTGTCTACATGGAGAATCAGTTAACATATAAGGCATAAAGAATTTTTTTTCCTTATTCCTCAAGTATTCAGACTTTCTGATGAGTCAAAGGATGAGGTGGAAAGAAGCAACTATATTGGTTTAGACTAAAACAAGGAAAGAAGGAAATAAATACGGAGAAGAAAGCAGAAAATAACCAATTCTGCCATTTTTATTTATGCCAAGAAAGTTTTACTGGTTTAACCAGACTAGCACAGCAAAGTACTGCACAGAATAATTTATCTGAAGTTGTAGGAAAATTACAAAGCTTTAACTAAGTTATGAAAATAGAGATTAGTACAACACACATGATGTGTTATATCCAGGCCTCGACCTACTCGCTCCCATACAAATAATCCCACAACACTAATTAACTTCATTTAAATGTCCCATTAAATGATGTAAGCATCCCACCGTTCATTCCATTTCAAGTCAACACAAGATATGCTAAACACACAAAAGTTTCCTGGATGCAGTTTTTCCTAGCAAGATGTGTTTTGCAGTGCTGTCCATCATTGCAGACATTGATCAGTTCTTTAGAACACTAGCAATAGCAGCATTTCCTTCCTTCAATGGGAGTCCTGAAAATCAGTTTGAGTATTAATGAACAGCACCTTAATAGCTACCTCTCTAAGACTAAATCTTTGTCAGAATATTAACTATGAACAAAATGTTTCTCAATATACTTCAGGAAAATTTCTACAACTACAAGGCAAATAGGTATCCTGTTCATGATCTTAAAAAACCAAACCACACCAAAACCCAAACACCACAACACACCCACAACCTGCAACAACTGTTACACTTTAGTCACTTTGATCAGAAAGTTGAGGCAAATAAATACAGCTGCTTTGACCCACAGTTTCTTTCTTTAGCCCAGCACATCAAGAGAGATCTCTCCATGAGTAGTCTCTTCCCTCAACCAGGCAATCTGCCTAGAGTTGAATCTCGGCTGCATCTCAAGCAATACATGAGGATTTCACAAAGAATGAAATCCTAAATCCTTACATATAAATCATGGTTTCTCTGTATGATGTACTGTACAAACGGTTTGAACAAAATCCTTATAGGCTGGGCAAACTGCTGGCCAGTAACAAATTCAACTCGGCCCACTCATATGCGCAAATCATAACAAAGTTAACCTGGAAACTTGTTGAAAGTATTAGCTTTGACTCTATTTTTCCAGCACTGTTCTGCAACAGGTACACATCATGAAAATTAGAGGACATCGGGTTTCCCATATTTCAAGAAATATCTAATTCTAAACATGCAAAGAAATTAATTTACCTAAACCCCCTACTAAATATCCATAAGAACAAATTAAAATCGTAGCAGCTTATGCCTACACTACCTGTTACGACTCAGGTAAGTACCAGAGAGAGCTTAGACCTCAGAAGTTCCATACAACTGCTTCTAGATTCGTTCAGTATCCAGCAAGTTATTTCATAACTAGCTCATATATCTTACCATTGTCTTCACTTACCACACACAAAGTAGTTTTCAGTATTTACATCTGATGCATGAAACAAGTCCAACTCTGGTCTAATTCCAGCAGGGCATTCCAGAGAGTTACAAAAACACAGGTCATAGACCAAGTCCTCATTGAATAAAATTGAAGTCAATGGCAAATTTCCCGTGGTGCCAGGACACGACCAATTAAACCACATACATTAATTCTTAAATAGTGGTGATTAAGTATGATATTTAAGTAAGTACTTTTTCATGAAATCACCCAAAAACATGGTTAGAATTTTTCTACCTAATATTATAGCCTTAAAAATTATAACATCACATTTTGACAAGCTAGCATATGGGCATGTAAAGGTTACTGTATTAACAAGGAAATCTTCATTATCTACTGAAAAAATATTTCTACCTTTTCCTCTGCCAAAATTTCTCTGGGAAAACTTTGACAACCAACAAGAAACTGTTCTGCATATCGTATCCAGCATATTACTATTTATGTACTAAGAGCAGTACTTGGTAGCATCATTCTGAAAGCAGGTGAATTCTTGTTATCTTAGTTTTTCCAAAGTACAGATAAAGAAAGGAGCTGCAAACCATAAACACATCTTCCACAGTAGCATTAGCCTTATAAAAAGAGCAGACAAAATGGGCCAAAACCATCCCTGAGTTCAGACAACTGTGCCTAGTTTTGGAGGGGTAAGGGAAAGAAATTTGGCACAGCGTTGTTAGCAAACAAACCCACTGAAGAACAGATCTTTGCATATCAGCCACTGAACATATTATTTTTCCCCCAGCCTATACGCTTACACTAATACTGATTCAGGCCTTACGTGGGGAGAAGGTTGAATCCAGTCCACAGAATTCTAAACTAAATTTTTAATTTACTTTTCTTTCCTCATTGCTTTGCAAGTCACAGCTGACGTGCTTACTGTCACATATCTTACATAGTTTTTACTGAACTATAACCAATACATGCCACATATTATACTTTGGTAGAAGTCTGTTCTCTCCCAAATAATATCCTTATTCTAAATTTTATAGGGTTTACTCTCTTCTTTGAGTAACAGGCAGCTTTTACATCTTCCCCTACCCTACTGTAGTGATTTGGGAAAAAATTTTCATATGACAAAGAAAAAAACCATAATCTTTGTAGCATTATCAAAACCAATAATCACCCTCTCCACAGTACACTGTTGTAAAAAATAAACTGCTACGTTCCTTTCTACATCAGACAAACTTATTTAAGTATGCTTGCGTCTGTCTGCACATGCAGAAGAAAACACACAGTGCTATAACAGAACACTGGATTCTTCCACGTTAAAAACCTTACAGATGTCAATTTACTAAAACAAATGAAAATTGTGAAAGTAAGCCACACAATACTTGTGGAGGAGAAGATAAGTGAAACACAATGACTTTTAGTTGCCAGATGCTTAATACTTCCCTATCCGCATGTACACTGAAATCCTGAATACCTATCTCTTACTAGTGCAAGAAAACGCTGTAAAGCATTCTTAACTGTTTATTTCCCACATGCTTATGGTGAGCTGTAAATCAACATATGATGCCATCTTACCTCCTCCATTCTTGTAGCAAAGATATGGGAATCTCCATACATTTCCCAACCCAATAATCTCCCCTGCCACAGAAAGCACAAATTCAACCTTATTGTTCCAGTGACCTCTTTCATGAACTTTCTTATCATTGCTGTGGACGAGGTTGGTACTTGAAGCTTCTGGGTCCAACGCATCTTCTGGCTTGCCGTTAATTATAGGAATAGTCTTTTCAGCTGTCATGACTGTTCAGCCTATGGGAGAACAAAAGAAAAACATACAGATGTTTTAAGTCACTTGTTAGTAATAACCTTCAATGACTAAAGAAGTTCCTCAGCATATCATTGGCTTCTTACTACCTACATAAATTTACAGGTGAAAGTGAAGGAGGTAACTCCGTAAGGCTGGAAAAGTTATAAAGAAGGAAAAAAGGAAAAGAAAGGAAAAAAATAAGAAAAAAAAGACAGAAGCTTATGTACAAGGGAAGGAGAAGATTTCCAAGTTGAGACAGACAACTTAGTAGCACGACATCATTTTAAGGCACAGACAGTGAAGCCTTTCAAAAATCCCTCCCCAAGCAAGGATCCCAGCTTGACTAACCTACCAGAGAACAGAGATCTCCTGCACCTTCCAGGCACACAATTGAGAATAGAAGAAGAAAAGGATGATGGAGAAGGGGGCCTGAATGGTTCTGGCCTGCCCGGAGGAGTAAGGGAGCTCCCAGACTACTCACCCAGGGCTCTGCCTATGCCTGCGCGGCTAGGAGAGGAACAGGGTCTCTAGCCCAGTGCTCGGCTCCGAGCAGACCTCTGCAGGCTGCCGCTCTTCGCTCTGTTGCACTGGAGGCACGGGGTAGGGCAGCCGCCGGCGCCCAGCGGCAGAGGCGGGCAGGGGGAGGCGGGGATAACGCGGGCAGCGTTAGGATAGCGAAGAGCCGGGAAGCCTCGTCCTGTTCTGCAGCTGCTGCCCGGCCGGCCAGGGGGAATAGGATGCTCCCCGCGCTCTGGAGCCGGAATTTGCAAATGCTTAGCCTTCCCCGGAGCGATGGTATAACACCCGCCTCCCCCGTCCGCCCACCTCAGGCTGTCCCGCCAGCTCCCCCCTCCTCCTCCCAGCATCACCACCGGAGCATCCCCAGCCCCTCGCTCCCCCGCCCCGCGCAAAGCGACTAGGGCCAAGCACCGGGCGGTACGCAGCCCCGCTCCTTGCATCCCCTCGGCTCCCCGCCATGCGAGGGGGAGGCGACCTGCATGCGGCCCGCGGCGGTTCGCTGCGCACCTGCCGGCCGCCTTGCTGCAGTGCCCGCCGCGGCGGCGGCGAGAGCCCGGCCCCGGCCCCGCCACCGCCCCGGCCGCCGGCTCCTCCGCGCCTGCTGCTCCCGGGGCGGCCGGGGGTTGGTTCTTTGGGGGGTTTGGTTCAAGTTCAGGCCTGGGAAGTTAAAAAAAAGAACCCGCCGAAAACAAATGACATTAACTTCAGCTGGAAAGGGCGAGGGGGAGAATGGGATAAAAAAATGTGGGGGGGAACATTTGGAAAGTGTGGAAACGATGTGGGCGCTCTCTAGTTACACTGGAAAAATGCAGAGACAGCCCACGTGGGCATCTCTAACCGGGGTTTTGCTTAAAATTCAAGCGAAGTAAGTGTAACATAGAAACAAGAATAGGAAAAAATAACACAAACTGGTTTACTTCAGGTTGAATGAAATATTTGAAATGGAAAAAAAAGTCTCTATTTAATTTCTTTCCCCCTCCCCCCCCCTTTTTTTTTTTTTTGTAGGTCAGTTATTTCTGCCCCATGTTTCTCAACCTGAACTAAATACCTCTTCCATTATTCATCTCTGCAGCTTCTCCTTCACAAACAGCAAAACCCAACTCAGGTTTTAGCTTCAAATCTTCCCTCAGATCCAAACTCTCAGTTGCAGCTATGCACCCATGTTTTGCTCTGCAACTACAGGTCTCTTAAATCCTAGATTACATTGAAGTGTGCTGGAGGATGCTGTCCCAGAGACAACGTGCCCTTCCATGTGAATTCTCTCCCTCTTACCATCCAGCTCTGTGAACTTTTCACACTGCCAGGAAAACTGTTATCCAGTGCTTACTGAAGACAGTGGAAAGATGCCTATGGATAGATTTTTATATTAACTTTAGCTGACTTTGGAAGCTAGAGCCTGATCATACCCTGCTTATACCATAGCCTCAGTGTGTTTACATATTGAAGCTCCTACTGTGGTTAAAGTTTTTTAAATTTTGCTTTTCAATTATGCATGCCACAAGAGTGAGTGTTGGGGCCTTACCCTACATTCTCTGTCAACTATATATCACATAAGCACTCGGCACTTAACAGGTACAGGATGAGGCCCTTTTCTTATTGATTCCAACATATATAGCACTAGTCAAACCTATATTGTGAAATGAAAAACTGCCAGTGATAGAACTGTGATAGAACTGCAGAATTCTGATTTGATTTTTTTTTTTTTTTTAAGTCATCCCCCACAGATATCATTACCAGAGCTGGGTTTGGTTTTGGGTGGTCTTTTTGTGTTTTACATTTTTAATTTTTAATGCAGCTGGTATCCATTAACTGAGGATGGAATAGATCAATTTTTCCTAACCTGGCTTTGTACAAACCAAACTCAACTTTGAGGATTTTTTGTTGGTTTTATTCTCCCCCCTTCTTCCTCTAGTTTTCAGCAGGGATCAAAACAGGCATTGTTTTTCTGTATTCCAGCCAGGCTGAGCAGGCTCAACAGGATACACTTAAACATCAAAGCTGAAAGTAAATTCTCATTTCATTCCTGAGAGTAATTCTAAAAATGAAGGGAAACTAAGGGACAGTAAATATTTGACTGATGATTCAATACATGGGGGAGACCAGTCTTCTTCAAATAGACTAAAGATACCAAATTGAAGGAGCCTGCTCCAAAGATGCAAAAGGTGTTTAATCACTGCTGATTTGTTCAGTATATGAAACTATTCATTCCTGGTGACAAGTATTTTATCCGTTGCTGTATTCTTGCACTGATTCCCATTCAATCTCCTACCAATGGAAGGGTTTATGGAAGTAATTGCTAGCTGCTAATCTTTGTGAATACTTTACTAAAATGTGGCACAGTGTTTGCAACATAAAACTTCCCAAATTTTACAGGTTGATAAGCCTGGTTTTTTTAATCTGATGGAGCCTCCTCTATTGCAATGAAAAGAATTCTTTGGATTACAAACTACATCTCATTTCACGCACTAACCTAGTGTATCTCATGCTCCTCATCATGAATTCACGCCTGCTTCTGTCAGTCTGTTGGGAGATCCGCATGTGACATGCAATCAGAGCTCAACTCAGTGACTGGGATGAGAGCAAACCTTGCAACATGGCTGTACTGTAGGACAAGAAACGGGCAGTTACCAATATCAGAAGGCTGTTACTAGTAAAACCAATATCTACTACTAAATCGTTAACTACCTAAAACATTAGTACATATTCTGTAGAAGGGCTAGCACAGCATCACATACCGAGTAATCTAGTTATGTCCAAGTAGATTTCTTCTGCATTGTCTACTCCATTCCTGATAACGTAGCACCAGTTCTGCAGAAGCATTTAGAATTGTTGCCTCCAACCCACTTGCCAGAAGTAAGCTTCCTGGCCATTCCTCTCAAAAATGATGAGGCCATTCCTCTCACATTAAAATGATGTGACCTAACAAAGCAATTCAAATTCTGCTGTATTCAGATTTCTCTCCACACTCCCAAGGAAACCATTAAAACTGTGTAGAAAGTAGACGGTGGGAGTAGAAACCAGATGTTTCTGCTAGCCAAAGAAAGGTGCTGTGAAGTACCAAATGTTCTAAGAATACATTTCTTTAGTTTTATAAACTAAAATTAATAAAGATGAGGAATTGATATATAGAGTAACTTGAGAAAAGAACCTCCAAGAAAAAGGCATGTTTCTACAGGATTCTGCCAGGATGCTGAAATACATGGCCCAGATGCACCGAGGAATATGCAGTGCACCCAAGCTTCTTTAGTTCCTGCCAGAACTCATATTCAGCCTATTTTCCCACTTAGTCTGTTCTGGGACTTCTACCTCGTCCATATTTTGAAGACAAATACACAGAGTGTTAAGACATACCAACACATGTGGAGAATTAATTCTTTTGCCTTTTTCTCTCCTTAGTGCCCAACCCCTACCCAATTCAGAAGGCACGTAAATAAAACTACATGATACAGTTGCACGTTTTGCTTCTCATGATTTGAATGCATGACTTCTCTTGGAAATCGGGATGCTTTGCTTACCCTGCACTTTGGATCCTTGTTAGGATGCCTCAGTTGCACAAGAGTGAAGTCTCTGCTACACTGTGTAATCTTTTGGCCCACGTGTGTGCCTCTAGATGTTTGCATTTTTCCTGAACAAAACAAACAAAAAAGAGGCAATAAATAGCTGTCTAAAAAAGTAATTCTTATTAACATTAAAACTGCCATGAACGGAGCTAATTTCCTAATGCAGAGATTAATGCAACCCTCATGTGAGTGTTTAATGTGAGCAAAAGTCATGTTATAGAGCTTTGGAAGTGAAAAGGCTTAGGCTTGGCTCCATTTCTTCTCCATTGAAACTCTGTTGATTCCTGTGTTGTTTCAACAATATAGAACCCTGTGTCAATATAACTGAAGGGAGGAGGGAACAACAATCCAGATTTAAAAGCTTTAGTTTAGATTTGATATAAGCAAAATCTGCACAAGCCTTATGTAAAGATTTCAAAGTTAGACTCTTCGTGGGTAAAGAGCAACACAAAAGCAAAGAAATGCAATAAGAATTTCATTAGCAATAGTGATCTGACACAATATTTTGGATCAAAAGCCTAAGATCATGAACGAATTTGTGAAAAAGACTCCTTCAGCTATGCTACTACAGACTGGACTTAAGTCAAAAAGCAGCAGGCTGTCTGATTTGTGCCTAATCAGTTTTCTGCCATGGGAAAAAAAAAGATAGATTTATTTGTTGCAGATAACTTTAAGTTAAGCAACAACTGATTGTTGCCTTCTATTTAGAAAGGCTTAACAGCTATCATTGTAGATCTGCCTGTCTCAAATTTATTGCCCATGCCTCACAATGGTTGAGAAGCTGAATTTAGAGTTCAAGAGAGCTGTGAAAACCAGTTTTTCATCTATTGATGTTGCCCTTTGGGGGCCTTCTCTTGTCCCTTGCTATCAGCCTGAGATCCATATTTTCTTTGTTACATGCATTTTATCTTCCAGACTATCTTATCTTCTAAACAGGAGTGGGTGATATATTCCATAATACAGGTTTTCTGCTTCAGACTTGTGCTAACATATCTTCATCTTTAGATCACCTCTGAGGCATCTTGCTATGAAACAGTTAACTTCAGTTCCCCTACAGGGTTCCTCAGTTCCTTTTGTCAAACAGACTTTTTGACAGTTATTTGGTGACTGCTTGTATTTTAATGTATGACAAAGGTGATCTAATGTCTCATGAAAAAGGTGGTACACATCACGTGTTCCTCACATTGCCACATACAAATAAGTGCCATTCCATTTTATGGAGACACTCCTCTGCTAATGTGGCTAATAGCATCTTGAGCTCCCTAAACATGAGTTTTACAGGTAGACGGTACTTGGAGGGAACCTCCAATAGTGAGGCTTATACACAGCTTCCAAGAGTTAGCGATCATCTATCCAAATTGAACAAAGACCCTTCCTATGGCTTGTCAAAGTCTTATCTCCTGACTCAGCTAACAAAAGCACACTTTTACTTTTGCTAGCACTTAAAGCAGCAAGAAAACAAACAAGAAGTAGTTATTTTTATGAAAAAAAGCATCCTCATGCCTCTGGCTATAAACCTTGAGGCACTGTACTTCTGAATAAAACAACGTGAAGTATATTTCTACACATTGACAAAAAATAATCACCCTCCAGTAGTTTAGCAAGTGTTTGCAGCCAAAGTTGTCCAACAAAACAGAGATAAAGAGTAAAATGCACTAGTTTTTTGTGAAGAGAGGAAAATACCTATCCACATGAGTGACAGCACTAACAGAAAAGATACCTATGGAATGATGTTTCAATGTGACTTAGAAGTGAGACCAAATAAAAGAAATACTAAATACAGACCTCAGAATAATCAGAGACATAATACCACAAACTGCCTTACCACTAGCAGTTATTAGTCAATCATTCTTCCAGATCAGAAGCTGAACTTGCAGTCTTCATGCAGCTATGCATATCATCAGTATGCCAAACTCATACTTACTGAGAGGTGCTACAACCTGGAAAAGGAATGAACTCTCAGGAAAGTTACTGCTCAGATCCTCTGGACATATTTTCAACTATATGAAGATTTCAGAATTTGTATTATTAAAAGTAGTCAGCGAATGTTAAAATAAAGGCAGAATTGAATTCAGATTATAAATGCTCTCTGCTGGCATCTAAAGTCCTTTAGCTTATCCCAGACATTCTTTCTTACTGTAGAATAAAGTAGGGTAAGGAGTTGCTTTGTGCACTGTACACTCCAGGTTAATGTAGGAAGACTGTTAGGATTTACAAAGTTCAAAGAATTTAACAACTCTACACCTCAGGTAGGAAAGAGCAAACCTGATAGGAAGAAGCTTCTTCCCCAAGCCCCTAGGTCATGGTCCCGTTGCACTTCCTTTACACGAACAGCCCGTCTAGCCAGGCTTTGTGTTAATCCGTGCATTTTACACAACTTAACTTGGCTTTCAGGCTTGAGACTGAGTCTATAGAACAGTAGTTCAAGAAACATTTTCCAGCTTATAAGTGAAGCTAATCACCAATAGTTAAAGTAAATAAACATGGAAATGTAAATATCTTGCAATTATATGTGTTCATGTAAATTAAAAAAAAAGTCAAGGAACAGAAACATTACTTGATGAAAATTAATTTCTCCTGTTCTGATTCAACAGCTTAGTATACTCATCCATATAACTTCCCTACTGTGCTGGTTTGGGCTGAGATAGAGTTCCTTTTCTTCATAGTATCATAGAATGGTTTGGGTTGGAAGGGACCTCAAAGATCATCTAGTTCCAACCCCTCTGCTGTGGGCAGGGACACCCTCCACTAGACCACGTTGCCCAAAGCCCATCCAGCCTGGCCTTAAACAATTCCAGGGATGGGGCCTCCACAACCTCTCTGGACAACCTGTGCCAGTGCCTCACCACTCTAACAGTAAAGAATTTCTTTCTAACATCTAATCTAAATTGACCCTCCTTCAGCTTAAACCCATTACCCCTTGTCCTGTCACTACACTCCCTGATAAACAGTCCCTCACCATCCTTCCTGTAGGCCCCTTCAGGTACTAGTAAGCCACAATTAGATCTCCCTGGAGCCGCCTTGTCTCCAGGCTGAACAATCCCAACTCTCTCAGCCTGTCCTCCATAGGAGAGGTGCTCCAGCCCTCTGATCAGCTTCGTGGCCTCCTCTGGACTCACTCCAACAGCTCCACATTTCTCCTGTACTGGGGCCCCCAGAGCTGGACGCAGTACTCCAGGTGGGGTCTCACCAGAGTGGAGTAGAGGGGCAGGGTCACCTCCCTCGACCTGCTGGCCACACTTCTTTTGATGCAGCCCAGGACACAGTTGGCTTTCTGGGCTGCAAGTGCACACTGCCGGCTCATGTTGAGCTTCTCATCAATCAATACCCCCAAGTCCTTCTTCTCAGGGCTGCTTTCAATCCATCCTCCACCCAGGCTATAGTCATGCTTGGGATTGCGCCGACCCACGTGCAGGACCTTGCACTTGGCCTTGTTGAACTTCATGCGGATTGCATGGGCCCACCTCTCCATCCTGTCAAGGTCCCTCTGGATGGCATCCCTTCCCTCCAGCACGTCGACCCCACCACACAGCTTGGTGCTGTCAACAAACTTGCTGAGGGTGCACTCGATCCCACTGTCCCTGTTGCCAACAAAGATGTTGAACAGAGCTGGTCCCAGTACTGACCCCTGAGGAACGCCACTCAGGCGTAGCTGGTATGGAGCTTTGTTTTGGATTTCTGACCAAAACAGTGTTGATAAGACACTGATATTTTAGCTATTACTGAACAGTGCTTACACAGCATCAAGGCCTTTTCTATTTCTCACATTGCCCCACCAGTGTGTAGGCTGGGGATGCACCGGAAGTTGGGATGGGACACAGCCAGGCCAGCTGACCCCAACGAACCAAAGGGATATGCTAGACTATATGATGACATGCCCAGCAATAAAAGCTGAGGGGAAGAGGGAGGAAGGGAGGGCGATGATTTGAGTTATGGTATGTCTTCCCAAGTAACAGTCACGCACAATGAAGCCTTGCTTTCCTGGAAATGGCTAAACATCTACCTACTGATGGGAAATAGTGAATTAATTCCTCATTTTGCTTTGCTTGCACATGCAGCTTTGCTTCACCTATGAAATTGTCTTTATCTCAACCCAGGAGTTTTCTAACTTTTACCCTTCCAATTCTCTTGCGGGGGAGAGGGGGGTGCTTAGCTGCCTGCCGGGGTTAAAACACAACACCTACTCAGAATCAAAAGACCAGTGCTTAATCTTGAACACGCAGTGAAGTGTCTAATTGTCCCTTACAAACATGGTAACCTGTGCAATACTCATGTTGAATGAAGGGTGGCAGCAACACTGCGCAGTCTGCCAAATGTAGTTTTAAACTATATCAGGATGAACAGCTGCAAGTTACCACAAGAAATGCAGTCATAAGATGAGAATGAGGGAGTGGTTTGGTTCAGTTTCAGATCTGAAATAGGAGAAAAGCTCCAAAAGACAGGTCAACCCATAAGGAAGACCATTTCCTTTTCTCCCTGATCCAAAATAATAAGAAATACAGATGACAGGTATCCCCAAAATTCTATTCAACTCAACACATGTTCTATTTTTGGTATTTTATATCTTTGAAAATGGAGTGCAACATCAATATATTGCTTGAAAAATTAAAAAAAGGGGTGTCATTTTCAGAACTTTTCCTTTATTGAATTCTTTTCAGCTGGAGCTGCATGTTAATAAACCAAAGTAATTGCCTGAAAAAATTTGATCAGGTCTTACCAAACACACCCTATCATATTCAGTATTTGTTTACATTTTAATACTGTAAGCATTTAAGCACAAGAATGTCTAGAGTTTTAGAGAAAGTAGTATGTGTTAAGCTCTCTAAAGCAGAGCTAGTATATTCATACAGAGACTATGCTACTGCAACTGCTCTATCACATAAATTACATATGACAACTTGGACTAACTCAGCAAACAATCCTTTCTTGAGCTGTCTGCTGGCACATTGCTAATTAACAATTAATTGCCTTCAACAAGATTCCAGCAGAACAGATGATGTGATACTGCAGTGTTTCAGCCAAGTTGCATTTCTGTGCACTGCTGAAAAGTACGTAAAGATTTTTTACTGCTTTGCTTTTGTCATTGTATTTTTAATCAGAAATATATTCCTTTTGTTAAGCTCCCCCCCCCCCCCGCCTAAGGATATTGCAGTACTTGAGTACTGTGGAAACTGCTCTTACTAAAATACTTTCTTTACAGCTGTGAAAAATTAGCTGTTAATCATCATCAAGCCAACACCTGTAGATTTATATTCTGTGGTAGGGTCAAAATGGAACTTAGCTGGTAGACCAGAAAAAACCAATGTTGTATAATCCCACCCCACTATGCCCAGCAATAGCAACATCTCGGTGTTTTAAGAGACAAAATATAGAATACTTTCAACTTTTATGATATTCACTTACTAAAAAGCGCAGCTATGTCCCAGTCCTGGTGCATGGACTTCTTTGTCTTTCACAGCTATAAGAGGGAGTAGCTGTTAATGTAGACTCTAATCTAATCCACTTGAAAGGCAAATGGAGAAGACACAAGAGTATCAGATTATACATAATTTCATATCTGCTGGACAATTCTTTTCCCCAATGACTTGTTAAAAATGAGCAAAGAAAATCAGCGACGGAAGAACCTTACAGCAAGAAGGCATATATCACATTTATGTGCACAAAGCTCTGTGTCTAGAGGAATAGTAGGTAGATTCCTACCTTGCTGGTACAGATTTCAGAAGCCTGGTAATGGGTATGGTGGGAGGACAAGGGAACACATATAGGAATTGCTGCTGTGCTCTTTCAGAAATGGATGGCCTCTATTTGGGTGTTACGATTCAGGCACAGAAGGCAAAATGGGCAGATACTTAGGAGTGGGAAAAAGCTTTCCAGAAACTTTTAAGAAAGTCATGAGTGTGTTATTTTTAACATGATGCCTAAAGCAGAGGTGTGAAGAGTATTATTTAGATGAGTCTGAATATTTCTAATAGTTCTTACTCCATCTCATCCTCTATTCCTATCCTATCTACAGGAAAGCTGAACCTGATCCTACAGTGTTTGACTACATTGAAAAGAGAAGTTTAAAATACACTTGTTTCAAATTCTTTTCCAAATGTCTGGCACAGGGTATAATCATACTACCAGAAATGTTGAGCCTAATCTATAGAAAACCAAATGCGTGAGAAGAAATTTTGCAGGTCATTTTATGCATAGCTTTTGCCAAAGGCTTGTGTTTGACTTCAAGATCCTAGTGTTTATAAGACAAGGTATAGGCAACATATCACGCAGAGAGGACACATTTCATATTCTGAGGCATGTAGTTGTTCTGGCTTCAGAACAGGAGGAAGAATGAGAATTTTGGCTCATTTCTCTTTGCAGTCTGTAATAAGAAAGGTGGTAGTAGAACTGATCAGCAGAAGGAAATAATCAGTTGGTATTCTGTGCTCCCACTATTATGCTTTAGTTTAGTCACAACATGTGGGGAATCTAATCCCCAAAATAGTATCCTACTACTTAAACTTCTTCTCTAAACTGATTGTCACTGAAAATATGGAGCCAAGTGGACCTTTATTCATTATCTTCCATGGCAGTTCTTATATTCTGAAAGCTCAGAAAAGCATGACAGTACCTATCATTATTAGCAAACTGCCGAACTACAAATATAATCCTGATCTAATAAAAGGGGTTGAATCCTCACTGAAGCTATATGGAAGCTTCACCCAACATCTTTTGAGAAACAGTTGTTAGCACAACATTGTCTAGTAGGTGATACTGTGATGAACACACTCAAAACTATGTTGAACAGATCATTGCAGAAAATGTTTTGTGCTGTTGAAATGGAGAATAATGGCTCATTGATTTCTGGAGTGAAGGAGCAATGTAAATGTTAGAATGAAATAAAGTATTATTCTGATTTATTAAATCCAGGAAACCTTTGAGAATAAGAAAATCAGGAAATGAATGGACCTTTTAAATACTTAATATATAGAAGGTTAAAAGTATGGAATTTCATCTGACACAGAAAGGACTGATGTCTTGCTAGTTTGTAATTCATCCTGGACTATAATGTAATTCTGTTAGTTTCAGTAAAACTATGGTCTGAATTAATTTGTCCCAATATCTGTAAGAATAAAAACTGATTTTTCTTTTTCTGTAGGAAAAATTCCTTATGCTGAGGAATGCTAGGCATTAATTTAAAAACCCATTTTTTAAAAGTTGAACTTTTTCTGAATATTGTTCTAGTCATCATTTCCTGATTACTACAAGTGTCTAGTTAACTAAACCAGGAAGAATACCAATTAAAACTGTCACCAGCATCTTAAGGTTTCCTTACTAGATGTAACATTCTCTACTTGTCGCACTGCAAAAGGAAGTTTTTGCTGATGGTGTCAAGGCAAACAGACTAATATGTTCTAAAGTTTAAGAGCATGAGTGACAGAGTGACATATACACAAATCACAGGTCTTCATAAGCTCTGGTATTCACGAGTGTACAATTTTTGAGAGTATCATTGTGTTTTGCGGTCAGCTTCTCCACCTGTTACTCAGATTAAATATAATTTAAGAGCAGAAAATTGCATACTGAGGAAGAAAACCATTTGATCTGCAGAGGTATCTACAATCAAAACCTTTCAACTTTTCACTGGTTACAGAATATGCTGCAGCTAAATACTATGAAATTTTCGACCAGTGCATCATTTACAAACCTTTTAGTACATGCAACATCTATTGCCTGAAACTAATTTCTTAATAAAGGCTTTGCAGATTTGGGGCCTAAAGATAAAGTTTTCAGGAGATAAATTTCCAAGATGGGCTTTGCTGCTGAATAGGGCCAGAATATGGCACTTAATTAGTTGTTTGCAGTTCGAAAGGAATTTATGCATCTTAAACATTGACTGCTGGGATGATTAAAGTAGCCGAGGCTAAGGAGCTATGGGTCTGTATCTGTACGTGCATTTATCTTTCCAGAAAGTGTGATGGTTTCCTCAATTCTTTACTAACATTACATACATAATAAACACACACACACGCACCCCCCCATAATATACATACATAATAGAAATAAAGGTTTTAAATCAGGACAGGGTTTCTTTTGAGGTTCGTTTTTAAAAGAAGCAGTACAGGTTTGGAGCAGTTAGCTATTAATGTAACTAATTTCAGGTTGTTGTTAGTAATAAGTATTACATTTCAGATGCTTGTGTTAAATGGCTTTTCAATTGCCAGTTTATTTCTACTTTAAGTCTCTTTAAGCTTATTAAGAGTTTACCAGCTCAGACCTGGGTTTGACAAGAGCCTTGAACAAGGAACAGAGCATAGCGTCCCTCTCCTACAGCTGAGCTAGTCCGCCCTTTGAGACACAGAGTGATGCTTCCACCAGCTTTCAATGAAGAGAGAACTTTGAGGTGCAATACATGTTTTTATAGAGGCCGAGACAGAGTTCCCAATGCAGCTGCTTTCTGCTGTGCTGCTTGCATATTCCACTCAAAGGAAAAATAATGGATGTTCATTTGCTGTATGGCCAATAAATCTGCGACACAGTCTACACCTATTAAACACAGATTTTATGAACTGTAACACAAATCACTGTATACCAATGTTATTGTATACTGAAAAGCACACAGATTTTTTTGCACTGACCTTTATTGCAGGACTATGATTGTGTCACAGCATATCAACCAGTGGAAGTGGAGTGACATACTCCAGCAAGACATCAATTTGTGTTGATTGCTACATGAGAGTATACAGTATGAACACTCTCATGTACACAATTTTATTTTTTTTTTTAAACACAGTGGCTCTACATGATTTCTTGAATTGTTTCAGCACTACTTTTCTAACAGCATCCTGAAGTTCTAAGTCCCCTTTTATGTTTGCAAATCAGAATCCTGGCCAGACACAGAAAACAACCCATCTATGAGTCCATTTGATTAAAACAAAATTTGGCTGCTGACTAATGACTTGCTCAGGAAGCATTTGGGTTGCATTAAAATGAAGAGGCCAAAGAAAGTTCCTGAGCTGCATTCAAAATCTGATGTTAAAGGTCAAAATACCATAGTGAATGGCACCTAAACTGTATAATGGCAGAGCAAAAGCTTTCAGGAACTCCTTTTACCACCTTAAAATTTACCACTCTATTACTAGCTGAAGCAGGTATAAATTACAGTTTTATATTAACACAAATTAGACATTCAAGAAAATTTATTTGAAGAAATGGTAGTGGCTAAATGCAATAAGCTTAACACACACTTAGTTCTGTGGTTCATATTATTTTTCCATAGACAGCTTACTCTTCATGAGGACTATTGTTTTACAAGACATTATTCTAACATAAATGTTATTATCAGCTCTTGTCAGGTAGTCTAAAAATATCTGAAAATCTGTTCAAATCTACAATTTCCACTATACAAACATTTTCCTATTCTAATTCTTGACTGAAAGTTAATTCTCATTCTGCTTTTACAACTATGAAGGAATTAAAATAATTAACAGCAACGGCATTAAGCCTCCATTCTCGAATTTTGCAAAAAATAAAAGGTATTTAAACCTCCTGTGTTCCAAGTTCTAATTTAGATCTTTTAGAATAGTACATACATCTTACAATCTGCTTATTATTATAATAATAATTAAAAAGGTCGCATTATAGTGTATTCTGCTTACGTTTAGTTTCTTTACATCCCCCCTTACATTTTCAGTCTCTAAGATATTCTTAAAATGCCTTTCCCCAAATGATTCCTCATCAATTGTTCCTCACCCTATCATATGCACCCCTCCAAACCTTATATAGCAGAGCCTTGCTCAAATGGAAAGGATTTCCATGCAATTATAGTAGAGGGATAATATAATGCTAATTGGTTTATTTAAGGATTTGAGGGAGTGGGGTGTTTAAAAAGCAGCTCCTGATAAAATTCCCTTTCAATAATAGTCCTTCCTCTCTCATTGATGCATCCCTAAAGTATGGAAAAACTAGTGCCTGCAAACTCCATCCCAGTTCTAAACACGACACTGAAAGCTAAATAGCAATAGTAGGACATAATGGCCATTTTAAAATAATCCCAAAACTATAGTGTACTGCAGTCCCTAGTGACATAAGTCATCAAGCGATATATTTCCCAAGATTTTCTACAGCAACATATCAAAAAATGTGCACAACTGAAACTCACATGACAAATTAAGGCCCACCTTTCTTCCACTTTGAATATTTTGTTCATTTTTCACTAGTTTGAGGGTTTTTTCAAATAATATCTTCTAAGATTTTTCAGTTCATTGAACAAAATAATTTGAATATTATGAAATTATTCACAGATATATTAATATTTTAAAAGCTCATTTTAATCAAAAGACAAAGATTTTAAATATCAGTATATTTAGATCTTCAGAAAACTTTTAAAAAGACCAAATTTCAAAAGCTGCATATAGTGACCTCTGGAACACAGGTCCTTTCAAGAAGTATGAGTACATAAAACCACTGCTCATGTGTTGACCTAATCATTTGGCCAGTCAGCTATCAACCCAAATATGATAGCCAATGCAGAGGGCATTTGTTCATTCCACCTCTAAAAAAACCAAACCAAAATAAAAACACCAACACCCACACACTAATTTTCCCAAATTAAAAGAAAAAAAAACCAAGCCAAACCCAAAAACAAACCCCCACAAACTTTTGATGAATTTCACAGAAAAGGTATTAGAATGTGATTAGACTAAATTAACAGTTAAAAATATTATTTTAAAAGTGGCTAGCATAGTATAATATTACATACTATAATACTAAAATGTTTTGGGTAAATGTTCTGGGTTGGGTTTGTTCATGTTTGGGGTTTCTTTGGGTTTGAGAGTTGTTTGTTGTTTTCTTTGTGTTTTAAAAAGGCACAGTCATAAAAACTGCCACAACAATCAGCAGCAATGATAAGTAATGATCACTAGGTCAGCTTTCTTAGGCTGCATTGCCCTGTCAGCATTTTACCTTCATTTCAGTTTATGCTTGATAGTGATAATTAATTGTTCAAGTTAATTTCAAGATTAAGGACAAACCCTGTTGTTTTATATATTACTTTGCATATTGGCATGAAAGAAATAGCGTTGGTTTGTACATGTTAAAGTAGTTTGTATATGTTAGACTATAAAGATTAGGAAATATCTGAAATGTGCTCAAAATCTTGTACTTTTCCTTAGAAGAGCAGTACTTTGTCAGATGGATAATCAAGTTCCTACTGTAAATAGGACAAAGACAAATCCTGGAGAAATTAAACGAAAGCTTGGATTTAAGTTTTGCATTTAGTTCCTTCACTTGTGATTACCTCAAAATATATTCACAAATACAAAAAAAACTCTACATTTTATGGTCATGGGAAAGAATGCCAATATACAAGGTCTACATCTAGACATGATTAATTCTGTAGCTCATGGGTTAGATTGCATCTCCCTCTTACATGGTCTTTTTTTATTAATATTGGCTTACTACAACGTATTTCAGATCAGGCTGTGTATTTGCACCACTTTCTAAATGTAATATGTAACTTTTTATATGGAGTATTTCTACAGTTTTCTACACTATTCCACACTATTTCTACAGGTGCTTTCAAAAGAATGTAAACATGCTATATATAGGAAGTCCATTCTTCATCAACAAAATCTTGCTTTGTTTATTTATGTTGTCACCTTGGGAGCACTATGCCTAATTGCTGTAAGGAGTGATTCAGAGCACTGAACAAAATCTTGGCAGGTAAAAAAAAAAACCAAGCCAAACTTGCCAATTTTCACTACCAGCTATGAACTCTGACCAGATGTGCTGTGATCTAATAAACCTTTCAAGGGAATCTGTGCAGACAGTAAATTCTGTGTCAAAACAGGCACAGCTCAGTGGCTGAAGCTGAGGTTTGACATCACTGTTTGGATGCTATCAGATATCAAAACTGAACTAATTTTAAAACCTCACCTAGACAGAAAACAAGCGTAGAAACAGAATTCTTGCTTCATCAAGGATAAACAATATGCAACAGTAGATTAGTGAGAGAGGCAGCAGCAAGGATGCTCAGGAGAGAAAGCTTCCCACTCACAAGCACTGTTTACCTAGGTGAACCAGAAGTGCCTCAACATTACTTCCCTGTTACCTTTTCCAAAGAGCCTAGTTAAATCTCCCACTGACTCTAGAAACAGCTTAGAAAATTTATTCTGTAACTGTTCTCTCAAAGGGCTCAGATCTACAATTTATAGCTAAATCTTTGTTATGTAATTTATTTTTAAAAAGAAAAGCCTCCTATTATCAAATTGTCGTGTGTTGACAGATTGGAAAGGTACACTTGTTTTTAAGTGTGTAGTTTGCAGCAGTTAGTTCATAGCAGCTATAAAAACAGGTCATCTCACTCCTGTTTCCTTGAAAACAGCTTGCTGCAATACTAACAGATATCATAAAATGCTGGTAATGTAGCAGAAGTTAACTTGCTACATGCTGCTATTTAACACTGCTCCAGCGATAGACCTTTCTGAACAGTAGCCTTCCTCTGTTCCCCTTCTACACTTGAGTGGTCACTCTATTATCTAGAAAATGGGTTTCTCAGCAGGAGGTGTATGACAACAAAATGGGCCCTTGGCTCAGCAACCCAATGTTGTCAGAGCTGAATATCTGGCTGGAACAGGACTTGATATTCCTTAAAAAGTTCATTAACTGTTTGACCTTTTCTACTTCCTAGTAAGATAAAAGTATCAATACAAACCAAACACAACACTGGACCACCTAGGATGCTGCTACATCCGTTTATAAACAGAAAGGTGTGTAAAAGTAGAAACCAGCCTCCTCTTGCACACTGACCAGAAAGTACATTGCATGCAATGCAACCAACTAAAAGTCATTAACATTCTCAAAGACTTTTCTGGTAGGTACACTGCTACGGAAATACACTTTGTCTGCTGAGTTACGGTACAGACAGTCCCTTTGCCCAAACATCCCCACCTCCTGCTGAATTCCCAAGCTGACAAGTTGCTTCTGTTTATCTCTCTTACAAGTAACAAAATTACTGGAAAACAGTAATAATTCTGCTTGTGGTCCAATATCATACATCTTGTTGCTGCTGTTAATCTTAGTAACAGTCTAAACTGAGCAACTACATATCTGTGGATTCCATTAACTAGAATGCAATAATGTCAGCCTTCCCAGTGCTTTATGTTCATAACAACATACTTCAACACATTTTTAGATCCAATTACACAACTAATATATGAAGAAAAAAATGTATAAGAAGAAATTATTTTCACCCTGACTGCTTTCTTGAATTAATTTCCAAGGGCTTTTCATGAAGACCATGAATTTGTCAAGTACTCCAGAAACCAAATTACTCTGTGGCCTTGTTTTGTGTAAGTCCCATCTTTCCTTTGCATGTTCACTATCGTTGTTCCCCAAGATACCACTAACTGCAGCCTCAGCCCTCCAAGACTAGAACACAGGCCTAACTTCAAACATTTAAAAAATCCAAATGACAACATCTATTAACAACTAAAACCCAAAAGTCTATTGTTACATAATTATTACCCACAGACATGACCTATTCTGAATACCCACAAACAACTATTCCTACTATAGTCTCTGGAATCACTGTGCTAGAACAAATAGAAAAATAGTTTTTACCAGTAGCCAATCTGTGGCATTCTGTTCTCAGTTCAAGTTGAGGAATAGATTATTTGCTTCATCCTGTACCAGATATGAATCATTAAACATTTACACAACACCAGAAGGACTTAAAAATAACTACTTCTGGCGTAACCAAAAACAAACCAAGTTTTTGAATACGTGTCAGTTCAAATGACAATCAAAAGGATCCTTGAGTTAAAGTTAGTTTGCATACAAATATTAAAGCTGTAATGCACACTGACTTTTCAGACTATTGTAACCTAAAGACTTTGATTTACCTATGGTAAGTTTGTGTAGTGCAAATACTCTTGAGAAAAAAGGAAACATTTTTTAAAAATCCATATTACTATTGATTTCAAGTGCAATTACACAGAGATAAACTTAGACCAGAAGTTAGGAAGTCAGATCTGGACTTCACATTGCAAAACAACTTTGAGAAGAGATCAACCAAATAAAGCTGTAATCTCCTAAAGTGCTTTCATCTCCAACGCAAGGGGAGTTCTGCAGCATGTAACATCAACTGCCGGGTAACTATTACAATATCAATAAAATAACAGGGAACAAAATAACGAGAACATGCCTATATGTAAGAAAAAGTTAGAGAGATCCTAACTCTCCTCCTGGATTGTGTATATAAAAATGCAAACCACAATTTTAAACTACCTTGAAAAGAAGAATAGGCAGTCATTTGGTAGAAGTTTCAAAGCTGCAGTTCTTGGTGGCATCCCTGGTACTATAGGTTGCATTACAAGGAACGTGGTCAGAGGAGATAATCAAAGCAGTTGTACTGGACTAACAGTTTAGAGATTTACATCAGGTGCAGTGAGTTACCCCAGCTGGCAGATAAGCCCCCACCCAGTTATTGCTCATTCCTCCTCCATTCTGCTGGGGGAGGAAACTGGACAGGCAAAAGCAAGAAAAACACCCTCATAGGTAAAGATAAAGACAGTTTAATACCCAAAGGAAAACATAAACCACCACCACGGGGGGAAAAAAAATCCCAACCAAAACCAAAGAAAGAAGTGATGCAAAAGCAACCACTCAGCACAACCAGCCTGATGCCCAGCCAGTCTACAAGCAATGGCTGCTACAGCGAAAGCGCTGGTACATTACCAATGCTGCTTTGGTCACAAATGTAAAACAGAGCACCTTACAAGCTGCTGTGAAGAAAATTAACTCCATCACAACCAGACTCTGTAAAATAAGCAATACTTTATTCTCAGGGTTGATGCTTACAAAATGTATAACGTTTTGACAAGAAGAAATGAACAGAAGAATGCTTTATATCTATACACAATTTACAAAGCTAAGAACAGAAGGAGCTTCCCACTAGAGCTACCAAAAGGAATGTAAGTACCTAACAAACTCACCATCCTGTAGAAAAGAAAAACGTTTTCAGAGATTAATTCATACATCATAGTTCTCTAGAGAAATATTTCTTCAGCCATGACATATTTACCTACGAATAACTGTTTGATCCTAAAAACCAAGTATTATATTGCTATATAACCTTAATAAACTTCTTTTGCATGCCAAAGAAATAATGAGTTTCTTCTCAAGTGTTTCCACTACTCTCAAAAATTACATTTTTATAAACACATTTAAACTGACTTCATGATATTCTGGTTTATGGATAAACAAAATATAGCTATTTTACTTCTAGCAGGGCAAAATATATTCTTTCAAACAGAAGAGGAAATAGCCAGAACTTAGTTCTCAACCTGAAAATTGCTAGATCAAAAATGTCAAACAAAACCAACACTGAAAAAATTTTATGTATTTCAAGCATTGCTCATAAATATCTTCTGATGGGAGGATGAGGATTTATACCCTCTACTAATCTTCCCTGTTTTACTTTCAGTTGAAGCATCTTATTTTAAATTTGGTTTGGCAAAGACAGAAAGCTCAAAATTGTTACACAAGAAATATGTTAACTCCTGTAATACTGACGAGGTCAAGTGACTACTTTTATTGCTACTTCTGTGAACCCCCACATCGACCTCTCCAACCTCTTTCTGACAGACAGGCTACCCAACATATTATGAAAAAGACACATGGGAAGCGAGATGGCAAAAAGCAGACAGGCTATATAGGCAAGAAAACAGCATAGACCAAAAGGCATGCAAGCGTAAATGCCAGGAATGAAAAGCTGGCTAAAATTATTACTAAGTGGAGCAATTATACTGTCAGGATCTATGGCACAGACAAGGTGAAATCTTGTCTATCAGCATGAGACATTAATGCCAGGAGAGTTTTCTAAAGGCCTAAACAAACCAGTGGGACCAGTGTTAAAGAGTCTGCAGCAAAACAAGGATGTCAACTACCAGGTAGAAGCCTCATGTCCTATTCTACCTACCAACAGGAATGGTTTCCAACATGATGAGCTAGAGATTCTGTGCTAAGGCTGATGAAAACAAAGTAAGGCTCACCAAAACCTCAGGGGCAGCTACACACAACAGACTGAAGCAGCACTTCTGGAGACTCATGAGGAGTTCTGAAACACAGTTTGAAAAGGGACATTCCTGCTCTGGCCATAGTGGGTTTGCATATACAGCAAAGAGGCAAGACTGGCAGTAACTATCAATTACAGAATACATCATTGTTGAAAATTAGTATACAACCGAGTCATTTAGCTTGATGCTTCAGAAACTCTTAGCTTCTTCCTGCCAAAACACAAAGAAGGAAAGAGTTTTGTTTCCTGTAACGTTCTGGAACACGTACAATGCTAATCCTGCTAATGCTGAGGAGGACTTGAGGGATGTTTTCTTTCTAAATCCACACATTTGCTGTGATACTCTTATCCTATTGTATATTTGAGTAGCTTGATAAGTTTACAATTATCCCCTAGCTCAAACTGTATCAAGCTCAATTCTCCATAGGACAATAAGGGACTATTTTTGTACAATAAAAATCATTTGATCTATTTGTAATTTCAGCCCATGGCTACATTTATCTACTTACATCACAGTTAAGATTATTTGTGATTACACTGAGTTCTGTTGTGATTTATTTCCTTATTTTGGTAATAGTCTTCTGAGTTAGCAAAACTTATTTTTACACAGCATGATAACTTGAGATACACATCAATCCTTAAGAATACACCCAGATTTTTTTTTTTAATATATATGTAACAGATATTTTCACATATATTAAAGAAGCTGAAAACATAGCACTATGTGGATAGAATATGCTTAAAGAAGAAATTGAATTTGCTTTTTTTTCCCTAAACATGATTGAATGTAACAATTATTCAGTGAAGATTCACTAGGTATTGTGGCTACTAGGACACAGATTTTCCATGTACCTGGTGGAGAAGTTGTATCAAAAGAAACTGCTTAGAAAAATATAGGTGAGGTATATTAAGCCAGTTGACTTGAATAGCTTGGATGATGAATATTTCATGACAGGTAGTGACCCTTGGCTATCTATAATAGAATACGGTCTAGATCTGCAACACATCTGTTAACCTGCAGGAGAGATTTTTAATAATTCATCTGTATTTTCACATCACTACAGAAATATTTCTAAATCCTGTTGCTAGCAATAAAGAAAAATATTATAACCAGCATCATAATGTTCTTTACAAGTTATAATTTTCCTTGCAGCCAATAAATAGTGGCTAAAATAAGTAGTGGGTCATTGGAAAACAGAATGACCTGTTCAGATTTTTTAAAATCACTATTTAAACAATGATTAGAGCAAGTTAGGAAAGTATAACTCGGTAAGGACAATATCCTATCACAGATAAACATTTTGGGAAGAAAGGAGAAGGTATATGAGATCATGTTCAACTTCAGTCAAACAATACCTTCACTCAATCTTGCGATACTGCTAAGTTTTAGCAACAGAAATTAGACCACCACTGGTTCCTCTGGAAATCCATAATACTCCATTGTAGTGACATCAGAAAATCTGTGGGTAGATATGCAATAAACTGTAATAAGAAGGAATAGCCACCACAAAAATACAGAGGCGAATGACAAGATATAAACCGAAGCCTGGTTAAATGTTTGCACAATGGAGGAACTGGCAGCCTCATTTCATACTGTCTCTTTTGAACATATATATGTTGCCCTAAAATATTCAGCACATTATGATTTCACCTGCAGCCTCTGCTATGAATCCCAAGTAATCTGCCCTCAACCTGGGCTTCAGCAAGCAGCTTTCTTGTTCCATATTTTGATTGCCTCTAAAAAAAAAAAAAAAAAAATCTTTCCTGACTAAAAAGAGCCTCTTCCTTCTCTGTGTTGTTTTTCTGAAACTGTTCGTGCTCCTTTTAAGCATCCTCTGTTATAATAACATTACTAAGTTTTCAGATTGGGTGGTGCAGGCTTATTTTGTACACTGTGAACTGAGAAAAGAACACACCATCTCCTGAGTAATATCCAGACTTACACAGACCAACAATTTATTTATATGCAATGTTTTGCAAATTTCATTAACCGAATTTTTGTCTCAATGTAAGCATTTTGCAAGCCTGTAGTCTTTTTCATGAAGAGTTCTCCTTGTGCCCAAGGAAGAGCAGGATTTGCTCGCAGGAACTACCCTAGGGTAATAGTAGGTATGTAGACTTTCACAGACATGTAAACATTAACATTTCTTTTCCAATTTTCTTCCACATACATAGTGGAAAAGTTGACCTGCCAATATATAGATGTATGCATATTTCAATGTGGTTCAGTCATATCTTTGATTCTGAGCACCAGTACCCCACACAACATAGAGATTCTCCAGAAGTAAAAACAAGGGGTAAAGAACATTGTGGTACTAGAAATCAAGACTGCGCTTAAATATAGGCCAGGAAAAGAAATGCTGCATTTCGTAGAATTCTTCTCTGGAAGAGCAAAGCACTATGCAGTCATTTGAAAAACAATTTAAGTATACCCATGGGCAGGAGAAGATTCACAACTAATAAAAGAAGTTACCCACATTATGGAAATAAACACACCTGGTAGCCTTATGGGGAAAATACACATATCTAGCACAAAAGAAATATCTTGCAATATTCTTTGTGGAATAATCTGACCTTTGAATGTGGAAGACATGGAAATCAAAAGTCATAGCCTTTAAAAAAAATTTAAATCTTAGAACTCAGGAATCACCATACAGGAAAAGACAAAAGTTTGTGAGAGAGTACATTCACTAAGACAAGGGAATTATAGCCTTGGTATGCATGGTAAGACTATAGAAACATTCAATCCTAGTGTTTTAAAAGCAGCATTAAGCCTTGCTACTTCTCCATAATTAGAGAATGTGTATGTGGAAACTTGTATTATCACAGTTAATATACATATCCAAAGACACTGTCTGGAACAAACAAACAAAAAAAGGAATTATTAGACACAATTACAGGCATCCATTCAATGCACCAAATTAAGTTTATTAACATTGTTCATAACTTCTAGACTTTTGTTCCCAGACTGGTCAACAGTTTGTTTTATAGAGATGAGATACAGGAAGTAATCTATATTACTTGCAGTCATTTAATTAAATACTGAGTCACAGAGTTCATTAATGCCTGTTACAAAGTTAAATATCTTGAAGGAAACAGTCTGAAGTTAAACAAAGTTATTCTTTATAAAGATTAATATATCTCTAACTTCTTGACAAATTCTTTTTCCCCACATCTCTCTCTTTTCTAAAAAGAAGAAATGCAGTAGCTTTATAGTGAGCCAGTACATCATATTACTATGTTTTAGAGTTAGATCTTGGGAAAAAAAAAATTGCTAGCTACCTGATGTGTAGTTATTTTTAGAAGCTGAACATACAATCAGAGAAGTCTGTTCTGCATTCCCAGAGCCAAGACGGTATGTCACACTCAGATTGGATGCGTTTCTGAAGCCCGCAGGCAGGGATCCACTAGTGACGGTGCATATCAGCACTGAAACTGAGAAGGAGGCCTATAGCGCAAACTAGAAAATTACTTGAGGCAGCCAAAAACATACTGGAAAAAAGAATGTTGAAATGGTTTTCTTTGTATTCATTCCTGTACTTCTTATCAAGAAAGGCAGAAAGGGAATACACTAGTAGTAGCTAGATCGCTGGGATAAAAGCAGAGAAGCTTAATGTGGCTAATTATAGGAACAGAAGCTTAAAAACAGTTTGTCCTCTTAGCAGGAAAAGAAGCAATCATCTAGAGGATAGACAGGTAGCAGCATTGCAAAGGCATTAAAAGAAAATTAACTAACTACTGGAGGACCTTGCATTCACATTACAAGTCAGGCACTCAAAATGATGCCCAATGTGCAATTTCTGTCTTGATTCCACATGGAGTAGAACTGCTTCAAGTGGAAAACTAATTCATTTGAGTGCTACCACCAAGAAACCAATTACAGCATCAGGCTAAATATTTGCACCTCAAAACCCCCTCCAACACACTGACTTGCTAATGTAAGTGCACCCATAATTGTCCCCTGGGACCTTTGGAAAGTTACCTTCTTCCCTCATCTCCAAGATTCTTGCTTTAGATCTCAGTCCTGTTATGAGCAAACCCTTTCCCTTCTGTTAGAACCTCCCATGCTGAAAGGGTTTGCTTCACAGCCCCAGCATTCCAGCTATAAAGGTACACAGTTGTGTGTACTCAAAAAGTGTCAACTGTAACATGAGTTGAAGTGGAACTGTACTGATAAATATAACAAAATGTCAATATATCACACAGTATTAGTATGATTATGGACTGATAAAGAGGAATTGATCTCAAAAAGAAGTAATGTTATCAGAGAGTACAAATGACTACGACTTGGTATGATTTGACAAAGAGATAAAAACCCTACACATTATTTACTTAATTCTTTTAAACAGCCAGTAAGTGAAGTAAGTGGAATCAAACCACCACAAAATGAAAAGCTAACTAGAAAAATGTGAGCAATGGTAGGAATTAAGTGCATTTCTGGAATCTAAGTTGCAAAAAAACTGCCATTGGGAAAAAAAACACACACACAGGGAGAGCAAGAAATACATTCTGTAGTAACTGAAACTCAGGATGCCATCATAGTTGCTAGATCAAGAATTTTAAAGTCAGCATGTCCAGTAACCTTAACCCAGGAGTCTTAAAAGAGCTACCAAAAGCTAATCTTTTAATACAGACTTTCAATAACTCCAAAAGATAAGAAAGTCTGGATGACTGGGGAAAAAAAAGAGCTATGCTAATATTTTTTGAAGAATAAATGGAACCCAAATGTAGAAATGGTAGCCAGCAATCATTACTAGTCCGAATAACCAAATAGTTCCTACCAGAACCCAATGTAAAAGAACTACAGAATGCAAAAACAATAAAATTGTGTTTATGGAAAACAGAGACTGCAAAACAAACGTTATCTCTGATGTTCTTAGGAGTTTGAGCAGCAGTGTCAATACCTTTAATGCAGTGTATTAGTAAGGCAAAACTCTGCAGACTTAATACAAAGTCATATTTAAGAATCTCCATTTATTCTTCTTAGTCCCCCCCCCACCATGTTCAAATTTTTAAGTCCTATT
The DNA here is from genome assembly GCF_011004875.1 of Balearica regulorum gibbericeps. Lineage (NCBI taxonomy): Eukaryota > Metazoa > Chordata > Aves > Gruiformes > Gruidae > Balearica > Balearica regulorum. The sequence goes on from NC_046193.1 coordinate 3,498,357, forward strand.
ACTTTACTTCCTTAATGTGAAACAACATCCACATCATCCCTGACTAAAGCAGACCCTTCAGATCACTGTATGTCTGCCCCCAACCACACTTCTGGTTTATCATAAAATCCATGCTCAAAGCCTGCATCAGTGTTTCTAGTCCTCAATTTGGTTCCTTGGCTCCTGCCATTGCTACACTAATATTTCAGCATTTCTAATTTAACATATACAGATTGGATTTTCTTAGGTTGATCTGACCACTGTAATCACCAATATTATCACTTTCTCCTGCTGAGTCTGCCAGGTCTCCAGTGATACAAATATCCTCAGTGTTCTAATTTCACTTTTTATCATGTCTTCGTCTGGGTTATACAAGCCTTTCCAAATGTTGTATTTCCATTTCTTTCCTGCTAGTTTATAGCATATGATTAATTAATGGGATCTATTAATTTCTGTCTCTGAGACTGTTTTAAATGTAATTAATATCTACAGTTTATAGGCTAACAGGTTTATTGTTTCAATACAAGCAGATAGGATCTCCCGTCCCCTCACCTCCGTGATTCACCCTCATCTTTGAGCCATTTAAAGCTACACACACAGAGGGGTGTAGCTCTGTATATTACATTCTAGCCTTTCCTCTTCTATTTGTTTTCAAAAAATTTATAAAAGCATAGTATTTTAGCTTTTTACCTCAAAGTTAAATTTGTTTGAATTTAGTAAATAGGATTAAAACTATTGAGAAAATGACTGACAGGCAGACTCATAACTAATGTGATGGTACACACCTGCTCTCCTTGGGAAACCAGACTGAAAAACTATCAAAATCATAATGCCTGTCAGCAGCAGTTGCCAAGTCGCTGCTCTTCTTTCATTGCAACTATCTGTAGTAAGCTGTTTGCATGCTATGGACTGCTCTTAGGAAACCAGAAACTTTAAAGGAATTCATTCTGGGAGTCACTGCAGGGTCCCCAAAGGAAACAGAGCAAAAGGAAACAAAGCTCATACGGGGAAAAGCTGCCTCCGTGTTAGTGTCGCACAAGCACAGACAGTGGATTAGCTGGAGGACTAGAAAGGAACATATCTCCAGTCTGCATAATCACAGATTGTGAGAATTATTGGACTGCACAGTGGCCCTCTGTTCCCCTGATTTTTAGTATTGGAGCCCTCTTGAAATAAATGAAATATTTGCAGTGTTAGAAGCAAAGGAGAATAACTAACAAGAAGTTTATGAGGTAGTAAAAGTAAGAATGTAAATTGCAGACCCATTCATTGAAGCCAACCTATAGATAAGGACAGTGCTATCCCATTCAGACAGCATACCAAAGAATAATAGACAAGAGGAGCAAAGATCAGAAAAAAAAATTTTTCTGACTGCCCTCCAAATTAGGGTAGCTCACTTTGCTGACAGAAATACTTCCTCTGCTCACCTCTGGCTCTAGGTTAGTTGCTTATGCACAGCACAGTTGCCAGTGTATTAAAAAACCTTAAAATGAACACTCGTACCACTACACTTCCAAATACCAGTGGGTTTTGTTAAGTGTCTGTGATGTTTAGCTTTCAATCAATGACCTATTTATTATGCAACCTTGCTGGACAGGATCATCTCCCATTTTATACCTAAGCAATGAAGGCCAAACCACTTGTCAGAGGTACCGTGCATTATTATGATCAGAATCTCTCAAATTGGTATGAAGAACAAAAGATCTCTCACCCACAAAAAGATAGGCAGTCCTTGGCAGTCCGTGCCATCGTTTATGGCAGCAGCAGAATTGCAGTAACCACGCTCAAAAAACTGTGCACTGAATTTAGCAAGGAGTTCAAGTATTATTTAAAACTATTATAAAAATGGAAGGATTTATTAGCCTCACTTATGCACACAGTGAAATCTCAGCAGGTCTTCCTACAAGAGACTGCTTTTACCCGAACTTCAGCAGCATAAAATGTCCAGAATTGCCCCTCCATCCTTTCTTTGACATTTGCAGTGGGGTATCAGCCTAGGCAATTCAGCATTTTCAGTTCCAGTGCTCCAGAGTGATGACCCATTGTTTATCTGCTCAGAGTAGGATCTTTGTTTGGTTTTGATGAATTACATAATAGCTATAATCAAAAGTTGAGGATGTTTCATAGACAAGAAAACACAGGCAAAAGCTTTTGTGTAGCAGTAAAGTGCTGGTAATTAAGTATCACCCATTCTTCTCTAGAACTGGCAAAGCTGCACACAGAATATCAATTGAAATTCCCAAAGTAACCACCACAGGATCCAGTCCTCTCATTCGACCAAGTTGACCTAATTTGTCTCATCTCTTCATACAGTTCTACCAATATAACCTCAACAGTGCAACCAAAACTATACTGCAAGTGGAAGGCAAAGAAGCATATACATTCACACAGGAATGCATGCTAAATCCAAACATACATGAGGCATTAACTTGGTTTGGTTTTTTTTTTCCTTCAGTTGAATTAGGGAAGAGGTTTACTTACAAAAGTCATAAAAGTTACGTTTGCTGGTCAAGATGAATGTGCCTGAGGAACTGCTTGCCAAATGTAAAACCGAGCAGAATGCTGGAAGTCTTGCTTCCACCATTTTCTTTCATGCAGTAGCAGGCCCTTCCCCCCACCATGCCCCTCAGGTGAACTACTCTGAGGTAAAATACCCTCACAGGCTGCCTTAAGGAGAGCTCGCTAGGTGGCCACTGCAAACCGCTCAGCTCAGCTGTGGTAAGCTAACTACATCATCAACAGAGCTCACAGTTACTATTTTCTGAGATGGAAAAGGTGCAGCTCCTCACACGGCCAAGGTGGGACACAGCTGCCTGCGTCAGGCAGCCGCCGCCGCTCTCCGGAGAGCAGCCTGGAGGCTCCAGAAGGAGAGCGGGGGGCGCCACAGGAGTTGCCTCAGCGGGACAGCACACAGCGCTGCTGGAAAGCTGTGTGACAGAGAGAGGGGGAGAGAGGGAAAATTGGCAAATTCTCAGGTAAACATTGTTCAGGTATGTATTGTGTAAAATAACAGAGGGAAAAAATTGGGTTATACTGAAAGCATACTGAGAAAAACACTCACCTCAGGCCTCTGGGCACGCGAGGCAAGACTCCTGTCACTTGATTGCAAAGTTTCTCCAGTACTAAATCTAAAGGTAATTCCTTGATAGTAGGCTTAGGAAACAGAACATTTCCTTATACCTGATATGCAGTTATAAGAATTTCTTTGTGGTAAAATTTTCTGTTGGCTCCTTCAGTCCTCTTTTTCTTGGTGACTGGCTTCCTGCAAACTCACTCCCCTCCGGGCATGGCTGGGTGGAGTCTTCTTCCCATGGCAGTCTGAAGGCTGGGAAAGGACGGATGGCAGGCAACAACTTCGGGTTTTATCTTCTCATTGCTTTGGCTTTTAAGGACATGTGTTGTGTGTTAAGGATAATGAGTTGGCAATGTGCTCCCATTTGATAGTCCCCTCTAGTCCCCCATTATCAGGACTTTGATTGCAATTATGCCAATTAACCTAAGGAATGAGGGGAAAGAGGATGAAGGGTTGATGGGTTTGGTTTTAACTCTGCTAGTCTTTAACAGTTGAGGTTTTCTTCTATAGTCTTGAGGTTTACCGAGTTTGCAGCGTAGCAGTTTTGAGCAGCCTTGCTGTATGATAGACAAACATTAGATCACGGATGAAATATGCCCTTTAAAAAGGATTCTGAGTGCAACCTCTTTCACTGTAGTCTTTATTAAATATAGCCTGTGCCCTGGCCATATCAAGGCACTCCTGCAGCGCATTGAAAAAGCATGTGAGGGGGGAGAAGGCTTCCCAAATCCTTTCTGGTAGTGGTACTTGTTCCCCGCTGATTTTCCGTGGCACTTCCGAGCTGTTGGTTAGGGAAGAGTGTGAGCAGCCCCGTTGCAGACAACCAGCAAGTCCAGTGAAAACCATTGGGCTTACTGCGTGGGTGGAGGGCTGGTCATCTGTGGAGGAACGGTGGAGTATGGCTGATTCCTGGTGTTTGTATTTGGTTTACCAGCCAAGAAAGGGAAAAGTCTAAATTAGGAATAGAAAAGTAATAGCTATTAAACTTTTTACAAACAAAAAAAAGTTTGGCTGCTGCTGAATTGTCAGTTTGTAGCATAGCTGTACAGTTAGCATGGAAGGCATATTTAACACAAATCAGTCTAATAGCAAAGCGGATTTTTTTAAATTATTTTTTGGTGCTGAGAAAAACACTTCTGTACCACCTCAGCAATGCAAGCTCCCTCTGGTGGCTAATTTCCATAATTGACAGGGTGTTTTCCCCCCGAAAAAATCATTCAGTGTAGTCCAACTGACAGGAGTTAGCCTGAGGAGGCAGAACATATGAAAGCATGTAAGTTTAGGAAGCTATACGTTTTCTGAAAAGCACTGATCAATAAGTGCTATAATTTAATTATAAGTGCAATAATTTACTATGAGTAAATTTAAAGTCTCAGGGGTTGTACAGGCTTTATGTTGTTGCTATGCAAACTGTGAAAGCATACAGAAATGTTCAGGTTTCAAATCAAAGCCTTTAAAAATAAGTATATTAACTATGAAATAATGTAAATTTTATTTCATAATGTTAAAAAATGCTGAATTTTAATTCCATCCATGCTGTATTTGGAAAATTACCATCCTTGTAATTACTTCAAAGTAGCTCTTTACTTATGAAGATATAGGAATAAAATGGGGCTTAGAATATAAGATTAAATGATTTTTATTACAAAGACAAAGCATAAATACTTGGAAAAGTTGATCTTGGACATGCATCCATGTTGAGTACATGTCTTGTAGCTCAACAAGATCTCTAAGTTCAACAACAACCAAACAAAAACCCACAAAAAACCCCAAAACCAAAGCAAAAGCCCAGATGATTGTATAACTAACATGAGTACACAGCTTCCAGCTGTTGTGCTAGGCTAGTCAGCCTTAATCCCGTGTGGACATACCCAAGACCTACCAGATTTTGACTTAAGTAGTTAAAATTTCATAAATGGCTAAATATAGCCTCCTACTTAGGAAATGTTATTTGTATTAGAACCTTCTAGCAGGTCAGAAGCAAGCATTTAGTTGAAATAGGTAACTTGAGTATATCTGGTACATCTTACTTCAGACTGCAATTAACTCTGGGGAAGTCTAACTTAGTCTGACAGCTCCCGATGCCTACGCCAACAGAAGTGAGGCTTGATGAGGAAATGGTATTTCTTATCATCATCTATATGTTGTGTTATTGATATAAATTTTATCAGAACTGCAAAAGCAATGATAGTACCCAATTTTGACTGCAAATATTTTGCTACAGCAGAACAAACTCTGGTTTTGTATACATTTCAACTTTTTTTTTTGCTTCAAGTTTTCATCTTGCCAAATACTATATTAAAGGACTTGTCCCTGAGTCTTTGTAGGGAATGTTTCCAAGTTCTGAGGTATCCTTTTGTGAAGCTTATTCAGTCTAATACTTCATAGCATTACAAACTGTTAAAAGTTATTTCAGGATCGTTTCTCTGCTTCTTGTCCCCTCTCCCTTAAAATGTGTTGGAATTGTCAGAATATTATTAAAGCAAGTTATGCCTTTAAGAAATGTTCTTCTGTCAGTTTGTTTTATATTTTAGGCCAATCTCTCTAGAATCCTTACCTAACCTTTATGGTACTGGAGAAGGGGGGGGGGGGTAAGGGGGAATGGTTGCTTGGATACTTGCAAAAAGGCAAATTAGCTGCACTAGAAATAAAACAAAAGGATTAAAAATCTGTAACCTTTTGAGTTAAACATCCAGTTTCAACAACTGCCAAAATTTTGTCGTTTGTCTCTGACACAAAGAAATGCAAAATATTAATAGAACCCCAATTTCACAGGCATACAAGATCTTAAAGCATTGCCCTAGTGAGTCAAGTTTAAGATATGCCAAACTGTATGGTAAGTTTCTCTTGCTGTTTTCAGAAGATTTGATCATTATTTCCAAGTCTTTTTTTTTTCCTATCCATTTTTGGATGTGGAGCTTTGGAGTTTTAGGTCTTCCATAAAACACAGCTCCCAGCTGAACAAAGCTGAGTCCCTGAAACCAGGTAGAATCTAAGGTTTCAATGAAAAACTTACTTTATGACAGTGCAGTTTAATTTGCATTTTACATTATCTTACTTCTACTGAGCTTTTTTCCATTTGTAGCTTTGGCAGCAAAAATGCAACAAAAAAATAAAGCCGAAGATCTAGATGCTTTTCCTTCATTAAAATATATTGTCTTAATTCAAACTCTGACAGGAAATCAGTCCTTGAATATTTTTCTGCATCTTTAGTGTAGTAAAATTACTGCTTATTTCAAGAAAATATCTTTTTACATATTCAAATCCATTGCAACAGAAAGCTCTCTGTAACTGTCACTACTACACATTAACTCGGAGGTAGAGCAAGTACTCATAGAAAGCTATTAGAATTATTAAAGCACATCATTTTTAGGGATCCCTATTCACTGAGGCATGCAGGTTTTGATCAGATTACTGCAAAGAATGAAGCCATCATTACTCTGTATAGTGATCTACTGCCATCTGGCCCCTACAAACTTTGCGTGCAATCATGCTTTGTAGACTAGCAAGCACAGCTATATTAGTGGCCCTTTCTTCCTTCCTTTTTACCCTCAATAATGCCCAAAGCATAGCCCTTGCCTTTACTGTGTCTGTGGGAGATCTTCTGGAACACAAGACAGTTTGGGCACTTGTTGTGTTTAGGTCCAGAGAGATGACTACACAATATTTACTCCAAAGATGTTAATGGTCAGCTAGAGGAAACAAAAGATGGAGTAGTGTTAAGCTTCAGCAAGTCAAGATTCTTCATGAAAATGTAGCAGGAAGAGCTCCTTGCTGTTAAGTCACAGATGGGAGGAATTGCTGGCCTCAGTGCAGGATTAGAGAGATATGAATGGAAGCCAGCTGTCTACACTGCAGATACTATATAATAAAATGCACCTCTGTTTCTTCACCTTGTCAAAAAATTGTCAGAATTCACTTTTCCTGACTAGCTAGGGATGACTTTGAAAACTTTAAGGGAAGAAGAATACTGCCAGTTTCATAATCAATTCCCTTGACTCTTCCATTCTGATGTCTGATGCCAGTAAGAATTTGTTCTGTATCCCTTCTGATGCTGTATAAGTCACAGATGAAAGATTAGGAATTCCTTACTTACAGAAGGAATTGGAGATTATTATATTGCTCTGGCTTGACTGTTTCCTTTCTCCAGCTGAGTCAATACGTAATATTTCACATAAGATAGATGTATATCAGGAGTCTTCCCTGATGTAACTATTTTCTTTGACTCTTTTTCAGCCATACATTATTTTTTTTCTGCCTTTTCTGTTTACCCTTATGCACATTACAAGAATAAGCTTGCAGGTTTGGGGGTTTGTGTTTTGTTGGGTTTTTTGGGGTTTGGGGTTTTTTTTAATTATTAAAAAAAGGCGTAATAATTGCCTGCATAAATGAAGCTGGGATATTCGCAATCTGAAAGGGCATATTGGTAAGAATCCAAATGCAGCTGCATAAAGACAGCAAATTGGAATGGAAACACATTTGGTTAATTACAAACATGCCAAATCAGGGAATGTAAATCTGTGTTTTAAAAAAAAAAGAAAGTAATAATGTTGGCTTTCTGCAGTACCTGCTGAATTAAAGACGCAGAGGCTATAATACTAGAAAGGAAAGTAGGTTGTATGAATGAAGAAGTACTGTGGTCTAACAGGTAGTTAATTTTATAATAACTCTGGAAAACTGGTGTCAGGGCACTACAGGGGCTCGCTAGTCCCTAAGGGATGGGAAGCAAAAATATGTCCCATATGGAAAGAGCCTCACCAGCCAGGGCCCTGTCCCACAGTACCCAAGCAACACAAGCAGACAGACCCAGAGATGGTGGTCAGGGTCAGCCAGAAGCCCAGATCTTCAGACAAGTCCATGGTCATTAAGTGTGTTTGGGGTCAGGCTGGGAACACAAGTTCCCAAGCCAGGGTCAGAATCAGATCTAATGATGGTAAGCAGGGGCAGACATAAGCAGTAATTACCAGGTACACCCATAGCAAATTAGGCAGGTCCTAGGTCAAGCTGAGAAGTCAGCTTGCAGGTCAGGGTTTAGATCTGCAGTGTCTATGGCTAAGGACAACTACAAAAGAGCTGGAGACAAGCACTCCTACAGCATAGCTCAAGGTGATACTAAAAGCCAGGCCTGAACTTAAATGGAGTTCTTGTGCTCATGAACAGCACATGTGAACAGAGGCCTCAGGTGAGGCTGGTTAGGGCAGTTAAGGCATACTTCAGCACTCAAACTGAAGACCAATGTTATTAAACTCATATTTATCTCAGAAGTAACCATGAGTGCTGAAGAAAAAATAAACATATTTGAAGCTAGGCATACCACAGCCTTGACCATCCAAATGCTAGTGAAATACTGGGACTAAAACTTGGCTGACAGTACAATTTCAATATAGCAGATGTTGTGGATGTGACTCTCAATCATGTGGAATTGGAGGTAACAGAGGTTAAAATAAATCAAATCTGTATGGGTTTACACTCCCAGATGAATGACGTTTTCATCAGAACTGAATCAGATATTCAAATTCTGCCACCATCTAAACGTAAATTTCAGAACTAGCAAAAGCTTTCCAGAATTACTGAAATCACTGTATTCTTTAGTCTGTTTGAACTAGTGGTTAGTGCATACAACTTTATTTAAAAAAAAAAAGTTAAAAGCTTAAGGTATTTAACAAATAATACACTGTACCTCAGGAATTCAACAGTCCTAGGAGAAATATTAAGGCTATGTAGAAACTACTATGTATAAAGTGAAATGTCATTAAATTTTCCATTCTAAAAGCCATGAAATGCCTTTGTCTTAGAGGGTATATATGGTAATCTGTGCAAGATGCTGGTTCTTGAAATATTTTGACTGCTTGATTTTTTTCCTGTAGTGATCCTCATTTCATTTAGCATGCATTTTAGAAGGAATTAAATAGAATACATATTCTTTACAGGGCAAGTAGACTTTTGATATGCCAGGCATTTTTTACATTTTTTTTGTAATATTAATAATTCAAGTCATCATAGTACTTGATTAAGCCTCTATGAATTTCAAATTATTTGTTAGGTAACTGGAGTAGTTCTTCATAATATCTATTTCTGTCTTAGAATCATAAGATCCAAATAATCGGTGTCTGTCTTGTTCATTCAAAGAGGTTGAAAGAGAGCAAATGAACTTGAATTAATTTAGCCCTATCTACACATGTGTGTCCTCTTCTGGGGAAAAGAGAAAACTTGGAAATATAGTAGGCATGGCCATAGATAAACTTTTAGTAATAATTTGTGTTTGGTAGAAATAATTTCAAAATCAGATGTGTCTTGGGGGGTGTGTGTGTGAGATGGGAGTGATGCATTTATAGTGTGAACCTATTGCCCAGAACTAGCTTCCTGATGCTACAGTTTTATGATACACGGTCATTACAATGAAATACAACATAGCTATGTTGTTCTGTACACAAATGTGAAATAAGATTTGGGAGGATCTCGCAGTTTGCGGCCAGATAATGGATTTCAGTATAAATGAGAAAACAGTAAACCTACTAAGAAACATAACCTGGGAACCTGGATTTTTTCTGTTGAAACTTATTCAATTTTTAATCACACTATAAATCTTCTCCAAGCAGTGTTATTAGTGAATGTATTAAACTATAAGGGACGTAGATTGCAGTCAGGCTGAATATGTATAGTCAGAGGTATAATCATTCCCATTGATTATTTGCTGTGGTATTCTTGATTTCCACGTTTAACCATTGACTTAACACAGATTTAGGTTTAATAGAAAATGAAGAATGAAGTTAATTTACACCTAAATAGTTTGTTAGAAGGTCATTGCTTTCTATTACCTAAAAATGGTGTGCAATGCAGATACTAAGACTCACTTAACTTGCAAACCATAGTCTAAGAACTTTAAGTACAGCCTCATGAGAAAGCTTTGACGTGTTAATAGTATGAGTATATCCTACAAGAAAGTCATAACAGTTTTCAGGTTGTTGAAATTCTGGTGGTTCACACTTAAGTATAACAAAGTAATACCTGGGTTTTGTGGAGGAGTGGATACTTTTGTAGCAAGAAAACAGCTTATGCAGAAACTATGCATTAAATAATTTAAAAACAGTGTACAGTGGTGGTATCACTGCAGAATATCAAGTGCTTTTCTGCTGTAATCAGAACGGGATGCAAAGGAACTGTTTTGGTGATATTGTTGAAGGTTTCAGTGATTATTGGCAGAAATTTTTTAAGAAATGCTAATAAAACATTTTCTCTAGATCCAGTAATGTGCTGAGACAGTCTAGAGTCACAGTGAAAAGAGGGACCGCTTGCTGTGATTTTAGAATTAGTATCATAATTTTAAAAAAATCTCATAGAAATTCTCTGAAAAAGGCAACTATGGTATTCCTCCTAAGATGATACCTTCCCATTCCTCAGAACACAGCTAAGCTACTAAACACATAACATCTGTAGAAACAGGGAAGAAAATAATATTAATCTGGCCTCACAGTGTTTCATGTTTCCAGCAGGAATTAGTTTAATTTTAACCTTATTTAGGAATTGGCATTAGAACTTTACAAAGAAGGTCTGAAAAAGGCCTGTAACACTGAAGTGTTCTCAGGGGTTTCTTCTTAAGGGAATTAAAACTTCTGGATTTTTTTCTTGTATGGCCAAATAGGAATTCCTCCCCCCCCCCCCCCCCCCTTTTTTTTTTTTCCCTGAAACCAGTTGACTGTTGTATGCAAATGCATTCAAGCTATCACCTCACTTGCTGCTCTATCTGTATTGCATAGCCTGTCTGCTTTGAAGAAAAATGAAATCTGCACATTGAGAAGTCTGTTCAACCATTTTGTTGGTATGCTTGTAACAGCCAACACCTGCCAAGACTTGGTTCCCCTGTGCTCCTAATCCCTCTCCTGAATTCATCCTGTGAGGTTCATCACAGGACATGTTTCTGTGCTAAAGTACTCCTTGCTAAAATATCATGCTTACATGATGTTTCTTATCTCACTGTAAGCACACAACAGCACCAGAATAAAAAGATTAATACCTTAACATCTCTCCTAAGAGATGGAACTACACAAGCAAAATCTAAAATAAATTTTTCAGAGGTACATTAAGAGGCAGAGTGTGTAAGAATTGAAATTTCCATTGAGCTTATTCCAGAGACTTTTAAAAATATGCTTCTTCCTTTAACAACATATTTAACTTGTTCCTCCCCTCTGTATTTGTTGAAGGTTTTGCATAATGCAGTGCAACTAGAAACTTTCTGCCTATCTGAATTAAGAACCACCAAAAGTCTCCCTAGAATAGGTTCTGCGTGAAACTGAAAGGACTAAGTGGCTGAATAATAACTTCAAAAAAAGAGGATATGGCCAGTTGCTTTGGAAAAGAAGCCCATTCAGTTGCCAGAGGACTTGGAGATGTTTAGACCACCCAGAAGGCATGGAGCCTGCCAAATCAAAATCGAAAGTACATCATGCATAAAGGGCTGCAATTTGCTTTGAGAACTCTCAGGACTATTGTGATTTTACTTTTTGTGCTTCAGTATTTAGAGCTATAAAGAAGACCCTGCAGTTGAAATTTTACATTTTATCATTACTTAATCCCATTTGTATGAAAAAGTAATAGACAATAGTTACAGCAGAAGCAGAGATGAGGTGAGAAATACCTCTATTGTGAAACTTCTTAGGCACTGAGAGTTTGCAGTTATGGTAATATCAAGGAGACTGAGTTTTCCTGCTCCAGTGTGCACTTACTCCACACAGCATTCAACTGAAACAGAAGCAGGTGGAAGTAGAGGTAATAGTAAGAACAGCAAGAGTGTTGTATCAGAACAGAACGATTATGGCATCTCTAGTGCCATTCAGTAAAAGTTTTGAGAGCTGCCAGATAAAGTCTACCCGGAGTTGAGAATTGGGCTCAGGGTTTTTGCACTTGAAATCCCTAAATTTCCAGTTATGTCATTACTCAGTCTCTATTTCCCCTGAACTGGACACTAATTCAAACAAAGAAAAGCAAATTATTCATATTTTCCAGTCTTTAGAGACGTTTGCTCTGAAACAACCTGTATTAGTTGTATGTATCAATAAATGGGGGAATAGCACTATCAGAAATATTGCAAGATAAATAGTGGTGGCAGTTAGTGGTTGCTCTGTTTGGGATTGTCTTCCAAGTTCCCATTCTGTTAAAATGAATTTTTAAATTGAGGAATATAAGAACATAGTTCACACTTGCACTTTAAGATGTGATAATCTGATAAAAATGTTATGCTTATAAATGAGCATTCATTTTAAAAATGTCTAATATTTTACAGGTATAACTAAGGCAGCAGCTTCCATTGGTGTACTGCACAAGTAAAACAGGGGTTACCAGGGCTGGCTTTTCAGAGAGTTGTTGATTATGCAGCAGCACCTGCTTAGTAGCACAAACCTGCCAAATGCCAGTGACAATTTATGTCATGTGCTTGAATCTTAATTATTTCAGTTTGTATTGGAATAAGAACAGTAACTAGTGATGAAAATACCACTAGAAATGCAATTATTATCAATTTGTACGGTGCTGATAATAACTCAGGTTTACAAATTATTTTATAATGATTGAAAATGTAACTGCATATTAACTTGGAGCACAATAAGGTCATGGCAACAAAAATACATTACTCTGATGAATGACTGTAGCCTTCACCATCTGCACGGTACCTCAGTCAATCATATTAGGAGCAGCCCAGGCATGCACCAAGATAAAATTATAATTCTTTCCAAAAAATATATCTGGAAGTTTTCCAAGAATGAAAACATTCCTCCCCCAAGTTTCTTATTTGAATGCAGTATTTATATTGTGAAGTGTTAAAATAATAGATTTTTCACTCAGAGTATGATAATCTATTCTGACAAACTAAGTGGGTAGCGCAGCTATATATTTTTCCTGGTAATTACTGCACCAAAGTGAATAACTGATGGTTGAGTTATAGACCAGCTTTAGGAAAAAAATTCTATTCCAATTAAAACAGGCAAGTGTAAGAGAAATAGAACTTCACAAATTTGTCGCAGATTGGGTGATATGTCACTGGTAAGTTGTTCCTTTACTTGACTGTGATTTTTTGCAACCCCAAATTTAGATTTTCATTAATATATTTTTTTATGCAGTAGTAGGTTCCAATAAAATATTTCTGAACACAGAGAAAGACTGATCGCTCTACAAAGAGCAAGGAGTAGGGAAAGATTAAGTCTCTATGTGAAGTAGATGGGAGATAATTTAAAAATATTTAACACCCCCCCCCCCCCCCCCATGTTTTGTGCTGCAGTAATCTTTTTCCAAGTACATACACAAATTTCAAGTTTTGGATGATCTGACGAGTTTTTGATGCCCTGACCAGTCAAGGTTATTTTTCACTAGTTCTGATCCCCAAAACTTACCTTTAATCTGAGCATTCAGTAAAATATAGAAATACTTTCCCATTCATCAGGCATTTTTGGTAAGATACATAGAAGCTTAAATTTGAAGAAGAGATGAGCAAAAGAGAAGAATAGCTCAAGTGAAGCAGAGAATATATTCATAAACTGAGGCAGACAGAAGAGGCAGATCTATACCATTTCTAGAAGTGATCGTAAGCTTGATCCCTGTGTTTCATGCAGTGATGCTCTGCAGGATTTAGAGGTGAATGAGCAGCACAATAATTGAAAAAGCAATTGTCCAATCTGTTTTCTGTGGAGTGGAGAAGCAGAGGTCTTACAGAGAGGGTCCCAAGAGTTACTATACCGTATAAGAACCTGTGGTTTTTGTTTGGGCATAATACTTTCAGAAAAGATAACTTAAACATGAAAGGAATGTGTACTATCTCCTTCTGCACATCAGGTTTTGAGCTTGATAATACAAATATTTGGGAGATAGATCTCTATATCTGCCAGCTACAAATTTGATCTTCATCAGAGTGACATTGATTCTGTCTCATGTCCGATTTTCCACTCATACAGAAGGGCTTGATATTTGCCACTAACAGAGATGCTCCTGCTCCAATAAAATTCCTCTCTGAATCATTCAAATTTACAAATTTTTGAATTATGTCTGTAGTTAATGAAATTAGCCAGGCCACATTAAGCTATTTATGATTCCCACCCTTTTTGGTTCTTTACTGGTTTGTCAGTAATAAGTAACAGAAACATTTTGGATGTTTGCCAGCATTGTTCCTACAATGGTGAGTCTGAACCTGGGATAAGTCAAAATAACTTTCCAGGACTAAAACTTAGGTAATGTCAACTACAGTCCAGTACTAACCAGTGGCAGATCTGGCTGGCACTGGCAAAGCTGACTACAGAGAAACGTATGGCCAAGGAAAAGCAGTCTGATTTGCCTGCATTTAGTTATACCACTGTTGCCTCTACAGAATGCTTTTTCTCACTATATTTCAAGATGGTTTACAAAGAAAAGTACTTCTCTCATTCACTTTGAAAAGGCAGTAAAGCTTAGATATGTATTGTGCTCAGGTATATGGATAACTTCCTCAAAAAGATATTCTAGTAAACCCTCACCCCTGAAATCCCCTAAAAACTACATGAGCAACAATTACTGCCTACGTCCTATTAAGGATACTGTCCAAGGTAGAAAACCACATCAGAGATATAAAGGTTGTCTTCATAGCATCAGTAGGTTGGGGCAATTTAACAAAAGAAAAAAAAAATGCTGCAAAAATGGAAATTGACTTGCACAAAGCATACGGTATTTTAAAATACATTATATTGCCTTTATTAATGCAGGTACTAATTCCATTGTTATGCAGTGCAAAACTAGGTACTTTGGATAAGACCAAATAAAAAAGCCACTTAGCTTTAACAGTTGAACATTCTTCTTGAACATTTGATTTAAAAGCCCAAAGATTAAGCTATTATTTGAAAATGGAAAATGTTTGATTCTTCAATTGGATAAATTATCTTGTGCTGAGACAAGACTTAAATTAACTGCAAATTATGCTAAAACTCATTGACAGAAGGCTATGACCGTTCCATTAACCAAACTGTTGTGTGGTTTATTTTAGACAATCTGTTTAATTTTCCTTTGCTTTCATTTAGCTGTATTGAAGATCACAAACCTCCAAGATGTGCAATTTAAGTTTTCGTTGCTGATGACAAGTTTAAATTGAAAATAGTTTTGTAAAGTTATGGGTGTCAGTACAGATAGAACAGAACAATGTAATTATCTACAGAGCAAATCATTAAAGCTAGAAAAGAAATGAAATGAAAATCAGCTGCAAAAGCAGACCTGCCTTTTGAGCTTTACAGACTCACGAATGGCTTCAAATTTAGAGCTGAGCTGCTACCATCACAAATCATTAATTCATTATTAACATTGTTGTTATCAGTCCTTATGTATTTTGTGACCCTTGAGTATAGCAATGGAGCTTTGCGAGTTTGAGAAACTTGGAGTGGCAGTAAGACTGTACCTTTTCTTTTTTATTAATTGATCCAGGCCTATAATCCCATTCAGTTGGGCTCTTCGGACAATCAGGTTTATAGGACCACTGCATAAATTCACAGAAGGAGGCCACTGCAAATTGCATGTAGCAAATCCATAAATACGGTAGGGTCTCAAGCCATCATGGGTGAAAATTTTTTGAAAGCAATTACAATTTCTATTTAAAGTTATGGGATTGTGTAACTAGAGCAGGGTTTTTTTTGTTTGTTGTTTTTTTACTTACAGAAATGGACAGAAAACAAACCAAATAAAAAAGTTGACTCCTCATTGGCAAAAGAAAAATTTAAAAATACCTGGGTTTGACCATACATAGTCCATGTCAATGAAATATTTTGTAAGAATGGGAATTAAGGGAATTATGATCTCCACAGTGTACAGAATTTGCCAAGGATAGTTGCAAATCCCTCTACCTGAGAGGAATTATACTTACATATTACATGTACATACACCCTAATCTGCAGGCTAGAGTGCATTCTGAAGGGACAGGGAGCAAAAAAAAAAAAACCCAAAGAAACAAACAGTGCTAAGTCATTCAGTGACATTACTGTACTTTGTACAAACACACATACACTGTATTTGGGGCCAGAAAACAGGCAGATTTCACGTCCTACCTGAAAGTCCTACCAGAAAGGAAGGGCTTTCTCCATTTGCTTGTGACCAAGATAGTCTTAAGTATTTTACACAATGTGAGACCGCTCCGGCGGAAAGAATTTTTAATTTTTTTTTAATTTTTTTTTTTCTTTTTTACAAACATTACCATTGTCCCCAAAATGCTTCTTCTAGCTCCATGTTTACTTTTGAGATATTTTTGGCCATGTTTTGGGTTATGCTGGTCGGTATAGGATATGCAAAGAGTTATGATGGTTCTTGACCTTTCTAGTATGCCTTTAGCTGTTGCCAGGCTCTGCAGTATAGCAGCTGTCTTCAGTTTCCTATACTTTCAATCAAAAAATGGCAGCATTGCTTTGGATTGAGACATAGATTATTGAGACACAGCTCCTTCTATCCAAAATGTGTCACGTCTGCTTATAGACTAGCAAGAACTACGTAGGATAGTAAAAGACAACATTTGTGATGAACTTTTTGTGGGTTGGCAGGTGTGACAAATCTAAAACTATTTTCTCCCATTCATTTCATTTGGATGTCCCCTTGGCCCAGCAATGAGCAAGATTGTTGGAGCAATATGGCTCATAAAGATGGTAATACAATGTCAGACAAAAAGAGGAAATGCTAGTTCTATCAGCAGTTCACAGTGCTCCCCAGTTTACACTATAAACTTGCTGTGCTGTAAAGAATAGCAATGGTTATCGTTTGTACTACAAAACGGGGACCCCCATGAAGCAAGTACATAGACATCTGATGAATTGTCACTACACAGAGCCTTGTAACCTTCTTGTAACTCCCTCCTTTGTGGGTATTATGCAATGCTAAACTTCCCAGTTTTTCCCTCTTTCTCAGCATGTTCAATTGCCTTTGAATATGAAAGCCCTCCTGGTTAAGTTACAGGGGATGGGAAGAAAGGCACAGTTCCCCCCCCCCCCCCCCCCCCCCCGATTACTTTACTTCTGATGTCTAGTTTATCTATAAAACTATACACTTTGCATGCAGTTGGAAAGCATATACTTCTAAGCTCTAAGGAAGAGCTAAACAACAAAAAGTTTAAATAAAAGGGGTAATTATTTTTCAAGTAAAACAAAACCTTTTCAGAAATTCCTTCTAACCTTCTTTATTATGATCCAAGCATATGGTATGGCAATATTGTTAAAAGTTATGAAAGACTGTAGTCCAGTCTTGAAGCAGGGACAACAGAATTTTAACCACAGTTCTATAGGTTTTTTTAAAAAATACATTTTTTTAATGTGGGTGTGTATAAAACCACATATGTATACACACAAAACATTTATTTTATATATATATATATGGTGCCCCAGTTGTGGCTATTTCTAAAGATCATCAGAAACATCTACCTCAGTTTAGCAGTGAAAAACAAATGTGATTCAAGTGAGCTCCAACAGAGGTCTTATTCTTTAGGGAAATCAGATTGGGTATGGACTTGAATAAATTCAGATTTAAACTCCATCAGCCTGTGGGAGTCTGTGAATGGCTCATCATGTATTCAAGACACACTGTAAGGTACAAATGCCAACCAACGGAGCTGCTGTACAGAGATCAGATTCTTTTTTTCATCTTAAAGCAGTGATTTCCTTTCTAAAAACATACTAAAATAATTCTGCAAAGACAGAGTACTTTATTTTGTGAATTTTTCCTCATCTAATGGTTGGGGTTTTTTCTTCTTTCAGTTAAAGTACTGTCAGAATACCAAGGCTATAAACACAGAAAAAGAAACAGTTTGCAAAAAGAATTGAAATTATGGAGGAAAAAATCTAGTTTATCTGTTTTGACAGAGAATAGCTTGCTACTATGATCTCACATTTGGCTAATTTTTCCCTTCTGAGTGAAATTAATTTTGCTGAGATTTCTTTTGAAAGTCTATATGCAGGGAGGCTGAACATTCCCACAGGAAAAAGTGCATGGTTTTTTGTTCCATGTTAATCAAGATTTTAGCACTAGCAGTACACAACACTGCCTATCACCTGTACTGTGTTATTACATATGAGGCAAATTAAGTAGCTCTCAGTGCTGCAGTTGACAGCAGGAAATCTGGAGTAGATTTCAGAACAAAAGAAGAAAAATTAGCCTGATTTATTTATGCATTGAGCATGCTCCCCTAGCACTGTGCATCATGTGATTCCTTGTTTCTAAGGAAACAACTATGATGCTGAGCACATACTCCCCTATCATGAGCTGCAGGATATTTTTTTGTCCTCGGAGAATTTTTTTAAGACATAAATCTGAAATAATTTGATTGGCATTGACTTATATTTACAAATATATAATTCTTAACATATGATGAGTAGAAGGCATTATAAATTACCCTGAAATTAACTACAATAAATATATAGCACAGTCAATTTAATTATATTTGGGATGGAATTGCCCCAGTTTACAAGAGAACAAAGATGTTATACAATTGCTGTCCCTAGATGGTGCTTTTACTTTGATTCTTTGCATTCTTTGAAGGGATAATTTGCATTAAGACTGATTTATCATTTTAAAAAAAATCAGAGAGTGAGTATCCAAATTCTTCTGCTTTCATCAGCAGCTGCTTCAAGCAAACATGTCTAATCACCTAGATATTGCACCTAGGGTAGCAATGTGGTAATGTTGAAAAGATGGGAACAAACTTGATAGAAAGGATGGTACACCTGAAGAAAATAGTGCTTTTTTTTTTAATCTATCATTTAGTGTGGATTGCTAAAATAAAGAAGAAAGGATTTACAGATTTACAGTAGCTACAGAAAACGTTTCGGTACAATGATAAGGGTATTCTTGAAGGATACTCTTCCCGTATTTGCTAGTAAGCTAACCACTAACTAAGCAGCTGAAAAGTCTTCAGGCCTGGTGTCTAACCCAAAGGGTAATTTTTATGGTGTTAAAATTTGTTTAAACATGATTGCAGAGTTGCAGTGATTAAGTTAGGTAAGTTGCCTATTGAGTTATTCTAAGCTATGGGACTGTGAGTTTTCATTTACTTCTTTCCAGCATGCTTGCTTTTTTTTTCCTCCTTTGTGTGAGCACCACTAGTACAATAAATGACATTATTAAATTTCTCACAGAGTATCAAATTAAATTGTAATTAAGGTGAAGATATCCACTGAAACAGAAATAAATAGAAAGTGAAAATAAACCTTAATAAGCCTATAAATCTGAGAAGAGACATACAGATAATTTATAATTTCTATTGTTAGGAGCATTTGTAGGAGGGCTCTGAGATATCCAGGCACTTACTCTTTTTAAAAGAGGATGTGTTTACATCCTGGAAACAAATATTCTGGGGATCACCAAAGCACCAAAACAGAAGTAGAAAGTAACCTAACAACTAGGAATTTTTCTGTGCAGAGGTGGACAGAAACTAGAATGCCTTTTGCCATATCTGCCTGAACAATGTTTTTTGTTCAGCAAGCATAGCCTGCAGTTCTGGCAGCTATTTGCATGGCCCTAGAGGTAAAGATACTCCTAATAGTCAGCATCATCTGACAGAAAATCTGGTCAGTGAACTAAAGATAGGAAGCAGTACTTTGATGTTACCAGGAGGTGTGGTCAGCAAGTACCATTATTAGGTGTAATAGCTTCCATAACTTACAAGAGGAATTGAAGTTAAACAAACATACTCAGATCTAGATGTACTCTTGACTGTCCTATAAGGTTAACCCTGAAGGAAGAGTGTACTATAATTCAGCCATAAGAACTGAGCCGTGAGAGAAGTGTTAGTGAGTGAGTGACCAGAAGCCACATCTGATTGGATGGTTAGCACTCAATTAAATGCAAAAAGAAATTATTGGTACAGACTGGAAATCTTCAGGTCTTGGACTCATCTCAAACTGGCAACAGAATGAACAGTAAAGTGGGCAATCACTCCATTTGCAAAAACAGTCTAGCATCTCCATGTGAAGGGACAGATAAAATCCAACCGTTTCATTTCTGCTCAGTCTGAGCTTCATTGAAACCATCTGGGTTTCACCGAACTCTGCAATACTTGGACAGAATACAGGAGGTGACCACAATGAAAAGATGGGAAGATGGGTTGAGCCTTTGTATAACTTATGTAACATTTTTATGTAATAAAAGAATACTCACTTCTATTTTAGCTGTAAAATCAGGAATGTCTCTTAAAGGAGTTTCACAAACATAAAATTACCATCACTGGAACATTTCTAATAACCCATTAGAATATACTGACAAAAATTGATTGGAACTCATGAACCAGGCTGGTGACATGCATTTACTGCTGTGAACATAGTACCATATCTACTTCAAGACAGTTTAGCTCTGTGCTTAACATCTATACCAAAAAAATACCTCTTTAGATTCCTAGGAGATGTGTGTTTTCCTAGTTTCATCAGAAGGTTTTTTTAGTGACTCTAAATTAACTTTTCTTTTCCTCCTTTCCTTCTGTTTTTAGGAGAATACTTCCTATTCTATGTTTTATAGTAGCAGGGATTTTAACGGGCTAGGCTAATTATGAAAAGGAACATAATTTCTTCCGGCATGTTAAAAATCAAGCAAGATACTGTGCAGCTTGTAGGCATATTTAGTTTGTAGTTTTCAATACTTGTAGCCTTTAGCCTTAAATTCTTGGTTTTTTTATTACTCTAAGGAAGATGAATACTGCACAAGAAGCTATTAAATAAGTTAATATCTGTCAAGCCTTAGAGTGAATTTCTATTTTTATAAGCGGCTTTGTTATTGTGTATCACATTTGACTGTGAATGCTTCCTGGCTTATCTCCAATTTGAAGGCTGATATAGTGGTTGATATTAACTGGCCCCTATTAACTAGCAGTCAGGGAACAAAAGAATTATGTCTGTGCTTGAGGAAAGGATGTGTAAGTTCAACAAGTTCATTGTCTATTTTAAAGCCAGTGTGATGAAGATTATAAAGGTCTTCTACAGAGAAATTAATTGTTTATTATGCTCTATTCATAAACAGAGAAACACACACACAATGATAATATCTCTGTGGAGGTTTACACACAAAACCATTGGTCTAGCCTTGTTCATCTGGTTTTACTGGAGGTTGAAACTGGGAATGAACCTTAGCCATAGAGACACTCCAAAATTCAATTTAGTGGCAAAATGCTTGAAAAAGTCACACGAAGGGAAAACAAAACTTAAAGTAATTTTTCAGGTTGAAACTGTCAACAGATTGTTTCATCAGACCACATATTAGAAAGGAAGTAATCAGGTGGAATTTCTGTTGGTTTTCCAGGAATTAAGGACATTTTAAGACCAAAGCTAAGGCCAGAGTCCATCCCTTTGTGTTGAGTTGCATACTCTCTTCATTAGTTAATCCATTAGAAAGGGTAAGGTTGATGAGCTTTTGCTATGAATTCTTTCCTATTTCTTGCAATTTAAAATAGCATAAAAAGGGATCAACATTGCTAATTAAATTTATATTACACATTACAAAATTCAATTGAAAGAGGAAAATGGTTTTATGCAGTGGCATGGAAATCAGAAAACTCTTGAAGTTTGAAACTCTTTTACAGCTTTTATTCTACTTAAAAACTCAAAAATAGACATTTGCAGGCTGATCAATAAAGATAGATGTAACATAATAAAGACTGAACTGGATAAATCTAAACTTCCCTTCCTTCTGATACCCAACTAACTCTACGTAATTTAAGGTCGGCAAGAACAAAACGCTATCCTGAGTATCTGTAATCAAAGATGAGCCTTATTAAGCAACAAGCAATGAACTGCTGCAAGAATAAGCATTCTAAAACATAATATCTGCACTTAGGAGCTCTGATCAGTTTTATTAAATACTGAATAGTTCCTTTTTCAGTACTGAAGACAACAGAATTTTAGTCCAAGTTTACAATATCACCACCAGCAGACTAGTCTCATTTTAGTTTTACAAAAACCCTCTGTTAAAAAGATTATTCTATTGAGTGTTATCTCGAACAGGACCTAGATCTCTAGACTACCCAGTTTTGAAAAACATACTGAACCTGGATCGATTTTAAAACAGGAGAACATGGACAAACCAGCAGGAAAACAGTGCTCCAAAGCAATCTTCCCTTTAAAAGTCTACAACTTTTGGACATTGATCTAGAAAGCTGCTAGTCCCTTGTGTGTGTGTGTATTTAATGCTTTTTTCTTAAACATAAATCAATATATTAAAAAAAAATTCATCGCTTATCTTTGGTCTTTCTTACAGCATTTTCTCATTTGGAAATATTCCAGATTTTTTTAAAAAATGTATTTTCTGTTCTACTTGTACCTCTCAAGCTGAATAAGCCAAACTCCAAATATTCCAGATTTTCTGCTTTATTTCCTCTTGTGCATTGTCTGTGATGAGGATCCCCCAAACTGTTGATGAAATACCAGAAAGCACCGGGAGAGTGCAAGTGGGGGATTTGATTACTTCCCAATCCCACTCAAATCAAACATACTGCAAGACAGGAACTGCTTAGTTCTCCTGTAAGCACTAGTCCTGCTGTATGGTATTCTCAATAAGAATAGAAATGCTCAGATTGCCTTGTTTTTATTAAATACTGAAAGAAACACATAGGGAATCTTTTATTCTTCATATTGTAGCTATTCTGTTTTCCTATGTGTGTATAAAACATACCTTAAAAGAACATAATCTTAGTAGTTAATTTTCAGGCTTTCCTTCCATTATTTGCAGCTGTTGTTCTAATACTTCTTAGAAAGAGGCTTCATTTTTAAATATAAATAGAGAAGAAGTATAATGTTTTACTGTTCATACAAAAAGATTTCATTTTAGCAGTTCCAGCTATTTAGGAAGAGTAATTCTGAGACTTGTCTCTTCAGAACTTTCTCCCAATAGTGAGGTTTTCTTATTTGTTTTTACTAAATGACCCTTCTTGGTGTGTATATTAATTACAGATCAGGGCTGCTCAGTCTGCTTGCCTGGACAGGCTGCAAAAGAACCAAACCAAATCTATCTGAAGACAGTAGGTTGAGCGCTCCAGCAATTTAGGAAAGGCCAACAGATAAATAAGAGGGAGTCAATACAAAAGCTAACAACCTCCATGCTTCTTGTTTGGAGACAGGAATATAAGAAAATAAAAATAAACACTTATTGTGTATAATTAAATTTGTCAAAATGAATAGTGACAAAAGCTTAGAGACAACTATTACTCAAGCTAGTTCATTTATTTAGCTAAAGCACGTCCTGAAATCTTTCTCTGTAAGCAACAGCACTCCTACCAAATGTAGTGAGTATAGGTCTAATTTATACAAGATACTGATTTCATGTTATTTGAAACTCAAATACTGGTGATGAACTATACCCACTCCTCGCATATGACACTTCTAAGACATCTTAAATCTTAAGCTCGTGTGGGATTTCTGAGCTGCTGAATGGCCTTGAGAACATGCATGCCTCTAGGTATTAGAATCATAGAATATCCCGAGTTGGAAGGGACCCATAAGGATCATCGAGGCCAACTCCTGGCTTCACACAGGACCAGCCGAATCAGAGCATACGACTGACAGCGTTGTGCAGGCGCTTCCTGAACTCAGTCAAGCTCGGTGCTGTGACCACTTCCCTGGGGAGCCTGTTCCAGTGCCCAACCACCCTCTCAGTGAAGAGCCTTTTCCTGATATCCAACCTAAACCTCCCCTGTCGCAGCTTCATGCCATTCCTTCGGGTTCTATCACTGGTCACCAGAGGGAGGAGATCAGCACCTGCCCCTTCGCTCCCCCTCGTGAGGAAGCTGTAGGCCGTGATGAGGTCTCCCCTCAGTCTCCTCTTCTCTAGGCTGAGCAAACCAAGGGACTTCAGCCTCTCCTCACACGTCTTCCCCTCTAGACCCTTCACCATCTTTGTTGCCCTCCTTTGGACACTCTCCAATAGTTTTATGCCCTTTTTGTACCGTGGCACCCAAAACTGCACGCAGTACTCGAGGTAAGGCCGCACCAGCACAGTGTAGAGCTGGACAATCACTTCCCTAGACTGGCTGGCAGTGCCGTGCTTGATGCACCCCAGGATACGGTTGACCTTCCTGGCAGCCTGGGCACACTGTTGACTCATGTTCAACTTGCTGTCGACCAAGACCCCCAAGTCTCTTTCAGCATGGCTGGTCTCCAGCGTCTCATTGCCCAGTCTGTATGTATAGCCAGGGTTGCCCCTTCCCAGGAGCAGAATCTGGCACTTGCCCTTGTCAAACCTCGTGCAGTTGGTGATTGCCCAGTTCTCCAATCTGTCCAGATCTCTCTGCAAGGCCTCTCCACCCTCAATGGAATCGACAGCTCCTCCCAGTTTGGTGTCATCTGCAAACTTGCTCACAACACCTTCTAGTCCTACATCCAAGTCATTAGATTAGAAATCTACGTGCTCTAGTTCGTCTCCATACTTCAGGATTTACAAGTATTAATTAGTTTTCAGGTGAACTCAATAGCCCATTCGTTGCTGTAGCTAGGCCATAAACTTTAAGACACTGGCCAACCCATAATGATTTAAGTCTTATGTAACTGCAGTTTTAAAAATTTATTTATTTAGAATCAATAGATTGAAAGACTGTAAGGATATACCACGAAGGAAGGTTCTGCATTCAGGAGGCAAAAGTAGCAAGGGCACAATTTCTAGGGACAAGCCATTCCCTGCAGAGATCCCTTCACCTCTCAGCCTGCTTTCCAGACTTTGCACACCCTGTTCCCAATGTCAGTGTGGTTATGAGTTACCACAGGACTCTTTACACAGTCGTTTTCAACAGCAGCCCAGCCCAGTCCCTGAAAAAAAAGGGTCTGGTGTGAAGTTGAGGCAGCAACCAAGAGCTGAAGAGAGAGGGATGGAGGCAAGGAGGAGCTGTGGGTTCTGAAGTGAGCCGTGGTGAAAAAAAGAGGCTGCTCAGACAAAAGGGAAGAATGGAAATGGAGCAGGCACTTCAGAGATAAGGAGAAGTCAACAAGAAGTTGGTGGGATTGACAGCAAGTAGAGGAAGATAAGCAGTTTTTCATGGTCATTTGCAGCATTTCTAGTTTTCCAAGTATGTTTTTCAGAGTTGAACTCCACATCAACAGACTTCAAGAATATCTTGTTGGGGTGTACGCATCAGTAGTACAGTTAACCAACACTTACTGGTCTTTTGCCCTTGCCCTTACAAACTCAATATACATACAACTTACATTCACCAAAAATATCCTATCTGAGGGAAGAAAAAATCCAAACCAAGAAATCCCAACCCACTAAACCAAAACCAAACTAATAATAAAAAAACCCCAGCCTGCAAAATCCTTGCATTCCTCTCTTGTCCGCTTCCGCAGGCTAGTCCCCAAGGAAAAAGATATAGCACAAAGTAAATCTGAATTTTGCAGCAGGATTTTGATCAATTAATTTTGGAACCTCAGAGACATGCTAAAAATTATCGTTTCATTTTTGTTTGGAGCACAGTTCAGCAGTCTAGTAGCTGACTATTTTGCTACTTCTTGGCTTTGTCATCTCTTGCACTTTGTTAGGAGCAACTACAACAGAACTAGGAATGTAAACGTGTTCACATGTTTGTTTATTAATGAAGAGAGTAGTTTTATTGCTGAGAGCAGAAGAAAAAAGTTCTGTTTAAATTCTATCAGCACTATGATTGTTTTTCAAAGGGAAAGCAGCCCAAAATACCTAGATAAAGGTGACTTCATAGCTTTCTCCAACTTCACCCAAACTGATTGAACAGATCTCACTGTTTTATTTCCTTGAGCATATAGCAAATAATTAAGGAATATCTAGCAAAATCCAGAATTTTAAAAACTAGTAGGAAATATTTTGAGAAAGCAAGCTGCACATTCATCATTACCCATAGTTTGGAACCTCTGAGTCTGATTTAATCTTAACTAATTTATTTTAATATAGTACTGTTTATTGAAAGCTAGAACTTGTCCAAAATATAAGCTGAAGGTTGGTGAACTCTTTTTCCAAATATTATTTACTTCTAAATTGTCACTTCACTTTATATGCTGGTAGTAAATAACAGCTTTGAATGGGGCCCTACAGTGTAAAATACCAGGAGTTTAATATCAAGAATTGTTCTTCATGTCACTCTGGAAGAAGTTACTAATTGAAGCTTCTGTTATCCAGTACAATCATTGTATAAGACTTAAAATACTTTGGTCTGTGTGATCATACAAAGTGGGGAAACAGGATCCAGATGAATCTCAGTTCTAGAATTCCTCCATTACTAACAACATTCTGATTTTCATACTGTGGTTGGCTGAAGTCCTTAAGCATTGAAACTTGCTCCTGTCTGTCTCCTGGCCAGACTATGGTGATAATTTTAATCTCATTAATTTAGCAGATGCAACAGGTCACAAATGAAATACGGTCAAAAACACCATCTTAAATATAACTGGTGATTGTTATCAGCTATGGCTATCAAGAGTGCCTTGTGTGTTTTCTATTTTGTACCAGTTACCTTAACTATGAATGCCTACTACTTTCTAATAAGTAGTATCTCTTGTTAGTATTTTTAATAATTAATCTGCTGCAGAGAGTGAGGATGGGCTTTGAATCTCAATTCATTCTACATCCTGATGTCCACAACCTCCTGTCTGCAGCTGGATTTTAACACAACTGTAGGTTTGGAAGAAGTTTTTCTGGTATTTTTGGATTTAAATCTTTTCTTGGGAGTTGGAACTGGGTGATCTTTAAGGTCCCTTCCAACCCAAACCATTCTAGGATCTCAAACATGCTTCGTAATGTTGCTTTATGTTTTAAAAAAAGTTATATTTTAAAAATTATTGTCTTTAGGTCTAAATCGGGACATTACAAAATTCATTTTAAATGAAAGCCATATGCAGCAAATGGAAGCCCAGGAATATAAATCAATTTCTATTCCAAAGACTTTCACAAAGCAAGGATAAGGAAGTCAAATATAAGGTTTTGCTTTGGGATCTCTTTTGAAGCACCACCAGAGTAACTTAGCAGAGTAAACCTAAATACTTACACTTTTTCTGAAACATATGTATGCCTTCAGAATCTAAATTATATTTCAAAAGTTTGGAAGAAATATGCTTCTGACATGTAATCACTAGAAATCCGAAGCACTAGAGTTAGACTTTCTCTTTAAATACAAAACGTATAGAGGCCAAGATCTCAAGCAGAAAGGAGCTACCCAAATGCACTTTCCTGATGACAATTAGCATAAAGTGTTGCAGATGACTCTTGTCCAAGATTTCATACAGGATGAAACAGATTCTCCTGAGAAACTTGTTAATTTATTTAGAAGTAGAAAGATTTCTCCAGACTATTTCCAGTACAACTTCTCAAAGCTAGTGAATAGGCAGAATGCCTTTTATTAGACTTTTTGATGGTCTAGGGTGACACTATGTGGCTAATCTGAGCACTGAAATATCAATTGCAAGTTATCTCTTGGAATAACTCAGAATGAAACTGATCTAACCTCTTAATTCTAATGCTAAACAGACAAGGTTAGAACATAGCAGGTTTTATGAATATGTTTATGAAGTGGTGAGTATGTCTGAATGTTTTGTTCTTAATTGTAACCTTCACGGAGAATCACTTAACATAATTATATGCAACCACGAAAGACATTATCACACTGAAAGTATATATACTCTGCTTTAAAAAGGGTAGAAGACTTAGCCTGTAGTCAAACACTTTTAGAAAGAGAAAAAAATATTTATAGAATTTCTTTTATACTGTTCTTTATCATCAGCTGTGTTTTCCTAAGGCTATTAGGAAAGAAATAGCAGGCAATATTCCTAATCCAACGTCTTGATCTCTTTCCTGTTAGCTTGAAGTTCATTTTGTTTTCCTTGTCCCTACTCCCTCTGCCCGCTCTCCCTCCCTGGAATGACTGCTTTTGTCTCATCCATTCACATGGATGTGTACATTTGCTATGTAATTCTGCAAGTAATACCAGACCTCTATATTTGCATGGATACATGTCAAAATTTATCCCTGCAGCTCATGGCTGCCCTCAGACATACTTGGATGGCAGCACGTTTCAGCTTATATATCTTGAATGAAATGTAGCTCATAATTCCACAGATTTCACAGATTCTTAAGGTCTACTCCTTAAGAATTCAAAGTCATCAGCTAGTGACTTTATCCCACATCCAAGGAAAACTCCCTTTATGAGAGTCAATGCTGAATGCAGTGGCAGCCATAAGCTTTTAATACCCTAAATATATCAGTTCCTGTTTAAAGCTTTTCAGCATGCATCAGCATATCATCTGAGAAAAAAGTGTGTGTAACATATTGTGCAGCACCTTCCAAGTGAGTTTCTCAACCTGACAGATAACCATCACTTCAAATTGCTTCAGGCCTTATCTTGCTATGAAAGCAATTCTCTTGTGTTGTCCTTCAGCTATAACTCTATTTGCAGGTACCCACTTTTTAAATTTCGGGTAGAAAGCAGTTTGAGCCTGCTACAATGTCCAGGTATCATCTATTGCAGCAGTAAGGACTTTCATAAATAGTTCAAGCACTTTTGTATAATCTCTACATAATTTGATCCTGCTCTTCCTTCACACCCCCCCTTCTTTTGACTTACTGAAACTATGAGAGGGGCAATTTTAATAGTGTTTATACTTCTTTGATGCAATTTCTCCAAAGGCTTGCCCAACCCTCTTCCCAATTTGCTGTAGTATTTCCCTCGGAACCAACATTAAGTCTGTTTTGGATTCAGAAACTGTCCTAAACCACATTGTCTCCTCAGCTGCTGTACTTGTGCCATATTTAAACCCACAGCAGGAATAAATCTAATAAAACTTCTGAGAATGGACCTTCCTTGTTGTCCCTTCATAGCTTTTTTTGTATACCAACATTTACCACATCCACTGATGCAGTTTGTGATCACAGTTCCCTTTGTCATTATTTTCAGCTTGTCAGAGACACTCAGCAGCCATAAGTCTATCCCTCCTTTGCAGCCATGAAATTTTTGCTGGTTAAGGATCACCTGGGATGTTGACTCCCAAACCAGATTTCAGTCACTTCCTTAGCTATCACTGCTGCTATTAGACTTTCTATCCCTAGATAATATATTTACAGCAGAACAGTTCCTTTCCAAACAATTTTTTTCATCCACAGGGAAGTTCTACAGTTAGTTTGCTAGACAGCTTTCCTTGCATTTATTACACCAACCTGTTTTGGTCGTCTATAACTCTCACTTGAATCTTAACACTGACCCCCAAAGATTAGATCTTAAAAGTTGTAAGTCATCATCATATTACGATTACATTTAAGACAACCTAGTTATTTCTAATGGGAGCTGGGGAAAGGAGCCAGGTAGAAGTAATGCCTAACTTTTTTGAAGTAGGTCTAGTCTCATATTTTCTTAGCTGGGCCAAAACCTTTCTATGTATTTCATTGATCCAAGACGTAAGGAAAAGCTAGACCTCCAAAGGTTATCCCCTAAAGCTTAGCCTCCTAAATCTCTGGCAGATGGACTTTCACTCACGCAGTCAAAGAGAATCCAAGTGCTATCTTACAATAGGAAGGATTCTTTCTGTCCAGTTCCCTTTGGTAGCAGCACTCCATTATGTTCCCCATTATTATTCTAGAAATTAAGGTGATCCTGCTTACTAGTCAGTCAGCCAGCTAGAATTATCATTTAATCCATTATTGTGGTCAGGGAAATGTACTGCACAGAGCTTATAGCATTCAGTTTCCGTCTTCCCCACAAACAGAAATTTTTGCTATTGTAAGGACAAACTCTTGGAACATTATTGACCTTGAAGCTCTTTGCCGATCATGATTTGTAAGTCACAGGCCAAGTAACTTGATCAGTTGTCAATTTGTCTTTCAAGCCCTTATTATTATCCGGTTGACACCCTCTTCTACAAGTTTTCATCTCAACCATCTACAGCCAATCCATGTACTCACCACCTAGACTGATGGTAGGCTTCTCAGCAACATTTCAGGTCCTAGAACTAAATGTAGCTAATTCATTTCCTTGTCAAAATGAATCGAACAAACTATTCCACAGAGCAAGCCAATTGCTTTTTCAAAGATGTGAAATTAGAAGTGTAGCTGTTAAATGAAGCTTTGACTATCCACATAACTAGTGGGTAGATTTGAAGGTCTAC
Organism: Balearica regulorum gibbericeps; assembly: GCF_011004875.1. Lineage (NCBI taxonomy): Eukaryota > Metazoa > Chordata > Aves > Gruiformes > Gruidae > Balearica > Balearica regulorum. Next base: position 3,528,474 of record NC_046193.1, read on the forward strand.
ATTTAGAAGTACAAGAAAATACAATGAAAAGATAATCAGAAGAGAACTAGTATGTTTAAATGATTAGAAATTAATTTAGACCTGCTGGAGGGTATGCTATTCCCCTACTTTGAAAGGAATCAGAAGAGTTCCTACTCTGAGCCTATAGCTACATTTATATGATATGTAGAAACATTGCATTCTTGTACCTAAGGCACAAAGTTCTGGCTGTAGGAACCCAATTTGCAGGCTCAAGTCCTGTACACTCTGCAAGCCAATAAAGAATTCTTCACCTTAACAAAGATCCTTTGCCTCAACAACTTGCAGCTTCCCAAACTTCTTAGTTCTTCCTCCTTGTCATGCCTGTGAATGTTCTTCTGTCAGTCGTGCTACACATTCACTGGGGGGAGTAACAGAATTCCCTCCTCTGGAGTAGTGTTTGTGATGTGCATTATGTTTATCTATGCTACCAGCAGATCAAGTACTCCTCCAAAAGACTGAGATTCACATACAGGAATTGCTGGATATGAAAAAGACTAGTCTTTCAGCTCAATGTAAAAATAAGAATGGTTTAATGAGCTTGTTTCTTTGTTCACCTTTCTTATCCTAAAGATGGATTATTTAATTAATTTTTGTGTAGAAAACTTTCAAGTATTATTCCTAAAGATATAAAAATATATTACTCAATCATTAGACTATTATCAACCTTTTCTGCAGCTATATTTAAGCCAAATGGAAAATATGAATCCCAAAAAAGAAAAAAAAAAATCAAAGAAATTTATATAACCATCTACATTACTATTGAGCATGGTTTGTTTGGGATTTTTTTTAATAACAAAGCAACCAACCAGCCAGCCCCTCAAAAACTTCTGAATAGGTGCATAATCTAATGGTTTCATTTTTGATTGTTTTATTTTGATAATCCAGCTGCCAAAACCAAGTTACGACCCACAGGAGTTTAAAAAAAACCACCCCAAACCAAAAAGCCAGCAGCAAAAAACAGGTAAAAGAAAAAAAAAATTATCAGAAAGCAAAAGCAATTCTTAGAAACAGTTCTTCCTTTTGATCAGAATAACGTAACATATAAGGGACTGCTTCAAAGCTCAGCAGTTTTCTGGGAATTACTGAAGCTTGAAGAGAGAGTGTTTCAAGTGATAATCTGCTATTTTCGTGGTGGTGGTGGACTGCACAAAGTGACGTTAATGAGATTCGGTTCTAATGTCGTATGTCTTTTATAGCTGTATTTTAATCTAGGCTGAGGGCATCCAGAATGGGTGAATGAACACAATTTCTATTCTATAGAAATAAAAAAATCATTTTGAAGATGAAGTTTAGATAACTTGTAAATGAGTCATTCTCCATACAAAAGTGCTGATGTGATGGAAGTCTCTAATGAATGTTTAGGGTATTCATTAAACCCGCAGAGGAAAAGACAGAAATATTTGCACTTTGGTGACACTATGCAGTAGTGTTGTGCAGTGTGGGCTGTAGGACCTGCGGAGAATTTGAGCCCTGCTGATTTTACGCTCTTGCCCTCTATTGTTATTCACAACACATTCTTCAAATCTGGGCTGTATCAGCTGTATTTTCAACTCAATTTGAAAGAGAGTATTTCTTATAGCATGGACCATTAACATTGTTGAGAATGCCCTCTCCCCGCATTGGTTCCACTCTCAGAGGATTGCATCTGCATCATGAAAACTGAGTATGGGGAATCATTACAGTTGTTATCACATGCATTACCATAGTCCTTAGACCCTGCACCATTTGAGCTCTGTTATACTGTACAATACTTAAAAGCAGTTTATGATTTTTAAAATTACATCACTCAGGCATTGTTCTTCCCATGCAGCATAATGTTTTTCTCCTGTGACTCTCAAATACAAAGCACAGCCTTTTACAACATTAGAAACTAATGCAATCCAAATCTTGAGAGAACAAGTTTCTAACAGATCCTGTTCTAATTCACATTCTGTCCAGTGTCCCCTCTGTCATCCCTCTGTGGCAACTGTTTTTCTGTATAGATGTGTTATGAAGGTTAATGGATACTGTACATATCTGACACGTTTACAAGCCTTTGTGTGACACTGTACATGTACAGTATCAGCTATTTCAATCACAAACCTCTGAGGGTTTGTCAGAGATTGTAGGGACAAGAACAGATCACCATATTTTTTGGAAATATAACACTGCTATTTATTTTTTTCAGCTTTCCATATCAAAAAAGCCCATTTGTGTAGTCTGACTGGAAATTAATTATTTTTTATTCAAAAACCTGTTCCTGGCATTTCCTTATGTCTCAAACCAAAACATATTGATCTTGTGGCAACAATTCCTTGCATTGCTATAGTGTTACCTCAGCCTGTAATGCTACAACAAGCACATAAAAATGAGTTGCGTACTTTCTTAATTTCAGTAGTATAATCTCAAGGATAAGTTGAAAAACCCAATACAGAAGTTACTTCAAGAAATAGAATATGACTTGATTAACCAAAATTGAAAATTATCACTGCAAAGGGAAATGCACATCCACTATGTAAGAGGAGGTTCTGAAAAAAACCAAACCTAACCCAAACAAAAAAATCTCCCTTAAAGCTAAAACAATACATTAGTGTCCCTTTTCTGCATGAGCAGAGTTTAAAATATTTAACATGAATAGTAAACACACTACTGCTTGCAATGTCATTTACTGAGATAGGCAGATTAAGATTAAGCACAAAAATGAGCAGTAGGAGGGTCTGATGGAGTTTATTTTTTCAATGAATTTTAAGATGTATCAGAAGGATCTTTAAAATCTGACTGGTTTCCAGTGTAGGTAATTCCTATCCTAATTCTGCCTCCCTATTTAGACAGCAATACATCACAACATTAATTTGTACCTTGCTTATAATCAAGGCTTGTTTTTAATCACAGAACACGACTTATCGCGCTGAGATACTCTGTGCTTCCACATCAGTGAAGCTACCCTAAAAAGCAAACAACTACAAAATTGAAGTACAAGTCCATAGTTCTCTGGCACCCTTAATTTGCCTTCTATCTATCAAGCAACATACAAAGCACTAATAGCCACTGATAACACTAACGAGAAAGCTTATGCTTGGGTGAACTCGCAGCAGGGAAGAGAAGGCTACTGAAATAAGTAAAAGATATCGGTAGTCTATCAGTTCAAATGTGAAATAAAGAGTAGCAGTAACTGTGATATACTGAAAGCTAGAGAACAATGTATGAAAATGTGGAACACTAATTTTCCATTATTTATAGAAATTACTGCAATTATAGGTCTCCAAGTGCATTTTAAAACCATAACAGATTAGAACAGAAGTGAGAAGCAATGACAACAAATGAAATCATATTCCAAATAATTGAAATAATTTTCTTGGATCCAGACTAATAGCTTGTAAATGCCCCTTATTGCCATCAAATGTAATCATGATTTTGCAATGAGAAACTAAAAGTAGTATTTCCTCAGTGGAGCTTTGCTGCACTACTCTGACCTGTAAAAGCCCAAATCTTACCAGGAAGTTTCTGCAAGTCTCTAATGACAAGCAGCAGAGTAAAAGACAAACAAAAATAGACTAGAACATGATAAACCTATGCATTAGATTTTTCAAATCAAAGCAGGGGTGCGAGGAGCATCTATTGATGCAGTAGACAGCACTTACTAACTTCACCAGGAACACTACATTAATCTCTTCCAAACTTGCTTAGTAACACACTGCAGGTCAAAATAATCTCGAAGGACATTAATTGAACAGAAGTAAATTACTCCACTCCTTTACCACATTTTCAACTCATTAACTTTACCTTGTCAGTAAACCAGTGCATAGCTGTTCAAGCTGCAGTTTGTCCCATAACACCATCACACAGCAGAATCTTTCTGCCTCCTTCCCCCATGAAATAGTCTCCTCTGCCAATGTGCGTGCTTGCTTGCTATTACATCAGTGCTTCATCTGGAGTAGCTCACACACCTGCAACTACTACATCTATGCAAGCTGACCTTCAATTTTTAGGTGGTTTGATGCTCATTATATCTACAAATTAGATAAATCTATGATAGTAGTAGAAATAATACAGCTCAGAGGTTTGATTTTAGTAATTGCTTGGATTTATATGACTGTTAACAACATCATACTTTCTGGACACCTAGTACTTCTGCAGAATAGGACTTCAAAACATTTCCTTTCTGCACCTGCTGGCTTGGTTGGTTTGCAAATGCCAACAGGCCCTCTCATCACAAGATTTCAAACACTTGTACCTTTTGGCTTAGCCTGTAATTGAGCTTTTGCCACTTCAGTCTTGAAAGAGTTTCTGATAGGTATTGGCTACTTTTTCTTTAAAAGCAAAAAAAAAAACAAAAAACCAAACAAAAAAACCCCCAAACTTTTTTCTGTGTTCAAATTATCTTGATCAGTGTTTGAACATTAGTGGCTTTGAAATAACACACGACTTTTTGAGAAGACTGTTGTTTAAACCAGAGGAACACTTTGCTTTTCAATTTTGCAAGCTTACTAATCATAGTAAAACTGTATGTGTTATAACGGAGGACAAGTGCAGTAGGTTCATTCCTAGTTTGGTATGACTGCTTGCAAGTAGTCTTTGAAATTATAAACTTTATGAAGATGTTATTTAAAAAAGATTTCTCAGAAATGAAAAAAGGGAAAGAGACCTATCTTATAAACAAAATTAATTTTCAAATAAAGCATAAAGAGGTTTGGTTTTTTTAAAGCAAATTTGCATATTAGGAATTTTGTAACTATTTACTAAATTATCTTAATAGAAATTTTCTCAAAGCATTCTTCATGTGACATTTTCAAAGCTCATTTTCATAGGGCAATAGAAATGAGAACAAACAGAGAGAGCTATACTGACTGTTCTGCCGTTCTGACAGCATTTAGTTACAGCCTCACCAACAAACAATATTTTGTTGAAGTTTCTACCATGGTAAAAGCAGGATTTCCTCTCTTCTCCTTTGCAATAATGCCTGCAAAGCTGTAACATCAAAAGTAGGTGTTTTCTGAGCCCAGGGTAATTCAACGGCTAGTTGCTATTTTCTAAAACCAGGCTCAATCTTTTTTCTACTTTGATAACATATTTGAATGATGTTTTATGGAGCTAATTTATGAGGAGAGATCATTCAGTATGAGGTTTAAGTATCTGTCTGAGTTCCTCACCAAATCTCAGATTGCTGGGGAACCTGGAGAAAGTTTTTTTGACTTTTTTTTTATAAAGACATGGTTTGTACAATGTAGCATGTGCATTACATGAACTACTGAACAAAGGAATGCCAAATTGTAACTACAGTTTCATCCCATTTCAGGATTCAAGAATACAAATGAACAGTTAAGTAAGGCAAGACTGCTGGGGTTCTCCATTAATAAATAATGTAAATCTCAAGCAACGTTTTACTGACTCTAAGTAGGTAGCGAAGTATTCCTCTGATGTGAGGTAATTCAAAGTTGTATCAGCTATTATTTTTAGTGCCTGGTGTTTGGAGGGATGGCAGATTTCCACTCTGCTGTACTAGCTCACTGTTAGCATAAGGATGCTCTGGCAGTCACATATCATAGATCAGCCTGCACATTTTAAAGAACACAATGTACTGGCAGCATCAGATGGGCAGGAACACTGAGGAGACAAAATGCTTTGTCATTGTTAGGTAGTGCTTCTGCCCTTAAACATGAAAATTAAAAGAAAGGCAATTGAATCATCCCTGCAGCATACTCAACCAATGTGGGTTCTCTCTGTGTTTTCTCATACAGTGAAAATACAATTTATACCCAGGAGTAATGGGACATAGGAGGCTACTGACATTAATACAAGGAAATAGGTAAAAAGGCATATTTCACCAAGACCATTTTTATCACCTCAGGCTTATAGGAAATAGCACAGAAAAATGTAATAGAAAAATACTGAAAATATCCAGTATGTTGGATATGCTAGTTACTCTGCATTTTTGCTTCTGAAACCGTAATTCTCTGTGATAGGCTTGGTACCTTAGTGGTAAGACAGAAAGATGGTCAAAAGCACTGAATGAGAGCTGTGAGGGATGAGGAGCTCTAGAGGCATCTGTTCAATTCCCTTTGTTGTAGGCTTGGTAGAACAGTCATTTTAATCTGAAATAATTGTGGCTTGATTCTCTGATCACTTGTTGCTTCTCTGCCCCAGCACTAGCCCCCACCAAATGATATGGTGAGATCAGTCATGGAACTGGCTACAAAGCAACTGCAATTATCCAGCAACAATTTTAAAAAAATAGATAAGCAGTCTGTTCCAGACCATGTAACTACATACACACTAGTGCTGGCACATAAGAGAGTGTACGATGCTTTTTGGTGGAATAGCAAGTTTATTATATGTAATAGTGTTAGACATTTGACATGTTCATTTGTGGCAGAAAGCATTCTGTTTGATTCAGTTACTTCCCAAATGTAAAGCACTATTTATGTACAGAATGACAGGTGTTCTATAACTCTGGTAATCTTTGCCTTTTTTATAAAATAATTCCAAACATGGGTCAAATTAACAATTATAATTAATGATACCTATGCAAAGTAAGAAAGCTTTCCTAGTTGATATGCTTTGATGAGAAGGCATTGGTAACTTATTCATGTGATTTCTCAGCAAATAATATTTGTCTTATTTTCTTTGATCTTTTTAGAAAAATCATTCAAATGCCTCTCACAAAACTTGAATCTGAAATAATTTGAAATAACCCACTGATGAAAACACTAGGAGGCTTTACAAATACATGTACAGTCATCTTAAACAGATGCCATAAATGTTCTATAAAGTTTTTTCAAGAAAGCTAGGTAACTTGGTTTTCTAATTTTCCATCACAGACAGAATAAGTGGAGAAGTACATTCCCTTACTTGGAATTTAACACTTCACTTGGTACCAGGCAAACATGCTCTCCCAGATACACAGATAATCAAAGCTTTTTTGAACATGAGGGGGAAAAAGTTGTAAACGTTTCCTTTGATTTGTGTTTTTCAACAGTCTGCACTGTTTAATAACTAACTTATTTAATCATACTTCTCTTCAATTTCCATCAGGTTAGATCATAATATGCCTGTTAATACCTGTTTGTAAAAAGAAAAACAAAATCAGACACTTCCCTGTGTTACTCAGTACGTCTTACATCACTGTGTCGGTGAATAAAACTGAGCATTACCTAAAATGATATTATGTACTGATAAAATTAGAAATATGGATTTGTAGGTTATAATCCAGAGCAATTTATGTGTGGACCCTAGTCCTGATTTGGGCCATGAATAAATTTTATTATGTACTTTTTAGTATGATGTTTTATTCTGTCAATGTCTCACACTGCTACAGGAGTACAAACATAAACAGGAAATGTCTAGTGCTTACCTTTTAGTGGTTCCTCAAAAGCAACTATAATTATACTGCAATATCAACAGGAAATTTGAAGTGTTGAACCCTGGTCCTCTCCCAGCCTGTGTGAGTAGTGTGGTACTACACTGAAGTAAACCTATACCACAAATTGTGTCATTTGTTTTCATATCATAGAATAATAGAAAAAAATTAAGTTGGAGGGGGATGCTCGAGATCTACTTCCGATCAACCTTCTGGTCAGACAGACATCAGGTTTGGGGGAATAGCTGAGCAAGAGTTTTGTAAAACAGTGTTTTCCAGCTAGAGGTCTAGACCTCACTTCGGGAACCTCAGCCTACTCATGAATTTGGACTTTAGTTGGAAAAGGCTGGTAGAAAATACTATTTGAGTTTCTCTTGTATTAGAACTCAATGTGTAGATCAAGCCAATAATAAGCAATTGGGGTTTTATTTCATTTCAGTCTATCGTGAACTATACATGCACCTGCATTTTCTTTCTCCTTTTCCCTACTTTTCTCTTTTTGACTCTCTTTCATGTACTATTTATGAACCATTTCCCTCGTTCTATATGAGTACAGCATCTCATGACAAATACATATAGTGGCTTTTAGCATAGCATCAGTATGCATGATCAGCACCTCATTTGCTATCTAGGCATGTATGACTACTCTCATTGTCTTCTTAGCAGTATATTTAGTATGGGTAAAAGAAGAATAGCAAGAATAAAACCTGGAACTTTGAATTTTGAATCAAGGTATCAGTCTCAGTTTGCTGTGATGGACTAACAACTTCAAACACTATGTGCCTTTCTGAATCTCCAATTTGATGCAAAGAATAGGAGGTTAGTGTAGTAGGGAATTTCATCCCTGTTATTCTTCTACATTTACATGTACAACTCTCATCCATGCAGTGCTAAAGAAGTATTTCACAAACACTCTTGAAAAGATGCAACTCTAAATCGATCTCTGAAGCTGACAGAAGCTTAACATATACACAGTGCTTAAAATGCACTGAACAATCCCAGTCCTCTTTCTTACTAACACCTCAACACTCACATACTTTTTTTGCAGAGATGAAGAGTCTTGTCAAAAGCACTTGGACTAAGGCTGTAAATAAAGTTATGTGTGTAGGAAGGAGGTAAATGAGTGACAGAGAATTAAAAGAAAAATATTTTCAGATTTTTACCTAGCCTGAGTTCACTAAATCAAAGCAGAAAACAGTTTAATTCCAAAGTAGTTGTAAAGCTTGATTAATCCCAGAAATCTGCTAACAACTGTCTTCTGTAGGGTTTTTGTTGCATTTACTGTATTGAATACATTTTTATTTATTGGTAACTTTTCTCCCTGTGTAGTACTATATCACTGTAGTTTTGGCTGCTATCAAGTATTTCTTGCCATGCAGAATTTGTGGGTAAAAGCTTGAAATCTAGGTGAGAAGACAGGTAAATCTGTAATTTGAAGCATTTTACCTTTAAAAATGAGATTATATGACAGTTACTCACCTCACACCTTGTGTGAGAAGTTCAACCCCGTATGTTTGGCTAACATCTAAACCTTGCTATTGCATTGTCTACTTCAGTTATGGGACAACTGCACTAGTCTAAGTTAAAGAAAAAAAAAAAAAAAAAAAGGACATTCTGGGCTGAGAGTCTGAGCACCAGAATGGGAATTCCCTCAATCATCCCTGGCACTGCATATGCACAGTTTTTAAGGTCTTAAGTTGCAGGGCATGAGTCCTGGACTGAACTCCCCAGTTCTAGAAAGTTTCAAAGGTAATTTTTCTTATTGTGACAGAAGGGGAAAGAGAGAAAAATATATATACATACATAGAGGGATATGTCATATATGGGCCAAAGTGACATGAAAATGGACTTCAATGTCTGTTAGTCTTAGGACCAAAATTAAACTAATTGTTTCACATGCAAATTCACAGGGCCTTCATCCATTTCACTTATTCTGTACTTAGTAATTTCAGCTGACTTCACTGCAGCATTCACATCAGCCATTCCCAGCACCATGCACCACCACAGCATGGACCACCTGATCGTTGTAGGCATTACACCTACCCATAGTCAGACGGGAATTAAAAGCACTCTGGGCTGAGTCATCGCCTGGGTGTAACAGAAGTGTAACCACTGACTGGTAAGCAGGCTTCTTACTGCCAAGCTACAAGATTTACATACACCGTTACATTACAATATCCCAGTGGGAATCCAGAGCTACATCTAATGATCTCACGTGAAAATAAAGAAAGCTGTTACGTTCAGACCATTATTGTTCATGCTGCTTTGTGAATTTATTTCTTTAAATTTTCCACTTGTGCTCCTGCCAAGAGAGATCTATTAGACAGAAAGCAGCAAGAGTAAAACTTTATCATTTTGTTTCAAACTATAAAATAATTTACATCACATATTTTACTTACTTTTGTCTTTTTTTTTTTTTTTTTTGAAACCACAAACATTCCAGCATCACACTGTAGGAATAAGAATAACAATAGAAAGCATAACCTTTTGCATAGTATTAAATGAACAGACAGAGTAAGTTCTTTATTTACAATTATTGTCTAGATAAAAAAATTCATAAAAACAGATGAATGAACATATATTAATAACCCCTAGTGGGATGGATTGCCAATGTACCACTGTATTGTTGTCCACAAATCTCATGCTGCTAAGTACAGTACGTAGAGAGCGAGCATTTATATATTGCAGGGAATTTAACAAACTGATCATTTTGGTTTTTGATCCATTGTTCCCATCACAGAGAGGTCAAGCAATAAAAGAAAGGAATTGTGATGCACGACTTGTAGTTGAAAGGTCATAGCTATTCTGCTTTAAAAAAAAAAAAAAAGTCTATCATCATATACATAAAGCACAGTCTCTGCTCACAAAAGCCCAAGTTTTCTATGCATCTCAGTTTATATATGTTTTACTATATATACACAGAATGCAGTGTTCATTTTCTTAACAGTTTTCAAGTCTGCAAATGGTACCTTAGGGAGGGGTACTCCTACAGGAAAATTTTAAAAAATGAAACCAAGAAAAAATATGAAGAGTGTTTGAAAATAAAAAGGCAAACAGTCAGTGTTAAGATGCTGAAAATAAATTGTTCCAGTATTAATAGCTTCTGTAGATGTTCAAGTCCAAAGCTAGAGGCTTCCCTGTAAATAGATAATACTTTTTTTTTTTCTTCTGAATATGATATCCCAAATAGGCCATAGAAACCCAATACATGTTATACAAATGTTAATCACCATATTTACAAAGCGAAGAACAATCCTGACTGAGTTTCAATCACTTTGTTGCTAGGAGTTAGCTAAAATAATTATGTTTTTTCATGCTAGCTTTTTACTGTTAAGAAACAGGTCACACTATCTGTTGAAAAGAGAGTTGTGTATGCCTTCAAAGACCTGTTCTGTTGTTCAGTGAGAGGTTTGGATCAGATAGCGAACTAAGAGTTTGAGCCAAAAACATTCAAGCTTCTACACAAAAGTCCGGAAGCTGGCAATTCAAGCTGATTAGAGCTTTACCTGGCTGAATAGTCTTGATGCACCCTGAAAACATTTTAGTCAGTTCAGTCTGCAGTTTGGCCATGAGTCTAATCTTGTTTTGGAGAGTTCTGGCTTGGTTTAGTTCTTGTGACTGCAGAGATACACCACTTTAAGAGCCAACTTTAAGACAACCAGTAATACCTCAACAAATCAATCTATCAAGCTAGTTTGAGAGTGTTTTTCAACACACCTGGCATAATCAATTGTGTAATTCAAAATGTCTTTTGCACTGTACAATTATGGAAAAGATAATATGCTGAAAAGTCTTCAAGCAAACTTTATATTAAATACAAAAATTATTTATGAAAAATCTGTGATCCACAAAGTGCTTAGCATTCAAGTGGTTGACATAGCAATTATATAAGCTCATAAATTTTAAGTTATCAGGGCTGTTACCATCTTGAAAAATATTTTTCACCCTCGATACTGCAGGTTTTCAAAATAGCTTTCTTCATAGAAAGCTCAAGGAAAAATAATGTATTACTGTGTTACAGTATACCTTGTGACTACAGGAAGACAAGCTTGGTTTAAAAAAAAAAAACACACAAAGCACATCTCAATATACAATTAATAAAGTTTCATTCAGACCTAATAGTGCAGAAATTATCATTTTCTTTTAAAAAAAATCTAAGCAACAACCTACAGTGATTTTCATCCAAAATGCCAACAGCCCATATCTTTGCAAGTAATAAGGAAATAAGTGCCTAAATTACTAACTGAAAAAGATTAACACAATATATCACAATATTTTAACATTAGTTTTATCTCCATACAGACAAACCAAATATAACTTATTTTAAATTATAAACTCAACTCAGTTTCATATAATATCTCTCTCAAAATATTTTCGGAAGCCATTGCCATATATTTAAAGAATGAAATAGCCTCCGTTATTGTATGTTGCACAAAAACAAGTTCAAGCAGATTATCAGAGGGGGGGGAAAAAAAAAAAGAGAGAACCTGATCATTTTGATTTTTATTTGAAACAAAGGAAGCCTGTTTTACCTCCCTGTATATAGGATCACAATGCTACATCCAATGTGTTATAGTTTGGCTTCTTTTGTTATTTACTAGCAGTATCTACATTATTTCACAGAAAAAAAAAAAAAAATCAGGCAGAAATCAGAACACAGTTGTAATAAAATATCCAGGGTGCGATATTACAGACGTTTTCAATGAGCTGAGCTGAGCCATTTTTATACTACTTCGGCAGGAAGTGCTTTCTTAACCCTACAAATAGTTAAGGATATTATCTACAGGTTTGTAAACAAATTACATTCTTTTTTTAGGACATAAATAAGTTAAAATAGTCAGAGCAATTTGAGCAGAAACAAGGCAACATGCCAACAAAGAAACTTTATATATATATAACTATATATATATAGATAGATATATACATATATATAATTAATTATGTATATACTTATATGTATATATCTCTATATATAGTCTCATAAATGTTTAAGTTCCTCTGTCCAACTGGTGCAAATCTACTGTGCAAGTTAAGCTTTGCAACTTCAAAAAAGTTATTTAAATTAATCTATACAATTGAGTCCATGCCACACAAGCATTTCAAAAAACTCACAGACCAGTGAATTGGATAAATAGCCTCAGAAAGAAGTCCTCTGCAGTTCCTGCTTAAGGAGGAAAAAAAAAAAAAAAAAAGAAATAAAAAGAAACAAAAAGAGAGAAAGAAGGGCCAGAAGTGTACAGTACATTCATGCAGGAGGAATTTTTTTTTTTGTTTTTGTTTTTCTGAAAGGGAACAAGGGGGGGTATGTAAATCAGCCATTCATTCTTTCCCCAAAACCATTGTGATCAACAATTCATTCACTTGTCTCAGAGTGAATAAGAGTTCAAACAGCTTTTCAGCCAGCAGTGTTTTTAATATATATATTTATATATTTCGGTTGCTGTGGGTTTTTTTATTTTACTTTATTTTAATTTTTTTTTTGCAGTGACCTTTTCAGCTAAAGTGATGTCTCCAGGCTATGTATTGGGCTTCCTGGACTAGAAGAGGTAGCTGATTTACTTGTATCAGTTGTAAGATTTATTCCACTGTCGATAGCACTGTTGTTCTTGTTCAGTGAAGACGGTGGACTCGAGTTTTTCTTGAGAGCAGGGTCTTCTTCTAGGTCTGTGTCATCAATGAGTGGGATGTGGGGCTGGGAGTCTTCTATCCTAAATTCAGGATGAGTCATAAAGTTGTGAATAGAGGTTCTAGATTCTGGTTTTTCTAAACCTTCATAGAGAGAGCTACGGAATGCCTTCACGACGCGGATCTGGGGGGAGAAAAGGAAAGAGGTGTCAGAGCTGGCACCTTCAAAGGGCAACACTGTTAGAGAATACTTTGTGAAAAATGTAGCATATGGTTAGGGCAGTGCAGGCAGCTGAAGTCCATAGTCTCTGGATGTTATATGCATAAACGAGTGGCTCAGTTATGTGCATTTTGAATATCTGTATCAACTGCAATATTAAAATAAATCAAGTTTAAAGCCATCAAAGAACTGATGGGAAGTACTGGTTAAAGAAAGCGAACGTCCACTCGTGTGGTACATCCCTAGTAAAAGACAAGCCATGTTAATTGTAATGCAAATGTAAAACCATGCATATTGATAGTTTTGCAGTGAGTAAGTAGGAAGGCTTTTTTAATTAAAAAAGTCTCTTTTGTATTGTTAAAAAACCATTACACATAACATATCACACTTCACAAACAGAAAAGCACAGAACACAGACACAGTTGGATGGGTACGTATGAGACACACAGGAGCCAAGTGTAAAAACTATAAGTAATATCAATGTTTTAAAGCAAAATCTAAATGAATGCAGCCAAGAGCACAAAAAAGCCAAGCAGACAAAGTACTAAGCATAATCATGCTACCAGAGGGGGGAAAAAAGAAAAAAAATCACAGTTTCCACACAAACAGAGAGAACTTGCACACAACAACTACACTTGGAAGCCTGGATAATGTGAACATAGTATTGTTGAACCAACTTTTATTTTTCCTTCATGCATATGTGAGGTAAACACTCGAGTATAGACCCACTGTTCTAGCCATTTAACTTTTTAATATATATAAAACATGTAATAAAATAATGTATTGATTGTTGGGTTGAATTGAATTACATTTTTAAACAGCAAGCTCTTTCATTTTCTGTGTCTCAGTTGTAAAACTGTAAAGTTAAATGCTGAAAGCGACACAATTTATGCCATATATGCAGTCTTTAAACTAGGTCAGCTGACTTATGCCAGGGCTTATCTAATGTTATTAACCCTTTATGCCAGGATCAATCTAATGTCATTAACTACCTGACAGTAAGAACACAGGTGAAAATGAGCCAGAAGCCTGTCAGGGACAGTGCAAATTGCTTTCCTAGTAGGAAATGAGAGGAACAGAGTGAGGAGCATTGCAGAGTGGGGACACTAAGTCCTCTGTGGGTGGGCAAGTGAAGGTTTGTGCTGGTTTACTGCTGAAAAAAACATAACTTTTTGGAAGGGGGGGTGGGAGGGGCAGAGAGGAAAAAACAGAATGGCAAAATGTGATCTGTTGGCAAATGTTTTATGACTAAGTATGAGTTCTATCCTTCTACTTCCATGTAGTCCCATGAGCAAATTTTGAGCAATTCTTAGAGAGGAGACCAAAACACAGGCAGAGGCAGAAAAGGTGCAAGCAGGGATTGTGAAAGCTCCTGCACACACATTTGAAATGGTTTGGTGGTTGGTATGTGTATCTTTTTACATGTAAATATGCTGCACATTATTGGTTGGCCTAATACACCACTAATTTGTCAAGCTTTAATTCCTCTTTTAATTTCCAGACTACATTTTAGTAGTGGCATGGGGGTAACAGCATTACAGCTGTGGGATCTAGCTGATCCTGTGCTTGGCGTTATCCAAGTTGTACAGAATTTCAGCACATTTAGAGAAAGAGGCTGACTAGTATTTTGATCTTTGACCTCTGTCTTGTTTATGTTCTCCACATTTGGATATTCATCAAATATTTCAAAATATTTCTGCTACTAGGATTTCAAAAATCCTAGTAGCAGAATTAAGTCATGCCATCTTCAGATACATGGCCTTCAAGAAGTCCAAATACTCTCTCTTTTATATTTGATAACAGCAGGGCACAGTACAAAAAGTGGTTCATGTGACTGCTTATGTTCAAAATAAGAGGACTGGGGTGGTAGAGAACAGCTTGTCCAGATTTTAGAAGGTTTTAGGAAGTTGGCAGAGGTGCAAGACAAGAATAAGAAAGGAAGAATAAATTTTACACACTACAATCACATAGGGTACCTAACACCTCTATGACAGAGCACATGTCATTATAAACCAGGGTTTAATGGGAGCTGAATATCTTGAATAGTGCTGTGCTATGTGATGGTTCTGTATAGTGAACAAACAGACTGAGATAAGAGATTCATTTGCATTACTAAAGATAGGATTTGAACTCATGGAGAAGAGGTGACAATTAATTCCCTCATTATCTATGCCTTGATATTTTGTATTTATATTTTATATTTTAAAGTGCAAAGAAATTAGTCTGAACAATGAAAAAACAGTATGTTTTGTCAAGGCAATCTTAAAAACATGTTACTATATTGTCCTATTTTACATCAGGAAACTTTTTGTAACATGCTTACTTTATAGTATGGGTGGATATGGTGACATTTTCTGCAAAGCTACCTATTATTTCTGCTGTCTAAATAAAAATAACAGTCACCTCATTCAGTTGCAGCTGTTTGCTGCATCTTATCAACTAACAAAATAATTTCATTCTTTTGAATACAGCCACTTCTTATTGCATACATTTAGGTTCTATTTGCCAGCTGGATTTTTTTTAATAAAGGTAAATAAAAAGGGTTGCAATTTGATACTATGCTTGAACAGATCCAGCAGAATCCAATGAAAGTAAAACTTTTCAAGTCACACAAATTGTATTTAAGCTTCTGCAGGTTAGCAAGGGAGGAACGGATTTCAATTTATGAGGCTCCAAGTTCCGTAGTGGGGAAAACATCTATATTGCATTTAATAACAAAAGTTGGCATCTAATTTGCATTTAATATCAAGTTTTTAGTCAATCTAGCTAGCTGACTAACATCTCACACTTTAGGTTGTATTTGAAAGCCAGTTATGAAAACTTGCCTGCCATGACCTGACTTTGGTGCTGTATTTGATCCATGGAAAGAAAACCCTACGCTAATATCTCTTGTTTAGATGTATTTGCACAACAATCTGAAGATATACTTGCAGAATGTACGATCAGCCAGCAGTCGTATCACTTTGTGTGAAGATCTGTGGCAAAGTTTTGGCATGGACTGTTTGAGTTTTACAGGAGCTTTTTTAGATGTTACTAGAATAGCTTCTATTTCTTCATAGTGAGTTTTATTGGAAATATTAGCTTAGAACTAGTTCGGAGCTGCTGAGACCTAAAACAGTTAAACTTCGGAATGCAATGGCAATGTAAGGGCCAAACTGTGGCAAATCCCTGAAGCTGAGAATATGTAACGTTAGCTTTCCAATAAGTTTTCTTCACTAAGTAGCTGTAGAAAACTACCATCTTTTATTAAAATTTATCTACAGTTTCAGAGTTGTATATATCTTTTCCATTAATTTTTCACTTAAGGAGAAGCTCTCTCCCCAATTTTAAATTTTGCATATTTAGCTTGGCATCCAGAAAAAAAAATACTATTTTTTTAGTGTCACACCTCATTCAGTGACAGAATTTCTGCATTACAATATAATTAAAAATCTTGTTCATAGTCTGTCCCCCAATGCATCAAATTATTGCTTACAGGAACAAAACTTGCTTCTTTCATTATGTTAGTGGAAACAAAGATAGAGGGTTTGTTGGATACAAAGGTGGCATTTTAATTTATATATAATACTACTACTACTGTATTTAAGCTAAGAACTGAAAAAATGTTATTTACGCAGATTTAGATGGCCCAACAGCAACAAATTCTTTTAATACATGCTTAAGTTCAAGATTTGAAGTAACATCTGGTGTAAAAATGTTTAGGGGCTCTGCTGAAACAAAGCCCACATTACTTTTTTGAAGATAAAATAAAGTGGATGAACTTTGTATAATGTTGTTATGGCTGTACAGCATGTAAAAGCAGGGACATACCCACGATGGATAGAACCTAGAAAGTGTTGGTTTATTATGAACTATGTCGAGTCCATGTAATGATATTTTTTTATGATACTGACAATGCCAAGGGAAGACAAACAGTGTGATACAGCTCCCTTTTCTCACAGTAATGGAGACAACAGAAAAAAAATGAACTGCTTTTAAACAAAAGACTGTGGGGACAACACTTCAGGACATTTTTGACATTGCTATAAGTTTCCACTTCTTTCTTCTCTGTAGCTGTAATAGAAAAAACTCTTCAGTTGCATCCCACCTTGAAAGTTAGATTTATTATACTGCATCAGGCAAGAAAAATAAAAGAAATAGAATTTTAGATACTACAATTTTTTCCCATCAGAAGAAAAAGATGAAGTTCAGAATCTCACTCCTAAGTACAACAATCTAGGTAAACTACACAAGGCCTGTTAAGCATCAACAGATGTATTATGGTTGGTAGTGTGTGGGCTTATACTCGAATGTTTACCTGGCTTCATATAAGCCAAGTATCTTGAGTTTGGTTCACATTCATTTCAGGCTCAAGGTTAAAGACTCACAACCTCTTTTTATTTCACTCTCTCCTGCTGAACCCTTTTGTCCAATGTTCTCTAGCCCTCTGGGAAAACAAACACATTTAATATTCAGACAGTAGAGAGTAGGGCACTGCAAGAGCAAATAAATTCAATACTGAAAGATCAGTAAGGTGATTATTATAAAATTGTAAACAAGAGGTCAATTTTGCAAAGAGATGCCAACTCTTATGTGTAACTGGTACTATTCTATATCAAGACTATACAAAGGTAAATGAGTTTGGTCAAGTACTATTCCGTATGTAAAGTACTATTCCATATGTAAAGCTTTGAAATAGAAGACATATCTTCAGTATATTTGTTTGTATTTATTTTTGAATATCCCAGTTTTAGGTGAGTAAAATTAGATTAGGTATCCACAGGAGGAGTCACCTGTAAATGTTGTGGCTAGTATGTTCTGGATTGTATGATGCAGAAGTTGAACAAATTCAAAGATAAAATTAAAGAAGCAATAAATTTTAGAAAATTTCTAGGTTTCTGCTTTAATGAGCGAAACAGATGCATAACATTATCTCTGCTACTCTCTTTCTACATAAATATGCAGTAATCCACTAAATGCTGCTTAAAAGTCAAACCACATGTAGCAAGAGGAAAATAGAACACCTACGTATCCTGTGAAATCCTCAGGCCTGATTCTCATTTTACAAAAGGTTTCCATGGTTATTATTCCACTGAATTTTAGAGCATAAGATCAGAACCATGTGCAGGGCTTCCACTTTCCATAGCGTATCTCCTTTGTTATAGGATTGTTGCAAAATTATGGAGTCTGACATTTTTGTATCAGATTTGGCAAGGTTTAAATATATTATACAACCCTTTTAAAGAACATATTTCTGAGTCTGAACCTTCCTGCCATGCCATATCTCCAGCTGAGGTCTTGGGTTTATATTTAGACTTTAAACCTAGTTAGTTTTCCTACAGGGAGGATATACAGAAGTTGATTTTGATCTTGCATATCCCACCAGGATTGTGAAATCTTGGTTATAGCCAGGGGGAACTTGTAAGCTTTAGTATGGTATCTCTGTCTCTATCAGGTGATAGTTTAACAATGATCCCAAATGGTGCAACTTTTACAAATGTCATTTTAGATGTGGACTTTGTTTAAAGTCATGTTCTGCTTGTTCCATTTCCTCATGTGATAGTTATACCATGTTGCCACAGAAAGCAACTGACATTTTCACTAAGTCTGGTGTGCCCACTTGAACTGGTCTATGATCTGCATATAGATCAATATCGGACAGTAATCTTTGCCTTAACAATTATTAAAATAGAGGATTTAATTTTTTTTTTTTTAAGAAATTTTTTCCCATTTTTCTTCATGAGAAAATTTGATCCAAACTTAAGATTTTACTGTAAGTTTTAGTTGTAAAGTCTGTCCAGCTGAATGATTATTACATTTATTGGAAACTAAATATGTAAGAAATATAAAAAACCAAAAGCTGCTGAAACAGTTAATAATTTTTTATATATATAAAAGAATCTGATTTTCATACCCAACAGATTACAAATAGCTAAACTAAACTCTCTCCTTAAAATTATCTCTTGGTAAAGGGACTGAAATATGCACTAGAATTAAGTTTGCTGAATGTCTTAGATTAGTTTGACACAATTTGCAGATGCTTATGCCCTTGTGCCACTTCAAGGCAAATGTTGCATGTGTAAGGCTTCTACCTAAAAATGACAGTTTCTTGGCAAGTCTGATAAATTTCAACTGTTTTTTAATTAAAGGGAGAATAAAAAAAAAGTCTTCCCATGCAAATTAGCCCCATGTTTGAAGATTGTAGCCCCCTCCAAGAAGTGAACCAGAGCAAAAATACAGCCTTAAGGGTGCTATGCTCTTCTTTTGCTTGAAAACATTTTTTAAAAACCAAATGAACAAAGAACGAACCCCCCAAAAACCCCTTCAGAGATCTGTCTGATGGAAAAGTACTTCTGAGAATATTTTGTGATTGTTTGGTAAGATTTTAACTGGCTGCTGTGAAAATTGGAGTAATCACTGTATTTTTTCCTTCATCATCCTTACAAGTGGCTCGTTTGAGGCCACTGCTGCAAGAGTTAATACAATAAAAAGTTGTAAGTGATTCTATAAAATATCCACTTCTAAAAATCTCAGACAAAAATAACAGACCTCAACAGAACAAAGAAAAAGGAACCTGCAAATACAGAAACTAGAGCAGATTCATGATCTGGGAAGTTGCCTTTTGGTGGAGTTTGGTTTTGTTTGTTTGTTGTTCCTCTAATGTTTCTTACACTTAATGATATTTTAATTGTAGCCTTTTATGAAAGAAAGGAATTTTTTTTTTTTTTGGTAAGGGACCTGCAGTTGCTGGCTCCTTCCACTTAGGAACTATATATGAGAACAGGAAGAAGGAGGAAGAGCAAGTACAAAGGAATATTAAATGTGCATCTGTCTTGGAAAATGTGAAACCATGTTCTTTTGAAGGGGTTACCTACTGACAATATAAACAATATCTGAGAACTAGATATAAAGAGATTAGGATAAAGAATATCTCATTTCTTTTGTGTACAGTTAGATCTCATCCTCTACCTAATTAACCAACATATGACAAAGGCTTTAAGCATATACTTAATTTTAAGCACAAGCTAACATTTTGTGTTACTAATTCTGAGCTTCAAAAGTAAAAAAGATGCTCCGTTGCCCCACTGGATCTGTTTTTGTTTTCCCAAAATAAAACGTAGAGAGAAATGCATGTAAAATATATATCTACCAAAGCTGGTAAGGGATAGCCTGCTATCTAAAACCACTTTTAACTCTGTAGTGTAGTAGCTTTCCAATGACAGAAGATCGTGTGTGTATATGTGCGTCTGTGTGTTCAGGCATATGATACAACAAAACCTGAGAACTTGGCTGAGACCTTATTGCATACAGTCTTATTTTTCCCATGTTTTCATTTTCTGTAGCTTAAATGTGTGCACATTAAGTTTGCATTTAAATATTTTTTTCTACTTTTATCAGAGTATCCAAAACGCCTGGTTTCAATCTGCAGAAATTTTCACTATATTTAAAGCTGCAATGCTTTTCAAAAGACATGAGACACTCATAATATGGACCTTATTGTTATCAATTAATGCTTACACCCAGAAATGTCTAATTTGTTATTGGCAAAACCACCACAACAGCTAAAAAAATACCAGCATAACTAGGGAAACTTTAGTACTGTAGTAAATATTCCTTTGTATTAATTGATTTTAATTAAGGTATTCCACAACACTGGGAAAGATCTGAATGTGCCATATTTACGAATAGCTGAAAATTTCAGGTAATAACTTGCTAATTTGTTTCACAAACTACTGTAGATGTGGCTGCATTTGACAGGCAGGTTTCTTTTGAAGAATGCACTAACCTTTGAATCAAACATTCATCTGCCCAAAAATACTAGAAAAAGTACATTTTTTTAAAAAAATTCCAAAATGTTACTATAAATCTGCAGAAGATATCTCACAGATTGATAAGGTGTCACAAGGAACTATATATTAAAAAGCTACACAGTTAGTAAAGAACTGCATAAATGCTCTTTTAGAACAGACTTACATATTCTTATTGATAGAGCACCATGTGACACATATTTTTTATGAAGTTTTGCTATCAGAACCTCTGCATTTTCAGCACCCACAATGACACCTGAAATATCCCGATTGTTGCAATGTGCTGAGCACCATTTTTCTGAGAATGCACATTCCTGACAGTATCTTATATTGGGCCCTTTTAAGTATTAGACCCTTTTGTCTTTGCTATATGCTTAAGATTTTCCCTTGATACTCCCCATAATATATTGCCATATGCAATATTTTTAAGATCCCTGAAGAGAGGGAAAGGCTTCAAAATCAGAGGTACAATTATGCCATTATTCCCTCCCACCCCATAGGAAGACGGTAATAATTTAGGGTTTATTTCATTCTGAGCATCTAAGAGGAAAGAAGTCAGTCTTCTCCCACCACATACATTTTAAGCAAGGAGCTCAAAAGTAGACCTAGATGTGCATTTTGCAACTAAAATTTTCTCAGAAAATGCCAAATCACAAAAACATACCCCATTTCTATGAAATTTTAACTAGGAAAGGCTTTCCAGGTTCTGGAAGATGAACAACCAGCTGTAAATACACAATTTAAAAATAAAAAACTTTTTTTTTCTTTTTCACTATCATTCTTTATGTTTATTGTGTCATTGTATTAATAAATCAAAACTTTCCCTAAGGGTTATAATTTGAAGCACAGACTGTTTTGATATTGAACAGACATTATACTGTGGTAATAAAATACTAACAGTCCAGAATAACCACCTTAAAAGGCCCAATCCCTAATTGTCCTCTGCTATGGAGATACATATCTCAGAGTAGCTTAACAAATCAATCATACATTTTTTATTTTACTGAATAAATGTGGTTACAACTGATGACCTCCATAGACCTGTTTTATTCTTCCAAATAAAGAGAGACACCAAAGACTGTAGCAGATGATGCTTCCTCCTATTAATTAACTTCAGCCCATAACCTGGTGAGACCTCTGTCAAGACACAAGACTATTCAATTCTCAGTTGCTTTGCTGCAGTGGGGAGAAGAGAGCTAAGATAAACTGTCTATTTTAATTTTATTAGAATTATCCTTTCAGATTGCTGGCTACAGGCTGTTACTGAAGCATTTACCAGAGCAGAATGTGTTGCACTGTTTTCTGCTCCAATGTAGAAATGTTATTATGGGAAATCACTCCCTGGATGAAAGGCTGGTTTGTGTGTGGTGTTTTGTGTCCTGCTAAGTGTTGAAATAAGAGAACGTGGGCTCTGAGTTCTCAGAAGCAGGTTATGGTGCCTGTGGCACAGCAGTGGCACGCAGCTCAGTGTCTTTGCTTCTCTTGATTGTGCCGCTGCCCTGAAATGGTTGGTGCTGCGGGAGTAAAAATTATCAGGCCAAACTTCCACCAAGAAAAGACAGAAAGGGGTACAAATTTTCTCCAGGGATCAACTGCCAAAGTTGGAACCTTAATGGCTCTTCAGGTTCTTAGCAAAAGCAAAGTTTCTCCTTTGACTTTTAATTCCAACAAAACTTCTAATGCATGTCTAAAACTTGTTTCCGCCTCATGTTCAAATCCTGAGGGGGTTTGCACTCAAACTGAATGGAACGGTCAAGCTTCCTTTTTTTCTCCAGGAGTTCTGGAATTTTATTTCCTTCTCCTGTGTGCCTTGTTTCTGTCTGCCTTCCCTCTCTCTGTTGGCCAGACAGAAAAGACTGGCTTCTTGTCTCTTTGGCCAACTTTTCACTAAAACTTGCATAAGGAATATACCGCATTGTTTTGTAAAGTGAGTGACAAGGTTGTAAACTGAGTTCTATAAATTTAAATACTCTTTTAATGCTGGCTATGCTATAAGACAAGATAGCTACTTATAGTCCTGAATAAATAAACTAAATTAAAAAAAAATCAACAAAGTTAGAGCTGTAAGAGTCTTCCTGAGTAACTGGAATTTTACTGTTAGCGAGGCAGCCCTTTCTTAGCAGCAGCTTGAAAATTTTTATTCACTACCTCTTCACTAGATGCTTTGCATCTAAAAGAAAGCTGTGTCAGGATTTCAGTGTTTAGAAACCTGCTTCTTTTAACAAGGAAATTTGTTGCCACATTTATTTTGTTGTTTCAACACTGTCCTTTAACTTTTCTAGCTCCCTCCTTCCTTAATGCTTACCTCCCAATGAATTTAGAGATAACAATTCTACTCTTTCATCATACATGTAAACCTTATGGCCTTAGCCTTGCATCACAAACTAGATTCTCTATTTCCTTGTTCATTCCTGTACCTGTGCTAATTAGAGTACATCCTTCTTGGACACAAGTGTCCTATAGTATACACAGTCTTGCAGATGGAACGATGTGTTATCTGACAAGCTGTATTGCTTAATATAATTGTAGAATAATTTAAAGTATATATTTTATAAGCAGTAGAAAATATATCCAATCAGATTGAGAAAACATGACACAGAATCCTCAAATAAAATCAGAATCTCCATACACTGGATAAAAAATTCCTGTCCTACCAGTAAGTTAACAAAACTTGCAATGAATTATGGAAAGCATCTACTGTACACGAAGTAATCATTGTTACGTGTTTCTGACTATGTGTGAACTAATACACATTAACAGGACAAAATGGGAAAGGGCAAAGTAGCTCAGTCTCAAGTGACTGCTATGTAAGTTGGCATCTCTGTAGGTCTGATGCATTAAGAATACACACTCACGCCCAGCCGCAGCAGCAGATGTGCTGGTAGGAGAGGAAAGAGCATTGGATAACGATACGTGACTAGGGCTAGAAATATTGGTTACATCCTGGGTCTGGCTTGTGACGGAGGACTGTCTCCTTAGAGCCCCCTGAAAGGAAGTGCCACTCTTGAAAGTATTGACTACTTCGATCTGTAATGGAGGAAAGAATGAGACAAGTTGCTTAAAGTATGGATACAGTTGCATAACTGACAGGAATAATAATGCAAAACAATAAATCAACCGTGCACACAGTTTTACTTCAATTGAAATAAATACTTTTAAGAGTTCCTTTTAATGTTTTTAGATATGATCCAAATTTTCTGCCTGGATAAAATGAAACAGCTCCACAGGAGGCAGTGGAGCTGCATCAGTTTGAACAACTAGAAGATTTGAAATAACAATCTTTAATTTTTAACCATTTTATTTATATGTAAATACTTGGAATACTTGATGTAGCTAATCTCTGCTTTTTTCCTACTGAGAATATAATTACTGTTATTGCTCTCTATGTGTTCTTACAGAGGGAGGAAAATTCAGTCACTTAATTGGAATTTGGGGGGGGTGGGAGAGGAAGGGATGGCACCCAACCAAACAAAAAAGCCTTTAAAATATTCAGAATACTACTCCATTTTGTCTATAAAACCAGGGTTGTCAGTATACTAGCTTGATAAAAAAGAAAGTATTCCAATATTTTATCTGACTTGTTCTGTAATGAAATTTTGTATGCATTAAGCATGATGATAATGGATACTGTTCTTTTATAACTACCGATTTTAAAATGTTAATAATTTACCTTTATACAGAGCACTTAAAATCACGCAGAAAATGATGTGGAACTGGAATGACTATTGCAGCAAGTAACATTACAATTTTCTGCTTGTTGTTTTCATATGTCTATTGTATGCACTGTTTGATATATCCATCCTGAATACCTTCCTGAGTGCTTTATTCATCACCACAGAAGATGAGTTAAAAAAAAAGCTGAGTATTTCAAGGCATTCTTTGTCACCAGTATAACCCAATAAAAAGCAGGCTCTGTGTACAAACATAAAGCCAGGGATTGGCAATAGATAATATCAAGGAGTAAATATACGCTACAAATCCCTACACACCAAAATGTCCTCTTTGTTACATTAGTACAACCGCAACATGACAAAGCAGCAGTAGTAGTATCAATTAGAAGAATTCAAACAACTGCTTGTTTAAATAACCCACTGCTCCCAGATTTGTATCTTGCAACCCAGATTTCTGAAGATACACAGCCTAGAAAGTAGCTGGGAGAAGGTAAAGTGGTATATTTATCAATTAAAACAGCACAAATCTTGGGGCAAGCCCTCCTAAACTTTCCAAATTGAAAGCGCTGTAATAAATTTTCTGCTGTAGTTGGTCTTAGGGATAAACAAATTCCTATGGCTTCATCTTTAATAGTATGGATGTATCCCCTCCCATAATCTTATCTTTGGACATCGTTTATTTTCCTGCAGGTTTTTATGGGAATAATCATATCACAGCCAGCTGTAAAAGGGATCAAAGGTTACTGCTGTAAAATTGTCACACTGAACTTTTACTATTCAAACATGAAACAGCTGATTTGTTCACTGACCCACTGTTTGAGAGTCCTGTTTACAACATCCATTTAAATGTGCACGCCGATAGATGTACAGTATTAAGCAGTCATCACAACATTTTACAGCTTTGCTCTCAAGTGTTTTCTGCAGCAGGCTTATTTTCAATTACATGTCCAATACAAATATCACAGTAAAAAACCACAATATGAGGCAAGTTAGTATATAGAATAGGGGTACAAGTGAATCATTAGCTAAGGTTCACGTTGGCATCTAGAAAAAAAACATATGGCTGAAACCATTGATTATATATGAAGGCATATTAAATACTCACCTGAAATGTTCACTGTACAAAAGTAGAATTAAATACAGATCTTGGGTTTTCATGATCTAACACAGGTGACAGAGCACTCTTCAAAAGAGACCATTCAAAAAAGATTTTAAAGACTCTTACTGAGAGCATGAAGTGCGTATCACTGTGGAAGACACAGATGATAAATCCTAAGCCAAATGGCATTTCTAGATGTACAAATGTCTTCCTAATAAACTAAAAGGAAAGACCTTAGTATAAGAGTGAAAAGATAAGGGAAGATCCGTATTTAATAGTTTCTCCAGAGAACAAGAATTACAGGTATGTAATTTACTTGTTCTCCTGAAGAAAGTAACTACAGATCTTCATGGATATAATTTGTAGGGGGAGGATGACAACCTTTTCAGAATCTTAAAAGCTGAAAATACAGGGCTGTATTCTGCCTGAAGCCAAGAAGGAAGAGAAGAACTTGGCTCAAAAGTCTGTCTTCAAAAACCGGAAAACAACAAAGGAGAAAGAATTCATATAAGTAAATAAATAGTGCATATTAAAATAAGATGTCATTTTTAAGTACAAAAGAATGCATTTATTTAGAACAATTCAAGTTACTAAAAAGGAGAAAGTAAGTAATAAGTCATACATCATGAAAAGTTTGAAAAATTTCCAAAAAATACAGGATGCAATCTTGTTTTGATTATAGGCCTTTAGGTAGAGAAAAAAAATACTGTTCTACATTTGAAGCCTATTTGAAAGGTTGGAATTTTTCACCTCTCATTTTTCTGTATGTTCTACACTCTAGAAGATCCATATTTGTGAGGTATGAACCGCTAATAAAAATATCAGTGATTAGCAGTTAAAAAAAAATTTTAAAAAAAGGATCTTATACTAGCTGAATAGTCTTGACAGAACAGGTTTTCAGCAAGCATTTCTGTTGTCATGAATGTTAACAGGACTCAGGTATCATTCACCTGATGACCAGGATATTATTTTAAAAAAACCCCAGCAAACAAACAACTTTTCTGCATGAAAGAAACCAGCTTCCATTCCAGTTACACTGGGCTACTGCAATTTTTCTATATTAAAAGCTATATGGAAAGCCATACAATGAGGTGCTAGTTTCTCAAAACCACTTGCCAGGAGTGACTTCCATTGCTAGAGAGTTTGCATTGGTTCAAAAGAAAAGTTTCAATGCAAAAAGGAAGGGAAAAAAAATGCAGTACACCACCTCTATGGTTTTTTTAGTATCTAAAAAGGAATCTTTTTTTCAATAGCAGTTAATATGGTACCTGTATATTTTTCTGGTTTTGTTTTTATTAAAACATTTCTAGACAGTTATTTCCCACCTTAAGCAGGTAAAGCAAACTGAATTACTGGATGAACGAAGCAGAGAAGGAAAGAATCGGGCCCAGTGTTCTAAAAATCTGACATGCAGCTTGAAAAGTTTTCAAACCTCCACATTTAACAATTTTTCTATACTAAAATGTGAGCTTACTACAGAAACTTTTCACTATACAATTAAAAAAGATGCAATGATTTTCTGTTGTTACTCAGATTATACAGTTTTGCCTGAAGGTGAACTTGCTGAAGTTTCCAAAGGCTATTAGATCTGTGAAGATGGTAAGATCAGTCTTCTCTCAACTCTTTTATTCCTTCAGAATGAAGAATTTGTGAGAACTGCAATAAAGACTTGGAAAAAATTGCTGAAAACTAGCAGAGTTTGAAAAGTCCTGTCTTTTACGCAATTTGAGATCACCTTTATATCTTTCTGAAACTTGCATAACTAGGATGAGTTATTTGTAAAACTTCATATATCAATGGTCCTCTGAGAGAGCTATCCAGTCAGGAAACATTCTTCCATTCAGAGAAGAACATGCATCCATCCAGAGAAGCCCTACAGTACATTTATAAGACAACAAATATCTACATGAACAAAAGTGGACAAAAAAAGAAAATCAGAAGTAGATAGCCAGTATCTTTGACTAAATTATGTGCATTTTTCATACACCTTTCTTTAAAGTAAATTCATGCATGTCTTCATAGTACTATGTCTGACATTTCGGTATGAAGAATCAACAGTGGAAATCCTTTCTGTGGTGGTTTCGTTTGAACCCTCCGTTTTGAGAGAGGGCATGAAAAAAGAAAAAAAAAAGTTTTTGTCAGTTTGGATGAGTTTTTATTGGAGCATTACAAGGGAGATCTGTCAATTATCTGGAAAAAACTCCAAACCTATCATAGATTCTTCGTAACTTTTTTAGGAGTGAAGGCTTTTGTTGAGTGCTGTGGCTATCTGTCCAATAATGACTGAATAGAAAATAAGCCAAAATAAACTAATATACAGCACAAGTGTATGATGGCGGAAACTCGTCTCATTAGGATTTGAATGATCAATCTAGTTGTGAGAGAGTCTAGAGTTTATTCCTAATCTTACTGTCATCCTCTTATATATACAAAGTGACGGGATGCTCTACCTTCTTCTTCCGCATCTCCAGAAGTGCATTAGACATCAGAGGATTCTTGCAAATCCTCCAGCTCCCCAAGGATGCTACAGACATCCTCATCTTCTTCCATCAACTCTTCTTTAGTTGGCTTCCTGAGAAATGTAGTACAAGTGTATGAATTCATTTGGATGGGCCACAAGACACAGTGCATCACAGTGCACTCAACTCAAGGTCCATCCAACAATGGATCTAATTTGGCCTGCATATGAGTTCATCACTCTCCAGTGGACACCTTGGAAGTCCTTTTGAATCTGTTGGCCCACTTCCTTTTTTCATTATCATTCCAAAGATGTGAAATGGATGTAAAAATCAAAGTCACTGAATAAACAAAATGAGAAAAAAAAAAAATCTCTTGGCAGGAGAGAAACAATTCTTCCTACCGAAGATATTTCTACAACTAGGAGCAGAAAGGAAATTAAGATGATGGATGTTAGCAAAGAAATATAATTAATGTTCATTTTGTTTTAAATAGTATAAAAGAATAATAATTTATTTGTGAATTAAGTGGACAAAGATATGCAGAAGAACTAAAAGCTACCTCTCAGACTAGAAAAAGAACTGAAAGGATGTAATTTGCTTTTTTGTGCTTGTAGCTGTTTACACTCACCACAACCAGAAAGACATCCTGACAGAAATGCCAACAGACAACACTCCTCCTGTAGCCATCAGGAAGAAAAGAATGCACATTTAGAGGTCATCTTTTCATAAAGATCACTATTACCTGGGCACCTGTCTGTCACCTTTATACCGTGACAATTTGAATTTTCTCTAATGATGAGTGCTCCTGACTCAATAGAGTCAAGACACACAACCCCAAAGCTGAAGATCCGTATTTAATTACTTACCACAGAACCTTAGGAATTTACCCAAACCCAGTTTCCACCCTCTTTCTTTTTTGTTCTGTGGATGCACTAAAGAGACTGAACTGTTCTAGTTTTAGTTAACTGCTTTCCCCTGTTTTTGTCTACAATGCATGGCTGCATCTTTTTCTCCAGAAAAAATATATCAATGTGTAGATGGAAAAAGGAAGAATCCTGGAATGGCCTGGGTTGGAAGGGACCATCTAGTTCCTACCCCCTGCCATGATGGGCAGGGACACCCTCCACCAGCCCAGGTTGCCCAAAGCCCCATCCAGCCTGGCCTTGGACACTGCCAGGGAGCCAGGGGCAGCCACAGCTGCTCTGGGCAACCTGTGCCAGGGCCTCACCAGTTCCCTCACAGGGAAGACTTTCTTCCTCAGATCTAATCTAGATCTATCTTTCTTCAGTTTAAAGCCATTTAAGGCCAGGAAGGACTGTTTATCTTGAATGAAGACAAAAAACAAAATCTTCTGAGATAAAAATGTTCTTTAAAAGATTTTTCAAAGAAAAAAAATATTTTTCCTAATTATTCACTTTTTTTCCTTGCAAGCATCATGTAAAACATTCACATCTGATAAGTCAAGTACATATCTGTCTTTTAGAGTTGCACTCTTCTACAAGCTGGCACAAATACTTGATCTTAGAAAGATCAAGTAGAGAGCACTGGAGTGCTATAAAACATACTACTTCACTGCAATGAAAAAGGCAAATAGTTCAAATAATTTTTTAGCACTGTAGGACAAATTTTACTAGATATCTTAATCTGTACTGTATTTAGCACCATGACTCAGTGAAAATATTTAATGTATTATAAAATACCATGGATTTTTTGTATTTAGCAAAAGTTGGCGGTTTTTTTAAAATAAAAAGAGATTTCTAAGAAATGATCCATTGTAACCAACACATACATGTCAGTATTTAATGGATGGTTAGGCCATTACTACTAAAAATAAATCCAGAACCACATTTTTCTTACCTAATGGGAAAGAAAATAAATTCCTTTTAATCGTGACATAAATATGGTCATGCCAGAATAGATTTTTTTTTTTTTAAAAATCAAATGATACTTTATACTTTAGACTCAACAATTTAAATTATTCTGCTATTGCAAAAGTGGCAGCAACAATATATTTTTGACAAAACAAACCAGTACATTTTAGAAAGCCTTCATAACATTTTGTTAGCATTTTCCAAGTAGCACTATTTTATGAGCTGTCATCACTGAAGTAGAAAAAGGATGTCCACTCACAGTACTGAAAAAAAGTATTCCTATTTTTGCATATTACCATTTTATAATCTTTTAACTTTATCTCTTCTCCTATACACACCCCCCCCCCTTTGTTCAGTTCACCTATTTTACTTTTTCATGTGCTCCTCCTTTGAAAACAGTGAAATAATTAACAAGTACCATCGTTCACACACACACTGTGTGGCTTCCCCTATAACATTATCTTGCCTTGATCAAAGATTAAGCATTTTTTCGCTAGACCGTGTGGGCATTTACTTTCGGCATACCTGGGTTTGGATTCTGTTGAGCCCTCTGAACCAGAGAATTTGTCCACGTCGAAGTTCTCTCTCTGCATGATCAATTTCTTCAACATCTTCATTGAGTTCTTCTTCAGGGACTTCCTCCTTCTCAGTGAGCCTCCCTGCCTCCTTTAAAAACTTTAGCCTACTTGTTGGGATGGTTGCAATGACCTAAAATTATAAAAAAGTACTGAAAACATAAGCCTCATTCAATAACAACAGTATAATAATCTGCTAATTACAAAAGAACACTGGTATTTTAATGAGATCTATAATCTTTCAGGAAAGCTAAGATAAGCATATTCATAATAGCACTTTACACTCACACAACTCCATGTTAGTACAAAAACATTTAGTTTACTGTTGAAACAATTAGCATTACTTGCATCATTAAACCATAGTGGCAATACACAGCTATGGAGCAAGTTTAAGGCCGGAGAAAATATTGTCCTTTCTCAAAAACTAAAAGAAGATCTAAGTATTTGAATGTAATTATTGAAAGAGAACTTAGAAAGACTGATACTTTTGCAATTAGAGTTTGGGTATTTCTAATGACTGATAGTAATCTAATGTATGTTAATCTGAGCTGTAGTGGGTTTGCGTGGCAAGATTTTGGCAGCGGGGGCGGGGGGGGCTACAGGGGTGGCAGCTTCTGTGAGAAGCTGCCAGAAGCTTCCCCTGTGTCTGACAGAGCCAATGCCAGCCGGCTCCAAGACGGACCCGCCGCTGGCCAAGGCCAAGCCAATCAGCGCCTCTGGGATAACATAGTTAAGGAGGGAAAGAAACAACTTGGGGGGAGCTTTTGCAGCCAGAGAGGAGTGAGAAGATGTAAGAAACTCTGCAGACACCAAGGTCAGTGCAGAAGGAGGGGCAGGAGGTGCTCCAGGCGCCGGAGCAGAGATCCCCCTGCAGCCCCTGGTGAAGACCATGGTGAGGCAGGCTGTCCCCCTGCAGCCCATGGAGGGAGGATGAGGGGGTGTAGAGGTTCCACCTGCAGCCCGTGGAGGACCCCACGCCGGAGCAGGTGGAGGCACCTGAAGGAGGCTGTGGCCCGTGGGAAGCCTGTGCTGGAGCAAGCTCCTGGCAGGACCTGTGGAGAGAGGAGCCCATGCCAGAGCAGGTTTGCTGACAGGACTTGTGACCCCATGTGGGAGCAGTTTGCTCCTGAAGGTCTGCACCCCGTGGGAGAGACCCACGCTGGAGCAGTTTGCTCCTGAAGGTCTGCACCCCGTGGGAGAGACCCACGCTGGAGCAGTTTGCTCCTGAAGGTCTGCACCCCGTGGGAGAGACCCACGCTGGAGCAGTTCGTGAAGGACTGTAGCCTGTGGGAAGGACTCACGTTGGAGAAGCTGGTGGAGGACTGTCTCCCATGAGAGGGACCCCACGCTGGAGCAGGGGCAGAGTGTGAGGAGTCCTCCCCCTGAGGAGGAAGAAGCGGCAGAAACACCGTGTGATGAACTGACCGTAACCCTCATTCCCCGTCCCCCTGTGCCGCTGAGGGGGGAGGAGGTAGAAACCGGGAGTGCAGTTAAGCCCAGGAAGAAGGGAGGGATGGGGAGAGGTGTTTTAAGATTTGGTTTTATTTCTCATTGCTCTACTCTGTTTTGCTTGGTAATAAATTAGATGAATTTTCTCTCTAAGGTCAGTCTGTTTTGCCCATGATGATAATTGGTGAGTGATCTCTCCCTGTCCTTATCTCGACCCACAAGCAGTTCGTTATACCTTTCCTCCCTTGTCTAGTTAAGGAGGGGAGTGATAGAGCAGCTCTGGTGGGCACCTGGCCCCCAGCCAGGGTCAACCCACCACAGAGCTGAAAAATAGTTGCATCTCATGCTTATAAATCTTCTCACACTACATTAGTTCATGTATTCAGCTTCCCTTGGTTTCAGCAACTTGAAATGCTTTTCTCAGCATTTATCAAAAATGAGATTTTTGAAAGGTGTGTGTTTGACTGTCTCCGTGTTGGACCTCATAGGGCTATCTCTTACTCTGTGTCCTTATTACTAACAAATTCTGATTAACTCAGCCCCTCTTCTTATTCTCTTTGTCCACCAAAGTGGTCCTTGGAAGTAATTAATATAGGAGATGGCTAATAATCTTTAAAATTTGCAAATACCATAGTTAGACAATGTTATAACCCAATTATTTTAAGTACATTTCAGTGTTATGCTCTTGAGCTGTCATTTTCTCTTTGTTCCAATTTCTTTTGTCAGCTTGAATAAAAATATCAGCATATGGCTATTCAAACAAGACATTACCTGGAACATATTGAACACTTAAAAATAATCTACAATTTAACTATTAGACCCATTTAGCAAAAAAGCGCTACAATTTTCTTTTTTGTCTTTGTTTCAGCAGTGAGCAATCGCATCTCTGAAGCCCAAATGTGTGAAAGCTGGAGATAGAATCAGACAGTTGCAGGAAAGTTGGTGAGGATATATCTTAAAGTTTTGGAAAACTGGAATGGATATAGTGAAGACACATGAAAAGGTACCAAGTATTTTCAGGATGAAAACAAACTGTTGAGTTGGTGGAGGGTCTCCTTGAACTTCATGATCCACAACGCCACTTTTATTATGTTATTTTTAAAGACAGATAATGAATTGTCAAAAAACAAACAAACAAAACAGTTTCTACACTACTACAGTACCTTTTTAAAAATGCATTCTTCTGGGGTTTGAAAAACAAGACGTAAACTTGGGAAATTAATGAATTGGTGTGATACAAGCAATAACAGAACAGGAAAAAAAAAGGAAAAGGTAAGTGCTAGTTATTTAAATACTTACTGAAACTGCTTCAGCTTCCCAGCTTTCAAAATACTATAATGCCAGCACTCTACAGAAAGAAGCTACTTGAGACTGTGTGGTATCTGATGAAACTGATGGTGATGAAGTACTTGCAAGACAGCACACATAAAAACAACTGTATTTGGTAGTGATTATGTGCGATAGAACATACCTCTCCTTCACCACTTCTCTCAGCCAGGCTGATAGATTCTGCTCTAATTCTTTTCTTAGGGTGTTTACACGTCTTTTTTGTTTATTCATTTGTTTTTCATATCTGCAGACACCTGCCCAGTTCAGGTAACAGCAGACTCAATAGACTGGATGTAGATTAAGGAACGAAATATTCCCAGGAAAATTATTGCAGTTTTAGAAAGGGATCAATAATTCTGGGAATGTAACATGAAATATTTTAGAAAGACTTGGTTTTCAGAAATTATGAGGGCCACCTTTAAGAAAACTGTCCCTCAAAGCATCTCAGATTGGCTTTCTAGAAATTACACCTTATATCACTTTAAAAAGTGCCAACTTTAACTTCGGAACTTGAAAATCTTGATTGGTTATAGTGGTTCACAAAAACAGCAAGTTCAGGAGACTGACAAAACAGAGATAACGAATTTGTTCTGTGCTGAACTAGAATTGGTCAGAGTGGGAGAGAAAAGTCTAAGGAAGAGAAGCACCTCTTCTAAAGGAAAATAAATCTCTCTCACTGTAGAGCTCCATGAAGAGAGTACTTGCCACAGACTGTAAATCATGTAAATATTTAAATAATACCTTTTTTTTTTTTTTTTTTTAGCTTGTGTATTTCTTTTCTGGTACTAGTACTGATCACAAGAGAAACATTTTTTTTCCCCCCCTCTGTATTTGCTTTATGTAAAATTGTAGTCTTTTCAGTGATAAAACTGTGAGTATTCCAGTACTGGTTTTAATTTAATAGCTAGGCTCTCTCAGTAAGGCTTGGGCAACTACGCCCATCTTTAAATTGAAAACAGATGCTGATGTAATTGTTAGTTTTCAATGATTATGTAATAACCACATATAACAAAATTTAGAAGCCAAATAATACATTGATCAAAGGCTGAGGGAAATTCTTCACAGCTGAATGATCTAATAAAACAGCTAGGTTTTTTCCCCCCCTTTCCCTGCTTTTCTTCCCCCCCCCTCAAAATTGGTATTTTCCAATCAGTTGAAAACAAATCTTTCCTTTGCAGGAATTATCAAACTGATTTTAGGTCTTCCTCCTGAAAGCTCATAAATCAAATCCCATCTTCAAGTAATAATTACAGTAGAACAATCTAATAGCAATGGTTTTCAGCAACATATGCATTAAAACTGTCATGACTCAGCTTATTTCTGCAAAAAAATCTGAGGCCCAACTGTCCAAAAATTTAAATTTTTCCACAAGAGAACAAATAATCAGTTTTGAAAGCTAGCATCTATTCATTACAATTCCATCAGAACCATTTCAGTATTCAATTGCAGTCAGCAATTTCTTGCCTGTTTCTTCATAGTGGCAAACTAGTTGATCTGTATGTATCTTTACATCTGAGAGGCAAAATGTAACTTCACAATTTTCACATTTTTTTTACTGTGTCAGGTGACATCAACTTAAATACATTAATAATGCATTCAAAGGTCAAAAGAATTAACATTATTATTAACTTTGCAATATGTATTTGTACATAAAAGAATAATGTACTATTTTAACAATACTGATTGTATCTGTATTACTACTTCCAGACAGATAATCACATAACTTATTTAATTACCTCACTGATACTTGTTTTTACATCTATATATAATTTTATATTAGCTAATGATGATGCAGGTTGTAGCAGAATTTTAAAATGACACATGAATTAAACTGCACTTTTCTGCAACTATTATAGGAAAAATAAAAATCCTTTTTCTTTCATCCCCTCTTCCATCCTTCGCGGTAGATGGAGGATGACTGCGGGTGTACGTTAAATGCATTGGACTTAGTCCTACACCAGTAACAAAGCTTCCGTGGATTGATAGAATGACAGTTTCAGCAAGGGAATGAGTAGGTTGCCACAGAACTGGAACTTATTTTCACTTTCAAAAATTTGCCATGGCTGAACACACACGTGCTATATTGGGTACTCTATTGCAGGCAAGGTTACAGTGCATTTGCCCTTACTATACTTCTTGTGTGACTAGAGGACTAGGTAATGAATCAAATGTCTTTCACAAAATAATCTAACTAAAGACAACCTTGGTGATAACACACCCTGCTTAGGGAAAGAAACATAAAAATTAACAAAAATCAGAAGGAAAAATGGGATAAATTATCCAAACGATTATATCTATTCTTGAAGTACTTAGAGAATACCCTCTATTTCAATGTAAGCTAAATAGGACATTGTGAGAGATCAAGGAAACACTCTAGTAGGATTATAAACAGTATCAGGTCTTTCATTGGTTTATAAAGACAAAAAAAAAAAAAAAGAAATCTGCATATTCCTGAATGCTTACCTGACCCCATACAAGTTCTCCTAATCCAATAAATACACACCACATCCACTGATCAAGCTGCAGGGGAGAACAGCTAAATGGTTTTCCTCCAAACTGGACAATTACTATCTACAAAGAAAAGCAGAGAAGAAAGGGCAACAAATCACGATGGCAGTTATTTTTGTACATCTTCAGATAAATTTAAGATTTGACCTAGTTATAATGATCAAAATTTATTCTGTATTATCATAGAATCATAGAATGGTTTGGGTTGGAAGGGACCTCAAAGATCATGTAGTTCCAACCCCTCTGCCATGGACAGGGACACCCTCCGCCAGACCAGGTTGCCCAAAGCCTCATCCAGCCTGGCCTCAACTACATAACATCTTTCATCATTGACACTGGTATTGAGAAAATATGTGAAACCAAGTAGTTTACTATTAGGTGTGCCTCCTACAGCATTTAGATTAAAAAAAAAACCAAACCCACCACAAAACAAAACCAAAAACCAACAACAAAAAAAACCCCAATACAACAACAAAAAAAACCACAGGAAAAAACCCTTAAATTTCTGATGAATTGTTACTAATTCTTGCCCAAGTCATTACCTGAATAGCAAATGTACCCAGTACAATAGTGCAAAAAATAGGATTTCTGAAGATGCCATCAAAGACATTTCTTTCGCCATGGATTTTCCGTGCGTTGATTTCGTTGAAAAGCTGCATCATGACAAAGGTGTTGAAGATAATGGTGTAATGCTCTGAAGGAGGAGAGTGAAGTGGTGCATTCCTCCCGCTGTCAATCTTAAACATTTTCTCACCTAGGTATAAGACAAAAATAAAGGTTTCCACTAGAATAAATTAATCAAGCTTAAATTTATATTTCCCTTGTTTGCTTTAGCTAGTTGCCTCCTGTGCTCTGCTTGACCAGCTTGCTTTCTGCACTTACTGTAATACAGGCAGAATTTATAACACCAGTGAGCAAGACACATCTAAACTTCCAGAGCAAGAAGCTTCCCAAATGATGACTTTTATCTAATAACTCATTATACCTATGCAAATAGTTTTCAGTAGTACTTTTCCTCTAACCAAGTAGTAATTAGTCTAAGAAATCAATTCTTTCTGACGTACTGAACGCTTCAGACCACTGACAGAATATTTGTGATATTCTACAATAATTAGAAGCAACCACTTTTCAGCAGTTTTTACCCATTTGCTAAGCCAGTATAGCGTAACTCTTTAAGAGCATTCAAGCGTATTAATGATAAAACACACAGATATTCCTGAGTTTAAATAGATTTGGGTTTGATTGTTCTGCTAGTCTGTTTGAAAGCATACTATCAAGCATTACTCTTTATTTTGATAATTTGACTATCATTTTTAGATCTGACCAATAAAAAAAAGCAAGATACAACCCCTGATGAGTAACTGTAAAAATGAGGTAAGTTTTGAAAAGATACCTGCACCTGAGGGACCTCTCTTCTTATAGAATCATAGAATGGTTTGGTTTGGAAGGGACCTTTAAAGATCATCTAGTCCAATTCCCCTACCTTGGCAAGGACACCTTCCACTAGACCAGGTTGCTCAAAGCCCCATCCAGCCTGACCTTGAACACTTCCAATGATGGAGTATCCAGTTTCTCTGGGCAACCTGTCCTGTGACTCACTACTCATTTAAAAAAAATTTCTTCCTTTTGTCCAATCACACCTACCCTCTTTCAGTTTAAAACCACTGCCCCTTGTCCTGTCACTACAGACCTTGGTAAAACATCTCTGTCTTTCTTCTAAGCCCTCTTTATATATTGAAAGGCCACAAAAAGGTCTCCCCGGAGCGTGCTCCTCTCCAGGCTGAACAACCCCAACTCTCCCAGCCTGTCTCCATAGCAGAGGTGCTCCAGCTCTCTGAGCATCTTTGTGGCCTCCTCCGGGCTCGCTCCAACAGCTCCATGTCTGTCTTGTCCTGGGGACCCCAGAGCTGAACGCAGTACTGCAGGGGGGACTCACCAGAGCAGAATAGAGGGGGAGAATCTCCTCCCTCGACTTACTGGCCACACTTCTTTTTATGCAGCCCAGGATACAATTGGCTTTCTGGGCTGCAAGTGCATATTGCCAGCTCATGTCCAATTTTTTCATCCACTTTCTTATACGCAAAATTTACAGATAACATACAGTTATTGAAAGAGGCATTTTCTTAATGTAAGGACGGGGCAGCCACTCAAAGTGTAAATAATGAATGAAATAGGAGCAAAGAAGATTATCACAATACGACTCATTTTCATAACCAGTGTTTTGCTAATAAAAGCAAATCAAAACTTGAACATTTTTCTGCTATCCCACTAGCATTATATTCTGAATTTCTGAAGAAAGAAGAAAGGTTTCCTCAGGTTTTCTCCTGAGGTCATTAATTCCATCACCTAAGTTAACAGTGAGTGGTTTTTTTGCCTCAGGATATTTGAGCAGTTCACATTCAAGTCATTGGCAATAATGAGCATATTTCCAAAGAAAGAATTTGGCTTATAGTCTTTTGACAGAAAGTAGATTTCGATATCACAGATATATCAGTAATACAATATGAGGCCACAAAACTCAGGCTGTGAGAGAGCAGAGATTTTTAAGATGACATATTTCCAGAGAGATAAGGAGAATGTTTTCCAATACTGAGTTACTACATATAAACAATAAGGGAAAAAGTTAATGAAAGCAAACAGAAATCATCATTTTATCTTTTATAGATATGCACACACACACATATATACACACACCCATTATATCTATTTGCTTTTATTCAACACACACACACACAAATATATGCATAATACTTTCCTCAGTGAGAATACCTGTCCTTATTGCATTGCATCACTTAATTAGCAAAGCAGAACATGCTGCTATTGTGGAATGGCAGTGGTTAAACCAATAATTAGTTTTTATTTCTGAACGTGTTCCAGATGATGTTACAGTACATCATCATTAAGTTTATTACACCTAGTTGCTGAGATTAAGATTTTTTTTTTATACTACAGTTTGACAGAACTAGACAGTGACATTCGGATTTCTGATGTGCCTGATATCTCAAAGCCATTACTGTATGTTCAAACACAATGTATTTATTGCACATCATAGAAAAAACTGAAAAACTTGATGTACGAGTCTCTACACAAACCTACTACAAAAAAAGAAGTACTAGTTGATCAAAATATACATAATTCTCATTAATTTGAAATTTATTTATGGAAACACTGAGTTTAGAACATCATCTCACTGCAAAGCTGAGCCTTGTGGAGTTTAAAAAGGAAAGCACTGTATTTCCTAGGCTTATCAGAAAATTGGTTGGGCTGCATCCTTCAAAGCATGCATGGGTTTTCCAGAGAGACACAGAAGTAATTAGAACACGGTGAAAAAGCCTGGTTTTCTTTTCATCAGGGCTCAGTATAAAGTACTTTAAACCATAAAACTCATCAAAACCCCATTAAAACTCCCCATAAAGTTCACAGAAGTTCTCATTCCAAGATTCATATCACATGAATTACCAAGACCACCTACACCTGTTTTAGGGAATCTGAAATTACAATTTCCTCAGACTTGCTAGACATTCTCAAAATGCACAGTAAGCCTAACAATGTTACAGGCCATCTTTCTTCAAAACCTGGCAATTATTCTGGTTTAAATAGCTCCACTGTAAATGGACCATCTTCTCCTTTGAGCATTCCAAATAAGCTGCCAGTTGTTGGTAAGGTGAGCAAGACTTTTACAATAGAGCTCAAAAACTCTTAAGAATCACAAATTTACCATTTACAGCTTATATGGAAATCTGTACATAAAAAAAAAATATCTGAAAGACAACACATGCAATTTAACAGCGATGACATAGTGACAAGAACACAAGTTGATAGAATTATCAGTCCTTTGAGCAAGTTCACTCATTATTGTGGAGCAACAGAAACTATTATTAGCCCCTACTATTCCCTGCAGCAAGAAACATTCCTCCTCCTGCTGTCCTCTCTCCAAAATACAACCTATAAAAAGCATCCGTTGCTAGCAAGGCCTGAAGAAGAGTCCAGTAATCCAATAAATTAGATTTTCCCCCACCCCTTTTAATAACCATTCTAGATATTAAATGTCAAAACAGAGTATTTGTATCACTTAATACTGATTACTTGCTATACTACTTAAGATCAGCGTTATTTCTTTTCTATGGCAAACATTTTGCTCCCAATTAGAGCTTCTCCAGATATTGGTTAAATGGATCTTGACTTTTGTTGTGTTTTTTTTTCTTAATTTGTTGTTACATGTCTACTGAAGATGATGAGTCTCAAAATGAATTTGAGTCTAGAAGCAGCAAGCTAGATACTCCGATTAAAACTTAACCTTCTGTGCTATGGTTTAACATAAACTTTTGCCAAAGTAAACCTATGTTTTGTTAGGAGGCAAAAAAGTTCAGTGAGGCCCTTCCCAATGTAAACAACATATGAGAGGTGACTAAATCCCCCTATTGCATCTGTTCTGTTTCCCCCACTGTTTTTGATCCCATTGAACAGCTTGGCCCTGCTAGCTCTTTAACTATGACAGACTTCATATATGTGCATTAAGTGGTTACATTTAAAGCATTTTCATATGTCAGGCCTAGATGCTTCTAAACTAAGCAACAAGCCTAACAAACTTTCTTACCGACAAAAAGAAGTGTAAATATGAGAGTAAGCTGATAAACAGCATGGCCCAGAATGTTCTTCATCATGGTACGGGATATAAGAGGTTTGTTCCTGCCATATGGCTTTCTGAGCAACAGAGCCTCTGTTGGAGGTTCGGTGGCCAAAGCAAGTGAGGCAAAGGTGTCCATAATTAGATTGACCCACAACATCTGTACAGCTTTTAGAGGAGAGTCCTGTGGAGACAAAGTAGAAAGTTACATGTTTCCTAGAAAAATAATTGTTGTCAGATCATTTACTGTGATTTCCTTTCTTCCTGTGTGACTCCAAGCAGTGCTGAAGACAGGATACTGAAATACATGGATCTTTGGTCTTACCTCTATGACCTTTCTTATACTGCTTGTGCACGACCAGAATCACAGGGAGCACAGTGATCTGAGCAAAGATAAATTATTTCTCTCCAGTCATTTAAATCAGGAACATTTACAACTGAACAATTCTTATAAAACATAACATTAACACTTTATAACACATTTTACAATACCCTCTGTTATTTCACGCATCATGCTTAAGTTGTCAGCTGAATTTACTAACTAGATAATACAAGTGGGAGTTTCTTTCCTGGAAGAAAAATTATACTGAAGCAATTTTATAAAGTAATGTTTCCTTTTACTATAACTTACCTATCTGTTTTTTCAGAAACAGCTTGAAATTATTAAAAATTTATGAAACAATTACTGAGACATTTTAATACATCTTACTTAAATAAGACCTTTTAAAAACAGTAGTGATGAAAAAAAATGCCCGATATTTGAATTAAAAAAAAAATATTTTGAAATTTATTAAACTATATCAAATATGCAAAAGTAAGAAAATTTTTATTATTTTACTGGGCAACAGGATAGCATATTTGAAACTATGGAACTGGAAGGAAAAAACCAAAAAACATTACCACTTGTCAGAATGAAGTATTTATTTTCTGAAGCAGATCGCCAACCGCTAGAAGGAGCTCTTTCCTCACTTAATTCAAGAAAGAGTCTATGGTCATATTACAGAGGACTTTAAATCATGTTTTAAAAAACCCAAAAGTAAATAAATAAAGCAAACTAACACAGTTCTCAGGAGAACTCTTGATGATTATTATAAAGTTTTGATTTGTGATTCATTGGGGCAGCTTGAATGATAGATAGATGCAATTGCTTCAAGGAGCCATATCAGGAAAAAATGAAGTAGGTTCTTTTTTTATATGTAACAACCTCCTATGCCTTTAGACTGAATACAAAATGGGCAGCATTAGCAAGGTCAGCTTCCTCTTTCAAACAGAAGGGTTTTGTTATGAAAATAGAATCGCAAAAGTAATAAGGTATCAGTATGACAAATTTTATAATGGAAGCAAGTTAATCTACAGTGTGAAACTTGGAAGATAAGAGCACTATTTTTATGCATTACATTACCATGGTGCTGCAGTAGTGAAGCAAAGAAATTTATAGAACAGCATACAAGCCAAATCAAAGCCAATAAAAACACCTTATGAACTCTGTCCTTTTCTTCAAAGGGTTAAATATTCAATATCTATTCAGTATCCCAAGGACATATGGAGAAAAAGGGTTAGCGGTTTGGTCTCTTGTGGATCTGGTTTATATCCCAGCTCTCCCTTGAGATAAAATATTATTTCCTCTTGAAAACATGTTTTTAACATCCCTACATTTACAGAAATTTTGATAAATTTTATTTTATAAAAAAGCACTCTTTTTTGGCTTACTCTAAGGGATAGAGAAAACCAACCTACTGTTTCTAAGTCTTACAGGTTGGCTATATCAGCCAAGGGAGGAAGATTAGCATTAATAGATTCTTGACCTTTTAGTTATGGGTTGCATTAACTGGGCTTATCTGGAGAGTTCAGCTCACTCATGCAATATGCAGCTGCAGAAACAGGAAAAGTCTTTG
Organism: Balearica regulorum gibbericeps; assembly: GCF_011004875.1. Taxonomy (NCBI): domain Eukaryota; kingdom Metazoa; phylum Chordata; class Aves; order Gruiformes; family Gruidae; genus Balearica; species Balearica regulorum. The sequence goes on from NC_046193.1 coordinate 3,570,946, forward strand.
TCTTTAAAGGTGGCTAAAACCTAAAAGCAATCAGGACAAACTTCATTCCAAATTGAGACTTTATTTATTTTTATTAATACTAATGGTTCAAACAAGGAGAGTGCTGCACTAAAGCAGTTTGTTGCTAGGGCTCAGAGGCCCCAGACTTGGACACAGTATATAGAGAAAAAGGAAAACATGTTTTCTACTGACGAATTTTCCTCATTGTATTTTTACCTGTCTAGCTAATAAGTTTTCTTGAAAAACATTCTCTACTTTGAGATGTTACAATAGCTGAATTTCCGCTTAGCACGCTAACTGCTATGTCAATAAAACTGAATTTGTCTGTTACACTTAATAAATAGAGTCAAATATTCAGGTGTCTATCAGAGCCTGACATATTCCTAGCATAACGAAAAGTCAGATTATTTCAGTCTCTAAATCACAGAACTGTAATTGGCAGTCATCAGTTTTGGCAACAACATGTTCTCACCATTTCACACTGCCAATCACCTTGGGTGGCTATGGTGCCTCTAATAATTATCTATTATTGGCAGTGCTACACTGTTCAGTCAAGTGTGAAAGCTCATTCTAAGCTGAAGCCAAAACATTAACTACACATTAGTCTGGGCAGGCAATGGAATGAAATTTCCACTGCAACTCTATCTGACTTCTGATTAGTTGGTGGAAACTGAGGAAAATACATATCAGCTAAGGAGCCTAGTCTTCCACTGAAGATTTTAGTCACTTATGCAAGTAGGATGCAAATTCAATGTTCTTTTCACTGCATTTTAGCCACCAACTGACTAGCTAATAGTTCTTAATTCACTTTCTGAAAACTTTGGGGACGAAAGCTGTTCAAACTGCCAACCACCCAAAATCACCGCTTGTCAAATTCCTTTCCACTTGACCTTGGAATAGGTTAGCATTGGCCTAGAGGTAAAAGGAAAATGCCCCTTAAATCAAGTGATGTTACACTTCATCTTGGAAACACTTAGAAGTACAAATCACCAAAGGCTGGAAATAAACTACAAATCTTTTGTGACATGCAGAGCCTCACAAATTTTAGAGCTTGTTACTTTTGATTTAGATGACAAGCTGTAAGGGAATAAAAAGGTATTTTCACCCTTACCTCTTTACTCCCACTTGTCACAGAACACATGCATGGACTCATAAAAATGAGCATTTCTGGTAGGTTAACTTTTTATGCAGTAATGCAAAAAAAAAAAGTCAGCCCTCGCTTCTGCTGCTAGATCACACTGTCTACTAATTGTGTGGAAGTGGCATCTTCAATTCTACTTCCATGCCTCTAAGCCTTACCGAAACAAAGCTAAACCATACATACTTTGAATTTATATTATAGCTTTTTCAAATTTGCCTATGCTGTTATTTTAGGATTTGCCAAATACAGTTCTGCAGTAAAACATTATAACCATGTAAATTACTGCCTTATACATGTAAGTATAGATCATCCTCATTTTTTGAACAAGATCTGTAAAAACAATAAGTGATTCATGCAGTAGTTCATTGCTACAGTGCTTTTTAATTAACATTTAATTTTCCAAACATAATGTCCTATAGAGTCACTGTTTTCAGTTCCTAAAATGTCTGCTAAAACATTGTCTTTCTCAAAGTACGAGAATAATAATTTGAATGTAAAATGTTAAAACACAGTCTTTATCTTCTCTTTCTTTAATGCAACCTTTTTGAATAGTTACATTGCCTCAAGAGTTGGAGACAGAGACAAAATTTGGCACAGAAATAAAGCTGCTAGCTTTATAGTTCCAGTAAAAAACTGTTTACATTTGACTGAACTCAATTTTAAAATCTTATTTTGTACATACCCAGATTATTTTAAACAGTTCCAAACACAATGACCTAATACTTTCTTGGTACTGTGTGTATATGTTGAGGACAGGAAACAAGATGAACCTTCTGGCTTTGTAAGGCATGTATAGAACTCTGATACCTAGAGATGTGGAGCAATGATTCATTAGAAGTGAAAAATTCACTATAATTGTAGGCAGAGCTCCAAAGAAGAACCCTCACTGAGCCAATCAAGGGCTCTGCAAAAATGTTATTCAGAGAATGAAGTCAGAATATAAGAGTTTATATCTCATAAATCCACTGGAAAAAGAAATTATTGGTTTAACCTGAGGTAATGGTTGCTAAACAGAAAGGACAATTATATGCAAACTGGTCCACATAACCACACCCTGATCATTTTAAAAGTATGCACTGGGCAACACAGAGAGAGGGGAGCAAGAGGTAAATTAATTAGATTAACTGAAGAATAATTGAATGAATACAGCTGAGCTGCATTGTGTCACACTAACTGCACTGATATGGGACTAGCAGAACTAATAGTTGTGATCTCATTGATGGCTGCAAGGTACACACTGGACACAAAATTAAGAGCACCTATGCAACCACAGATTGAATGATCCTGATTCAGCTTTTAATCAGAGATTTCTTTAAGCTTGGTTTTCTTGTATGACCTGGATCTTACAGTGCTTTACATAATTACAGAATCACAACACGGAAGTTCATTATTAGTTGAAAATTCAGAACTCTTGGCTTACTATTGAACTGCTGTAAAGTGAAACAGGGCCCAATGTAAGCTGGATCCCTGTGAGGGGCAGTTTAGTTTTGGCAGCAGCCGAGCTAAGCTTGCCATCAGGTGACACTGTATCTGTAATTCCTGTGCTGCTTAGAAGATGACTTCTGTCGCCTTAACATGACTTCATGCTGGGACCCATGACAGAGAATAGCAAATGACCATTTGCATTGGTCCCCTTTAGTCTGCATAATTACTTCTTTACTAGCCCATTGCTACTCCTTTATAGTACTTACATAACATTGGAGGAGCACATAGGGTCACATACACTTTGTACACGTGGTTAAACATCTATTGAAGCAGCAAACGAGGACAAAATGGAAATAGTAGATATGGTAGATACGCTCTCTAACAGCAGCACCTTGCTGAAGCAGGTGTTGCGTAGATAAATAATAAAAGAATTCTGTTAATGTTAAGCAAATATTAAGCTAAACAATAGTTTCCAGAAATGGAATTGGCAAGGACATTGATTTTATTTATGTATTTGAGAAAAAAAGCAGCAGATTCTTAAAATGACCACTAATGGTCACAGGTTCTACCTAATATTTTTCTTAAGCCTCTCCATGGTACTCCTAAGGTGCTCTGGATCAAACAAATCAGCTCCTACTTGGCAATGTATTCTCTGGGTGCTGCCTGGAGGTCTAGTTTCACTCTTAATAGTACTCGCACAGTGGGACCTTTCATTAATAGAGTTGCTGTGGTTTCACTAGGAGTCCTGCAGTGATACGACCACATACACATATTTACACATACACCAATGCAATTGCAGGATCAAGTTTGAATAAAATTAAGTCTATTTAGTTGCAAAGCACAAGCAAAGTTTAAAAAAAATAGTCAAAACAAAGATTTTAATATCTTTGCACTTTCTTTAAGCACAAACAGTAGAAAAACCAAAAAGAGTAGATGAGCGTAAAAGAAGCTTCATACTCAAAGCATCCCAACTACACTGGTTCTGAATTGCAGAACAGATTTGAAAGAAATATTACTACTCACATAGAATTTTTCTCATTCTAGATTTGATGAAATATCACCAAAAGAATAGCCTGTGTAATATTCATTAACCTGAATATTAATTATGGACTAAAATTATATTGTGTGTGTCAAAGAAAGCCAAACTGACTACCTAAAAGTAAAATTCAGTCTAATGTGGACCTTCTTTATATTCATTTTGAAGGTCACAGAAAGCGGTGTTGCCTTTTGGAAACTATAGATTTTAGCTTCATTTGTTTGTTAAGAACTTAAATGTTTCAGTCAAAATAGTAATTTAAGACCTGTGTACAGTTTTGCAGGCTTAGATTTATGTGTGTGCATTTAGCCTGTTGTACGCAAGACTTTTTGGTATATTCATGCGTTTTGTGCTAGAGCTATTTTCATAACAACCAGAGAGTACAGTATGTTCTCAAGAGTAATTTTTAGTAAAGCTCATGAGCCAAACAAACATAATGCCCTTTCACTGGCGAGAGTCTTTCAGTCAAAGCCTAGCATAATAATGTTTATTTGTAAGGCAAGATACTTCCTGAATGAGCTAGAACTGAGAGCTACTTGAGATTATCAGCAGTCAGGCCATTGAGTGTAAACACAACTACAGTGGAAATAACCGCTGCCTTTTTGCTACAATTTCCATTTTAGCTCCTTTCAGACCTCTCCTTTGGATTTGCATTTTTGCTGCCAAACTAAGGAATTGCATAAGAATCTGTTTGGATAGAATTAAAACCTGTAAACAGGGACAACAGACTTGACAGACTCAGTGATGGTCTTACAGACCATTGGGGCCATATAAATGTACTGGGCCTGATCCAAATCCTTCTAGAAGCCAACGGAATGATTCAAAGGATGAAGAAAGCTCTGGAATTAAAAAGGGGAATATGCTTGCACTGACTATGCACTATACATGCACTTAGACTTGACTTAAAATAGTCTTTGCACTGATTCAGTAATGCTTAACCTCTTCAAGAATAAAATAACAATTCCATAGTTAACAAATAGAATATATTTCCCTTCATGCATTAACAAAAAAAAAATTCACCTTAAATAATGGTATTGTGACCACGTTGCTGTCAGCACTTTTTTCTATATGGTTTTGTACCACTGATAAAAATCCAGGAGGACTGACCTTCCAGAGTTTTAGTCCTTATTCACATACCTTCTCTTACCAGCTGAAAATTTTCTCAATATGCTTGGAAATATTTCCCAAAGGAAAAGTTACCCAACTTCTGCTGCAACATCACTAATTTTGTCCTCAATTGTGACAACAAGGCATCATCAAGACCTGGGGGCAGTGTGGGAAGGATCTAGCCCTCAGCAGCTCGCAATTTTAACTTCTCGGGTAACAACTGAATTGAGGTTTCAGTGCTTCCTTTATACAGACTAAAATAGTTATTTCATTTGTTAAGATAACTTCTGTGTGTTTCAAACCCAGCCACTTCTGATTTCTCTGAGAATCCCAGCCCTAGCACTAGCTCTATGCTCGCTTAGCTCAGAGGAGCTAAATGATAACAGCTAGTTGCACGGTGCTAGCAGAAGCCGGGAGCTTATGGACTCCTCATGTGCAGCACAAAAAAGGCCTCTCGATGTCAGTCAAGGCTTAGGAGAAGTTTGACCTCATGGTTTTGTAAAGGTACCTGGGTTTCTGGTTTCAAGTATCAATTCCATGATTACAATGTAAGTTTACCCTGGAGCAGAGCTAATGACTTATTCATGGTTTTGCTCAAGTGTGCCTGAGGTGAAATTTACCTGCTGAAACAGGTATGTGCAGCTGTATGATGCACCACAGAGGGAAGCATCAGCTTCCCCACAGCGTGTGTCAATCAAAGGAGGCATTTTGTAACAGCACCTGTCTGCAGCATCTGAAATATATATTATTTTAGGGAGTGATAGCACTGAAAACTGCATGTTTTGCTGTTTTCTGATGAATAAAAATGTCATACCATACTAAATACATCCTGCTTTCTTTCCAGGGAAAAGAAAAGAATTTTATTAATCAAAAAGTAGTAATTTGAAGGAAGAAAATTAGGTTTGCTTTCACATAAGTTTTTTGTAAAAGAGCTAGACATGTTGCATGTACATCAGGATTGCTCTCTACAGCTACCTCAAAGGAGGTTGTAGTGAGGTGGGTTGTGGTCCCTTCTCCCAAGTAACTAGTGGAAGGACAAGAGGACATAGTCTCAAGTTCCATCAGGGGAGGTTTAGATTGGATATTAGGAAGAATTTCTTCACTGAAAGTGCGGTCAGGCATTGGAACAGGCTGCCCAGAGAGGTGGTGGAGTCACCATCCCTGGAGGTGTTCAAAAAACATGTAGACGTGGCACTTCGGGACATGGTTTAATAGATATGGTGACGTTGAGTTGATGGTTGGACTTGATGATCTTAGAGGTCTTTTCCAACCTTAAAGATTCTATGAATAAGGGATTAATGTAGAGGGAGAAAAGAGATCAAAGTGCAACTGTATGTGTCATTTAATTGCCTTCTTGTTTACATCTGAAATTAAAAGGAATTGCCTGAAAGCAACACGATAATTTTATGAGTCAAAATGCTCACCAGCTGGGATTACTTCTGTGTGTCAGTACTGCTCTCTTGAAAATAATAATCTCATTCCATAATCCATCAAGAAATATATAGTTAATAGTGAAACATTCTGAGAGGAAAAGGCAAAGTCACATAACCTCTTCCTTCTCCCAGTCCCTGATATTTCCTGCCCTATCACCACAGGCACAGTCATGACAATAATATGTAATCAAAAACTGGGAGCTGTATGGAGGCAGCACAAAAATAAGCAGCTCCTAAACAAAATTTACTTCCAGAAGAAGATGGATTAGTACACTTCCTTACATCAACAGCCATTTAACCTTTAGCAGCTTGATCCTAAATACACTCCTAACGTTCAGAAGAATTTCAGAAAGCATAGTTTCTGTGGTACAAAGGCAGAATTAAATGTAAGCCACCATTACTGAAAAGAAAATGTAGCTTGGTGGGATTTGGCCCCGTACTTAAAGCGACACTGAAGTTAGCCTTACCTGGGTAATGCATGCTCCAGTGAAAGCCACAATCACAGCCACAATGTTAACAGTGAGCTGGAACTGCAGGAACTTGGAGATACTATCATAGACGTTACGTCCCCACATTACAGCCTTCACAATGCTACTGAAATTGTCATCTGTTAGGATGATATCTGAGGCTTCCTTTGCAACATCTGTTCCAGCAATACCCTGGAAAAATTAATTGTGAATAAAATTACCTACTGGAAAGTACAGAGACAGTTAAAATTCAAATCGTAGTACTCATTCATAAGTCCACAGTTACACTGAGACTCCCCAGCACAGTAACGGTGACTGCTGAGTATATGCTGCATTTTATATTTGCTAGGAAGTTAGCTAATTTGGCCCATTTTTGAAAGTGAGTAAGGATGTGGAAAAGGGACTTGGTAGAGAGCAGTGGAATTCATGTCATGATAGTTTTGAGTGTTTTAAATTATCAGCTTAATGACTACTCATCTGAGTTATTTTTATCAATGATGATATTTTATTAATATACATGAACAGAATAGCTAACAAAAATTAGAATGATGTATCTTAATATATAGTCTAGTACATTAATATCTTTGGAGTCAGAAAACATTGGGAAGCCATCTTTACATTTAGTGATGATTTTACCAAAGCCAAACAGTACTCCACTGTTGTGAAGAACATAGAGTTAATTTTTCTGTATTGGCATAAGATTCTGCATATAGCCGATAATTACTTTAGAAAAAAATACTGAAAAAGGATCAGAACAAGCAATACCAGGGAATCTAACATAATAAATTAAAGGATTGTGAAGCAACATAACTCACCACCTCCAATATATTGCTTCACTGACAAGTATTAACTAAGCAACTTTCTCAACACTTAATGAATGAAAAACCTCTTACAGCAAATTTGTGATGACACAAACATCAATGAATATGCTCAAGATTGTACCATTGCAAAGCCAACATCAGCTTTTTTAAGTGCTGGTCCATCGTTGGTTCCATCACCAGTCACAGCTACAACCTGCCTCTGTTCCACCTGTGTGCTGTCAATAATACCTGCAAAAAATGTATATATGTGTGTAGACATACATATACATATATAAAATAATTAACAAGATAAAACTTCCCTCTAAAAAATAGCAGGATCTTTATAATATAGAGTCCATAACACCACAAAAGTCTCACAGAGATTATAATAGAGTTGATTTTTAAGGAAAATAATGATGAAGGCAGTATCATCACTACTATACACTACTGGAGATCACCACTAGTGTTTACATGGGAAGTTCAGACCCTGCATCATCAAAACATCAACAAAACTCGCACAGACTTCAGAGGGAGTGAGATCAGTTCATTATGTTCTTTTGGAAGATTTCTACTATTTAAAATTCTGTGTCACAGTAAACCCATTTCAGCACAGCTCTCTGATTCAACATCAATGGAAAGGATTTGCCAAAGACTGAAGTTCATGCTTAAAGCTCTCCTAAACTGGGACTGAACTGTAATATCTGCTTTACTGGGATGCCTTCTGGCAATCGGTTTAACCTAAAGATAACAAATGGCATTGATGAATTTTATTTAGCTGGAGCCAAATTAGCATTTTAACAGACACGTTCAGTTCTGCCAAACAATGATTAAGAAGATATAAAATAATTCTTTAAATTCTGGAGCCAAACATTTTAATAAATAGACATAATAAAATAATTTCTACTTTCATTTTGAGATCATTTGAGAAAAGAAAGCACATTTCACTCGGTGAACCAAGTTTCACGCAACTAGCCTGCAGAAGAGTATTTTCCACTTATGCAGCTGGGGAAAGTAAGGAAAAGAATAGACAATTTTTCTAAGGTTACAGAAACAGCCCTGTTTTTTAATAGGATGGGGATCATTTAACACTCATGTTTTAATTTCCATGTCAGAGTCCATTTGAATGAGTCCAGAATACAGGATTGTTGTGTAGGATACAAGAACACCTCTCCATAGTAATAACTTAGGAGGGGAAAATGACAAAATTCCTTTTGCTAACACATTCTGCACAAAGTCAAAACCTCTAAAAACAATTATCAAAACCTAGCCAATGTGAAAAGCTTTCACTCTACTCTGGAAAAAAATAACTCACATATCAGATAACTAACCAGAAATAGGAAATTGCAGATTACAGAGCAATAGCTGCCTCTTGGCAAGGTTCAGGCTTATCACGCACCCAGAAGATTGCAATGCAGCATGGAAGCAGTTAGTGTCCTGTATTTTTCAGTCTTATGAAAATCAGAAAAAAACCTATTCACTTTCCATTGGCAGTAAGAACTCAGATAAATGGCACATTATTACGATAAGATCTTATAATTAGAGCTTTCAATTTGTTGGGGCGATTTGCCTTTGGTATTACTAAATAAACAGGAACATCAGCTGCCATTACCGTTAAAAGCATTTATCTTGGTCTTCCGTTCTTGTTATTAACACATCCTTTGATGTTAAATTAATAGTTTAAGCTTCTGAAAAAATTCTTTAAAATCTCTGAGACATCATGGTATTAACTGCTCCAGACAGGGAGAGAGCATCCTCTCACAAACGGATTCCAAATGGGAGCACAAGACAAATCAAGTTGCAGAGGCTCTAACAAATGACCTCCTAATAGATATGAATAGTGCTCTGATGCCAACAACTATACTACCAACTGCCCTGCATCAGCCAGTTGCTGGATGCAGCTAAGTAATTTACAAAGTTTAGTAGTTGTTCACAAGGTTTAGTAGTCATTTTTATCCCTAAAAGCAAACCATGCAGCCAGGATAAGCCCAACACGCTCCAGAGCACAGAACTTCATAATCAGCAGTCATGGGAAAATAGAGATAAAATGGTCTCGGTTAGCACGAGCATCTCAGCCACACACTTTCATCGCAGTGACCACTGCTACTGTCATCGGAAATATGTCAGTGCGTGGCACATCAGCATGTGGATGGGCTTCAGTGCTATTCATAGGAAGAGAGACGATCTATGCGGAACTTTCATTTGCATGTCAAACAAATTTCTAAAATGGAGTAGTAGTGATTATTTGGGATTCAGAGGATTTATCATAGTTATACTTATGCTCCCTGACTTCTGCATGCTCTTTTTAATCTGTTCCTCCTCCCCCCTTCCTCACATTTCTGAACACTTGTCTTCTTTCCAGCACTTGCCTCCTTCCTAACCACATTTAGGTTTTACTTTTTTTTTTCCTTTGATACCATTCTGTTAGTCGTTGTGATAAAGTTTCACCTCAATAATTGTCTTCAGTGTCAAATAATATGTCTGTATAGATTTTACAGTGTAAGGAGACTAAACAGAAGAGGGATGCCTAGGAATGGTTCTCCCTCTGCAGTCCTGAGCTGTGGAGAACTGCTTCAGTGATCAGTGAAAAAAGTAAATAAGGGCACAACCTGACAGGTTGCCAATAAAGAGAATGCCCATTTCTTTCACATTCACTGGCCTTTTCACTCAATCAAAATGGCTAAAAAGAAGCTTCAGTATTAATTGGTCATGTCTAACAGCCAGGAAATTTCTTCAAAATAAGCTGCTTTACTCCACTTGAATGCTTACATACAGTATTTTAAGAAAAACAGGTCTGCAAGGTATAGCAGAGGAATTCCTAGAACTCAGCAAAGCTTCTTCCCAAAACAGTCTTCGCTGTTGCATCGGTCTGTTCCCTCATCTTAAGCTGTTTGACCACAACTTTCCTCTGTCAGAAAGAATTTTATTCAACAGCCACAGGAATACACCTAGAGTGTAACATTACAGTGTGTTCCACCCACAGATTCCGCTGATGCTGCAGGAATTTGGGGAGGAGTCATATAGCTTGCATAACGCATTGGTTTTTCAGAACAAGCAGCTTGTTTCCTATGGGGGAAAAGATCATATTTAAAACAACTATGTATAGCTATCAAGAGGGGCACTATGTGCACAAGCTTGCTATAAAAGGTACCAGCACTGCACGCACAGCTGCAAGTGAAATATATCCTCTACCTCCCACCTTCCTCCCATCTAACGTTAAGCAAGCATTAAATCAAATCCACTCAGGATAATAACATAAAGAATATTAACCGACAACGTGTCTTCCATTTCTTTTACAAGGACCTATCTGTAACCATGGCTCAGATCAAAAACATCAAGCAGAACCTCAGGTTCTCCCTTTACTGCAGAACAAATGCCGCTTTATTTTAACAATTCTTATTTGCATTGTCACCCTTAGAGTCGCATCAATAAGAAACTATTGGTTCTGGGAGAAAAAATTCCTGGTTTAGATATTTCTTTCTGTCTCAGCTGATTAACTCAAACCAGGCAGACAGAAAAACTTAGCTACAGGTGTTACTGATGCAGTAAAGGTGATAATCCCATATGCTTACACATATTTATATTTCTTTGACAAGCTAAACATAGACAGATGCCGTAACATATTTTCATAGGCATGTTCTGTTCTGATTAGGTTTTAATACTTCCAAACTTTTTGAAGCTCCCTGTTAATTTAACAAGAATTAACTCAGAAGTCTGTCTGAAAGAGAAAATTCAAATTCACTTTAGTTACATGCTTAAGTATGTGCAGGAATAGAACTTTAAAGGTTAATGTAAAAGTGTTATATATAACATCATAGACAGCATTGGTAATTGTTAAGTGAAAAGTGCGCCACAAAGTTCATGATATTAGAATGGCAGAGAAGAACGTGGCTCAAACACACGGATTTCTGTACTAAGCATGCACCACCAATGTCCTTTATAAGACTGAAACACTAAACGGGAACCTTGAAGGCATCAGTGCCTCCCACAAAGTTACACTTCACACAGACTGCAGAGACCTAGATGATATTTACAGAGTATAAAACTAGATTCAAATGCAGTATACCTCCTGCATTCTTTAAACTATTTTTATGTTCTTCGCTTCAGGGACAAGTTGGTTGAAGCTGAATTTTTACACTGTGGAACAGGTCGATTTTCTGAATATTTCTTCTTATGAATTTGAATAAAAATAAATATTAAAATTTTCTCTCAAATGGAAATCAAAACCACTTGCAATTTGCAACATGCTGGTATTTAATTTCAGACTTTCAATTAATACACTTTTCTATATTTTTATTATTCTACCTGGTCTGATGGCATGACCACATTAATGAGGTCATGAATATAATAGCATCCCATGCAATAATATTTGAAATATTTTAGTAATTAAGGGTAACTATTAAAAATCTTTTCTTCTTTAAAGTTCCCTTTCTGCTTGTTCATAAATCAGCCTCACATGAGAATAGAATAGCTGTTTTTAATATCACAGAAAAATAATTCCAGCCTACTTTAAACATAGTAGAAAGCACAGCTTAACTGGTAAGCTGAGTATTTATTTGATCTCCTCTATACCTTCTGATAAGAAGATGATATTTCCCATCAGTACTAAACAGTTGCTTCCCATAGTATTTAAAAAAAAAAAAAAAAAAAGGACAATATTGAAGTATTTCAGTAATAGCATTATAAGGACACTTCAGTATAAATTATATGCATTTTTACTTGTTATATTTTGAAGTAGGGTAAAAATTATGAAATAATACCAATGGATGGCATAAAATCCCTAAGAAACTGTATTTCAGTTGGATTGACATATCTAACATTTTTGTTTCAGTGAAACACTTTGTGATGATAAACCATTTTAACTTTTTTTTTTTTCACTCTACCTCTACTTCAAAGCCATAAATATTTGAGAGAAGCTGTCCGCCCAGCCTGAAATGCTGAACCGTGTCTTTCTCTAGTCCCTTAGCAGTAGTAAAAACAAAAATGCAAAATAAAAATGATCCTTTTGCTGGGTGGGATTGTGCTATGTTAAGGAGAAAAAAATACTCCCTCCAGCAGCTGTATGTCATTAAAAATTAAATATAAAAAAGTTTATTTTGTGATGTGTGTTTTTACCCTAGAGCAGATAGAATACATCAAAGAAGAGAAAATCCTCTTGATCCCTCAAGTGTCTGAGAAAAACATAACATTTTAACAAGAGGCCCAAAACTAGTGAACATTTAAATAGTTTCTTGTAACTTTTAATGGCCCTTGGAGTATTATCAGCCAAAAAATTCCATCATGATTTTCCACAGACTTGTTCTTGAACTTCGTTAGATACTTAATTGCTCTATCATTTGACCTTGCCACATCTTTAAAACATTAATTGTATTAGTTGCATAAGGCATTCAGTAGTAAGTATCTTTTGGAATGTTGTCGTGGTTTAACCCCAGCCAGCAGCTCAGCCCCACGCAGCCGCTCGCTCCCAGTGGGATGGGAGAGAGAATCAGAAGAGTAAAAGTGAGAAAACTCGTAAAGACAGTTTAATAGGTAAAGCAAAAGCTGTGCACGCAGGCAAAGCAAACCAAGGAATTCACCCCCACTTGCCATGGGCAGGCAGGTGTTCAGCCATCCCCAGGAAAGCAGGGCTCCGTCGTGCATAACGGTCACTTGGGAAGAGAAACGCCATCACTCTGAACATCCCCCCTTCCTCCTTCTTCCCCAGCTTTATATGCTGAGCATGATGTCATATGGTCTGGGATATCCCTTTGGTCATTGGGGTCAGCTGTCCCGGCTGTGTCCCCTCCCAACTCCTTGTGCACCCCCAGCCCACTCGCTGGTGGGGAGGTGTGAGGAGCAGAAGAGGCCTTGGCTCAGCTGGAACTAAAACATCCCTGAACTATCAATGCTGTTTTCAGCACAAATCCACAACACAGCCCCGTACTATGGCTACTACGAATAAAATTAACTCAATCCCAGTCAAAACCAGCACAACTGTCAAAGTGCATATGCTATAAAACATCAATAATCTGTTGCTTATTTTTCTTCAGCTCTTTATTGATTTCATTTTCTCTGGCCAAGGTTTCGTTTTTCTCTTAAAGGAAGATCCTGAATGATTCAAATGAGTACTCCCAAAGGACTTATTTCATCTACTTAATGAAACACAAATTGTTGTGTATTTCTGAAACAAATAAACTATTAGCCTGTAGAAGTCATGTCTTCTAAGAGCTGTAAGACAGTATTTTATGTGCACTAGGGAAGTGAGGAGACTTCAGCTAACTTGGTGCTGTTTTAATACTGACCTATGGAGCTAATAACTATGCTGTCCAAACTAACGGTCTCCAAACCTGTTCAATCATGAGCACCTATTGGTAAAATCTTTTTGAGCACAACTCCCCCAAATACATACATTATTTATAAATTAGACATACATACTACTATATTATGTACATTATAAAACATACATTAGAAAAGGATGAGATAGAGATGAAATTAACACTATTTAAAAAATATTCTTCTATTTAATAAAGGTAAAAAATACTTTCTTCCTGCATCCTAGTGGACTGTCCCTGATGCGTGTGCACCCCACTTCAGAGCCCCCTGGTCTAAACAGCGGCTGGAGGGGTAACAGCAGTATGTCTCCAGCTGCCCCATCCTGTGCACCATGCCAGGGCTTACAGGATATCTTAGTTCTCCTGAATGATCCATGCTTCCAGAGCTCTTCACATGCACTGGTCCCAGTCCCAAAGGACCCACCTGATCCAATCTTCAAATTCACAATGGAAATTTTGCTCTAAAGTCATTTAGGCATTTTTAAAAATTACCTACCTCTCAAAAGCCTTTGAATTAGTCATATATGGAGTCATTTTGCCATAGATAAAATGATTTCCTACCTAAATGTGAACTATTATTTAAGTAGTTGACCACCTGAAAACATGCAACTGATCAGCTGGATGTTATCCTGAACTGAGCTCCTCCGAGAATCGCTAAGAAGAGTCTCTCTCTAGACTTTCTAGGGCCTTAGCAAAATAATGCAGTTCGTTCTTCATCAGGAAGCCAGCAAACACAGCCATTCGCCAACAAGGCTTCTGCCTTTGCCGGCCCCCCATCTTGTCATGGCCAGAAATGATGTTATTCCTGATCAGAAATTTTCTGATTTCATCCACTGTCTTTTAAGCGTGAGTTTCAAAGTCAACAGACTAAGATTTCAACTCATGAAGAAGTGCGAGTTACAGATATGAAAAAGGTTTTATAGAGAAAACTGCAAACAAATCCCTCTTTTATAGAGCATTCCATCTGCAGACAGTATGGTGAGAGAATATCACTTGTGTGGTGCAGTTTTTATAGGACAAAACCAGACTTCAAAAATACAAGCAGAAATCTAAAGGAAGGCAATGGAAATAATATAGTTAGTGAGCCTACAGGAAAACAGAATTGGCTTAAAATACATATCTCCATTCATGTAATGCTAAAGAGGGCAGCTCTTAGTTACATGATCTCCAATAACTGCTACTGTAACATGGAAAGTTTTTTATCTTGGAATACTCTTTAAAAATAATTGGGGGAGAACAGATGCACTTGAGTGACTTGATTTACTCTAAATGAGCTTGCTCTTGGTTTTCTTCATAAAGAGGCATAGGCAAAGACTACAAAATCTATGCCTCTGCTTGTTCATATGAACAAACTATTTTTCAACAATATTTTCTTTCTGACCAGCAAATACACATCTTCCCTTCCCAGCTACAGCCTCATTCTAGTCCAATAAAAAGCCTCAAGGCAAATATGAGATGGTCTACATCTACTTGTCAGGCATCTTATTGGTATTTCTGTTATTCCTGCCAACCAGCTTCCTCTATTTTCCATTTCAAGGCTCAGGTAGAACGCAAACACAAAAGACTTGGCTAGTGCAATTAAAGGTAACAACTCAGATATATTTGTAACAGTAAAATCTTTACAACGCAGATGTTGTGCTGAACATAATTCACTAACTTTGGCATTAATTACACACACACACACGAAGGCAGTCTGCACACACCTTTTACCAAAGTGTGTTTGTCCGTGGGAGATGAGCGAGCAAGCACTCGAAGCTTTGGCCAGATTTTGTCAATCCGCTCTTGCTCAATCTGGAGTGGGGAAACACAAAAAAAAAAGACACCAAAACAGTAAAATTGTTAGCCTGTGATTAGCAAAATGCAAAATATATTTGAGTCCGTGTGTCAGATGATTCACTTCACTACTCAGGATCCGGAACTTTTCTCCAAAAGCACAGAAAAATTACAACAGCCATCAATGCTGCAAATGAAGGCCAGGTCAAGAAAAGCAGTTTTTTTACTACCAAAGCTCAGCTGTTGGCTAACGTAGGTAAATTTTGCGACTGTATCCAATCAGCCTTTCTTAGCATCGTTATGGATAATTCCACTCAGAATCATGACTTCAGATACAGGATAGTAGTTTTTCTCAAAGCTGATCAAGCATGCTTACAAGTAAAAGTGTGTTGTTCTACATTTGAATCCAAGTTCTTCACTTCATTTTGGCACCAATGATGGCAGAATTTTCTCTGTATACCAATAGCAACAAGGACAAAGGATTCCATCACTCAGTGCAAGGAGCGTATGACTCTGTCCAGTCATTGATGATGGGTTCAAAGATACAGCATAGAGTTTATGTTTTTAAAGCTGACTTCAATAGCCCGTGTGTTAGCTCCATCTTTTATAAGGAGTTAGAAATCGTCTGAAGAATAGATTGTTACGCATATCAGAGCGGATATAGCAGTACATTAGATCAAGTGGTATAAAATAAATGAGAGGAGCTGGTTTTCAGTACAGATTGCATTTTTATGTGACAGACCTGCAAACTGCAGTTGAGTTCCTTCTCTTTGCTAACAAACCTGCTTTTAATGTGCTCAGTTTTGATTTCTTGTAGACTAGTGCTATGGCTCTAAAAAGTGCTGAATTAGGCTAGCGCTAAACTGACTGTGGCTCTGCACCATGAAAAGGAAAGACTGCATTTTCAATGCTATTTTGAATTGCAAAAGGCTAGTGGTAGAAAGAAGTAGCAATCTCTCCAAGTAGTTTTTACTGAAATGAGGTACACATCAGTGCAGGAGAAACATTTCAGTGTTCTCACTATTTTTTAATAACATATTCATAATATGTATGGATTTAGTATATGAATTACCTCTCCCTTCTCGTTTCGGATCCTTCTGTTAAATTCTTTCCCTTCAAGGCAGAGAAAGTCTTCTCCTGGATGAATGATTCCACATTTTATGGCAATGGCACGTGCTGTGTTGATGTTGTCTCCAGTGACCATGCGGACTGTAATTCCAGCTCGCTGGCACTTTCTTATGGCTTCTGGGACCTACAAAATCAATATAACAGGAAAGAAAATTCCTAGATAAGAGATAAAATCTGTCAGGTGTTTCCAATAAGAATGTTTTGAGGCTTAGAAAATCATGAAGCAAAAAGAGGAATCATACATTTTATGGCATAAATTACTGCTACCTGGCTATTACGGAATTGAGGTTACACCACAGGCAAGACAAATCTTGTATCAAGAAGCACACAAACTGTTTGTTAGTTCAGTTGCCTAAAGCTTCTCCTGACTTTAATAAAAAGGAGTGCTCTGCAGCTTTTTTGACCTGTAGCATCAAGGTACAGCACGCTGAACCTAATGTCCTCAATGTATATGTAAATATGAACTGAGAATACATGTATTTTGTACAGAAAATTATCTAAATTCTGATCCAAACTTTCCTTTCAATAAGATTATCCAAAAAGTTATTGTAATTTAGCACTATAAAACTAATTCATGCATATCAACAGGTGGAATTCCTGAATACACGTGTTTAAAATTTCATGAATAATTTACATATTTCAAAACTGTAAAAATGAAGTATGATTTTAGTTACACTGCCTTCTGCATGAGACTAACTTTTCCTGCTGCACAGTATACATGCCAGTGAGAGAGAATTCAGTGTGAAACAGGGTCCGTGAGATTAATGTAGAAGCTATATACTGGCTCGGTATCATATACAGCTTATTTAAAAAAAAAAAAAGTTTTTTGTAATTAAAATGTGCAAGAGTTAGAAAATTGATTCCTAACAATTAAAGAAAGCTCTTTTAATACAGCTACTTGGGTATATAAAGTCATTGCCCATAGAAAGGCTACAGATCTATAGTTGAATTTCAGATCAGGAAAAAATACTATTCCCTTAAACTATATCATAATTAATGATAATTTATTAATTTTTAATAAATATCACTCTAGCCAATGAATGCAGTCCCATCACACTTTTTATGAAAGCATTATTTCTTCAAGAAAAAAATAATATTATTTGACATGGAAGAAGTGTGTTTAACACTTCAAGAACTGCCTAGACAGATGCCTTCAGCACACCACCACTTCTCTAAATTTCATTTTTACCTAGAAGAGGCTAAGGGCATCCCCGGACTCCCCATGAAGACTGAAACTCTTCCCAAACCTACAAGAAACTGAACTGCCTTACTGCAGAAGACAGCAAAGGGCAGATATAAAGCAATTATAGGTTGCACTGGTTCTTACGTGTGGGGAAGCGGAGAGGTACTTGAAGTAGACAAGTGATAGTCTGAGAGGAAAAAGATTCCCAAGAGATGGCATGAGTTAGATAAGCATCTGAATATAAGGCAGTGATCCCAAGCAAACCTCCAGGCAATCTGAAGGTTATCCCAGAAGTTAAAATAGCTCCAAAGACCTGGCCCTAGCTGCTTGCTCTGCGATGTTACCTAACACTCTCAATCTATGTAATGCACATTTGAATAAATTCCCCAAATACATATACTTAACTACTGACTGCAAATTGCTGCTATATTATCAGCTGAGCTTCTTCAGATGACATACTTATGTAAAGTAATGGGATTGTCTGACTGTGATGAATTACGTCAGCGATCATATATAGAGCTGTTGATTTCCTACAGAAACTAATAAGCAATGATGATGATTATGGAAAGAATTTTAATTTTAAAATAATTAGCAAAAATATTTAAAAATCAACAAAAAACAGTATTAAAGAAAGGGTATCAAAATGGATATTTCTGGCTACAATAGCAAAGCCTTGCTATATTCTGCTGCCAGTTCAGTGCAGCTTGCTGATCGTAACCTCTATCATAGATCTAAGTGTATTGTAGAACTCAATGCCAATCAGAGTGGATTACTCTCATCCATTAGTATAGAAAATATTAAGAAAAGGAGCCACTATCAACAACATTACACTGTTAATTTTGTGCATTTCTAAGTATTTTAATTTACTCTATAGCCGCAAGTATGTGTCACTGCTGAGGGCAGGCCATTGCCTTCTGCATGACAACCACTGCTCTGATCCAGCGTGGCAAACGCTGGGCTTCTAATGATTTCATGGGGCTGGAAAGGCTATATATCTCAGACTGCACGTCAGACTGAAATTATACACCCTTAAACCATAGTGTAGATAATGATTATTCTAACCAGTGAATGCAATTTCACACCACGTTTCTGCATCTTTATTAAAGGCAGTTGTGAAGCTTCTATTTTCCAGAATGCCTCACTAAACTAACACCTAATTGAGGATCAGACTAGTACTTTCCCACGACCACAAAGAAAATCACTCTACCCCCAGACTGCATCCGCAGAATGTGCTGTTTGCAGAATGACTCTCTGTCAATACAGATTACAGAACCAAGGGAAAAAAATAAGGGACAGAGGTTTATCTTCCCATTTCCTCATTTCTACTAACTGAGAATATTCTTCCCACAAGTTGTATCCTGGAAGCATCATTTGGACCTGAAGCCTTTTAACAATATGAAATAGACTTCTATGGGGGACATACAACCAGATTAAATCTATTACTTAAGCAAATTACTCCTGATTTACCCAGTTTCCACATTAATAATCCTGACTATATTCCATTTGCCAATTTGGAATGCCCTTAGTATCCACTTTAACTGTGGTGACCCTCATACATAGTATATGACAGATTTGGATCACTCTCTGTAAAAACCAGCCCAGTGTGTGAACCATGAAGAAGAAAAATAAATTACAGTGCAAACAGAAAAAAAGGCCTATTCACATGAAGTGCCAGTCCTACTAAAGAAGGTCATGGGAGGACAACCTAGTTTCAAATACATCTCAAACTCACATATAACTAGAGAAATAATTCTATTTTCCTCTTCTCCCATTTTTTGGACAGCTGGTGGGTGGTATCTGATTTAATACTGTGTACAGTAATTACAGTTAAAATATTGTTCATATTTTTTTATTGCTGTAAGGAAGAAAGAGTGTTGGCAGACTGAGTGGGCAGTGGAAGCAGATATTTTCCATCAGTTTTGCAGAACTTAAGTACACATTTTTAAATTTTCTGGTTCATTTTCTCTCTGCAAAGGAAACCATCTAACGCACACACGCATGCATACGTTATCCAGTGTAGGACTATCTATCAGAATCAGGTGACAAATAAATAGGTGACATTTGGAAGTGATTTATGTTCATCTCCCAGAAATAACAGATTGTAGGCGTACATTGGCAAATCAGCATAAGCCAGTACAGACTCATTAAAATCAATCCAGAAAGACTGTCAAAATCAACAGAGAAATCTCTGCAGGAACAAGACATCATTCTATTTGTTCTCTTCTTGTATATTTATCAAAGAAAAAAAAAAAACCAAAACACACCACACACAAAAGATAAATATCAAGCAGGTAGTTCAGTGCTTGATAAAAACATGAATAAGCTAGAGTCTGAATTAACCTAGGAATTATGCAAAAGTCATGGGTGTCCAGTGGTTACACTCAAAGCTGGTCAGTTGCTGGATGTCATTGTTGAATAATTCATCCAAATAGTTTCTTTTAATGTATGGAAGGAAATGCAAGTGCAAGGAAGGGCCCAGCAGTATCATCAGAACAGACAGGGCACGCTTATCTCTGAAACCATGCTAGCGTGACACCATTGACACTGCAAGTACGCACGTATTTGTACACTCCAAGGATGCATGTGAGCAATGTGCCACAGGAGCTCTGTGGAAAGGTGGAAGCTACATTTTGCATGTGTTAACTCCAACCATGATCCTAAGGAGAAGGAAAAAACTGAGCCTTCTCCCAAAAAATGAGAATGTAATTTAAGGGAAACTAAAGGCTGCCAGGATGGTGACATTGGATTGTTTCATTGGAATTACCTAATCTATCATTTCTGTCAGAATAAATTCTGATATCCATAAATACTGAGGATATTAATAAAAGAGCAGTTGCAGTAATATTTCTAATTTTTTATGTTCTTTTTTCCCCTACAGAAAACACTTTGTAAATTCATAAACTCCAGCGGTGACTCTATTTAATAAGTGGGCTTAATTCTGGCAAAATAGTAAGGTCCCTTAGAACAGCGCAACATCTTACTATTTGCATCTGCAATGGTGATTTCATCATTGTAATGTATGTGTATGATGACATTCCCACTAAGTCAGACATTTCATACCTAGACAGTTTTTCTGAAATTTATGGTTTTGTTCTGGCTTCAGATTTTTTGGTTCATTTTATCTTTCACCTAAGGTACTGCTACCGCTTTCTATCAATGTGTGGCTTAGTAATAAATATTGTTTTAAATTTTCTCATGATGTTATAACAACTTTAAAACAGTCAAAAGTGACAAAGAAGGAAAAAACCCCACAACCCCAAAAATGAAGTCCCAAAAAAACAACTGTAGATAAGTCCGACATTTGGTAAAATTCTGAAACAATAAACATTTTATTCTGTGTCTTGCAATGAAGTAAGAAGTGTTATTGCATATTCTGGTGTTAATCTACAAGAAATTCAATACATTATTCAAATAATTATCTAGAAATAAAATGGTTTTCTGCCTTCATCTTCTTTGATCCTTTACATAGAAGTCAGACTTGACCTCTCTATTTTTAGCAACTCTATTCATTTTTACCTCAAGCTCCTAAGAAATTATTCCCTAGGAGATGAGAGGAGTTCTCTTATAAAACACACTCATAATAATCACATGAATGGATAGTTTGCAGCTATTTTCAGGAGTAAGTGCAAATCCCACTGCTACCCATGCCCCGAGTCAGTCATACCACACATAACTTGACTTAAAGCTATTTTCTAACAACGTGCATCGTGAATCAGTTTTGGAGGGAAAGACGACTGATTCGCAGTTCCAGTGGTCACTGACAGTTACAAACTTTCTGAGCTATATAGATATGAGCTAGAGTATTAAGGAATCATTTCAGATGGAACATTTTAAGAATGTTTTTAAATATTTTTAAAGACTTGCAAGGTCAGGTGTAGGGACAGATGGATTAGCAGCAAGAGACCATCTGATGGCAGATAAAGTGAATGCTCTTTATGTGATGATTGTGGAGATAAGGAGTTTATCATACAGTTTTCACCTAAGTAAGATTTACTTTATATTATAACCTTCTTGATACGGAAAAAAAAAACCAGGAAAATCCATTGTCATGCAAAGCACAGTTATGTAGTTGGTACCTGTAGTTGTAATTATGCCATGCTAGTTTCCAAAGTTATAGCAGTCAAAAGCATGTAATACCCTACTTCATAGAGGACTCGGGGAAATACATCAGATTAATTTATGCTTTTGATGTTTTAGCAAAAAAATAATTTCCTAACATGTTCAGCGTTGCCACCAATTCTCAGAGGATCAAATACAAAGATGTAGATGCGATTAAAAAAAAGATCCAGCAAAAATGTAAAATGAGACAGAAGAATAAAAAAGACAAAGATTGGTAGCAAACTACTTAATTTTCGCAGCCTCAGAACCCACTCTTTTTGTATAAGAGAAATTTGAGTTTTCTTTCAATGACCTTACTCCAAAGCAAACCAGAGTCATTAATCATCTACTGAAATAACAGCAGAACCAAAGAGCGGATTTCTTGGAGCAGAAGAGGAGAGCATTAATCGCTCCCCCCAGCTGCAGAAGGTGCTGGGGCAGGTGTTCTTGCATCACGCCACACCACGCGTCTGCAGCTGTGCCTACACAGCAGCCCTGGCTGCGCACTCACGGTTGACTCAGCGAGAAAAGCACCAAAGATACCGAAAATGCCTACATTTTATGCTCAGCACTTTCAACTTTGGGACTTGCCTTCTGTCACTGTCTCTAAACTGTAAAATGGAATTAATTCTGCACTGTCAAGATTAATTATCAAGCACCATATACATAGGTCAGAAACAAAGTTTCTACCTCTTAATCTGCCCTTTGTATTACTGTAGTAATATAATTTACAAGTGTAGTAGCAGGCACGTGCTTCCATTGTGCACACCCAGTACTGATTTTCTGACTTTAGTTGAGTTGAAATTTTAATCATATTTTTACAAGCCATTTAAGTATAGTATCCATGAAATCCGCAGCTGTTCCACGGCAAAGCTTTTCCTTGTCCAAATACAACACTAAAACCATTTTCTTGAGTAGCGACCAGTTACAATCTTAAGACAGTAAAGTGGCAACTGTTACAGTAAAACACAAAGTCCAGGACTGCATGCAATTTCTGAGGAAAGCGAGCACATTGCAGTAATTATAATCATGGCAATGACAATCACTGCACGTCTTTTCTCTACCTTCAGAGTTGCACACCATCTCATTATTTAAAGGAAAATTATTTAATATGTGGGAGCGTAATAAAACTTCTGCTGATCAGTCCTCCTGTATGCTACTCCTTGAGAGAAGGTTAAGTCATCTCAATCCGCTAGTTCAAAAAAGCCCTGTTTTGCTTTGTTTAAATATTGGTTGATTAATAGTTGATTTTTATCAAGTTAATTATTTGAGGTTTTATCAAGTAAAGTCTATTTCTAAAGCTCACTTCCATCTTCTTTGACAGAGCTAATTAAAAAAAAGATAAAACCAGCATGAAATCCGTAGTTCAATTTATGTTCAGTTCTTCAAGACATGCTTTATATCATAAGAGTTTGACATACCTCTGGCCTTACTGGGTCTTCAATGCCAACAACACAAATGCAAGTCAGGTCAGATAATATGTCGTTTTCATTGTCCCAGTCAGGTTCTGGGCTGCTGTTAAAGTCTCGGAAAGCGACACAGATAGTTCTGAGTCCATCACAGGCCATAGGTTCAATCACTTTCTTCACCATTTCATCTCGGTCACGTGGTCTGAAGATACGAGGTTCACCAGCTGCGTTAAGGATCCTGGAACATCTTTTTTATTTATTTAAAAAAAAAAAAAAAAGGTTGATTGTGTATTTGCGTGACTGCTGAAAAGTATTTCCTTCTATCAGCTCATTTCATTCAACACTTTCCTTTTTTTGATGGCAAGTTTTATATTTCTAGTGTAAACATTCAGATTAAACAAGAAGATTCACTACTGAAATATCAGAGAATTTGTTTGTAACTTATTACAGAGACACCAAGAGCCCTTCATCCATTATTTCCTCAATACTCATGAAGTTAATGAGCTGACAAGTTACAATGAAATTGAAAAAAATCCTTATTTTCCAAATGGGTTGAATGTGAAGAACCCATTTATAAACTACCAAACGTAAACACAATGCTTTGGCTAGCGAATGATAAGAAAAATAAGCGAAACAGTTTTGCAAGAGTGAGCACATAAAAAAAAAATCAGAAAAGAACAATAACAGCTTATACTACTAAAGTGCATCATATTTCTACTGTGAGAGGCAAATTCCAAATACCAAAATTCTCACATAGATCTTATTGGTGTCAGAATGTTTTGCGTTTTGGAAAAACACAGCAACTAATCCATTGAACTTACTTCTTCAGAACAATTTCAGAAGCTCCTTTGCTGTACATTCGGAAACTACCATCTGGCATTTTAATGACAGTACTCATTGACTTTCTGACAGAGTTGAACGTGTAAACTTTATAGAGTTTCTCCTCAGGAATGAGGTTCCGAACAGGCTCATAATCCTGCTTCAAATCCAGGACAAATCCCAAGAGGCCGCACTCCGTCTTATTGCCTACCTGGCGAGGCAGGCCACCCTCTTTTTCTGGTGGCTGAAGAGAAGAAAAAAATTATGTATGAATTTCTCTAATGATAAGCAGTACATAATGCCTTCTGAACAATTAATAACGAAGTTACTGTGTACAGTTTAAGATCTGAAACTCTTAACTGTGCAGTCATGTGTCTTCCCATTTTTAAACGCTAGCAAAAAAATCCACATATAACAGGCGCGAAGCAGCTATTCTCATAATGAGGAAAATTTCTCTAGACAAATAGCTACATTTGGTCTATGGCATTTCTTTTCTTTTAAATTACCCATTGGCAGTTGAAGAGCTTGTGATGGTTAGGCAACACATCATTAAAAATTAAGCAGCTTTCTTTAAGCTCAAAAATAATTCATTCTCATTTGTCACAAACAGAGTATTTCCTTTTCTCACTTGCTTAGAATTATATTGTTTTGCCAACTTTCATGGTTATAATGGTGAGTTAAAGAAAGATCTGCTCTTTTTTATCTACCAGATACTTTTAATGTAAAAATAAATTATAATAGTAAATCTCAGTGAAAAAGATATTTTCAACAATCTATCAAATAATAGTTCTACATCTAAAAGTACCCGTTTCTACAATTACCATACTTTAGTCTGCTGCTTCAGACAATAAATGCTTTATGTGTTAGAAAAAATGGAGTAGGCTAAACATTTTGCAACTCCTGACAATTTTCAGTCCTTCTAGGGATGAGGAAGGCTTTACCTTCCCATTTAAAATATAAAGAAACAAACACACATTTCATTGACAAACTTTCTTGGAGGCGTGATACACCCCAAACCCAAGTTCCTGCATTGTCAAGACTCCAGACTCACTTAAAGTGACTCATGTGTGAACTATAGACTGTTGATAACAAATTTTCTTGTACTCAGTAGAATTAGAAAAGTGTTGCTTAAGCTAGGGCTAAACTATACTTATGGGAACCAAAAGAAGGGAAAGTCCTTTCACAACTTTAATTTGCATTGAAAACAGGTTCTGATTTGACTCAAGACACGACTAAGTCAACATTTTCAACATGACTTAAACTTTTGCCTCATATTTTGCAGAATGAGGACTGCAGGACGATATTCAGAATCCATGTTTAATTTCACTGCAGACTTTAAAATCCAGTCTGCTTCGGAAATGGGATTCCCAGGTAGATGGAATTCCTTACGTTGCCCTTCAGCGAGATGAGGGGTAATGTAGGGAGTGATTAAAGTTGCAAATCAGTAATCCTACTTAGATTTGAATTCTTGCAACAAGTATGGCCACAAAACGGAAAAGGGGACTTTTACGTATGCATTAGCAAGTAATTAAGGATTCCAGATAACCACCAGTTGCAGCTGGTTTAAAAAATGAAGGTCAAATAGATAATAATAGACTGGGGTAGAACAGAAGTAAGCAAATAAACACAGATTTTTCCATAATAATAATCCTTCTATCACCAGCAAAATACATACCTAGTGACAGACAGATTAATGTCATTTCTTTTTCAGAGAGATGCATCTATGGTGAGCTATACATAATAATCTCAAAATCTCTGTCTCAAAGAGATTTATCGTTCCAAAAAGAATTGTAACATCTTTCTTCTATACGAACCATCATTTTTACCGAGTTATATGGGTCTTATTTGCGTGGCTATGACATTTTAGCATTACTCCAGGGTTAAGGTAAAACACTGACACTCAGCAAAAATGCTAATATGATATATTAATTTTATTATATGCTATAACAACTTGCCCTGCTATAATCCCATTATACTGTGATGTAACTTCCCTCTGGATCCTCAAATTCACTTAAGAATCCCTAATTTAAAACCCAAGAGCTTGTAGTTATGTGTATCTGGAAGGATTGTTACATTCAGTGGATATGAAAATCTCAGTTAGGAGCCAAAAAAAAAAAAAATCCTTTAAAATACAGTGTTGTTTAAATAAATCAGGCTCATTTTCATGACATTGCAGACACACAGTTCCTGAAACATGCTGAGAACTTCAGGTTTCTCAAAGCCAAAGCATTCAACTTCACTGCCTGGGTAGTGATACTAGGAAAGGTTCATCTCTCTGTGCACATCATATCAAACTCTGTCCATTTTAGATCTAAATCCTCACTTACGCTTTGGTTCTCTCTGCCACTGAAGTCAGCGAATCTTGACACTGACTTACTGTGAATGAGACCATGACACTAGGAAACACACACTGGAAACTAATGAAAGACAGGTTTTTTCTTCCATTGAAGACATACAATCCTAGACAACAGGTAATCTATGCATATCATTTCAGCATGACCTGATGTGAATAGATATTGAGAAAACAAAAATCTACCCACATTTCACTATATATAAAACTAAATGTTAGAATCCTTCTAAAATTATTTTTATGTCAACAGAAAGCAGATCACACTCTCTTCTTCTTGTGGTCTAAAAATAGATTTATTTTTTTCAGTATCTTTTGAATGCAAATACGTAAGCAAGGGGAAAAATACCAGTGAAAAGAAAATGAACAGACATTTCAGAAAGGTTTCAAAAATCTAACAAGTGGCCACCTCCCTCTCGAGCAGCTGCTGTCTCCATATTCTTCTTACATTACATTATAATAAAGCATATGGTGGTGAGAGCTGGCAAGTAGCACTTCCTTTCCTGTACTGTTTCAGCTTAAAATCTATATGCCAGAACTAGTCTCCTTGCAGATTGTTCTTGACAATCCTTTGCAGAAGCTGCTGGCTTTTAAAACTTCCTGCTGTGCTGTATCTAAATATACTTCTTGCTGAAATCTGCAGTTTGTGGCACCTGGAAAACAATTAAAAGGACAGCCCAAAGGGGTTACTTTTGAATAATTATCTAGGAAAAACTTCATTGGCTCCTCGGAGAAAGAAAACCCTTTGACAACACATGAGAGAAAGGCTTTGGACTGTGATTTGCAAACAGGAACTTAGTCTTTTTGAATGCACTCTCTCAAGAGCACAGTGAAAGATCGTTTGCTAGTCACTAGACAGCTACATACTGCATAATCTACTGATCCAGTATCTTCCTCCAATAACTACTTTCCACTGATCCTCGTAAAGTGTTTTCAAATGTTTCTTCCGAGGCTTTATATTATTTATGTAATAATAATATTTCAATTGTAAGTAAATACTTGCATGTAAAACAAACTGCAGACAGATGTTAAAAAAATAGTTGTTACAACTATCAAATTAAAATAGGTTTCTAGGTCAAAGTACAGCTGTAGTATTAAGGCTTAAAAATACCAACCCAAAAGCTAGTATTGACCTAACACTGAATTTGGATTACAAAAGGAATTTTCAGAATTACTTCACTGGAAAATAATTGAATAATAAAACAGGTTAAGAAGGAAGAAATGTAAAACTGTGGGCATAACTTAAAGAGGTGTTTCAACTTTTAAAATTAGATTAGGAAATTATAATGCTTCCATTTTTACCATAACACTTACTAAGCTTCATTTTTCTCATTGCCCCTTTTGATGTAAAAAGAGAGGACCTGGCAAGAAGATCCAAGTAGTCTTTCCAAATTAAAATGTTAGGATTTCATATATTATCTGAAGTCTTCATTTGTTTTATGTTATTCTCCCATGTTCTACAGATTGAACTACTCCTTTAGATTAATGATGATTGTAAATAAACCAATTTTATTCAGATAAAAAATGAACTTTACTAGAATATTATATCCATATCGAATGTTCCATTTCAACTCCATTCACAATAGACTGAGGAAAATAAATTTTTAAAATTAAATTGTGAAAATTTTTCACTCTATACTTTATTGACTCAAAAAAGAGAAAATGGACCAGGTTATGCAGGAATTTTCTCTATGTATTTACACATTATATATGTAAAATTTAAAATAACCAAGAAGGATGAATGCTGTTCAAACCATGTGATATTTTTATTTTTCATTCCTAATATCTTAAAAAGGAGAACTACTAAAAAATTGTAGGACTATCAAATTCAGAGATATTCCCTTGTTACATAATTTGAGTCAATGGTTTAATGGAAGACATCTAAAGCAAGATTAAAACATACTAACTATATAATCAAATGTATCAGCTTTTTGAAGATACAGGTTTATTCAACTGATTTCAAGCTAAACCAAGATAGATTTAGAAATGACTGTTTATCTCAGACAAAAACTCAAAAATGCAAATAGCAAGTTCTTTTTAGCCAAGGATCAAGAATCTAAAACTTTGCTTGACTGAATAAAGTTTTCAATTATAAAACAGGAAACAGTTCCAAAAGATGAGTTGAAAATAAGAAAGCAGGCATCACCTGTTCTAGTTTTCATTTGTGATTTCTCTGGGATCCTGCTGACTACAGCAGTTCAATAGCAGCACAGTTTTTTCTGTCTTTCATAGCATGACCACTTCCACAGATCCTTCACCCCAGCTGGAATCCCAATTCTGGTTGCCAAACACCAGAAACTAATTCCCTTTATCTTCTCTTTTGTTCTTCACTATTTGTTGTAAGAGTACTTCTTGTTTTCTAGCTGTATCACCTCTGCATAACTACATCAGAATGCACATCCCTGCATTAGAATGCAATAGAAACTTTGATAAAGCTTGGCTGGAAATAGGCTGGTTTTGGTATGCAAAGATTCTCTTACAGAGGTTGGTTTTTTTCCTCTTCTTGTTCAGAAAGCTTACTCAATAATCCTATCTGACTTTTCTCCTCCCAAACAATACTGTGGAACTGTCCTTTGGTTTTATTGAACTTCTGCCCACATTGTACTTTCAATGTTATCTCAGTACGTAGCATGCTGCTGGCTTTCCAGGCAGACCACAACTGGCATATGACTAGGGTAATACTAATTAACCAAAGTCCAAACATTTTATGAGAATTCTTAAAACATCTTTTTGTAGATTACAACAAAGAAAAACAAAAGAGCATCCTAAGGATAAAATTCACCACAAATACCTGGCATCAGCTCTATACTGTTAAAATGTTATGAATTTACTTTCCTAAGGTCTTTATTTAGGAAGAAAAAATATTCTTTTTATCTTGTGCAGATTCTGATCTTTGCTACCCTTGAGGATACATCTAGAATAAAATTATTGACTTGTCTGATGAGGAAGAGCACAATTTGTCCTCAGACTGTTAAGAATTTTAAGTAGGTTTTCATGTTAATGATTAACAAGTTACCTCTGTTTTATACAGAGCACAGAAAGCAATATGCTTTCTGATAATATACATGCGATTTTACAACTCAGAATCATCACTGCAAGGTACAATGCCGTTGAAATTCTCTTAAATTAAAAGTCAAAAGTCAGTTTGAATTGGGGTCAGCGTAAGGGATTGTAAAAAGAACAGTTAACAACTTAGAGCTGGTTGCGTAATCATTTTGGCATCAGAAGGAACAGACTGCGTTAACCTTACATACAGTTCTGGTCTCATTCACTGGATTTAAAGCCCAACATTTACAAGTTAAAGGTTTGATGGGTTTTTTTATTCTTATGCACACCGCTGAGTAGACTAATACAGGTGTTCCCATTCACTTATATTATGCCTGTTCATCAGAAAGTAAAATTTATCTTCTTTTTACCTTCAGAGGATTAAATTTTTTTATACACTAAACTAATACAGATCTCTTCCTTTACTTAATTTTAAGCTCAAGCAAAGCATTTAAATTCCAAAGAACTTGATGTCCACATCCTTTAAGGATGGTGAGCTTCTAAATTCCTGACTTTGATCAGTTTGCTCCATAATGCACCATTTTTTGGGTCCCATTATTACACATTCATCATTTCAAAGCCCTATGGTACATACATTTGGAATATGGCTCTATACCAGGCAACAAAAAATGTTTGGGAAACCTTTAATAGATGCTTTGGTAACAAAGACTGGCCATATTTTCTAAATATATTAGGATTTGTGTTTCACAAGGTATATAATAGTGCTACACAGTGCTGTACAGAAAGCCAGAAAACTACTGTAGTGTGGCATGCAATGTGTCTTGAGGAATGCTAATACACCTCGTCTACAATAAAAAAAGTTATAGGTTTAAACAATTTGATTGTGAAAGGTTTCTGACAGAGAGCAGACTTGTGGGAAAAAAGACAACATTCACCTCTAATGGTGGCATGTATTTTGGGCTCGGAGATTATCAACAGCATGTTTTGTAGGAAGAACCACCAGAGAGGAAGAATCAAACAGAAGGTAATAGGAGAAGGGAAATGTGGTTTTAGTAAATTCTCCCTTTATTACCACATCTCTGCCTTTTTCTTTAAGCACTTCCTAGATGATATAGACAGTTAAATATCTCCAACAGACAGGACATCGAGTGTTTGAATCCAAAATCAGTGGAAGGAACGAGATTTAAGAGAAAAAATTGGTTTTACACAGATGTGTATTGGTAATCAAGTATGCCAGCAGTATTCCCTAGCATAAAATAGGACTAAAACAATGGAGAATGTAGAGAGGGAAATAATAAATGGATCACATAATTAAATAAATATATATCTGAAATGTCACCATTCCTGCCCTGAATTGATGTGTATCCCATATTTCTATTCTGGAAAGACTGGAAAAGGGGATACAACAGGTAAATCCTTTTGCTTTCCATTATCCACAAAATTCTAATACCCACAGCAGCTCCATTTCTTGGAAAAAGGTGTACCAAATAAGTCACCTCAAGTTCTCACTATTTAGGCACCAGCAGCCACCATCATAAGCCTATCATAGAATCCTAGACTGGTTTGGGTTGGAAGGGACCTCACAGCCCATCCAGTTCCCACCCCCTGCCATGGGCAGGGACACCCTCCACCAGCCCAGGTTGCCCAAAGCCCCATCCAGCCTGGCCTTGAACACTGCCAGGGAGCCAGGGGCAGCCACAGCTGCTCTGGGCAACCTGTGCCAGGGCCTCACCAGTTCCCTCACAGGGAAGAATTTCTGCCTCAGGTCTAATCTGAATCTCCCCTCTTTCAGTTTAAAGCCATTACCCCTCGTCCCATCACTACTTGCCCTTGTAAAAATAAAGGCGACTTATTCCAAATCCTGACTGACAGGCACTGATTTGTTAGCCAGCCCGATACGCATCCCAGATCTAGACAACCTAAACCGAAAGCACTTGAAACGTTTCAGCACTCACAAGAGAGAGAAAATCTGAAGACTAAAATCAGAAATGTAAACAACAATGTTGTTTAATAGTAAACATTTCTAAGTTGTTACTTAATACTAGCAGTAGCAAGGCTGCCTTCCCAGTGAACCAGGTACTGTACAGCCCCTTCGTCGCCACACGTTGAATGCAGGCGGCAGTCTCACATCGCTTAGACCTCTATGCTACAGTAAAATTACAGTCACAAATACATTTACATTGTATGTCAGGCCTGAGTCAGGACCCCAGCTTGCTGGCAGGTGAAACTGTTAAAGCCATCAGATAACCTTCGTATCTCTCATGGTTAGAGATTGACCAGGACATCCTGCTGAGCTCAGTTACGCTGGCTCGGCAAGAAATGAGTAGCAATGGAGCAGCAGTGTGATGTCATTGATGTCACTGATGAGATGTGCGCTGCACCCTTCAGCTGACACGGAGGAGGCTCCTCAGGTGAGTGACGGCACTCTCATCGGCGCTGCTCCCCAGCACAGGCCCCGATCTTGTTATTTAACAACCATTTAACTGTCAGATCTGCTCAAACTTCCTAGGAAATTGGTAACGGGAGTTCTTGACTCATTACTGTATAGGGTGTAAGAAACAATATATTTGTACAGTAGCCAGAGGGATGGAATTATTTAGGTACAACTGGCATAATTAGATCTACCACAACAGTTGAAGGCTATTCAAATCCAGGCTTCCTGCACCAGATTAGCTCTGATGCAGGGTAATTATTTAATTTTTAGGAGGATAGTTATTTAATTAATTTTTTTAATTATCTGAAGACAGACCTGAAAATGATGCAACAATCTAATTAATGCAATGCTGTGGTACCATGTAATTCTCATTGCTAGCACTTGACATGGATACAAGTTTATTCAGATATTATATAAACCCAGTGTATTTCAACATCTCTTGTTGCCTCAAATAATAGCAAGGCAATAATCATATAAAAAGGGGCCAGCTGTAATTATGTAATGTTATCAGTGCAACATTTCCTATCAACATTGCAAAGTTAAGAGAGCAGCAGTGATGTGGCTCAGTGAATATGGACTCATGCTTGTTTCAGCTCACATAACAGGAACAAGGAAAAAATGATACTATCCATAAATTCCCCCAAGAGTGATTATGAAAGAAGATTAAATCATGCATGAAGAACAGACTGAAAGGCTGGTGTGACAGTCTCTACTCCCGCTCTCATTGGCTGTTACCTATTTTTACATTCAAAGAGAGCTAATACTTTGCCCTTAATTTTAATAGCAAATAATTAAATTACCCTTTCAGTTTGAAGGACAAATTTACCTTTGATTCATTTGAATAAAAAAGGGATACGGCCAAAAAATACTACCAGAAACATGAAAATTGTTTCTTCTTCTCACTAGTTAAAGGTAAAAAGGCAGATACGTCAGTCCTGCATACATTTTTCACAGACTTACAGAGTAGTTGGTCTCTTTTGGAAGCCCATCTAAGCTCAGTGCCCCTGCCGAAGCAGGTCCCACTAGAGCAGGTCACTCAGGGTTTTGAATACCTCCAGGGAGAGAGATTCCACAATCTCTCTGGGTAGCCTGTGCCAATGTGTGGCCACCCT
This sequence comes from Balearica regulorum gibbericeps, assembly GCF_011004875.1. Taxonomy (NCBI): domain Eukaryota; kingdom Metazoa; phylum Chordata; class Aves; order Gruiformes; family Gruidae; genus Balearica; species Balearica regulorum. The sequence continues at coordinate 3,603,972 of NC_046193.1, forward strand.
CCCAATAAAACGTGTTTTCTTATGTTTAAATGGAATTTCCTGTGTTTCAATTTGCTGTCATCGCCTTTTTGCCTTTCACTGGGCACCACTGGGAAGAGTCTGGCTCTATCTTCTATACTCCCTCCCATCAGATATTTAGACACATTGATAAGGTCCTTCTCTTCTCCAGGCTGAACAGTCCCAGTTTTCTCAAACTCCAACTTGCATGTCAGGCACTCAGCCTCATCATCCAGATCATTAATGGTGTAAAACCAGTATTGCCCTCCATTACTGATCACTGGGATACACCATTAGTGATCACCTTCCAGCGGGACTTTGATGTCACCACCTCGTGAGAGCAGCAGTTCAGCCAGGTTTCAATCTACCTCGCCATCCACTTTTCTAGGCCATACTTAATCCGCTTTTCAACTAAAGTTAAATCAGGTTAAAAATACAGACAAAGTATTTATATTGCCTGCGCACAAATTTTCAGACATGCAAAACATTGACACATATGAGCAATTTAAACTATTCAGATGAGAATATTACTCCTAGATATAAAGAACATGTTAGAACTAATCTTTCCTTTAGCTTCCCAACCAGAGAAAAAGTGGGGTAACTATAGAAGCAGCAATATTTGAGGTAGTTAACAAAGCTAAATCTAACTACATTTATCTATGTGATTAACTTAATTGAGCCCAGAGCAAGGATTTCTGATTTCAAATTATAGAAAATATTAACTGATAACTTTTTAAAATTAATAATACCTTTTCATAAAGTCCTGCACACGTAACCGAACAATACTTATTCCAAGGAACCAAACTTTGACATGTATGTTATATTTATACATTACAGCTCATTGGCATCTCCGTAATCAAAAGATGTGCCACATGAGTTATTCCTTTTCATCTCCCAATCCATTTTCGTTCTCTAATTTGAACTTTGTAATAAAGAGTATACATTTCAAGATTACAATAATGAAAATAGAAGATTGGATGTATTTTAATTTAAAAAATAAAAATAATTTGTAAAAATCTCTCAATTCCAAATGACAACGATTCATGGCTGAATTTAAACAGAGGTGCATTAATATACCACATTACTGTGCAAAGAATGAACTCTGCCTTGTTATGACACTACTGATTAATCATGCTTCTGATTAGGATACTCCAGCCTTAGTGTTTCCAGATTAGATTAAACCGAATTTTACAGACACAGATTTTTCTCCACATTTTCCCCACAAGAGTCTTGGTACACTTAGTATACTAGAAGATGTTATTCATTCATATGTAGAGGCTTTCCTACTGTTCTTGATCAAAATCATTCATATATTCCATTATATCATTTAATGACAATTTGGCTCTCAAATTTTTAAAACGATGTATTTAATTTCCAAATTTGGACACTAAAAATCTCCACTCTCATCCTTTTGCACAGGCCCGTTCCCTGGGAACTGGCAATTGTTAGATTCATACTAGTGCCATTCCAGCTTTGTTTAAGTGCAACAAGAATTGTTGACAGGTAACCTATATAATCAAAATAATTAGACACAGCAATTGTTATTAACTTACTTTAATTAACAACCAATTTACTTTAAATATAGTCTAAGTACAAGGTTGCAGTTAAAGCTAACTATAAAGAAAGAAAAAGAGCATGTTTCTCCCCCATTACCAATATGGTTAGAACACAGACCAGAGTGACGAATGTGTCATTTCTAAACCAAATTGATTAAAATTAAGAACAGATTAACAGATTTTATAATTTTCTGATAATTTGTTCCACATATTTGGCAAAAGCTTGCTATATTTTCATGAACGACGAATGAGCTGAACATTTCTCTTTAATTGCAAATAGAAATTGTACTTCATTGCAGAATTGTAATTGGTGCCTCCATAATGACCACCCAAACATCTGCTACCTTGTTTTAGAGCTATTAAACTGAGGTTTTACTGCATGCTGATATTAGACTGTCTTCATTAGTGTTGCAGACACAGAAAACAGAGACAGGAGACAAACTGCATAATGTTTGAAAACAGGTAGTGAAAATACAATTTCAAGGCAACGTCGGCAGTTTAAAAAGTATATTTCCAAAATAGAACGAATGCTAGGGATTTACATGGTTTTGCCGACATTAAATGCATTAATGCATCTGTTTTAGGGCTGAAACCTCATCTTTTCAATTTGAGGAAGCAGATACATTTTCTTTAGTTATAGCACTTATTTAAATGAGCAATTGTACATTTGGAAAATGCCCTTTGAGTCACTCTAATACAGCCTACAGTAATCTGTCAAGAGTTTTCTCCCTAACGTCTCAAGACTTTTTCTCATCAAGGTTGCCTAAGAAAAACCTTATTCAATGTTTCTGAACATGTCATCATCGAAATTCTAGTTACATAATCTTCCTCAATTTTCATTAACTAGTTAACTCTCCATCAAAATTAAGCATGTTTTTTAAAAACACTTCCTCTAGTAGCCTGAAGTGTTCTCTTGCATGCTTTCTACTAGCCATTGTACATGAATTTTAGCCACAAAGTTGTGGAGTGCACACCATCTCTTCCACGTTACCTACCTATACCAACTCTCATTTAATTTGCATAACTTTCTCTATGCTTTTTTTACTGATTAGAACTGGAAATCTTGTAGTGCAGTGTAGACACTAAATCATCGTTTTAGGCTAAAACCCACAAACCCCCAAAAAACTAGTGCCACTATCTGAAAAATGTGTACTGATAATGATCACATTGTACGAGAAATTTATCATCACATTAACTAGCAGAAAATGCACGGCCTTTACATATGCACATCCAAATCCTGAATTTCAACAAAAGCAACAGTGTTTACAGGTAGTTGACCTGTGCATACAGTCTTCATTTGCATAAAACTTCCCAATACTTTGGATTTTCTACTTTTCTACTAAATGCATCTCAGAGAGGAAAATTAAATTTCTAGAAAAACCACAGCAAAAATCAGTCTTAATATACACTGCCTTTCTGGTTGTAGCATGATTACAAACAATTTGTATAGTTTAAGAAGCTAAATTTAGCAAGTGCAAAGCAAAGCTAGCCACATGAAATGTAAAATGAAGGTTTTTTTTTCACTTGACTCAAGCTACTGATTATAGCCCATCATAATTATAGATCTTCTCTGTTAATAGTACTCATTTCCAGAGTAAGGAAAAGGGTTCTTCAAGCATCCATTTCTAAATGAATATAAAAACACTAACAGCGGCTAGTTCACTTATCGTACAAAATGTACTCCTCTTTAAATCTATACTAGCATGTATCAGCTGAAGTTATTTTTAAATTGCTTTTGGGGTTGTTTGGTGGGTTTTTAGTTAGGCGTTGTTTTTTTGGGAGGCAAATGCGTGAGCTCAAGTGTACATAATATGTTAGAGCAATGCTTATCTAATATTTTCTCAGAGGGATTTTTTTGCGTGATTGGTGGGGTAATGTTTGAGATGCATTATAAATTCAGTCCTCCGGCCAGTCCCTCTCCTTGTCAGGATACTAAGAATGATGCCTTTGCTGGGCAGAATAGCAGACTGTGAGACTGCAGCCAATTTTTATCTGATTATTCATTCAGATGGAAACAGACAGGAATGATGGAGAGGTTGAACATCCTGTCCTTCTTTACAGGAAAATTCTCCTAGTAAAACTTGTCTCTCACCTCTTCCAAATCTATAGTCCCTAGCAAACCAGCACTGAGCACTGTCAACCCTTCTTCTCTGGAGTGAAGCGTAAGGTAACTTAATTCTCTGCTCACTTGAATAAGTGGAAACCACAGAAAAGTAACAATGGCATAAGCAATATGCAGTGGAACTTTTTAACATGCTCAATACTTCCGTTCAGTATTACGAACAGTGAGCTACATCTACTGCCCAATACTCATTCATCATTTCAGATGGAGGAGATGTGCCAGTGTCTCCACGAAGCCTTGCCAGTAGCCAGCCATGCTCGTTTGCTGTGTGTGTTTGCACTGACGCACGTGAGACAGGTTTATAGATTAAAGTTGTCCAAACTTTGTAAAACTGTCTTCTAGAAGTTTAATTTTTCCATGCAAGGTGTCTGTCATTTCTTCAATGATGCTAAACATGCTAAATGATGCTAAACCAGTATCGTTTTGACTACATTAAAATACTCTAGCAATCTTTCCTTTGAAAACATTCCATTTCCTCTGCCAGACTCCAGCTGGGAAAAGAATTTTATGTAACGGATGCCTTCTGCTCATCAAAGTCATATGCCCCTGAAAAATCTGATCCATCGAAGTCATATGCCTTTGAGAAGTCAGTGCCCCTTGCAGTTTGCTCAGAATCTGTGGTTACAATTCTTCAGAATCCCATCCATTCTAGGGATTTTTCTGGCTTATCTGGCACCATCTCTAAAAGCAGAAAGGCCATCATCTTTGGACACCTTCCCATGCTCACTTGTAAATAACACAGAAATATGATTGATTGGAATGCAGAGGAGCCAAGAGCTTCACACACAGGAAGAGAAAATGGGAAGTCTGTAAGAAAAATTAGTAGTGGAGGCTACCTGCAGAAGAAAGCAGGAACTAGAATTTGAAGGATAGATTTTTTTACTTACTGTATATATAAAACCAACTTTCAAGGACTAGCTGTGACTCAAAAGAAAAAATAATATTTTGCTTACATTAACAGAAATAAAATAAATCTAAGTGTGATTTCATTCACAAAGAATAGCAATGCCAAGTCAATTTAAAGTCTTTTTCAAGTCTGCAAAGTCCGGCACATTTATTGCTCTCAAATTCGCAAGACGTTTTCTGTCATATATTTTATTGTCGCTCTGTTGTATTTTGGGCATTGTACCGGTTGAGGACTTTTTGGGTTGGTTTGGGCTTTCCCCCCCCAGAAGAATAAACCACATTGGAGTTCTTGGAGTAAAAAGAAAACGTACTAAAAACTATGTAATATATAATATATATATGATATATTTATGTAACATATATCTGAAAGAAAATTAATGTCATATTTCATTATGAGGTGATTCACTCACTGTATTGTTTTCTAGTAAGTCTGTGTATCACTGATTATAAAACCACTACCATTTTCTGTAAAATTGGTATTAAATTATTGCATTTGAAATTATTATCTTCCTGTTCCTGATGAGAGAGAACACAAAGAAAAGATGTGCCTGAAAGTAAGTGGTTTATACCCACTCATGTAAAAACAAAAACTCCCATCAGGAAAACATGCTCCTTGATAATATCCCCTACAAAGCGTTAACACTAAATTTGAACCAGCATATCAATCAGCTCCAAAGTGCGATGACTTTATCTCAGTTGGGTATCATAGGCATGAAAAGAAGTACATATTAAAATCATTCACTGTGCCAACACACTTTATTAAAAAAAAAAAAAAATCCTAAAAATTATCAGACAACAATAAGCAATATTTATATATCTAGATGAAAACACTCTGGAATACCTTGCAGGAAACAAGACTTTTAAAGCCTGCGTTCATCAACATGCATATTTGGAAATAACTGGCAGTTATCCCTACGAGTGAATCATCTTATGCCAGCACAAGCTGAGTGGAAAATAAGAACATGAAAGTACGATAAATAATATAAAAGAAAATCCTATGCAAGGTAATAGGAAAAACAGTTGTTGCAGCATAGCAAGTTAAAAAAAAATATCTAATTTACTCATTTTCATACAAGCAAGTGGGGGGGGGGGAACCAACTAATGTGGTAAATGATATTATGGTAAGAAAAGGCTTCCAAGTGACTGTCAGTCCAGTTTATAATCTTGCAGTGATTATTTATTCCAACAGGAATAAATGGAATCTGCAGTTACCAAACTGTGAAGGCAAAGAAGGCCAGTATGAAGGAGGTTATTACTACCTTGGTCACATGAAAAAAGAAAATAAAGAAATACAATTTAACTTGATCATAAACTTTTAGCTAGTATGGGAATAATTTGTCATCCCACATTTTACAGTGCAGGATTATTTTATTTATCCATCTTCTCTTCCTATGTTCATTTGTTGCTGAGGCAGGACCGTCACCCCTTCCTTTGACAGAAAGGGAGACTAGGAACTAAGGAAAGGAGTTGTCAGGAGCTACAGTCCTCCTGTTCCAAGGTCATGTACCATGACTGTTTACTGCATAACGAGAAGTTCAGTGAAAGAACTAGCTCTATCTGAGCACATTGCTCTTACCTTCTTTACCTATAGCATTTCTGCCGTATTGTGGGGAAACCTGCCTTGCCTCTGACAACCTGGCCACTGATGAAAACGTGCAACCTTCTGGAAAGTCTAACAGTGTCAAAGGCAGATTTACAGGATGGCTCTGCTCTGATCTCTGCTCCCTAATCCCTCTTTGCTTAGGTAAATCCATCCCACAGACAACTGCCAACAAGCTTTCTGGGCAGCTGATCCCATTCTACCCCTCACGTAAAACTCTCAAAAAAGGAGATTTAAAAAAAAAAAAAAAAAAAAAAAGCTTTTTGCTAGCAAGACAAAGCCCGTGTACCCCTACGGCAGAAAGCGCATGACTGGGATAACAACATGTCCTATGCTTTACACATTCAAGTAGTCTTTCCTAAACACAGCTATTTAAATTATTAACTCAGTAGCTAATTTAGTGAGAAAAGCTATATTTGTATCTCTTATTATATAAAACTTCAATGGCAAATGATGTGTGAAGATCATTACTCTCTGCTAATTACCATTCCTAGAAGCAGAGATAATTAACTACATGATCCATTGTCTCTAATAATTATTATTTACACAGTAAATAATATGCACACTATAGGTTGGTTTTTTCCTGCCTAGCTTGTTCTGAGAAAATGCTTACCAAGGACTTTATGAAAAAGGTTTAAAGAAAATATTGCTGGGGATTTTTTTTTTTTTTGGTGATGATTGTCTTGCTTTTATATAGAAAGATACTTCGGCCTGTGTTGTCTGGTCCCATCTACAATGTATATTTACATTATACAGTCGTATTGCACTCTGGGAACAAAATACGGAAATTGAGACAAAGATAGAAATTTACCTATAATGGTAATAATTTTGCCTATGAAGTAAAAGCTCTTACAAAATAGACAGATTTTTAGAAATCAGTTCAATCGAATTTCAATCAAATAAAATTTTTATTTTTGAATGGATCAAATGCACCATTTAGCTGGAGACTCGGCAATGCTCCAGACAATATTTTAATGCCATCACCTGAGCACTTCAAAAACAAGAGCGTATACAATTTTCACAAAGTTCCACTAACAAACTGGCTGAAAGCAGCCAATAAAGACTTACAGGACTATCCTGCAGTTAGTTGACTCATAGGACAGCCTTACTGACCTAAATCCAACCCTCCTGAGCTGGAAGATGCCACCTTGAAACTCATGCATTGATTTTCTGCATAGCAGATTTTCCTCCATGTTTCTCCTCCTGTCGCATATTTAGTAACTTAGCGTACCCCTAAGACTGCAGAACCCAAACTCTAACACCTGGAGCAGAGCTTCCTGAGTTCATACAAATCTACTTGTTCTTTTTTAGACAGTGAAAAAATTAGTATCTTTAATTTCTACACCAGTGCATCACTGCCAGCTGAGGATTCTCCCCTCAGTACCTTTCTCTGTGACATTTTCTGGACGGGTTTAAGTCCACTGGAAGTAGAGGATTTTGCCATTCCACAGTGGCAGTGCAGGAAGACGATTCAAGCCTGTCGCTCCTTCCTTTTGCCACCCTTATCCAAAGCCAGATCACACTGATAAAAAGCCAGTCCAGCATCATTACATGGGCTAAGTTGCAAAAATTCACTTTTCTCACTGTTTACTGATTTCCAGGATTATTATGTGAGGACAAAACCTTCCACAGATCTATCCTTACATAAAATAGCTGTCAGATAGCACTCCTCCTCCTCCCCATCCTTCTCAACCTTAAAACAGAAGTTACTGAAATCTTAGCACATTATCTAAGGGTGGAATTTATTTTTGAGTATTGCCTGGAGGAAAGCAAGCAGAGGTAAGGAAACCATTACAAAGGATGGTTTCTGCTGAGATAGTCACCAAAATTCACTCAAACCCTTCCATTCCAAAATTAGCAGTGCAAACCTCCCTGTGGACAACGCCTGCAACTGTATGTGGAGAAAGCGTCATGCGTCATGCAGTGAAACAGGGAAAGCTCCACAGTCGTAAAGGGCGAGCAGAGCGTGAAGAACATGTGCAAGCTCTGCATCTTTCTTCCTTGCATTCCAGTTCTACCTTCTTCCCCTCAAGGTGCCCCTGAGAAGTGACATTCTGCTTTCTGGAGTTCTCATTCCTTCTTCCACTGCCTCTTTTTCCCCAAAGCTGAGCAGCTTTCTTATAGGCAAGTCAGCCTTGACCGACAACCGACTGTCTGATAAATGATTGATCTTTTTCATAGACTTCAAGTCCACGACTGGAGCTGCCAGTTATATTTGCAGCTTGACATTAATGGGAGGAACTACAGAAGGAATAAAACAGAATTTAGGCCAGGCCATTTTCTCAGGTTGTCATTTAATGTTATCATAAATGAAAGCTTTCCTCAATCTATCCTTATTAATGTTTTTTCCCCCTACTTGTGTCCCCATTCCTGTCCTCATTTTTTGTGTATGTGTTTCTGTTGGGGTTTTTTGGTTTTGGTTGTTTTTTTTTTTTTAAAGTATCTATTTTAACTTGGAACATTGTTAGCAGCAATGGGTGAACTTATCTGGATAAAAGAAAAGATGACCTGAACCTTCACGTACAGTAAAAACAAATGGTAATTTCAGCTGTATTTGAACACAAGAAACAAAGAGCTTGAGAATAGGTTTTAAGAAAACCATACCTGTGAGTAAAAATATCTTTCCAATTTCAAATACCAAAATAGCTAAAAATGTAGTTTGGAAGATAAAAGCTATTTTCTCATGGTTCTCCTTTGAACAGAGAGGAGCATTCTAGCGACGTCCAATAGCAATTTCCTTTAGCATGACTGCCCTTGGCAGACAGCTACGATAAAGTACAGGCCCTTTTGCTGTTGCCTCAGGAAATATAAATTCTGATGCTCTTCTGTTGACAGGTATGGCATAATCTGATCTACTGGGTTTTGAGCTTTGTGTAAGAAATGAAATAAACAATCTTTCCTCAACAGTTAGTGTCTCCTCCTTCCATTCCATTTTGAAAACAAGACTTCATATAAATACAGACACATATATGTATATAGACAGATAAAATAAAAGGTCTGTGCTCTGTCAGACAAGAGTGAGCGAGCTGCAAGCAACTACTGTTAAAAAGACAGGACATTTCAATCCTCTTTTCCACCACTGATAACTTTCTACATTAATGTGGGGAAATGTATGGAAAAAAATCCATAAATCAACCTACTACTTCTCAAGTTTTTAAATGATTCAGTAGGAAACTTCCAAATATCCATATTCCCCAAAACAACTATAAAGCTGTTTTCAAGAAGGCCTTACTATATTGAAAGTTGTGAAATTATGAAAGGTAAAATCAAATGACAGTAAATTTCTGTTGGCTAAAGAATATGTGTGTGTGTATGTGTGTATTATTACTGAGACAACTTTTTCATTCAATTAAAAAAGAGACAAGATGAATTCAAGTATTTGATAAATGAAATCCAGTCTTCGGATTTGATTTTTTAAAAAAAATCTGGAAGAAAGAAGTATATTTTGTACTTTGCACACCTTTGTAAAGAACATTTCTGACAGGAACATTGCGTCTCCCAACAACCCAGATAGCTGTACTTCTTTTGGATACAAATATATTCCTTGCAAATAAAAAGAACCCTTCACCTGGCTACTACATCCATGTTCTCAATACCCACTGTAGATTTCAATCTATACTTGCAAAGCAGCTATTGTGCTAAAAATCTTATTTTCCATTTACTTCTACCATTTCACTTTTGAGAATGTAATTTCTTCTTATGGTTCTCATATATTATAGGTTACCTACGTGCTCTGCCAGCCTCTCCATCCCTTTCCTCCAAGAAAGTATGAAGAGCATTCATTCCAGTATTCTGGATCAGACAATCAGTCAAAAGAACTATTTATTCATAACAATAGAATTCTGTGCCAAAATCTCTTGAACTGCTTTCAGTATAAAGTTAGAAATTTTGTTCCACTTATTTTAGTAAGATCTTCCATTATACCTTCAGGAAAAAGTAATTACACAAAGCAAGAAGGTGAATTAACACCTTCCTTTCTGTCCTAGTAAATCTTAACAGCTGAGTCTATGTTGCAGCTCCGTCCTACCACTGTGTGGCATGTACCCCTGCAGCCAGCCCGCGTCTTCAGCATCATTCTCCCAGAAAAATCTCCGGTCAGGGAAGCTGGTGGGGAATCCCTGTTCCTCCCTGCTGGGGTTATGTGGGGCCTCAGCCATCCCTGCAGGTCTGTCTGCACACACAGCGCAGACCCTCATCTAGGGCTGCGGTTGGAATTTGGGTGCTGGCACCAACCTTGGCAACTTCACTATTTTCATAGACAGATGTTATAGTGTCATATGCAGCTGTGCTTCTGCCATATGATAAACAGGAAACATTGCTGTCTCTGTTCTGGCTGAAATAAAGTTGTCTACATTCTTTTTTTTTTTCCTTTTTTTTTTTGCTTCATTTGCTCCTTTTGGTTTTATCTGGTAGAGGTGGTCACATCCGTTACTTGACTAATATTAACTAACATATAGACTAACATATCTTTACTTCATTTCCTAAGTTGGCAGAAGCTGTAGAGGGGAGTGAATGTTTTGCACTTTTCTGTGACATCTCTGTCTTTTTTTCTGTTGAGATACTCAGTTAAAGGATGCCGCTACACTGTGCCACATACTGTGCAAATGCAGTAAATGATACTCCAGATCATCAGAACTGAAAGCAGTCCCCCGATGCAGATCCAGATATTCACCTAACATCGGCATAAGTAGCTTTTTTGCTCCCTAGGCACCTATCAAGTACCAAATGAAAAGCCTGTGTTAGATCCTAACAATAATGGGTTCAGCTGGGTCTTTTCCACTGGTGCTGAAAATCACTCAACTAAATACTAATTGTGATCCCTTCTTAACAAGAGCACATTATACCCATCCAGAAAGCATGTCATCTATGCCCTCTGACAGTTTTCAGGCAATTAGAAGAAGAAGAAATACTTTTCTAATTAAAACTGAATTTATGCAAGCAAGAGCCCAATAGAAGAGTTCAAATCACTAGTTTTGTATTTGGAGTCTCCTTTTCATTATTGCTCCGTGATATTCAAGATCAATGTACTTCTGCTCCGGGTGCAATCCAAGTATTCCCAAAATGCAAATTTTGGTTTCGGAGTAAGAGATGCTTTACAGTCCTCATCACGGCTCACATGAAAAAATGTATGAAGTCTAATTTTTACTTCCATGTGGGAAAGCTATCTAAAACATGAATACTGGAAACGAAAGGTTTTCTGAAGAACAGCTTCACATTAACAGCATAAAAGCAGCATTAAAGTTGCTCTGAAGCTAATGGAATGCAAAATCAGCTCACCCAGTTACTTAATCCTTGGGAAGCATTAAAAAGAACTATATTTAATGATACTATTGTTCAGCTGGAATAATTTGTGTTTAATTTCTCAGGGAAATTCAAATCTTTTATCCCAAGCAGTGATATTATTTTCTTTTTTTATTTTTATCAACAGTTCAATTGCCCCTTAATCAAAAGACAATGCAAGAGGGAATATTTCTCATTCAGCAGAGCATCTTGACTAATTTTATGGTCCCATATGTGATCACGCTGAACAGAAGTTCATCCAAAGCGCAATTTGCAGCATATGCATAACTAGATAACTAAAAATAGAATACGTAAAATTCAATCTTAGCAACATAACACTTATGTGCCCTTTGGGTTTGAGCTGATATTCACAATTTGATTAAATAGGCTTTAAGCATGAGTGCAGAAGTATGCATTCATTATTAGCAGCTAGAAAAATAATTCTATACACCTCATCCTGGAAACAACTGCCTTAATGTATTTTTTAGGGTATTTGTTTATGACTTTGAATGAATGAGGGCTATGGGACAATGCCTTGTATCTTCAACTTTAGCTTAAGCTTGTTATAAACAATGAATGAAATTAACTCCTCTGACATTGGAGTTATTCTCGTGGGGTCTATACTGCAAGACTTGATCTTATGATGCCGTTATAATAGCTAAAAAATCACTATTAATTTTACACAGATAAGTTAAATTAGTTGTCTGATATGCATCCAGAACAAAGGTGATTTCCAGAGGATTTCACCCATTTATCAATTTTACAGAGACTCAGTCTCTGTGCAAAGCTAAAAAAGAACTGAAATGGTGATATATTTATTCTTTTTAATAGGCACACATAACTAATTTCAATAAGAACCAATGAAGTCAAGCCAGAGTTAAAAAAAAAAAAAAATCAGAATTATATTGAGACCAAAGTGAAATTTTAAAACTATTACTGACCTGAAATTTTTCAATCAAATGAAACTATTACAACAAGAGAAAGATAAACATTAAACTTAATATTACAGATGCCTTCCCATGTCTTAGCAACCTAAAACTATTCTGAGATTCAGAGAGGATGAACTGGTATGGAAGGTGAACAGAAACACTTTGTTATGGTGCTTGATCTCAAGCATTCAAAATGAACAGCAAAATATAAACCAAATGAAGCAGAGCTGACATTGAGTCTTGCTCTGCCAGTTACACCGGACTTAATTACCAGCCAATCTGCCTGCCCTCTGCCTTGTTGTTTCTTAGGAATGAGGAAAATTCTGCCAACATTGGTAACATTCTCCCAAAGCCATCGGCTAGGACTGATGCATTACCACTGTAGCAGTTATACAAACGCAAATTGAAATAGCTACCTATTATCCTTCACCTCAATCTGTCTGTATTGCCTTGTCTTAATCCCGGGCTGTGTGTTGAGGATGAGTTTGATTCTATTTCTTTTTCTATAGAAGTACGTAACCTTTCTTAGGCTGTAACAATATTCAGATAACTAAGATGTATGTTCCTCTCCCCAACAATCAAACGTCATACTGATTTGCGAAAGCACGATTTACTCAGCAATAGTATTCTTGTGAATTTACAAATACGCAAATTAGATTCCAAAAAGCCACTGCCATAAAATACCCACACTGAGCTATTACACAGCATTTACACTGAACCACCTGAGAATGGAAGGCGCATCCTTCATTTCACCTAACCTGGTTGATTTTGACCTGAACAGACCATAGGAAAATCATAGAATAAGATCCAGCATTCAGTTGGGAACTTGGATGTTCACAGCTGAAACTGGTGCGTCGCAGAGTGAGCTCTGCTTTGCCCGAGTATCTGACTCCAAAGGCAGAAGGGCTAGCTCCAGCCTCAGCCAGCTAGAGCCACGTGTCTGTACCGTGCTGGCTGCTTTCAGCTGGAAGGTGGCAACTAACAGTGTCTTTCTGAGCTGACGGAGGGAGGCTTTGCCTGACCCCCTGGCCACTCTTGACGTAGGAAGCGGCTCAGGCTGCCTCAGGGGCTGGTTCTCCCCACGCTTCCCTTTCCAGAGAGCTTTCAGCGAGAACAGCAGAGTGAGTGCATCACAGCACAGATGACTGTCTGAAGGGTGCATAAGCTGTGGCTTGGCGTCAGACACTAACCCTGGATCCTCAGGAGCATTGGTTTCAAAACCACCTTCACCACAAACACACTTTGCATATCTGCATCAGGTTTCTCTAACCGCTCTTCTTCCAAGTGTTGATTATTACTAATATCCAGATACTTACATAGCAAGAATTAAAGGAAATGTGTACTCCAGCACTCAGCAGTAGTTGACAAACCAATTGTTTTCTGTGATTGTATTTTAAAAGACTAATAAAACAAACATGAAGTGCGTGCAAGATTATTATACAGCTCAGCACAGAGCTATAAAAAGGACAATACATAAATTCATAAACTAAAAAAATGTATTTGTTCTGCAATATTAAGATTAAGCTTGACCTTTCAAAGAACAAATCTATTGGAACTGCAAAAGTTTTTGGCCTCTTAATTAGCTCTGTACAGAAGAATCTAATGCGACAAGCAAACATGATATTTCCATTTTGCCCTTCTTTACAGACTGAATAAAATACTTCTGGATGTAATTCACTTGAAACTAGAACAAATGAAGATCATTAACCTCACTGATTTAACCAATCCAATTTGTCCTATTTGAGAATTAATTGAAAATCCTTAGACACACCAAACTAATTTTACAGCCAGTTTTCACTGCGACTTCACGTGTGCATTAGCAATTTTACCTGCACCGAAACTGGGCCATCCCAAGCTAACAGCAGCAGATATGGGTTTTACAGCGCCTGTTCTCATTTTGAGGACCTCAGCAGTACTTAATGCTTCATAATTAACAACAGGACGTTAAGGAATTAACGATGCTTAAAAAAAAAATTACAACTCCTCCCACTATGTTGCATTTTATTGACAGAAAAAGCCTACTTACCAGAATTTTTGTAGTATAAGCACTGTTGATAGCAATTGCATTAACCAGCAAATCAAGAGTTTTGGCGGGTACAGAATCTGGGTCCGGGATCTCTTTGTAGTGGACATCACCAACGTAGGCTTGGACGACTGTCATCCGGTTGGTGGTTAGCGTCCCTGTTTTGTCGGAGCAGATGGCTGTAGCATTACCCATAGTTTCACAAGCATCTAAGTGGCGGACCAGATTGTTGTCCTTCATCATTTTCTGAGAAAAAGCAAAATAAAAAACCTTCAAGATTTGCTTTGATAGATTTTGAACATCAGCTATAAAAAGCAAAAAGCACGCATTTAGGCTTGCTCATGAGAACATAATGCTCACTAAACAAGAACTTTGATCGGGGCCAATAACCCAAGCCCAAGTTACAGACAGCCAAGCAGTGACTATCCCTGAAATAATTTCGCCTTTGATAAACCAACATAGTTCCATCATTTTTTGCAGTATATATATACATTTTAAGGAATAGCTAGAACAGCAAAGATTAGCTAAGAAACTGAAGATAACAGGATTTTTTAAACAGTATCATTACAGCAAATATCAGACTTATTTTTAGTACTACTTCCAATGCCAGGATGTTAACTTGCAGCACACAGAGGGACTATCCATCCCACATCACCCCCCCGCCCCCCGCCACATCCACAAAAAAACCACCGCTGTGGAGTACTCCATTCCACAGTGCATATTTTCCACAAGATGCACAGTCATCCTGGAAATACATGTTATTCTTGCTTATATGTTTTCCATATTAAAAAAAATCTGTGCCCAATCACCTGACCCTCACTGTCAGGGTGCGCATCACCGTTGCGCACAACACTGGATTGCAGTTTGATACACACGTATGTGCTGCATGTGTCGGGTGGAGGACAGGAGGAGAAGGGGAAGATATTTGGAAAGCAGCTACAGTCTTTATTAACAAAATCCCATGCTTGAGATGACCTCTTTTTTCTCAAATGATGATGATGTTTGGCTACATATAAATCAAGCTATTCCTTCCTAATGTTCATATGTTAATTTGTTTACATACTAAATGGCAATAAACTTTACAAAATCTTCATCTAAGATTCCCAGAATGTTTAAATAAGGCCCATCTGACTAAATTGCTAAAACAACCTCAGAAAACTCCTAGGTAGATAATGGAGTAATCCACAAGTCCTGGATTTTAATCCTCTTTAATTTCCTAATAGAATCATTTACATTGGCTACAAAGAACTGCAGCTGCATTTAAGAAAAGTACATGGAAGCTCCAGTGAAACTAATTTCTTTGGAAAGTGTTCCTGAAGACTTCAAATCCTTGTCAAAACTTTGGACTATTGCACAAGAAAATTAGAACACAAAGTTATTCTCCATCAAAAGACTGGACTATTCTCATAGTAAATTCTGCTCAATAAATTCCTGGTAACCTTGCAAACTAAGTAGGTATTTGTAATGTTTGATATTCCTGCACTGTGTAGTTTTAAAGATATGTATTAGAATACATATGGATTTGCATTTTTGTCAGAAATACTTTCAATATCAAACAAAGGCTCGCTTTAAAGAAATTTCACTCATTAATATTTTCAGCACGTTAAGTTACAGGCCAGTTTTCCCCACAGCGGATAAAACCCGAAGACTAACTCACTAGTAAACTCCACTGAACAGCATTTTTCTCCCATAATTATTTTTAGTGTTTCTTACCTTGACAGAGTAAGCCAGAGAAATAGTGACAGCCAGTGGAAGTCCCTCAGGAACAGCAACCACAAGTACAGTAACACCAATAATGAAGAATTTAACAAAATACTGAACGTAGACAGGAGTGCACTCAGGCAACCACTGTTTCTTGTTGACCACAAACGTGTCAATGGCAAAATACAGTACCAAAATTATTACGGTGATGGCAGACATCACCAAACCTGAAAACAGAAATAGTCAATTACTATAAACCAGAACACAATTAAAACCATGTGCAATTAGAAATCTGCATTTGAATTTGATATGAAATTATTTTCTATTCTACATGACATTTGTCACCAATATGAATAATGATGACAATGATAAACTTTACAATGTAGAAAAAAATTACTATAATACATTTACAACAGCCATACATTCCAGTGAATGAGGAAACACTGAATTCTACAGAAGAGCTGAATCATACTGCATTAATTTTTAAGTACCATCTTACTGCCACATTTAAAACCTCTCAGTCAGTCTCGTTCAACAGGAGTTCTGCTGTTGCTTAAGCTAATTTTTTTCAGTTTAGTACATTACTTTGCCTGGTACAATATTTATCTGTCCTTTTAACCTCCACTTTTTACAAATTACTAGTCTACCCATATTCAAACACTCATTTTTCTTTTAAATAAGCTTATCTTAAGAGGCTTGAGAAAAGGAGTCTCCTGTAGTTTATGTTGCTGTATAAAATATTGCAGAAAAGCCCTACGGATGTGTCTGGCTGAATACAATGAGACAATACTGTAAAATCGTCCACAGAACAGTTTTTTCTTGAAAATGGGATAAATACTAGTGTTTCAAAGGTTTCCCTTTTCAAAGGGACCTGCACAAACAGAGCCTATTTTTATGAGGAGAGGCTCAAAAGAGGTACAACACTGACAGTATAGCACGAGAGACACTAATAAATATTTCGCCGAATTCACAAAAGATCCCAGGGACTTAGTACGCTCTCCCAATGCCGCAGACTTTGCTAAGATAGCACTCCTCCTCCACAGTTTTGTTCCTGGATTTGAGTATACAAATAAAAACTCCAACAGAACATCTAGTTTGCCTTGCTATGATTACTGCTCTTTGGCAGGTTTCTATGAAGCAGTTAAGCCTGCATTTCAGAATAAATTAATTTCTCCCTAATGAGATCATACAGTAGAAGGAGAATGCTGTGAATTTCATGTCTTGACTGAAGTTAAAAAAGCTAAGCTGAAGGATCCTAAGTTTGACAGAAAACGGATGAGTCAGGGAGATCGCCAAATGCCAGAGGATAAAGGAAAATCCGTTAAACTATTGTACGGGCAAATACTCATGACAATGCAAGACATCCCTATAGACTGCCCAATGACAAAGAAAAAACAAATGAGGCAATGATTAAATAATTTCATTCATATTATGTGCCACATGGTGGTTAGAAATCCCTATACAGTTACTTTAAAAGTGATAGTCACATGTCTGTCGAAGTACCAGAGCGCGCAATAATCAGAAGGCAATGTAGAAAGGTACTTAATCTGCAAAACTCACGCTTGTGAGGCATGAAGCTTTTTTATATCAATGCATACCGTTGTACGACTAGCAACAAAGCGGAGAAGCTTGAGGAGTATGAAACTGGGGAAAGCATGAACATTAGTTGTTAAAGAGATGATAAGCATAGATTCCGAGTCATGCACTGTTCAGGCAAAGAGACAGAAGTGGCATCAGGGGTTTATGCGACCAATGAAGTGTAATGAACTTGAAAGGGAATGAGAAGAAATAGCAGGGGTACAAATCAGATTGGTAAAGGAGGAGAAAGGAGATTGAACAGAGGTAAAGTTAGGAAGCTGTTGTAAGGCCTCAGCCAAGGATCTGGATAGAGATCAAGATCTCTTTAATACCACTAGAAAAATTAACCTAATGAACATCATGTCATTATGAAAGATTTTCACTTCCTACCTACATGTTGGTGAAGAAGTGCTATTTCTGATAGTAGGGACCAGATGGTACTGGGTACAAGAGTCGACACGTGTCATGTTTGGGTAGAGGCAGGAACGGGGATATTAGGAGAGAACAGAATGATTTCAGAATCCGTAAGAGGGAAATGCTGTGCAAGTGGTATTTTGAGATGGTATTAGAGATTCTGAAACTGTGTACTCAGAAGTTCTAAGGGGAGAGGAAATTAAATATGTAATTACTGCACTAGGGAATATTGACTATGAGAAAAGCTACATTTCATTTTGATTCAAATATTCATTACAATCCAAGTTGCCCAAAGCTTCCAGTTTCTTGACAGTCAAAGCTAAGTTTTAGAAGAATAAAAGATCTTCAGCACCCCATACTACCCTTAGAACAGTATTATGATGACCTGTTTCTAAATATTGCAGTAAAAAAGGCCTACCCCTTTTAAGAATAAGTTACTCTCAACCCCTTTGTTGCTAGTATAACACCGTACCATTCAGTCGGTTACCCAGTCGTACCTGCTTTGCCTATCTGGACGGCCAGCTTGGTCAGCTTTCCCTGAAGAACAGATTTTTCTTTCTTGTGCATGTTGGATTTCTTCTTGTCTTTGTCATCTCCCTCTCCCCCTTCTGCACTCTTCAGCGGCTGCATCTCCATGGCAGCAGCCCCATCCTGCTGCTTGGCTAATAACGCAGAACAAAACCGTTACTCCAAAACCATTCTTCCTTCTTTTTATCTTAGTGTTGACACTTACTGAGTTCAACCAGCAACACCCGTGGCAGGGGCTGGTTGCCACACAGATGCCTGTAACTGCACACAGAGTTGCACTCACTCCCAGGGCAGACGGATGGGACCCGCGGGGGTTCTGCAGGGCACAAACGCACCAGCACACCCATGTGCACCCCATACCTATGGGGATATGTCCTGCGCCATTTGTCAAGTACCATGAAAACCATCGATTTTTGTTTATTTATGTTTTAAACCACCAGTGACATTCTGTGTTATACACATATATATCACTTAATGTCTTGCAAATTACTTGGCAAGTCACAGTACATGAGTACCGCAGGATTTCCTAGAATAGCAGATCTCAAACGCTTCGGCAAATAGACGGTCTATATTTCTCTCCATTTTGGTGTGTCTCATGGATTACAATGCACCCTTATAATCATACTTTTAATGAGAACACGTTAAAGGCAACGTGGTTCCACAGATGATCCATGCGCCACTTCTCTTGACTGCATGGGCACCTCAGTGACCAGTGGACCACGCTTTGCGAACCACTATTCTAGATAATACCAGACTGGAAAAGTTTCCTTAGCATTCAGTGTTCAAGTAACTTAACCATCAGGTCAGATGGTGATACCATCATCCTTCTCCCATAAAAAGCACACATAATTTAAAGGCTAAACCATCCTTTCTTGAAAGAATGCTAATGCTAATATAAGGAAACTTTATTTTAGTATTAAAGTCATGTTTTTTGAAAGCAATGACATTCCAGTTTATATATGTGTATGTGTCTGTTTTGTATTGAACACGGACATAAGTAAATTAAATAGAATGAGATGAAACAGCTTTGCTTTGACATTCATGAACGGATTGTACAAAACCTTGCTTATTTGGCCTGGAAATCTACTCATCTATCTAACCTTAAAACTTATTAATTTAATATCATTTTATTTAATAGTTTTGTAGCAGCAACAACTGAGGTTACCCATCACCTCTGCAATCTTTAGAATTATCTAAGTTACAATTGATTTCTTTATTTGGCATAACCCACAGAAATCATGATAGCTGTGTCTCATATAATAAAAAGAGAACCATGACTTTGCTTCAGAGAAAGCAAAACATTTATTTCACTTTCTTCCTGAGATTGTACATTAAATGAGAAATTCCTAAGATTCTTAATCTTCCTGTTATTTATCCTTCTATAATATGCTTTTACATTGCTAAATAACCTCTTGGCTTTAAAGTTTCCTTTTGTTATTGCTTTACCTTCTCCCTGCAAAAGAAAGTATGTCTGTACAATGCCATTAAACACCAAAGATGACAAGACATATCAAAAATAGGGTTGGAAATCCACTAACAATACATAGCATACATAACTTGCACAACAAAAATGAATTCAAATGAGCTTTGTGACATGGAAGTATCATCTATATATGGCTTATTGGACATGCTATCTTCTCCTATCCCAAATCTCTGATACTGAAATTCTGTAAGTTACAATCTCTTTGGTAGGTTTTTACACATCGAGTTGGGCTGTTTGGGGTTTTTCTAACATTCTGTTTGAACAGTAGGGCCACTTTTCCACACAGGCACAAATTACAAATTTTAGTTTTATTTTTTAACAGAACTTAACTACATGCTAAAAATAAAATCCACAACCTCCTTAATATGAAAGAAGATTACCTTTGTTCTGGCTGTTCTCCATATTCCCATCCTGCATTTTGCCTATATGATGAAAAATTTCAACAGACAACAGACAGTAAACAATCTTTTCCAAAGACAGAACATGAAAATGGGAATTTAAATAAAAAGGGCAGACAAAAGTAATGAGCATGTTACAAATACTTATTTATGATCAGTAGCCACTGTTATCATACGTTTCCTCAGAAGCACGGAGAATTTAGCTGCACACATTCAAGGAACTGCAGTCAAGTTCAATGTTGTAATATGTAAAATACTAAATATCAGCACATATTTTTGAGCATATTGCATAAATTAAGAGGGTGAAACTAACAAAAAGAATCCAGGGGAAAGTAGAAACTGAATAATGTTCCTGAACTGAAATTTCAGACAGCTGGGACTTAAAAACCCCACAGGTATAATTGTGGCACACACCAGGATAGAGCATGAATTTCTTAATGTATTCTACATTAAATTCATTATTTTAGTAAACTAAGACAAAATATAAATAATAGTGTTAATAAATATAAACAAAACTGTAAATCAGATAAGACTATAAAATTAGATCTTCCTCACTTGGCTGTATTATTTAGCAAGTTACTCCTGTAAATACAAGTGCCAAGTGATCATCCTATATTCAGATTTATCCTAAAGAAAGATTTGGCAAGTGCATCTGTGATTTCCAGTTTAATAGTCTTACCATACCAAAGTCCTGATTTGTTTCTTTAAACTGAAAATATATCATTTCAAAGTGTGTATGAAATAAAAATGTCAAAATACAAATTAGAGCGTGCAAAACTTTGGTATTCAGAACAACCAGTAAATAATTTCAAATGTATTCAGAATTTTTCGGTGAGACCCCTTATGAAACTTTCACAGTGATACGTGAATTTATCCTATGGAAAAGACTTCCTGAGTTTTATAAATATTACATTCAGATTGGATGACATTCTCTTTTTGTAGTTATGTATAATGCACAGTAAAAGAAATAATGCTAAGGAAAATTAATAGTTAATTTTTACAGGTGTTTTTGACACATTCTAATAAGAAATGTATCGTTAGAGTTTATAAAAAAATAAATTAAAATGACAGCTGTTAAGTCCTGCTCTTCTGACTTCCTGCAGTAATACAGCTGGTACTGACATGCACAATAAAGCAGCAGCAATTATGCTTCGACATACGTATTAATTTTTTCACTCTATGCTGTGAATAAATAGTACTAAAATCAAAAGGCTGAGATGCATTTCCTGCACGTTTGTATTTTCAGCACTTGGGAGATCACCAAAACCTTCCCTCTCGAGAAGAGCAAAAATGGCCAGATCAGTCATAAATTTATCACTCTAACATTGCACCTCACACTTACAGGCTACGGGCACTGAGAAATTCAACAGCACAGAAATACGGTCTCACTACACAGAATCATCTCAGTACTCGGACGGATTACTGAAGTACACTGAAGTAAACCATTTCGCATCAACTGCTTGTCTGCAGTTCTAACTCTGTTCCCACCTCGCCTACAATACGACGTTGAGAAAGGCAGTATCTCTCTTCCAAAGACTTATGTTTTGCCTGAGACATGAATCTATAAACCTGAACAAAGCCAAGTTCATTTTCATTTTGAAATTTCCTTAAAAGTTTTTTGCATACAATGCATAGTTGATCTTGATATGTGCCTAATGGCTATTTTTCTTTAAATGGTTTTTAATAAAGTTAGTGGAAGACATAAAACATCTCTAGAGATTCTGATTTCTGGCTAGAGGATAAAGTCTTCCTTAAGAACTGGAAAACATTAATTTAGGGCAGACAGTCTGGTCTATGTCCTGCTCTACAGTTCCTTTTTCAGAATACAATTCAAAACTTTAAAGCAGTATAATTGAAGATTCAACTTAAAAGACAACGAAACAAACCGAAATCCAAGAGCTTCATAACTGGCAAACAAAAAATACATTGTTTTTCTATGTAAATCAAAGTATTTCACTTTATGATATATATTTGCTATTTAATAGGGGGATCGTAATTGTTGTAATGAATTACACTAACAATTTATCTATCCTGGCTACCTAAAAATACCAGTACCCAAAATGGACAATTGTTAACAACAGTGTAAACATAGGTATTTAAGAAATATATTCTTAATCTCAGCAGCCACTGCACTTAGGTTATGGGAGGGGGGAGTCATCACAGCTAGTTATATTTTACAAATTTTTTATTCTTTTCTTTTTGGAAACCAGTAAGTAAAAGGAACAGTCTTCAGACTGTCTTTTGGACCCTGAATCTGGAGGAATTAATCTGAGTTCACTACCACTTTTCTAAGCAAGGATGAAAAATCAGAAGGTTTAAGCAAAGAATATAGAGCTTCCTAATATGACTTGTATTCTGCAATTGTTTGAAGGTTTTGAATTTGAATATAAAGTGTTTTGCATGTTGCCTTTGCCTTACTAAAACTTCTGTCTTTTGGAACACACTCATGGCACCGTTACTGTCAAAGTTCTTACCCTAAAAATCAGTTACTTCTTCAAATAAACTTTCCAAGACAAGACTCCCCTTTACCTTCCTCCAGCCCTTCACGAAGAGTCCATGAGACAGAATAACAAAGACCTATCGCTGGCATTAGAAATTATTTGTTCGTTGGAGGAACTGCTTGGAGTCAACCGAAGCAGCTAATCAAGTTACGTTCTCATGTGCTATGATGGAGCAAAAAAATATAAAATACACTACTGATTTTTCCAAACTGTCTCATCTTGCAACAGAAATGAGTTATAGCAGTCTTCAAGCAAAGTCAGTTACATTCTGCAGCTAGTAAGAACAGACACGTGTCGCAAATCTATATATAGGGGCAAAAGTGACGTCAAACATATCTGAACTGAATCGCAGGAATCCTTGCATACTGTGTAGTATCAGGGCTAATGCGCTAGCAACACACCGGTTAACTACAAAAGAATAAATCTGATTCCGCTGTTTCAAATAGGAAGTTTAGACAATTCTTCTAGGCACTCACTAAATAATTTGCACTTGCAATTCAGAAAATACTTTAAAATATATTAGAACTACAAATTGCTTTACAGGAATTGAACGTATGTGTGCATACGCCAGAACTGACAGAAGTAACAGCAGATGTAAAGTATTTCAGCTGAGACATTTCTCTGAGTCTGGTATGGTATTTCTATATCAGAATATAATTCTAAGTAACACATTTTCTCAGTACCAAATTAAAAAAAACCCCAACAACCCAACATGAAAATCCTGATTTAGGAATCGGGTAGTGCTCTACTGCACAATAATAAGCACTCCTGTCTCTAAGGAAATCAAATTTGGGGTAATCCAGCTGTAACCAGCAATTGCTGCTTCCCATATTTCCTTTAAAAAAAATACCTTTTCTAAAAAGCCTACTTTAAAATTAGATTAATTTTAATTAATTACTACCTTTCTGTAAAATTTTCTGATCTGCTCCTAACTTGAGAATAGACTATTTCAGTTGGAAAGGACCTGCAATGGTAATCTAGTCCAACTGTCTGACTTTAACTTGTAACCTTTTCAAAACTGAATATATTGTCCATAGTTTTAACAGAGAGACCATCAAACACTCATGTATTTTAATCTCAACTACTAGTACCCAACAGTATTTCTAACAGTTCCTTCGCTACAGCAGACAGCAAACAGGCTGTGTCACAACCCTATAGGAATTTATCACTATAAGCTCACTGACTGCAAACAAAATACTTTTCTGTCAACTGTACATTGACAGCTAAGACAATAACAACGTTTTATTTGAAATGGTAATGTGCTGATTTTCAAATAACAAGCAATAATGTTTCCTGAGCTAAATACTTGAAGTTTTTTTGTAGGTTTGGTGGTTTTTTTTCTTCTTAAAGATATTTTCTATACAGAGGTATTAGACTTTAGGTAAAAATGCTTGTTTCCAGTCACATCTCAGGGAGAATTCTTAGACATTATTGAAAAAAAAATTCATTTCATCCAGATTGAAAAAATATCTACATGAACTTGGGTCTCCTTGCTTTAGAACTTATTTTTTTCCTTCCTTTCTCCCCTCTAACCCCCCTCCCAAACATATCTACATTTTAAGTATTCTCTAACTCATTGTCACTGCTGACTAGAAAAATGTATAGTTTAAACAGAAATGAGACTTTGGCAAGTCTCGGTTCTCCTCTGAACACAATGTCAGAGAAGGTGACTTGTGGAAAGCATCTCCTGTCCATGCTGATCAAAGATCTGCAGAATTAACTCAACCGCCTCACCTCGGAAGAGTCAAAGCAAAAACATATTCAGCTGCACAAAAAAAATGTCATCTACGCTTTGTGCCCTGAAAAGAATGGAGTATGTCTCTCTCAACTCCAAGGTAAACAGGGACAGTAACTATTGTTTCTGATGCGAGAGATGATGATGGAAAACCTCATACTTATTAAGACACTGATTTAATATCCCTTGGAATTCAATTTCCCTATTAAGTTCAGGCATTAAGACCAAACACAACAGAGATTTACCAGGCAACTAAAACCTGCTAAAGGTTAGAACAACTTTGGACTCCTTTCTGCAGCTCGCTGAGCAGTGGTTCTCATCCAGCAAAGCATTTTAGCAGATGCTTAACTTAGTGCTCAGCAACCTGCAGGACTGAGCTAAATGTTACACGGCAGTCTCCAGTGGGACTGAAGGGTACCTCATAAGACTTTGCTGTATGTGTATGTTTTATGCACAACGGAGTAGAATTACAGAGCATAAAGAATGGAGAATTAAATATTCATCATTAATTTCCTGGTTCTCGGTCTCTAAGGAATCTGAAATTGGGGTGTTAGAACCATGGTGATACAAGTTCCTGTCATGCAATGAGATGTAGGGATTGGGAATTCTAGTTTTCCAGCAAACTTAGAATGTGCAGGAGTAAAGTTTTAAATCTGGTTATATGTTTCTTTTAAATTATAGTAATATTATTTCAAAACAGGCTCAAAGATTTGTTATGTCATTTCTTTAAATAATACATTACACTAGGAAATCCTAGTACTTGTTTCGTACTATGTCAGAAACTCTATTTTCACACGCATAATGCACCTACTGACCTGTGTGAAAAAATTTTCTATCATCAACATGGTGAAAAGTAGAATTTCTTTTGCCAGTATTACTGGTGCTGTACAAGAGGGAAAGGTTTCTATGGCAAATAAAGACTGATGTATCCGATTATCAGAAAAATACAGCTGATGCCGAGACTAATATTGACCCATTCCATTTATTACTGGAATTAGACTGTTAGAAGAGATACTGAAATATCTGCATGCTAAGAAGTGGGGTCAAGAATCTGTACTAAGAGACAGTCAAAACTGACTATGGTAATATTTACTTTTCTTTCTTTTTAGTAAATACAGGCAGGCTCATTAGATGATCACTATCTAAGGGCATCCACAAACATAACTTTTCAGTCAGTCTCTGCCAAAAAAAAGATGCTTAAGGCTGCAAAAGTTATTCCTAATGTACTGTTAGTTGAAATTGAGCCAGATTCCTGACCCCAGCACTACTTCTCAGAACTACGTGACGACTATATGAATACTTATGAGAGTGCCACATCAGAAGAAAAGAAGGTATGACCCATTTATCACGGCGTTCTTCAGATCTATCCTGACAAACGTCTAAAAGCTTTACAATGAAACTTCATGTAAAGGCAACTCCAAAGTTTTGAAACTAGCCTTACTGAACAGTTTTCCTGCAAAAAATTGCAGTTTTAATTAACGGCAAATAGATCATAAGTTGTACTTCTTCCTCTCCCATGCTTAATTCTCTGTGAATAAAGTACATAAGTCACAGCATCTTTGTGGCATCTCTTATAAGCTACATTAGAGTTTATGGAGTAGTATCTCTCAGAAGGTAATCACATGCACATACAGCATCTGTGCAGTTCATAAAAGGAAGAGGGAATCTTACACAGTCAGGAGAGAAATCCATCAAATAAAACAAGCTAGGTGTTCTCGACGTACCATTGACTAAGCTGGCATTTGCATTATCAGTGGCATTTGCACCTGCCGCACCATCTGTAGCTGAAGGAGGGTGGGAGGAGGGATGGGAAGAATCTACCGAGTAATAATGGATAAAAAAAATTAAATAGTAACAACAACATGAACAAATGCACATGACAAAACAAAAAAACATTGATGGAATAGTGTGGCTTTGTTTTCTCCAAAATCAATCTGTTTTAAATTAACTAACATAACTTTAAAAAGCAAAATGTCATTACAAAGGTTTTACAAAGTAAAGCAAAAACTCATACATGGAATAATAATAACAATAAAATAAATAAATATGAAAGACATTTAACAAAGTTAAGAGAGTTGGTGAGAACTGACCATACGCAGTACTATGTATATTGCTTTGGTCCTTTTATGTGTAGTTCTTTTTTATTTTAAGTGTTATGCAAATATTAAAGTGGTTGAAATATTTCCTTTGAGTTAATGAATTTATGCAATGCATGGGTAGTTTTAAAATCTGCAGCATACTGCACAGTATATACAACTTTGTTTATACAACATACAAAAATAACTCATTATTCTCCTCAGTATATACAACATACTACATAGTATATACATACTTTGTATTTTATGTAACATTGCATATTCGGACGCATTATTGCTTACACATCCCAGTCTAACATGGGCTCAACCTATGTCCTGCCATAACCTAGTTCATACACATGTTGATCTGAGTAGAAACATTAGGCTTCTCAATATTGTATGTGGAAATGTAGAAGAAATAGAGAATCTTGGCAAATATAGTCTTGAGGAGAGTAATGAGTTATTTTCAATCCAAATAATAGACTTTACGTAATCGCCTGTTTTGTGGTGAAATTAAAAAAATACGAGAAAAGAAAATCCTCTTTTTGTTTTCAGCAATGATCTACATATTAGAGAAACTGGTCAGGCAATCTTTCCTAAAAGGAAGGTGAAAAATTTGAAGAAGCTTTTACTATTTTATTATGGCTTTTTTATAGTATTGTTCAGAAAATTAGTCTCAACAAATAATAAATTATTTTTTTGTTTTGTTACTGTTGGTTAATTGTTCACAATAGAACACAGAAATCCTATAATGAATCCTGATCGAGACTCTTGAACTCCCTCAGGACTCGACCCACAGTGACTGTTTCACACTGTACTGGTTTATTATTCAAGAAAAATGGTCTTGGTTTATTTACAAATGGTAAATTGGGAGAAGAAAATAAACAGCATACAGGATTTAAAAACACACTCTGTGTAACTACATTCATGAGAATTTCAATTGCAAATTTGATTACTGTGATGGTAATAACTTAAACTGTTTTGGTTACTCATGCTTATTTTTTATTCCATTTGGATACTCATACTAACCAGCACAGCATGAACTGCTAACAGCACATCATGCATTCCAACATTTAATATGCCGTAATTTACTTCTGGAGAATAACTGATTATTGAAGCTTAACATTACGATTTGCAACACCAACAATGCGTGCACACCTAAATGTTTGCCACAAACAATCCTGTTGATTTGAAATTATTCTTTAATTTAACTGGACTGATTCAAAGACAATTATTTTAATCATTAGTTCAACCCTGATTTGCACCAAAGCTCGCTGGCTAAAAGCCTCGTCCTTTCGTTTGACGTGGTACAATGCTTACTCTACCTGGAAGCTGATGTCCATCCTCCTGTTTCACACCTGTATGACGATTTTTACAAAATGTTAATGAACGGTAAAAGCATACACCCACATAAGACTGAAAGAAAAAACATTTATGGCTGGCAGGATTTCAGAGCATTGCAGGTTTATATACGAGAGTACATTATTTGAGTTTGGGCCTCAATCTGCTACCAGCTCTGCCCAGGCACTCCTCTACGCTTGCTTGCAGCTTTAGAAAACGTGAAGGAGTAGTCTCGGTATTTTAGCTATACCCACTTAGCTTTAGCGTCTGCATAAAAAGTTCTTCGGCACCTCTGTAGGAATCTCTGTCACTGGGTAGTAAGTCACGACCACAGCGCAGCGCGTTAGGCTGCCACATCAGATTTCTCTCGCCCTGCCTTTCGAGGCTATCCACAACGAAACACGGGACAATCACCCCTGTCCTGAGCAAAATAACACACAGAGAAGGCCGACCCAGCTAAACAAAAAAACCTCAGGGCAGCCAGCTCTCTTAAAAAAGAGGTACTGAAGTCGCTCCTTCACACCTCCGATATCCTTAGACACTGCCAAAACAGATGCTGCCAGATCGTGAAAGGTCTGAGGAGTCTTCCTCTTAATGGCAGCAAGATTAGACTCTGATACTGTTAAAACTAGTCTGACCTGAAAGTGTTTTACTTCGGGAGGTTTCGGTCGTTCTCCTTTTAATGTTCCTAGAACTTACCATGCCTACCAGGTACTGTGCCTTCCCATGTAGAAATGGAATGGCAAACATTTCATAAAGTCTTTCATCAAGTAAAAAGGGATTTCCTCAGAGAAACACGGAGTCAAGTGCAATCGCTTGTTGAACGTATTCAGAAACGGAAATTGTACATCATGAAAACCATTTACATTTGGGCTTCCTAACTGCAGCTTCAAAATATAAGGATGGAAATGGAAAAAAGGTAGATTCACGCTGCCTGACAGGTACTAAGTAAAGCTTAGTAAAGTTTACTAAGTAAACTGAGACAGGTTACTGAACTAATGTTCAGTAAAGCTATAATTATTCCTCTCATTAATAGTGAAAACCACTAAAAAGAGTGGAAATGTCTAACAAAACCCCAACATTAATTGGCCCTTAATTATGTCTGAATGATAAATATTCTTAGAAACTTGAACAATTTACAAGACTGTGTCCTTTCCAGTTTTTGTTCATATACATTAAATCATGTTTCTGCTTAGTGTGCAACCCATAAATTAGCAATTACTTATGACATCACACTATAATAAGGTGAAAAGTCTAAAGAGACTTCTTGATTTCATTAACTGATACAGGACATCAAAGTTAAACCCTCTGTTAACATTTACTGCTACTTTCTTGACTTTCACTGTTGTTAGTTTGACCTTTACACCTTAAAAAATTAAAATGCCTCTAAAGTCAGTCACTGACATTAAACAACTAGCCTAGCAAGAAGTCACAGCTTATCTTCATTTCTGAAGCTCAAAGACAGACACTATTTCACAGCCAGGTTGTGGGTTTTTTCTGAAAAAAATATTACCTAGATGTAAATGCACAAGAGCAAAACCTGAGCAAATTTTAGGTGACTATGGATTTATGTACAGAAGACATGGCAATGGGAGCATGCCCATGGGTCCCCTTGTGCTCAATTATGTACTGAGAGTCTGCAGTTTCACACTGGAAAAACATCTTGTTATCCAATGTATTTATTGGTTAACAGCTCGTGCTGTTTTTCTGTGTGACATGTAATGACAAAAGTGTATACAAAAAGAGAAGTTTTTAAAATCGTATTTATTTGTCAAGAATGGAGGAGAGCTCTGGCTACACAAAGCCCAAGAGCTTTCTTCGGAGCATCCTCATGTGTTGTGAAATTTACCTTTCTTATCTTTCTTTTCCTCCTCTTCTCCCCCAGCGCCTAGCAGAGTAAAGATGATGCCTGTCTGAGAATTCACACCCACAGCGGTTACCAGCATTCGTCCAGAGCCTTCCATGACGTGAGTACCTGAAAATATGCAATATAAGTTACATTCAGCTAAAAAAACCCCAAAAAACAACCATCGAATATTTTATGCAAGACTTTTACTGTAGTACTGAGAGAGATTTGTTACAATTTAAAAATCTATATTGAGGCCAATAAAATTACATACCGAAAATAACCCCTCTTGCTGTATATTATTCTCAACCAAGAATGGATGCTTAATTGCAAACCTTAGGCTGCACATCCATTACCACACACATCAGGCTCCCTTTTTAAAAGAAACATTGGCACTAACCAAGTTTACATAATCTTGGAAGATAACAGATTAGCTTCACACAGCTAATTCTTGTAACTTTGAAAATATTTTTTCAGCGTTCTGCAAACATTCCTCTGTGATTCTAGTCAAGATTACTCTGACTGTACCTGGAATACTGTTACATAAATAAAGTGAAAATATGTGTGCAATTTCTCTCATCTTTCTCAGTTACGGTTGATTTACAGGCACAGAAAAAAATATTTTTGAAGGAATTAAAAATATTTTCTTCAGGATTGAAAAATCAATACAGAGAAAAATCTTGAAGGCAATGTTTAATTAAATCAGGACATTCCCAAATAGCAAGAAGAATCTGACGCACGCTCGAAAACAAATTCAGTGTGGAAACCAAGTCAAAAATGTACATTAAGTTTTTCCGAGAAGGATCATTTAACTAGGTAATTACATCACTCTATTAGTAAATTCCTCTTGAAAAATATTTCATGCTTTATTGTATAGAAATTGTTTATGTACAGCTCTTACTCCTATATAGAAACAAATGTTAGGTGCATCTAAGATCATAGCCTCTTAGAAACCTTTTGCTATGAGTTGTGGAAACACAAACAAATAGAAATTCCTAGAAATGATCAAAAGTGTTCTGATTTACATTTTGGAAAAAATTTATATCAGAGAATTCTATGATTCTACGTAACAGCACGAATTGGGTAGAGTCATTAACTGACTTGTCCGAAACAGTTCTGTGGCTAATGAGGTAAAAATTCTGATATGCTTATTCTCAACTATCTTGCCCCTACCGCTTACCCACTCCCATCATTAATTACCACTCAAAATTTAGTATCAAAGTGAAGTCGGCCACTGATGCCTGTAGTACCACAGCAGGGTGTGCCTGAAGCCATAGTAAAAAATAAAGGAAATCTTCAAGCAAGCTTTCTGCAGCCTCCTGCAAAATGGCTTTTAACCAACTGAATTACGAGCCTGTCGCATTGAGCGAATGGGGGATGTAATTAATTTCTCATGGAAAATCTTATTGGGCATTCAGATCTACTAAACCTACTAAACTTCTCCCCTCCCTTTTTTAAAAAGCGTTTTATTGGGTTCATCCTCATCTACATATATTCATTGCATTGAGTTATCTCAAAAGCTGAAAAAAGAAAAGACATATGGACCTGTTTCCTTAAATAGATAAATATTTATATATATATACACACACACTTACAACTCATTTTTTAAGAAATCCCATTTTCTTATTACTGCTCATCCAGTTGCTGTCCTAGAACATAGTAAGCAATACATCTATTTATAATCAAAATATCTGTCTCTAAATAATCAAAATCTCTCATGTTCTTGAAAGGAAAACAGAAACAGAGAACAGAGAGAACATCTGTCAACACTGAGCCTAATTTGAGAGCATAAATATCTCATCAGAACACTAAGAAAATTTCAGCAGAAATAAGCCAAATAAAACCAAAAATGCACTAATGGTCAGATATATTTTTAATTAAAAAAAAAAAAAAAAAAAGCAGCAAACCTCCTGGGTGCACTGAGAACTGTTCCTATGGCTTTCTGAGACAAAACGTGATTCCGTAAAAAGTCAGTGGCTTGCTTTCACATGACAGAGCAAAACACCACAAACGTACAAATTAGGACTGCCAGCCTAACAACAAACACCAAGTTACATTCAAGCCTCAAGGAACAGAAAAGATCTTTAAAAACCAGAATAGCCTTGGCTATTGTACTGGTTCAGACAAAACAGAAAATGTCTGAAACTTAACTCAGAATTTTTGAGGAACTTCCTTTAAGATGTAACACAATTTAAAATATATTTTAATTAAGAACTTGCTTTTAGTATTCCTGTGTTCTGTTTTTCAGGAATCTTCTTCTGCATTGGACTACAAAGGTGGGTTGAAATATCCTCCCAAAAAATGGCATGTATACCTATGTTTCAAAGCCAGCTTTATTAGGAAAACATGCACCCAGCAGATTTCACCCTCACCTCTGTGCACCTGGAAAGGGCAAAAAATGTCTTAGCTTGAAATGCCTTTCTGAACATTTTCTTAACAGTAGTCTTGTAAAACATAATTCCAAACTGTTAAGGTGCATACAAAAGCACGTTTTAGAGCAGGTACTAATTTATCATCAGATTACGTTCCTCTAGTACCACTGGGAAAATTCTTCAGCATCTAAGCGGAACCTCCTTCCACCTAACGCTGGCAATTTCACCATTTAAACAGTATTATAATTATATTAGCTTGAAGAAAGAAATGGGCTCTATGACTTTCATCAGCTATTGTTATAGAAATGGAATTCTGGAATGAATGCATGTTTTTCACTTATCTGTACACTAAGCATGTATTTCAGCTTCATGTTGAACAATTCTACTGACTTCTTTCTCTCAAGACTAATTTTTCAGTATTAGTAAAACACATTTTTTCACATGCTATTTAATTTGAAGTTGATCAATGGTTAATATTCCAAGATAGACAAGGAAGCAGTCTAGCTTAGTAAGAAAAGAGATAAACAGATTAGATCCTTTCCAGACAAAAATGCAACTAAATATGAGACTGCTCAGAATCCCTCAAATCTAATAATAGTACTGGTGAAATAGATTGGAAATAGGGCTGAAAAACAAGAAAAGAAAAGCAGAGCATGCCAGTTTGGGGGATTTATACTGTTTTGCTACTTCCAGCAAACTTGTGGTGAACAAAAATCCTCTATCTGCATATCTAAACAACTAGTTTAGTCACGGCAATTATTAAGAGGTAACTGAAGTTAATAATAAGGAATATTTAATATTAATCATTTAATATGAAGTTAATAATAAGGAATGATTAAGGAAATGAAGTTCACTTTATTAAGTGAACTGGCCATCAGAATATTCTCTATGAGGAAAAAAAAAAAAAAAGTGTTTTCCAGAAAAAACTCACCTACAAGTAATTTCAACATATCCAAATAATTTGCTGCTTGATTCTGAAATTTTCTGCTGTCCTATAAGCCAAGCCTGGAATATTTTCTGGCAGGGAATTAAGACAGAATCAGAACTATTTTTCTCCAGGCAATAACTGACCCGATTCCTTAATCAAGCTTCCTTTTTATTTCCAAAACCTAACAAAGCACCATGACCACGAGATTTCTTTTGTTCTTGAATATGCTCCCTTTTCTTTGTTTCAAATCCTTGTTGTGCATTGATAGAAATACACATTTGTAAAAGTTAGGTTAGGATAAAGTCATGTACTGTCAGTCTCAGTTCAGCGAGAACTACACCAGGTAAGCTCCTCTGTAACTCTTTCATACCTTAATCAAATTAATCTCAATACCTGGGGGAAAAGCTTTAAACAGGAAGCCTCATAAGGTGGGTTTTACAGTGGTAACTATTACAATATGTGGTACCCCAAAATACTCACTGTGTGCAATACTGAGGCCAGACTCATATTCAAAACTTCTGTATTTAGGAATCAGGGATTTCTGTGAACTTTGAACTATACAAAACTGAAAGGGCGCATCAGCTTCAATCAAGACCGCTGAGTAGCAGTGAGTGTGGTTACTCAAGCTGTCGTCTGCTGGTGGTCGATACAGGCCCACGCTCATCGCAGAGAAACGGACCGTTACCACAGTCTCGTTTAAGCTGGTGGCTTTTGCTGCAATGGCTTATGCCACACTATGCAAGCAAATCTCTGTTAATGAACTAAAAGAAGGAAAATGTTTTAGACAGAAGCAGAGTGGAACTATGGAAGAGAAGCTGCTTCTTTCGGTTTCAGGTATATCAGCGTCTGTATTTCCATTTCTGCCCTCCTAGGTGGTACCAGATGTGCTGTATACAGATGGAAATGAACCATCTGGTTTAGTCACCACTTGTACTCTTGGAGTTGCTTCTCAACTACAGTAAATGACTATCTGGATGATTAAACAGGACATTAAACACAGAAACTCATTTAGTTTAATTATGTCATTGAAACTGATTGAATATTAGAGATGTTGTTTCAGGTGCCAATGGTGAAAATAATACTTCCTGATTCAGGGTGTTTACCTTTCACCAAATTTAGCCTCACTAAACAAACTGTGGCTGCAATTCAAATGTTGCCTTTTTGAGTTACTCCTCTCAAACTTGAGCTGTTTTCATTTCCAGCAGATGATTCTAGTTCTAGTGGAGGGTGTCCCTGCCCGCAGCAGGGGCACTGGAACTAGATGATCTGTGAGGTCCCTTCCAACCCAAGCCAGTCTGGGATTCTATGATTAAGGGAGAACAGTGACAAGCAACAACCTGACAGTATTTGTCTAAATTCCAAAAGCCTACCCGGAGATAACTTACTGATGTCTTCAGGTGCAAACGTAAGAGGAAAATGTAAGGTGTGTTTGATGGTTTTGGGGAGGGTTGGTTTGAGGTTTTCTTTTTTTCCTTTAAACAAGTTTCATAAAAATAGAAGTCTAAGCTAACATCCAACAGGAACTCAGCTCTTAAACCAGGTCGCATCCTCCCCCTCTCCCCCGCCCCCAAAAGACATGGTGGTTTCCAAGTTTTGGGGTTTTGGACTACTAACAATTTCCAGTGGGCACATCAGCTCCCACACCATTGGGATTAAACCTTGCATTGTATCTATGGAAAAAGGTAGGTTTTTGCATGATAGAATCTCAAATCATCAACTCTATTCCTGAGCCTGTAGAGTTTGGGGATTTTCTAACACAGCATGAGTAAAAATTCATTAGTGTAAGTATTGAACAAAGGTGTGTGCAGTACTTGTTGAAATAGCACATTAATTCTTTACCTTCTTTGTAATCGTAATAGAGATCACAGAGTAATATGTAATATAGTATTAGTAATATAGAAAAATAAAGAGTATAAACTTTCTTTTACTCTGCAATAAAAACATAAAGACAAATTTCTCTCCTTACAGCAAAGAAAATTGAGGGTTTTTTTGAAGCAAGAGAAAACCATCTTTTCTCCTAACTTGACTGCTTTCCCTTTCTCGGCAATACCTTCATGGTCTTTTCACAGCCACCACTGAAATCTGTGGGTATTCAAAAAGTTCTAATTCAATTTAGGAATATGTGAGATTAATCAATGGAAACTGCATAATCAGAAAACCTCGAGAATTCAACAACACGGTATTTAATTGATAGAAGTCTATGATATTTCACGATAGAAGTTTCTGTAAGAAAATATCGTTATTAAAACTATGTCTTTAAAATTAAAATTTTATGTCAGTTACAAAACAGTACAACTATCAGCTAAGAAAAAAGAAATGGAAAAAAAATGCACAAATACTTCATGGACAACATTGCGTTACAAATTTTGTTAGGAACAGCAACAGTGAACTACCCTTCCTCAAAATATCACTGCAGGCCTCCCTGTGTACACACTGGAAAGCATCTCCAAGAGAATTCTTGATCTACAATCAAGTTAAGCCTAAATATCTGCACTACTAAGACAAATCAAATTATTGTAAATTCTGCAAAATAACAGTCAGTGGTTTCATACACTACTCATGAAATTCAGAACACTTCCTTGCGTTGCCGTACAGTGCATCAAAGAGCCAGAGGGACACCAAGAATTCAAAACCCACGCTGTCCCCACTGCTCGGCATGTCTGTACGTGTGTTGCCTGCACATGCTGAGCTCTTCGTTGTATTTACTCTGCACAAACGCAGCCTTCGGAGTTTGCAGCTACTCCACTAATCTTTATTAGCCTCTACTGAACGCATGCAAACGTATTTTTCAGACATATACAACTTGGGGTTTTACAGCATGAACAGCAAAAGGCATACACTTGGCAGGGACACTGCAGCAAACACGTTTAATAAATAAATACTACAATACTTTTAAAGACATCAAAGGATTTTTTTTCCTTAAAGAGCAAAGGAAATTTGTTTTGCTGTTTTATTCTCAAAAGCAATAGGAATTTTGTGTGTCATTTGGAAAAAAAAAAAAAATTAATACACGGTTTCAGGCAGAAAGATGCTTGAAACTTCCTAAAGTTAAAATTAATTAACATGGTCTTTTGTAACATGAAATCTGTGGCAATGGCAAGTCCACAAACGACATTAGCAATTTCTTCATCTGAAGTTAACACAGCCACCTTTTGACTGAAATCTGATGGTTTTTTACCAGACCACAATTCCATAAGTTACATAATAAACACTCATAATCTCACAGTCAGTGTACTAATTATCCAATTTTAAATTTGGAAAGGATTTGCACTGTTAATCAAAATTGTCACATCCTTACTTGTCTCTCCTGGACAAAACCATCTCCCATCAGTTGCTCTTGGCAAACACCAGCTCAGTGAGGCAGGGTCGGGGCATGTGTACTTACCTGCTGCATTGCAACATAAAGATTCTGTTTGGGGTGACTCTTGGCTGCTGGTACAACCAGAGAGCAAAGAGAATCCTTTCCATGAATAAAAAGTTCAAATGTATTTGAAAATGACTGTTTGAGGTTATAACACACT
Organism: Balearica regulorum gibbericeps; assembly: GCF_011004875.1. Lineage (NCBI taxonomy): Eukaryota > Metazoa > Chordata > Aves > Gruiformes > Gruidae > Balearica > Balearica regulorum. The sequence continues at coordinate 3,640,806 of NC_046193.1, forward strand.
GATGATCATTAGGAGATCAGCAGGCTGTTATTTTGTGATCACATCCCAGCTGGAATCCATTGACAACCAACCTATTTGGGAACTATCCTTATTAGAATTAAAAAATCACATTCCATGTGACTGATTTACTGTATAGAATTATATTACAAATTACATATATTACAAATAACTTGAATTTACCACAGAAGTCAAGCCCACAATATTTTAGTATATCCATTTCCTTCTAAGCACATTGTTTCTTTTTCTATTGTATCTAGTATACACACAAAGAAAGTGTTTAAAGAGACTTTAAAAGCCTTTGAAATTTAATGGTTAAATTAAAACCAGCGTGCAATGAATTGAAACAATTGTTATTTCCCTAAGTGATAATTTCCTTCTCCTCTGAAAATGTTTCATTACTTTCTCGCTTTATAAAATAAGTATGATGATTAGAAATAATTGCACACAATCAAAACCCAATGGCATGCCTTTTGAATGACAGACAAGGCCAGTGTCTGTTCATAAGATCAGCTGTATCTCGGTTACCAAAACCTGATGGTGTGGAAAACCAAACCTGAAGCAAGCAGTGCATAAAAGACAACTCAGCAAGAATTCGGGCAGATTTACCTGACAGTAGCATTGGGTCTTTGTCAACAGATTTGCGGACTTGGTCTGACTCTCCCGTTAAAGAGCTTTCATCAATTTTAAGATCATTTCCTTGAATAAATATCCCATCGGCAGGTAGAAGATCACCTTTCAGTAAGAACATGGTAATGGAAAACCACAGTAGTTTAGTAAGATTGCTTTTATAATTACATAATGATTTTTGTTATAAAATAACAATTAGCAACAATTGCATTAAAATGTAAAAGAGTGAAAGAATACGGTCCGTATTAGCCATATTATTGCAATCCTATAGGGAAGGGCCTTTGTGTTGCAAGTATTTTTTGCTTAATGCTATCCCAGAGTCAGAATGCGTCACATTTAACTTACGATGAACATAACAATCACTGAGATTCGGCAGGGAAGTACTCTTCTTAACACGACGTGAAGGTTTCTCTATCAGACTTCACAGGAATTAACAGTGGCTAATAAAGAGTTGGGCTGCCCTTTCCCCTTCCCCTCTCTGGAAGCCCTTAGCGAAGTCCAGGAGAAACTCGGTGGTTGACAGAACAGGCATTTTGCTGGAATTTGCCAGCTCAGTCAAACACAGAGTACGCAGAGTTCCTGCAAAAGTCTTCTGTTCACTGGCGCACAGGGCTTTCCCTAGGGCCTATAATTACAAGGCATCCACCTACTAGAAGCATCTGATCGGGGGGCACTTACGGGATCCATAGCTCTGGAGCAGCCTACTAAGTGGGGTGAGCACAGAGACACAATTCCCTTTCACGGAGCAGTTAAAAATACTTCCTCTTATTCCTAACTGGTCAGAACCCAAAAATTCCAAATAGCGTAATCCTCCATGAAAGAGAATTACCTTTGTACGAACAGTTCTTGTCTTTGTCAGTGAAAAGAAGTGAAGATTACAAAACCAAAATTAATTACTGCAGTTTTATAGCAAGTATCTTAGGTTTTCCTTTTGCCCTAACGACCAAATTGTTATCTTAACTGTCAACAATAATGACACCACATAATTCTCTGTCTTTTAAATCACTTCCAGTGAAGTGAGTCTATTCTGCTAGAAAGGCAAAGGAGAATAAATAAAGTTCAGAAAAGTAGACACCTAGTTGATGGAACTTACCGTATTTCACCTGTGCAATGTCACCAACTACTATCTCTGCCACTGGGATTTGGATAACCTGGCCACCTCGGACAACAGTGAATTTCTGTTCCTGCTCAATACGACTTTGAAGCCCACGAAACTGCTTCTCCTTGCTCCAGTCATTGAAGGCAGTGACAAGAACAACACAGATAACAGAGAGTAGGATGGCAGCACCTTCAATCCAGCCAGCTTCAGCCTCACCTTCATCTTCAGCTCCTCCTGTTGCAGTACCACATCCTGCAAAGCCAACATTAAGAATCATTCAGTCAAGCAAAGACCAGGTTTATCATCTTCGTCACAAGAAGAAAAACTTGCTGTGAAATGGCAACGAGGTTAAGGAATAGAACTGCTTTTCAAAGTACTGCCTGCGACATGAAACATGGCAGAATAGAGAAAAAGGAGAAGTAAAGATGTCTGAGGAAAAGAGAAAGAAACCAAATCAAAAGAAATTTTGGATCTTTAAACTTTTCTACTAACAAGCTATCCTTGGCAAACCCAAACTGCGCAAATGGAAAAAGACGGCACCACGTCTGTTATCTAATACAAGCGTTGATACTTCACCTGAGCTATCAAGCACTTCCAGAAATAAGAAAGACTTACTAAGAGCGGCAAGAAGGACTAAAACAATGAGTAATATCAATCAATGCAACGCAATGGCATTAAATTGAGATTAAAGAAAACAGATTAAGTTGAAACAGATTTAAGAAATAATTTTCAATACAATTTCTAAATGTTCTCAACTAAATGCACTTATAAGGAACACTTGTTTGAAAAACAGAGATGAACTAAATATATCAGTGTTTAAATGTGATAATGAAAGTGTATTAGGGAACACTGAGTAAAAATAATAGCCTAATAGTAATTCATCTTTCTCCTTACAGGGAAATATAGTGGCATGCTTATAGAACTGTAAGTATACTATTTTTGTCACAAGTAAAAGAGTACTAAAAAATACATTCTATGTATTAATTCTGAAATGTTAATTCTGAATTGCTTTACACACATCTGTTAATTATTTATTTCAAAGTAAGATGCAATTAAAATTTAAATAGATTTCCTAGACAGTATTCTCAACATATCCTCCTTAATAAAATAAGGCCTAAAAAAAGATAGTTTATAACAGTGGACAGCAAAGGACACATATTAGAATCATACAATTCCGAGAGATCCCAACTGACAGGAGAGAAAAAGAACTCAGTACGAGTGACTGAGGGAGAGAAGAAATCTTTTAATTTTTCATGAAGAACTGAACTAGGCAGGCATTGACATTGCTTTTCCTTCTTACCCAGCTACGAGGGTTTAGCAACTTAGCAACCGTGTTGCTTCCATCTATGACTAAAGTTTAATTTTGGTATATTCGTCACCTGTCACTAGAGGGAATTATCAAGCAATTTGATTTCTATTTTTGAGTTACAAAGATTTCCCTGTAACATGAGCATCATAATTCATTAACCAGCTGAGTAATTACTCTTGCATATGAACAGTAACAAAATTACCAACAGTCAAAAGAAGAAAGATGAGACTGAACATCCACTAAGTGAAGAAAATTAAAATAAATGGAGTTTTTACCCATGTTCTCTGTAGTTTAAATTTAGACTTAACCTAAACGAAAGGCAAAGCACGCTCCTGGGAGAAGGGGCTTTCCTCGCAGGGATGTCCTTACACTGATAACTCATGTGAACCTTTCTCTGCAGTACAAGAACCTCGCTAAAGAAATAATTTTTATAGCACCCAAGAAAGAAATAAAGTAATCTTTTGTAAGTTCAGTACCTTAAGCTACTTAAAACCAGTCCTGAATACAACTTACAAACCACACCTCCAATTTCTTCCTTCGGCAGAACATTACTTTTGGGAAGGACTAATGAACTTTAATCTGTTGAACCTTAATAATCTTAATTGGTCTGTGTTAGATTTTAAATTACTTTTCCAAATCAGTAGATTCACTTTTGCCTTGTTTGGATTAAGTGCTTTCCTAGTACAAGTAATTTTGTTTTGGCAAATATAAGACAAAAAGTCACTGTTCATTTTCATTAGATACGATTTAGAATTAAATATCGTGAGTAACCTATTCTTTTCAACAGCACGCTTCCTCTCCTATTTCTCACCAAAGAAACATGGCCTGGTCTAGCTGCAGTCCAAGACTGATTTTATTTCCTTTTTAGATGGTTGAAGCGTAGTCTAGCTCGTACAAAAGCTACGGTGATCCCTTGGTCCATGTTAACTGACAACAGTAAGGTGCAGAGTGACCGATGGGGTGGGCAGCTCAGCTCTTCACCAGCGTTGGCCAGTTCCACTGGGGTGACCTTTATTTACTTTATTCTGCCGTCTCACTGAAAATCTTTGTTTTCTGCATATGGATTACCAATCATTTATATCGTGATATTTTCTACAAAATCAAGAATTAATATTATGTAATAGTTAAATACAAGTTTTTAGTTTGAGCTATATCAGCATGCCCTAAAAAAATCAGCCATTTGAAAGACACAAGCTGTGCTTTGTCCTTCATTATCATTATGGCTCTGGACATATGTAAACTTCATAGTAGTAGCAGCTGAGTAGAATATCCTCTCTCTACAGCAGAAAGCTACCACTTTGGAGAAAAGTCATTGCTTTATGCCAACGAACCAATCGGCCTGGTCACTGCCTCCGAGATGAGACGGAGAAACCAAATGACAGCTAGTCGGTGCACTTGAACCCAGCGCTAACACACTGTACCTGGAATGGCCCGGAGAGTAACATTGCTGCGTCCCTTCAGGAAAAACCCCCCAAACTTCTTGATTCAGTAAAAACAAGTTAAAAATAAAAACATTCATTGACACGAGTAATGGAATTAATGTATGTGTTGTCAGAACAGATCTCCGTGTTAATATCGCAATACCATTCCTAGTTTGTTCATATAACCAGAAAAAATAGTCTAACGTAGCATGTAAATAAAACAAGATGTTATCATTAAGATGAAAGGAATTGTGTTTACCTGTCTCATAGATTATGCACAAGCAAAGAATATAATTCACTCTTCGTATTACAGCTGAAAAAATTGTTTGTAAGAATGAAAGAAAATCTGGAGAAAACAGACTGAACTTAGATCAAGCTCTGGGAAAGTGTCCCTAAATTTGACAAGCTTCTGTACTGAACAACAATTCATGATTTTAACTTCTAAAATCCTGCGAAAATTCTCCATAACCCAATGGAAACAACAAAAGTTCAAATGCATTTAAGTTATTTTCTGTTCATTCAGTCAGGCAATGCTAAATTCAGAAGGAGGAAAGGTACTTGTAAGGGAGGAAGGAATTCTTGGAGTGAGAGCCAGGAGTAGAGAAATGAATTGCTAGACACGGTCAAAAATTAATTAGTTGATTAACATGGTCAAAACCAGAAGTTAGTCTTTTAGATGGATGGAAGAAACGGTGAGTTGCTTTATGGATTTTAGAATTCTTATTGGTCGAGAGTCAATCTGGCTTCTGTAAAGCTACAAGTGTGGCTTCCCTGGCTATCTGACACACCAAGAGGTAAATTCTCCCACAGAGGTGGACAGGTAGCATGAAGCAGACAGCTCCCACTGGTTTCATTCAATATGACTCAAAATTAAAACAGTCAACAACATATGGGAGACAAAGTCTTTTTTTATTTTTCCTCTCTCTCAAAGGATCAGAACTCAGGACCACAATTTTCAAGACCACAGAAAGGTTGACAGGACACAAACGGGAATCTTCCTCGCTGCCCTGCAGATCCCCAGCCTGCAGGCTGGCCAACCATGCCCTCTGCTAAGCACCACGGGGACACGCGCTCCTGTCTGCTCCAGCTGATTCCCTCATTTAATCCCACATGTCAGATGAATGGTGGTCCTAAGTGACCAGAAAAAACCCCCCAATACTTCATTATCAGTATGTTTCAGGTTAGGAAGAAGCAGAATTTCAGCTCTGTAAGGAGTTTGAACCTAAAGGACGAGGTAGTCTCCAAGTTGAAGCAGGAGCCGAGCAAGGCTTTTGAATATCGAAGATTTTGAGGTAGACGCTTGTAACACCAGTTCAGAAATGAAATTGCTCTTTTTGTGGATCTAACCTAAGATAACTAAAACCGGGATCTTTAAATGATTAACCAAGCTGATCATCAGACTTTCCCAGAATTTTGTCTTTGCTTTTTACAGTCCCACAGAAATGAAATGGAATAAAAGTGCTAAATACATTAATGCAAAATGTGCAAATCATGCTCATTATAGGAATAAACTCTATCACCTTCAAGGGAGTAGATAACTATCTAGTTCTTACAATAGTAAGATTTCAGAACAGATTTTTTTAACAGACAAGCAGGATTTAAAAATGTCACCTGCCCTCCAAGAGCTGACCTATCTGTCAGGAAACATTTTCTTGAACTATGTTGTGTCCTTGCTTGAAAACTATTTTAGATGTATTCCCTTTTAATAGGGGGGGGGGAATTTTAAAAAAAAGGAAACATGCATCTCCATTGGTATAAGTTTGTACAATTCCTTCTTATATACTTAAGGAAAAACTTTTTATTTTTCTTCTGCCATTATGTCCCATAGGATTTTCTAGACATTCTGGAAAGACTTATATGTATTTCCAGGAAGAAACCACACATATTCATAGGAGAAAACCCCCACGTACTTCTTAACTATACACTTAGACTGTCTTCCTTATCGTAGTACACAGAGTCACACAGTGTTGACTCTACACTTAAGGGGAAAAGAAGGAATATAAATAAGACACACAAAAGGCATCATCATCATCATCATCATCATAATATGCCTAAGTAGCAAAATATAGTTCAAAGCATCTAATGTTTATTCCATATAAACTTTAAAAAATTGTGTTAAGGTCTCAGATTGCTGTTATGTTATCACAAGATAGTACTTGGTTCCCAGTGTCATCAAAAAATATGCCTGAGATTTTATTGAAAGGCACAGACTGAAAACATCACAAAAGAATTTTTAATAGGCATATGCAATTTGTAGTAGCCTTTTATTCCTTGACATTGAATTGTGAAGTACTCATTTAAAATTCTATTTAACATAGGTCCTATCTGTTCAGAAAATCCAATTTCCAAGAAGTAAACACATTTTTAATACGAAGCTATTTTCTACTGTAACTACGAACATATGCCATGTGTGTGTCATTCCCCAAAGCCTCATCCTCATGAGACAGAAAACGCGTACTCAGTTTGAAACCGAGATTCTAAAGGTGTGACTGCAAGTCATGAATGTAAAGGGCTGTAACTCATCCGGCATTAAAAAAGCAGAGGAAGTCATAAAATGGATTAGCTTATTCCAAAAAAGTGCGCAGGGACAGACAGGTGAGCTGAGTGCCCCTCAGAGGAGTGGGAAGACCTGACGGGGTGGCCTCAAAGAGCATTCAGATGTACAAAAGGGGACCAATATGATTGTGTCCTCCATAAAATATCTCAAAAGTACATTACCAAAAACTTGTGGAAGGAGAACAGAATTTTAAAAGCTTAACATTTGGCCAGAAACAGGTCAGCAAAGACTGTTGGAAAAGTTTTCTATAGAAATGAGAGGAAGATAGAATCCAAAAGTAAAGAGGATTCAGGAAAAAAAGAATGGGAAGGTAATTCAAACCACCACGCGTAGTCAGTCCATCTGAAGTCGCACCAACCCGGGTTTCTGCCTCATCAGAGATTGCGAGCAACCTGGGCGCAAGAGCTAGGGGCTGCAAAACCTGCCCAAGAACCTGGAAAGCTGAGCAACAGCCAGGCACGCAGCCTCTGCTGCACCGTTTATGCGCTCAATTAATTGCCAGGAATTTCAAAATTAATCTGAGAAGCCTACTCTGCATTAGCAGTATTTTAATTATATGTAAGGTTTTAGAAAGAAAAAAATAAGAAAGCGAGGCGTAGGCTATTAAAAGGGAAGGGAACCGTAGCATAGAAAAGACTCAAAGACACTTGTGCCAAAAGGGGAAGGTGAGAAAGGAGCGGAAGATTTAAGAGCAGGTTAAGGCACTTCAGGAAGACAGCGAGCAGGAAACAACACGGTAACTGGCAGGAGAAAATAATTTGATTGATGTTATTAATCACTTTAATTTGGTGAAAGCCAGAAAGGGGGAAAGGAAAAAAAAAAAAAAAACGAAAAGGCCACAAATAGCCAGAGAGCATCATCTGACACTTCACCAGGCTCAGGTCCTGCTGGAAACTGGAAGGCTTTTAAGGTCATAGACACCATTTCAATATACGTTTCCCATACTATCAACCAAGTCTGGGCAAACACAGAGAGACGCGTATAAGCACTGTGCAGCTAACGAGTATCTGTGTAAGATTTCAAATAAGTATGAGGAGATTCTTAAAGCTGCTTTGAATAGCATAACGATTATAATTACAAACCATACAGTCTTAAGCTGCAGCATGGTAATTTTTAAATCAGAAAAAAGTACATTTTTAAAAATCTGCGAACATCTGTATTCCTAAGTCCCCAACCTACAGCACGTACCTCTCAGCTACTCAGTTCAACCTACACATTTCTATTTTTAAGCTGAGAATACCTTCTGGCATTTAAATTCCCTAGGAAAATCTCATAACGCCCCCAGAGGTAATTTTTTTAGTCAGTCAAACTGGTTTTGTCATCAGAAAGACAACAGTTCCCATGATAAAAACTTTTTATTTAATCGCTTGCTGTAAAGCCATTTTTCCTTACCTGCAACTCCAGCCCTGCTGTTATTAAAGCAAATTGAGCAGCTCTAACTTAGAGCTTTTTCATTAGTAAAGCTGGGCTCTCGTTACTAACATCACAAGTGACGTTTCTTATTTTATCAAACGTATTCAGTTGGGTAGGAAAAGGAACAACAACCAAAAATCATGTAATAAATCCCATAAACTCTCCTCCTTAACAGGATTTTTTAAGCTGTACCAGATACCGCAGTATTTATTTTTACAAATTCTTCCTTGTGTCATATAATTTGCTACAAAAGCAATCCAAAGAGCGCTTGCCAGTTACTGAAGCACCAGCGTCCCTTCCCCAAAGGCTGTGCGCGATGACGCGTCACCAGATGCGGAATCCCTTCCCGCGCGAGGCAGCGAGGCCACAGGCTGGCCAGGCTCCGAGGGCCACTGCAGAGCCAGAGCCAACAGAAACTACCGCAACTTCAAAAATGCAGTTTTCTGTCTTCTTCTCGTACTCCCCAGGGACTTCTTCAACCACAAAAACCATTTTCTCGTTACTTGTATGAAGTCAAAGCGCGTTCTCCAGAAACACACGCGTTTCTGTGAGCAGCTACGCAGAAGGGATTTCCTAGCATGAGGTATTTGTACTACACACATTTCAGGTTTAGGGTGCTTGTATATTCACTAAAAGTGATTGGTGGATACTTACTTGAAGACAATATTAGAATTCCTTGCTCAGTGATATGTCAGTTAGTTATATAAGGATTAGGGGATGGGAGGGAGGAGAAAAAAAAAAGAAAAAATATACTGTCCCTGTAGGTTTGTTATATAACTGTCAACTTTAGAGTTCAATATTAAATATTTACATCGTTTTGACATATTCATGCAAGGAAACAAATCAGTAAGCCCTGAAAGCATATATATTCACACATTCCTCGGCCTGATCACAAACATTTGTGAGCAGAGAAATGTTAATTAAAATACTCACTCAACTTCAAGAGACGCAATATGTCGAGCAAGATTCTTCCGCCTGGCACCTCCAGAGAAATGCATTTGGTAGAGATCACTCAGAAGGATGGGGTCCGAACTCCACCAAAGGCAACGCAAGGGAACCTTCCAGAATGTTTATATTCAGTTTTGTTTCCTTATGTTGCCACTCAGAGAAAGTAGAGAAAGGCCAAAATGGGAATTTGAATCACAAGTCCTGTTCGTAGGGATTGCAAGGGAAAACCTTGACACCAGACTGCTATAGTTTTACTGTACGTTGCTCAGAGCTAAAAATGTCTGGTACATATAGCCACCTATCCAAAAGGTAAAATACAGTTTTCAAGTGGAAGAATCAGAGCTTGAAAGTTGTCCTCTGTGTTTATTAAGAAAGAGTTCAAGTGCAGTTACTCAACAGTGCTGCAAGATCGTGTCTTAGCAGAGTTTTACTTACAGAACTGATACTTCTGGAGGATCTCTTCCTGGCAAATATGTGAGAAGATTTTCTATTTCATCCCAAAGTTCTCAATCTCATTACCTCACGTCCCCAGTTGAGAGCTAAGTCGTGCTTGGCAACCTGGAAATCTATCTAACGAGCGATATCTAAAAGCAATCCAGTTTTGTTGATGAATGAATCTCTAATGAAGGGAAGGTATCTATGGGACTTAATTTTTTGCAGTCCAACACAGATTTGTAGAAACCAGATGTAGGTCACTTTACATTATGAAACAATTATTTAATTTGCAGGTCCCACACGACACAACGTGCACATTTTGCACTTTACAAGTTCTTAATGTGCTGTTACTGAAGCCAGCTCAAGTCTTAAACTTAGGTCACTCACCAGTGTCGCTGACGTCCCGTAATGAAGGGGCTCCCCAAGCACACTTGGTGCTGGTGAACAGCACAGAACGGAGAGATTTGTACAGTCGAGCAAAACCAGAGTGACACCATTCTTTTGATAAAGGCTTGGCTCCCGAAAACTGATATGCCACTTCATCCCATCTGTATTTTAGAAGTGATAAATCTGTTTTTTTCTGAGTCCATGATGCATATAGTATCATTTCCGTACTTCCTTTTGAGTTATCTGTTCTTGGGCAGAGAGTGAAACCTAAACTGGGCTTTCCTTGCTGACTCTGAGAATCGGTGTATAAACCTACGTTTTCTTTCTCGTTGCTTCTTACAGAGACACCAAATGTATGGTATTGCCAGATTTCTGCATTGCAATAAAAATACCAATTGACACAAAACCCCCAAACCACAACTGGATGAGCGGAACCTCACTTGTTCTATCTCATTCAAAAGGTGCTGGGTTCAAAGGAAACAGGGGAAAGAGAGAGACCCAGAAAGACAGCCAGCCAGCCAGCCAGGCTGCACACCCAGCCAGAGAAGTAGGAAGTTAAGAATCAAGAAGTTTGTTACAGGGAAGCTTCAGAAAAGACGCTATCTACTAAATAAAATGCAACCTTGAATAACCCAGAAGTAGGCCTTCTGTAAGCACTAATATAAATGGCACCGGCTGGTTCAGAGTAAAATAAGGAGGGAAGGGAATGCCTTTTTTCATGATCATGAAATTCCGGTTCCACACTTGGAACAGGCCATTATGCCGATGCAAACAAAACATTACAAATAAAACTGATTGGAAGAAATTAGAATTTCTGTTAGCTTGCTATTAGCAGTGAAGTGGTTGTCTATATGTTGACATTTATTCACGTGGATAAGTTTAAGTTTGATTTAGAATTCTATCCTTGCTATTTCAAACCTGCATAGGGAACGCTGCAGCTACTGGGGTGAAGCTGTCTTAGGAGACCCTGATTAAACACGAATGGCCCATTTAGGTCCTGAACACACAGTTGAAGAAAAAAAAAAATAATCTCAAGAAAATACGGTACATTTGGAGCTCCAGCTATCGAGCCACTCTGTACAAACACGTCGAAAGCTAAAGCTGCAGCTAGTTTCTAAAAACAGGAAGAATGCTCCCATTTCTCATGCAGCAATCCCTGACGATTTCCAGTACTTCCTAAACACAGCTGGATGGAGAGGAGGATTTGAACGCTTCCTCAGCCACCACTCCCGGTGCACATCACTGAAAGCACCAGGAAACACAGAAGCCCATGAAAATTAATAAGTGCTTAAGAGCAAACTGGCTATCATCAAGGCACTTGACTTTAAATAGACCTAAGTAAAACATTTCACATTAACAGAGCGCAACAAATATTTCCTAAATACATAATCAGATTGAGAGCTGTCTGTCTTATGCTTCATCACCTACACCCTTACAAACAAAGCCCATTCTCCTGTCTGAAGCAGGACGATCAGAAGAGCAAATCATTGAAGAAGGTTTTCAGGGTAGCATCTGCCTGAGTAATGGATGCTTGTACTATTCCATCACTCTTTGATTGTGTTCTAATATAACCAAAATGTGCTTGTTTCCAAAAATATTCCCTTATTTTTTTTTCTTTTTTTGAGCTTTAAAACAAGATGTTCTGACCAAGATGATTTTAGAGAAAGGCTGTATTTAACCAAAATACTACCAAAAATTTGCAAGACGATTTTGCAAAAGTTGACTTTGCCTGGAGACCTTGACAGACGTTTCACTGGAGCTTCTAAAAAAATCCAACTGGAGCACAGCATGAAGTTACGATTGCTGACTGATAACTGCATACATCTACACCATTTGAAGAGTAATTGTCAACTTCTTCCAACCCACAAGCCCTGCAGTGAGAGCTTACTAAGAATAGGTTACTGATTTTAATAGGGCCCTTTAAAGTAATTCTTGGATTCTCAGAGGTCCACAGACCACAGCTTGAAAGCCACTGATTAAGGAAATTTGCAACTGAGTAGCTTAAGCAACCCAACACAACTAGGATACTGCAAAACCAGAAAATTAAACCAGTGCTCTTTTGAGCTCAGGCTACGGTGATGTGCTCTAGAGCCAGCCTTGAAACGCCTCATCGTCTTTTGATGCCGTTAGTCCCTCACTCATCAGTCATATTCATGAGAACAACAGAACCAGGTTGAAAAAGATAAGGGAGATTTACAGACCTCAGCCACAAAATCAGCTCATAAACTGCAGTGTTTATTACTTTCATTAAATTTCTCATCTTCATTACTTTGTGCTATAAAGCTTTAAGAGGTGAAAAATCACGTCAGTAAAAGATTAAACATTGCATCATAATGTCTTGCACCAGAAGGCATTAAAAAGTTCCATCAACGCCAGCAAACAGCGTGGCCCTATAAAAGCAGTTTTACAGCACAAATCTATGTGCTAAGGAAACATCTTTCTGGGCCTTATTTTTCAGTTTCGTTCCATCCCAAAGGACAGGATGAAATCCCATCTGAATGCGTATCCAGTTTGTGCACTCCCCGAAAGCACCCTGCAACGTGAACCAAAGCCTATTAACTGGGGACAAACAGGAGACGTCATTTCTGAAGTATACTCTGGATCCAAACTAAAATCTGAACGCAGATACACCCAAAGCAAGCTAAAGCTGCATGTAGTTAGGATAACCTCCATTTAGAACGTGCATTCTATATATTCTGCATATTAATTTTGGTTTCACCTCATCTAGTTTTTATGATTCTAAAAGTTTATGCATACTGAACTGAAACAAGACGAGCAGCACATCCTAGAGAGAAAAGGCAGAACTCCTTATGCGGTAACAGAAATAAATTGGAATCGTTTAAATTGTTACTTTTCTGATAGAAGATATATATGTATATAGACGCTTTAGATATATATACATATTTTAATGTAAAACACACATATGTATATGCACACACAGACACACATACTTTAAAAGTAGTATAAGTCAGTGCCATTACACCTAGTACTAACTCTGCTGCATCGGATGCGGGCTGTAGTACCAAGCCCTCGCTTGTCTGTGCTTTATTCCTGAGGGGCTGTTCGGCACGGTGGGGGCTTGTTCTATTCTCTGATTAAGCTCTGGAAAAAACCCTCGAGTGCATCTATGAAGATCTGAAGTTGAGAGATTTTCAGATTCTTCTCCCAAGGTCCCAATTCAATGCCTGGTTACCCATGGTGTGCATACACTTCGTGCTGAGTTTTAGATTTTTTGTCTCAAAGGTGTCTGTTCTTGCTACTGGTTTCCCCAGGGGAAAAAAAAAAAAAAAGGCAGCAAAGTGCTATACATCTGCCTTGTCATCACAGTTTTGGTGTTCAAAAAGGTTTTGAACAAAATACCTGTTTTGTTTCAGTCATCGGTGCTTAAACATTTATTTTTTTCCATATAGTAATTTTCCATTCTCACTCAAAGCCACCAGCAGCCATGAACCAGAAGCACATGCAGACTTTGGGCGCTCACATCGTTCGTTTGAACTCATGCAGACGAGCTGGCAAACAGCACCCTCCTTTGAAACTGCAAAACAATCCTATAACCTGATCCAAAAATACTTTGAATTAAAAAATGCCACACAGTAAACAGGTGATTTTGCAAATTTGAAAAATATTTGAGATTTTAAAGGTATTAAAAGTGATTTTTTAAATTCACAATCAAATAAGAAACCACTCAGTATTCCTGTATTACATATTGTTTTATAAGCTATTAATGTTAACTTTTAACAGTAAAGATGTTTTCAGAGCTTCTGGGTTTTCATTGGTTTGGGGGAATTTTGATTATTTTTAAACAGCAGGCTAAGAATTTTAGAGAATATTTTGGCTCCCTTTGTCAAATTCAGTGCAATACTTGTATTCCTCTGTATTATTGACACGTTCAAATTTCAAATTCCTATTGAAAAAAGCTGGGCAAGTTCCCATAAATAGCTATACCTTGGTATTTATAATCAAGTTGTCTTCAAGTAGAAAAATTAGGGCTGGAAACATAGTATGACAAATTGGTCTTCACATCCATGTATAAATATAACAAGGCAGCACAGTGTTTAAATTCTTACGAGAGACATTTAGGTTATACACTAGGAATAACTGTCTCACGGCATGGCCAGTTAGACAAATTATCTAGGAAAGACACAGAATTTCCATCACTGGCACCCTTTAAGAATAAGTATGATACATTTCTGTCAAGAGCGGCTTAAGTATTGTTGATAGTGCTTTTGAGTTTGGGGACAGACTAAACGTCGTCGGGTCGATTTTCTCATATCCCACCTCTTCTTGCTTGCCTTTGGCTGCTGTCGTCAGGCTGCGGATTAACCAGGCCAGGGAGGAGCAGAGACCGGAGCGCTGATTTCTATACCCAGCACTCAGCGCTGCACTCCTGATGCGGGGAGCACGGGGGAGCTGAAAGTGAATGCACCTCTGGTGCTCTGCACAGGGTGAAAGCAAGGCCGGCAGGGCTTGTCCTCTCTGCTGCAGTCACAGCCCGCCTCACTCGCGCTGGGTGCAGGAGACGACGCTCGGGTGACTCCCTGCACCCCCTCCCCAGGGGTCCCCGTCTGCAGGCACCTCCGTACAGAACCACAGAGCCAGCCAAACTAACGCCATCTCCGATGCAGTCTCCCAGATCGACAGAACCAGCCAGCACGAGTCTGCATAAACACGCCAGCGCAGCCAGGGTCAGTACTCTCCTAGCACAACCCGGCGGAGAGGCACGGGACTGAGCTTTTGCGCTCTCCCCAGCAGGGACATCTTGAGCACCGGGGTATGAAGCCCCAGAGAGCCTCCGCAGGTTCCGTTTACGTGCTGATGGTTTTGTCAGCTGCAGGTGAACACCAGGAGCCAGGCTCCATCTGGCTCTAGAAACAAGCCACCAACCCATCCCTGCATCACGCTCTCCATGGCCCCATCCCACCCAGGACTCTCGCCGATTCATCTAGTTTGGAGCCCTAAACCTAAATTTGTCCCATCTTTCGAATCTAGAAAACAACGTGAGAGCAAAAATATTTCAGAAATTAATTAGTGTATCCAGGTAATGGCAACCCAAATGTGCACAATTTTCTCCTCAGGAAAAGAGCCTTATAGGAGTATTGGCAGACAGTGAGATAATCTGCATGCGTGACTTTGGACACTCATGTAATAGCTGGACACTCCAACCTGTTCTGTTCTCTGCTCCTGGATATTTAGACCTTGCACTGAAATACAATTTAGAGCAGGAATTAAAAAGTAAGATACTTTCTTAAGCAAATTCTTAAAGGAACCAATTTATTTATCAAACCAAATTGGGCAAATGTCACCAGAAGCCATATGCTGCTTCACCTCGTCCTGGCTTTGGGAGGAAGGAGGTTAAATGGTGGGGTTCTGGCAGAACAAGTTGTTTTTAAGAGGGCAAATACTTTGTTTCTCCTGTTCTCCAGGATGCCAACTGCTTCATCCCCTGACAGACGGTTTAGACCCGTTTAAAAAAATCCTTTGAGAATCTCATGGTTTAATTTTTATGAAGAACGATAGGAGTGTTTGAGTGTCTGCAACAACACTGCTCAAAAGTTGTGTTTTGATAACTCTGAAATTAATCTATACTTTGAGATTAATCTATTTTATATGGAAATATTATTTTCTAATAGCTGCACTTCTATTGTCTCAGGTTCTGTTGTGAATTTGCCTCCTTGGACAGCCCAGTGAAAACCCCTAGGGCAGTGACAGCTGGATCGGCGTTATTTATTTAGCAGCAAAGACGATAAGGGATTCCTATTAGGGCATATCAGCTTTTAATGCTGCGTTGCCCTTATACCCTCTTATATACGACCTGGTTTTCCATTAATTTAGTATTCCTCAGTGCCTGAGGAACGTTAGGTAACACGCTCTATACAGACCTGCAGAATAACATAGGCACTTTAGGGTCTTAGTGTCAAAACAAAGTCATTTGAAAGCACTCTGGGAAAAATGGGCGTGTGTGGAATGCCAAATCTGTTCTCATTAAGGGCTAGAATGAAATTCAGTGAGAATTAAACCCCACTGCAGCAGTACCTGGTTTGGTGTAAGATTCTGTTGCACTGGCAAATGGTTGACAGTCCTGCAAAATTAAAAGCAGTGCTCACAGCCTGGAAATAGTACAAAGACCTCGGAAACGGCAGCTAGCTTTCCCTGCCGTGCCAAGGGTGACGAGTTGACACTGGCAGGGAGGATTACAAGACAGTTCAGCTGTGCCCTTGACCTTTTGAGACATGCAGGAGATTTGAAGATGCTTGCTAATTATTGTTGTTTTCAGCATCTGCAACAAAACTCAAAGTATTTTGAGTACTCGTTCAGGGATGCTGGGTTGGTTTGCCTTTTTACTGACACAGTTCATGAGGCAGGATGCAAGTGAAGATTCAAATCATTGCAAAGTATTCAAATGAAGGAAATTTAGCTCATTTTATTTTAAAAGGCTTCACATTTTCTACAATACATTTTGCATTATGGAAAGGACTTAAAGGTATAATGGATTTTCAATGTACCAAAAATAAAACTTCATGACTTTTTTTTAAATATAAAGCGCACATACTTAGGTTGTGGAATCAGTTTTTTACCTTAATGTTGGCTTCATAACTGGGAGGGCTGGCAAAAGACTTACAGTTGCTTATTGCTGTGTACTGCTCTGATTTTAGAAGATTGTAAAATAACGTTAATGTTGGCCTTATAAACTAGATTTTTATGCTGCCTGTATTTATGAATTTTTAATGCAATCTATGTTATCACATGTAAAATGCTTTTTAAAAAAAGATTAAGATCTAAAACTGCCACACAGAACAGAGAATTAACTTGGTTCAAGCTGACTCATTTCTGACATTTCTGATTCTTTCACTCATTAATCAAATATATTAAGTGCATATTAATGAAACCCAGGGAGACAGATTTTTAGAGAAAGGGAGACGTGTGCAACACTTTCCTGGGGAAATCTTTGTGTCCTAGGATCTTGAATTGGCTCTGCAAGACTCTCACTATCTAAAAGGCTGGCAAAGGACTTAAAAAATTACTGTGCTTCATTAGCCATGTGAGTAGCCCTGCTGAATTCAAATGCTAAGGAAATCGTACGGTGAAATCCCGGATGTGGACTGTATGGGTAAAGGAAGGTAAAAAAAAATTGATAAATGCTGCATTCAAACAGTTAGTTTATATTCAATTATACTCATTGCGTCTCACTGGGAACTAAACGAACTGAATTCCTCAGAGGATGGCTCAAGATTTTCATGTGATTTATCTGAGGTTACTTTTAATTAACATTAATTAAATTTGGTTAAAGTTCCTCAGTAATCAGTGCTTTTACTTTAACTTTTTTGAAGTAACTGCTTATCTCCTAGGGTCATTTAAACAAAGGGGGAACACGAGTATTTCTTGTTTAAATGAAATCGGGAGCCATGCGTAGCTTTGCTCGCGCTCACTTCTAGCGTTAAGGTAATACAAATGATCGATATTCATACAGCTAAACCCAATATGTTTCCCTTTGGCAGGAACGGCTTGTACTCAGCCGAGTACCATTTCCAAGAGCAGATGAGAAGGCAGCGCTCCTGCAGCGCTAATCCTGCTATTCATTTATATCCCACGTTCGCTTCCTGCCCAAGTGACACCTGTGTGTTTCTCCTGCGCCAGTATGTGTTTGCGTACACAAGAATCTATTTCAAGGTTTCCCCAGCAGGCATTTTGTATATTTATACAATTTAAGAATAAGCTGGTTTCATCAGAAGAAGGTAAGATTTCTAGAATCCCCAGAGAAAAACAGATCAATCTACAAAGACATTACTTCTTGAAAGAGAATATAAGAAGTTTATGATCTGGGCAATAATTCTCAAAAAGAAAAATGTTTCTGTGAGAGTAGGAAGAAAATTGCAAAGAACTGAATACTGAACCAGTGAGAGACTCCAGACATCAGCTACCTGAAAATACTACAATGAATGTAGTTGTGACACAACTATTGGTAAAGAAACGGAAGGGAAGAGAATCATAGATTAAAAACCGGGAAAGAGAGAAGAGTTTTACCGAATCTAAGGTCAAGCGGTCCCGCCATGCATGGCAACACAGAAAGGGTCCTTCTCCTTCCTGTGCCATCTTGCCTGAATTCCAGAGGCTGCCCCGCTCTCCCTGTAAGCCCCAGCATCCGTCCTCAAAGGGAAGCTGGAAAGCGCTGCGCTGCTTTCCTTCCAAACAGAAAGGGAACACACCTCTCTTGCACACCAATACATTGAAGATATCAACCTCAAAGAGTTGTCCACAGGGCAATACAGCCGTGAGCCATTATTTCTGGTGAACCTTCTGCCAAGGTTGGTTTTGGTTGGTTTGTTTTCCCCCCGCTTCTCCATTGTCCCTTATTCTTAACACGCCTCTTGCTAGACTGCGACAGTGACTGGTATCTGCTGGTTCAGCATGGCAGGCTGAGATTTCTAGTTCTCTACATGCAGAGAAATTCATACAAGAGCAGAAGACAAACTCCGCACATGAATAATAATAAACTGGCATAGGAATTTGGCTGATTGGAAATACAGCCAACGGTGGGTAGGAAATGCTCTTGGGTAAAAGAAAAAAACCCACAATTTATGGAAAAGGTTAAAAGCTGGATGAGAAACTTCAGCTGTTTAGACATGCAAATATAGAACAATTAATGAAATTTTTAGCATGACCTTAGAGCTATATTAGAAAGGTGGTATTTCTTATTTTCCCCTGGATGCAGGGGAATGCTTGAATGTCTGCTGTATGTTATTAGGATGAAATCCCCTTCAGTAGGGGATCCCTAGATGTCACGTGAAAAGCAATAAACCCAGAAGGTGATCTAAGGAAAGCTGAGAACTAAAACCACAAAAAGATACTGCCCATAACAACAAAATTTTGAAATGTTTTGAAGGAACAATGTTTTAATTACATGTTATTACAATATTTTTTAATCCAAGAGATTCCACCTATAAGTGCTGAGGAACTGGGACAGACAACGTATCTTTATAACCCGGCGCCGTACTCGAGTCTAGCCGAAACCCAGCAGCCCGCCTATTGCAGCCGTCCTGCTCCAGCAGAATCTGCATCAAAGGTAGAGGAGGAGAAGTGGACTGACCCAAATAGATGTAAATATTTTTTAAAAAATTTACACCAGTACAGACTACAAACTGGACAGAAACTCATACTAGTTGGTATTAAATTCAGCATTTTCGGTCCTAACTAAAAAAGGTAAGTTTGTTGCCAGTTGCTTTATATTCTTTTATATATATACACATATATACTCTTTTTTATATACAAGAATGACATTTTTACTTTTTGTCACTTCCTTCCACAGATACCTGCACTAATGGCTGGGCAAATCTTTCCCACCATGACTTATTGCTACAGACTTGCTCAACGTGACGAGACGTCAAGAGACGTATTTTGAGTCCCATCTTCATAGGCAGTAACCAGAGGGAAGATGAGAACAGCACAGCATTTCAGACCCCAGGCAATAGATCGGGACAAGGCAGGGGTAAGTTTGGGGTTGTTTTCCCCTCCCTCCCCCCCAGACTGATTCCTACAGAGGTTTTTATCTAAACATCACATGTCTGCCTTTGCTTCTGTAGCAAAGACCTTTACAGCTATCTGGCGAATCCAGCACTGGTGAGCACCTTGGCTCTTGCACGGCCATGTCTGACCGTGACCTGCTGCCCATTCAATCCGTACACGTGTACTTGTTCAGGTTTACCCGTACGGAGGATAGGATTGGCTAGACATGCACAGAACAAACAGTTGTACCATGAGTACAAGAGAGTACCACCTCAACAGGGGGACTCAGCACAGAAACAAGATAAGCAACCATCCTCAGGGGAGCTGTGGATCAGCTGTATCTTCTCTCCAACTATACAGATACCCTTTCTGATTTAAACCTCCAACTTAAGCCCCATTGACCGAGCAATGCGGCACATTATAGGCACGAGAAGAAAACAACTGAGTGGTGGACACCAGGAAATACAGTCTCTTGTAAGGAACCTAAGTCATGAGAGGTGAGCAGGCACCCCCGCCACAGCCCCGAGCAGCAGCAGCGTATCAACACCACCAACAGCTTCATGCGAGCGGCTGGGAGGCCCAAATTTCAGGGCACTGTGCCTTGTTTCTGTATTTTTTCCCGTTCATTAACTTGTTGCATGAGTAAGGGGAAGGCTAACCCAGCCAACCCTCCGCTGAGCAGTATTAAGCAATGTAACCGACCATTTAACTTAGATTTCAACACAGAGTTTTGCCTTGGGAATTTTAACAGAGGGTACCTCAACCAAAAAGACTTTTCCTTTTTTTCCCCCTTAGCTGCCAAGAAGCGTACATTTGAAAACAGACATCATGCCTGCGGCCTCACATTTAACACTGGGATGTTAAAACATCTCACCTCAGGCTACTTTCTTCCCCCTTTGTAATGCACATAAGGCAACAGAATTCAAGGAAGAAAAGTTAAAAGGTTTGTTACATTCATGTAAACAGTAGATGGTTGTCAGGTGTTGACATTAGTGGGTTTTGCAACGGGGCAACAAAAGCCACGTGTGGTACAAGGCCTGAAGACAGTAACAAGGCAGAGCATTCAGGAAGGCTCAGAAATTGCTAGTGAAGGTGTTACCAGAAGACTGAAAATTTTTAACCAGTTCAACAAGGATATAGACGGGGAACGCACCAAACCTGGGCAATGCTGCCGATTTGCTCTGAATTCCAAGGCAGACGCTATGAAGACGGCTTCAGAAAGGGACGGAAGAAATGCAAATTGCAATGAAGTCGTTCCTGCAAGAAGAACTGACTGTTTCAGCAGAGAAAGAGTAAAACAAACAAACAAAACCCAACCAAAAAACCAAAACCCCACAGGCGGGAGATTCCTGCAGATCTGCACCCAAAATGAGACAGAGATCTGGGGGCGACTCAGAGAAGCACTGCCATTGCTCACCCCCTTGGTGGGTTTCTGGCCGAGTCTGAGCTCTCCTTCCCAGAGGAGGTTTCATTTCCTCAAACAACATAATGGTTTGAGACCACAGCCCAGGTACCTGATCTCAGGAAGCAGCTCTTTCTATTCATATACTGTCTTTAAAAACAGGATAGTTGGTATTTCTTAACAAACTGTATACAAAAATGATTTCACCATACACTGATATACAAAGACAAGTATTTCAAATTTAGTCCTGGACTAACTCTAATTTACATAACAAAAAAAATGAGGCTGGGATCCCATATATTCATTAAATCCTCTTTACATATCATAGGCTCAAGAGCCTGTAATCTATTAACCCGGGACCCAGCAGGATTTTGCTCTGAGGAGCTGTGGTGGGTTGACCCAGGCTGGGGGCCAGGTGCCCCCACAGCCACGCTCTCACTCCCCTCCTCAGCTGGACGGGGGGAGAAAACGTAATGAGAGGCTCGTGGGTCGAGGTAAGGGCAGGGAGCGATCACTCACCAGTTACCATCATGGGCAAAACAGACTTGGCTTGGGGGGAAATTAACTTAATTTGTTACCAAACAAAACAGAGTAACAAGAAACAAACCCAAATCTTAAAACACCTTTTCCCCACCTCTCCCTTCTTTCCGGCCTTAACTTCACTCCCACATTCTCTCCTTCCACCTCCCCCAGCGGCACAGGGAAGGGGGGTTGTGGTCAGTTCATCACACGGTGTCTCTGCCACTTCTTCATCCTCAGGGGCAGGACTCCTCACACTCTGCCCCTGCTCCAGCGTGGGGTCCCCCCCACGGGAGACAGTCCTCCACCAGCTTCTCCAACGTGGGTCCTTCCCACAGGCTGCAGTTCTTCACGAATGATATCTGCTCCACCATCATCCTCCATGGGCTGCAAGGGGACAGCCTGCCTCACCATGGTCTTCTCCATGGGCTGCAGGGGAATCTCTGCTCCAGTGCCTGGAGCACCTCCTCCCCTTCCCTTACTGACCTTGGTGCGTGCAGAGTTGCTCCTCTCACATGTTTTCACTCCTCCCTTCAGCTGCAGTTTTCTTGTGTTTTTTCCCCCCTTGTTAAATATGTTATCCCAGAGACACTACCACCATTGCTGACGGGCTCAACCTCAGCCAGTGACGGGTCCATCTTGGAAACAGCTGGCATTGGCTCTATCGGACATGGGGGAAGCTTCCGGCAGCTTCCCACTGAAACCACCCCGTAAATCCCCCGCTACCAAAACCTCGCCACGCAAACCCAATGCAAGAGCAAAGTATTTTTTGCCTAAGTCGCATCCCCAATGTGCTCATCACTGTAGTAGAGACTACATCTCCACCAGGAATTTCCTCTCAAAATA
This sequence comes from Balearica regulorum gibbericeps, assembly GCF_011004875.1. NCBI lineage: Eukaryota > Metazoa > Chordata > Aves > Gruiformes > Gruidae > Balearica > Balearica regulorum. The sequence goes on from NC_046193.1 coordinate 3,663,270, forward strand.
CATTTGCTAAAACGCAGCAGCAGTTTTGCACTTTTTTGAAAGAGTGGAAAAAGGATTCTGTGTGGATCAGTAATGAGAGCAGTAATTGCCACAGGGCTGACAATAATTTATGCAGAAGTTCTCAATTGCTCCTAATGGCCTGTCAGATGGTAAAAGGAAATGCAAAGCAGATCATAAAAACAACTCTAGCATAGCTTCTGAGAACAAAATTCTTGAAACTTTCACTCTTGCTAAGAAAGATGAAAACACAGGAACTGAAGTGGCTTCTGGAGAAGCAAAAAAAGAAAACTACACCATTATCTAGTGATTCCTGTACATCAGATTTTGTGATTGCAGCAGAAAATGAAATCATGTTTTCCAAGATTGACCCATATCTTAAAAGAAGAACTGTAGTAGAACAAAAACTTCATGTACTGTCACCATTAGATTACTGCTTCTTCCAGTTAAGATTGGTTGAGAAATGTCACTACTGATACTTCAAAACTGCAGAAATGTCACCTGTTTCCAGTAGTACTTCTCAAGATAATACCAAACTGCCTCACAGACGTTTGGAAATGCAATTATGCTACGGTCAAAGGACTTAAATTTGGCAATGTATCAACATTTATATCTTAAAATGGGAAATAACAGCCAATCTAGAAATACACATAGAAAATGAACTTTTGAGCCTAGAACTGCCTAATACTGCCTAAAACACACTACCATACAAACATTAGACTGTACCCTTGTACAAGGTTCCTGAAGCAATTCATGCACTCCAATATTTTTTGGATGTGTGGATTTTATCATTTAGTCCTCCTTCAAAAGCCTCAGGAGAAAAATATTTTGCGCTTAAACTGCAGAAAACAGTTAAATGCTAATTCTGTTATGGCTTCAAAAATTAAAGTAGCTTTCAACTGTCCAAAAAGAAAGAGTTATATCGATTCTAAAAATTAAAGATAACTTCAACTTCTTATATTAATAAGGTCATTGGTAGCTAAAAGTTTGGGATATGTGAAAGGCAGATAGAAATATTTTAGATATAAAGGCAGCGTATATATACGCTCGATTAAAAAAATATGCAATGTGCTGTTTCCCTGACATTTTGTTTTGAAGTCTCTTATTTTGATGTTATTCTCCCTTATTCCTACAAAAAAATACTGTCACTTGTAGATGATCAGAACTTTTCAAGTTAGTCCTAAGCAACAAGCAAATGAAATATTGCAAGACAGTATTGTGTCAGTTAAAAATGCTGAAAGAAAACAATTGGCCAGTTTTAAACATTCTGTAAAATTTTACTTCTATTATCCCTTTCTTATTTGAGCTTTCATGTAAAGTTTGTTTTGTTTTTTTTAAATGCTGAATATCAAGATGTCCAGCATGCAAGAAATCCAATTTTTCCCTCCCCATTGCTGGAAAGTACGCGGCTCAGGGAAGAGGCTTCGCCAGGAAGCCTGGCACAGCCCGGCCATGTCGAACGTCTGGGCTTACTGCGCGCTGTGAGTCAGCGCAGCACGACCAGTCCTTACGACTGGGTAATGTCCACACGGCTCCACTCCCAATAAAGACTGAAGAGGCTAAATCAAATCACAGCCTGGCTTTCCACTGGCTTTTTCAGATGCTTTTCCACCCCCTTTGGTGGCTGCTAATGACTTTGCACTGTACCACTGTCATCTCTTAGTCAGGTCTCTTTGTGTATTTGACAATAACAGAAAATAAAAGATACCCAGCTCTCATTGTAGAGTCCAGCCTGTCCAAACCCCTCTCTGCTATTTCCCAAGACTTACCATCTTTTATGGCTTCCGCTACAACTCCCTGGCCTGACTTCTCATTCAAGTTGCTCCAGAAGACAGACCAAGGTCTTTTTGAGCAAAGGGAAAAAAAAAGCGTTTGGCGAATGCTAACGCTTCTGCCATTGACAAAGTTATTTCTGCGGACAGATCCATTTTCACGTCGTTCTGTCTCCGACACAAAGGCTTGTGCTCTGTTCACTGTCCTGTCCTAGTCACAGATCTCAAAGCCATCAAAAAGGCAGAAGATGATCACAGGCACTTTTAGCACGATTACTTGTGCTACGCAAGGCCAATCCGCAGTGCAAACTTCACTGCGGTAAGAAACGCACGGTGTCACTACGTCCGCCACGGACCTGCGTGGAAACGGGCTGCTCTTGACCACCTCCCCTTGCCATCCCACTCACCTCTCTGCTCATACATGTTTTGCCCTCTTTAATTCTTTTTTTTAAGTCTTTTCCATTGCAACAGTACTGAATGTATGTTTCCAATTGTTTTGAGACTCTGGAAGGTCCTTGTGAATGACAATGAGTTGATGAGTTCAGATAATTAGCAGTGATGACTGGGCAAATCAGTGCGGGAAGGAGAACAGTCGTCTTGATGCATTTTCAAAATTAAAATGCATTTCATTTTGAAAAACAAAAGAAAAAAATAGAATTTAAAAGAGGAGGCTGTCTTATATGCTATAAACCAACTGTGCATCAAAAAGTAGTGTCCTGCTGCTCAAAGGGGACTTTTTGTTGAGCTGTAGACAAACTTGAATGTCACAAGCTGTCCAGTTCACATTGCCATCAGTCAGGAAAAGCAAATGCCAACAACTTTTAGGGACAGATACACACACACGCACACTGGTAGGAATGCATCGTCTAGAAAGAGAAATTCTTTCTAAAGCTTTCGGCGAAGCTGCCCAGTAGCCAGTCAGCCCACAGACCAAGCTTCAGCGGCCGTGAGCAAGCTCCACAGCCCCCCCCACCGCTTCCACGCAGAGATCTGGGGGAGACCTGAGCAGCGGGGAGCGGCGCTGCCTCTCCCTGTTCCCCACAAAGGCATCAGCCGGGGCGCTGGACAGCACAGCTCCTAAGTTCATCCAGAAACTGTCTGAGAAACTTTTGAAATAGGCTGTGGAGGAGTTGGACAAGTGCAAGAGCAGACAGGAAGAAATGCCAGCTCCCCTTCCTAACACTGGGTGGTATTTTCAGAATATATTCTTTTCAAGAAAAACCATAAAACTTGTAAATAAATGTACATTTCAATGAGTAATTTTCATTCTGGGAAGAGTCAGAAAAGGAAAATATGGGTTTTCCTGCTTCCCAAAGGAGCATTTGTCCCTTATCCCAGTCACGGGCAGGTAGGGAAGAGTAATTCCCTGTTGCCTCCCGCAGGCAAGGCCACCTCTCACCTCCGGAAAGTGAGGTCGGGCATAACGCAGGCTGCTGGCAGGATGTTACACACTACACGGTATTTTTTTCCATATGCTCTGTTACAACAGCAATGCACAGATGGACTATAGCGGTGTATAATGAATGTGAGGGTTAGACAAGTAAGCAGAGATTTCACCCGACAGAAAGCACACCCGTTCCTGCTCTTTCAAACAACGACAGTCTCCTCAGGCCCATGCTTGGTCGGAATCCAGGTTCATGTTCAATTCAAGAAATAGTCCAAGTTGTTCGATAAATTGGCTTAAGTGTAGGCCAAACAGCGTATTTCGTTTCTTCATTAAAAGTTCATTTGAATTCTACTCAACATTAACATATAATTTTATTTTATAATTGGTTACTGAAGGTTATGCAAAACCACCAAATCAACTTCAAGTATGACTACACGCCGCTTCACCGACAGCAAAAATCGAGCTTTATATGTCAATTTTTCAGTGGTTATGACTCTGTAAAAAACTCTAGGTATCCTTGGCAGCAGTTTAGAATATACTAATTTTAAAATGAAAGAGAATCTCTCACATTTAAACAGCTGCTCAAAGACTTCCAAAAAATGTAAAGAACCTTGAAAATGTGTTCAAAAAGTTGGATTAAAAGATATTCACTAACTTGATTTATTCTCCCTGTGTGAAACATGGCAGAACCTTCCAGGAAAACAATTCTAAAACACAGGGAAAACAGTGACCACTGTAAAATACTGTGCTGTGGGAAAACACAAAAACTTTTTCCCAGGCTGTGCTGCTGGGCTTTTCAGACTATCTCAGAACCTCAAATGTGTCATACCTTCCCATGGGAAAAGAAATATTTTAAACGCAGTATCAAAATAATAAGAAGAAAATTTAAAAAAACCCATCGTCTAATGACACAACTCCCCTCTTCCTAAAACCTGTAATAATTCTATTTTCAAAATTAATTTCCCACCAAATAAACTAAAAAAATAAGAGGGTAGCCTGCAGTTTTATGCCTAAGAAAAAAGTTTGCAGAACTAAATGCTAATTTTGTAAAGCTTGGTTCATGGTTTACAATGTCCCCAAGGTATTCATAGTAATATCCAGTTCGATGAAGTAATAAAAATAACATTTTCTTCAGTTAAAAAATAACTCCTTTATCTTTTCATGCCTAAATCAGACACCTGCTGAATCAAGTCATATATTCAGTGAGAAAGCAATAAAATATTCCTGATTTTATACAGAGGATTAAAGAATCATAAATATGCTACAAGAGCTATGCGTAGCTACGTGCTTATTCTGCTTGTGAATGGAAAAGGAAGGAAGGGTCTGCAAGGAAAGTAGCCAAAGGAAACTGAAGCAAATGTAAAAAGCATTTTGAGGCTATATTTAGAGGAAGACATTCTTCATAGATTTGCCAAGCCATTCACGTCACTTCACACAGCATGTTTTATCCAGCTTTATAAGTCTATGAGAGAGCAGGGGGGGAAAATCTGGATCAGTTGCCAAAAATAGAAATCTTGCATTTATGTAGAGGAACAAATATTTTAAGCATGTGAATTCAAGAGTACTTTCCAAGGGGGGGGGGGGGGGGGGAAGAAAGGAGGGGACAGAGTGTTAAAACTTTCTACTGATAGCACAGAAGGATTCTGCAGCATATAGTCTATAAGTACATGACCTAGCATCTAATAGTCGCTTTTGAGCCCAGGCTCCCTAGCCTTAGCCGTACCCACTAAAAATACTACAACGAGACAGTCTTCAGCTGGTATATATACATAAAGTAGCTTAAGACCTGTCCATCTTCATGTATATAAGGTATTTATATAAGCAATTAGATATTTCTCCTCTATAATGTGGTAAAGAACAATCTAAGATGAATAAACAAACACCAAACACAAGCTCAAAGGTGAAAACAGAAACCAAAATACTCCAGTTTTATAAGAATATTATGATTTTTCTGTAGCTCGTGTAGCACATGTCACGAGGTTCAGTTATTTGCATAAAGAAATGTCAAGCATACAAAAAAATATGTCAGTACCAGATGTAACGGTAAGAGGAACAAACCGCATGGAAATTTCCTGTTAGTGACCTTCTGGAGGGTGGGGATGGAATTATTCTGACATATAGGACTGATTTTACTTAAGTTTACACAAACGACTTCTATAAAAAGATTTTACCTTCATTCCCTTCTCCAGGTGGCTGATAAAACGAAAGTCCCAAAGATATGATGGCTGCAATTTCCAAGATAATAAGAGTCACATCCTGCAACGCTTCCCAGACTAGCTGTAAGAATGTTTTTGGCTTCTTTGGAGGTATAAAATTTTTTCCAAAAATAAGCTTTCTTTTTTCTAGGTCTGCAGCAGTGCCAGCTAATCCTGTAAATAAAATAAAATAAATTAAATTAAAATTGCAGTGAAATAAAAAATACCCATTTATATCTTCATTCCTATAAACTATTTCTCCAAGAACAACTATAGACTGTACTATCTGTGGCATATTAACAAATAGGTAGATATTCCACTTTAATTTTGCTTCTGCAAGATGATTTGTCCTTACGTTCTGAACAGAATCCCTATAGCCTCTATTTAGTACTAATTCCTGCCAGTTTTAATCATAAAAAAGTCTTTGAATTATTCGGTTTACGTTAATAAGACCTACGTATATAGACAGACACATACATGTAAGCAATGACTTCTGAAAATAGATCATAAAGCAGAAATAAATTGTATTTGGGATGAAGTTGGAATAGCTATTGGCGGCTTTTGGTAATGTCCGTAGAAGCAGCGTACATATCTTTGTTCTGACCTCAAAGTATAAACCAATAAAGCATCTCTTGTTCCACTTCAAAGCAGCCTCTCTTGGTGCCTACGTACTGCCACACAATCGCTGGAATGAATTGCATCAAATTTTTGTTAAGTGAAGAAAAGACAGCGGAAGTCACAGGTTACATATGCAAAGAAAGTAGAAAGAAAATGATACAGTTCCTTAAATCGATATAAAAATGCATGCGTTTTGCATGATAGTTCAACTTAAGAACATTTCAATTTAAGGATACAGTGTAAGAATGTGTGGTTGCGCTGAACAACCCACTTCGGTGCTTTTTTTCCTATTTTTGAATTATATTAATGAATGCATGTCTAGCACCTTTTCAGGAAAAAAGAAAAAAAAGAAAGACTTGCAAGTGCTAGCGTAGAATAACGGTGGCTAAGTATCGCTCTCAGCAGCATAAAGAACTGCAGTAAAGTAAATCATTACATATATCTGCCAAATAATATTTGATATCAGTTGGAACTTTTACAAAACTGTAGGTTTTGAATGTGATCAGCAACGTAAAGTTATTCATGCTTTTTCACTCTAATGTGACACAACAAAAATACTTAAATTCAGAGTTGGCCTCGAAGGGATACAAAGGTGCCTGCAAGAGGAAACGATGGACCCCACGCTGGAAGGATCCCTCTCCTCAGGCAGTCGAGGGTGAGCCCTTGCCTGCCCAAAGGGTATCAACACCTACAGGGTACTTCAGGAACGGAAAGCCCTTCAAGACGTCAGGCAAAACAAGTCAGGATCCTCGTGTGCTGACGGGACTCAGCTTTACGTCGCGTTCATTCGGGACTGGTGCAACTGGTCCCAGCAGCGTGCATGGGCCAGTACGTCACTTCTCGGATGAAAGCACCAGGCCCAAGCGCAATTTCCCCGAGACGAAAGCGATGCTCTCCTGAACATACCAATCGTGCCACAGTGCAGGCAGAGATGTTGACTCACCTTTCACGTAAGGTTTATAATTACAGCTGTTGTGTAGCTTCTGGCTCTTGGTTAACTCATCAAACTTTCATTTCACCTTCAGCTTCTAAGAAACACTATCTTCCTCTCCCAGATAAAGGCATGCTGTAGTTATTATTACCTCACTTCATTTAATTTTCAGTACCTAGCGCTTAGTGACACCGTAACAGGTTCCAGCCATGAAGAAGTGTGTCTGCGTTATTCCCCACGACCCAAACAATAACACACCAAACCTCTCTGCTCCTCCGGGAGCTCCCAGGCAGCTTGCAACGCAGGGTAAACCCTTTCCCCCACGAAACACGAGGCGCAGGCTGTGAGCCATTTGGGTAGTTGCCCTTTTGTGAAGCCACGCAGATCACAGAAGTTAGGACAACGCACGTGAGAGATCAGCTCACCACTGATGGGATCTGACAGAGGGACAAGCCTTCAGCAGAGACCAAACACACACAGTCTGATGAGCTTTCAGAGGGCTGCAGAGCCCTTCAAAGCAAGGAAGGAACGTCACTACAAATGACACCCACAATTTGCACTAGGCCCCCAGAACACAGCCTACTCCAGCGGTGACTTCATACATAAAGGGGAAAGTACTTGCAGAGCAATACAAGGCAGAAAAAACTCAAAAGCCCGTTGGAAAGTGGAAGGAAGAGATGTCTGCAAAATGCCTCTTTTCCAACACAGACCATATGTGCACAGCGGTGGGCCCGCTCCAGCGGGTAGGCAGATGATGGGTACTGCACAGTGGGAAAGGGACGGCTGAGACAGTACAGGGAAGAGCTGCAATATTTTTCAACAATCCTAATTATATTTACCTAGACATGATGACTTAATGACTTCAAAATTACACTATATACTTTACTGTCAGGCGGCAATAAAAAGTATACGTATCCCGTCCTGTGTTACTGATCGTAATGCACATATAAATAAATACCCGTACAGACCGAGAAGCCTCCAAACAAGAGAGGGATATTGGAACTCGGAGAGCTGCTTTTTCTCTGAGACAAAAATTGTTCATTGAGACACCACGGAAATTTAGACACCATAAGGTTGAGGACTAGCCTGAGTTTAAAGCATTTACGGTCACCATTATCTTCCAGACTATAGTCTAAGTAACCTACATTGGAATTTAGACATAAATTTTATTTCATTGTACTCTCTCACTTTTCATAATAACTATTATCTTCCTTAAGACCCATAAATAGGCAAGGGTAAATAATGTCTGTGATTTTATTCTTTTCTATAAGTCTGTCTCAGTCAAATTACTCATCAGTCTCATACATAAAAAAAAGTATATTCATCTTTAATTATGAAATTTATCTTCTTGTAAATAACAGAAATACTGGAAAATGAAATTCAACATTCAGTTCAAGCCATAAAGCTTCCCTTCTCCTGAGATCTGGCCATCACTCAAAAAAAAACTATTCAGCAAAATTTTGTGGGTTTTTTTTCTCCCACTGATTGCCAGAACTTACACTCCTATACTGAGAGAAAGGAAAGGAAAGCGTGAAGAACTCTACAGACCAATTGATGAAATCTGAAATCACATCGTAAGTCCTAAGCCTTACTCTAGAGATAAGGTCAGAAAGGGACAATAAAATACATAGAGAAGCCCAAGTTATACAAAGGTACAGCTAAGGCAAACGTGATTGAGAATCTGAGGCAATGTAAGGTGTTTGTTACAAACGCTTCCATAAATTCTCCATACTATTGCCAGCAGCAGCGATAAGGGGGGCGCTCCTTTTTCAAATAATCTGCTTTATTCAGAAACTTTATTTCAAATAGTGCTAAAGGTGTTTTGAGCCAGCCTTAGTTGCTCGAAGAGGATTAGAGGTCACTCACGCTTTCTGTCGCGCTGGCAGATCCGCGGGATGCTGCTGCCCAGCTAGTGCGCGCTGACAGGCGGTGCAGATGGTAACAACGTCAATTAGCACAGCGAGAGCTGGAAGTGGACATCTGCCCTCACCAGTGCTTTTAACCAGGAGATGCCTTTCCTGCTGCTAGATTTTTTATGGGGTTTTTTCAGATTACACATACTGACTTCATTACTGTTCCTAAATATTACTTTTTTTTTTTTTTTTTTTTACTACTCACTTGTCCCTTAAGTAGAGTCCTGTGACAATAATGAAAGAGCACTGCAAATGAAAGTAATTTGAAATATCATTTCTATATGAAGATATAAAACACCTAAGGAAGTGAAAAAAAACCGGTGGGGGTTAAAAAAAGTGAATGGAAATACCAGTTCAGTATGACTTCACATTTTATATGTTACTGGCAAAAGAAGCAGCCTTCCATTTTATATTCTGTATGACAATAAGCCACAGGCTGGCTGGTTTTACGTTCACTTGCCCACACAAGCACTAATACTTAAAAAAATGAAGTGCTTTTCTATGTAGAAGCTGTGCAAGACTTCTTTGCTTGACCCAAGTGTTTTAGAATGATTATGCAGATTTGGGTTAAATTTATATATACAGAAAGTATACACAGGTTTAGGAAATATTGTGAAAACTTACTACTGATGCTTCCAGCACTTAAGGTTTCAGTTTCCAAACATTCTCCCCAAAATTTGTTTGAAATTTGTGGGAGAATGAAAACAATTACATAGAAAACATTTTCTGCGATGTTGTGCAGTATATTAAATGTATTTCTGATTTCATCTGGCACGCCTTTATACAGAGATTGTTGCTTTTTTTGAGGAAGAAAAAGATTAAAAAACTGGAGAAACGCCACATAATGAATTTTCTCTGTTCCTTATCTACATCTGTCAGCTACTGCACACTGAATATAAAACCGTCATTTCAATTAATGCTTCCTGGAAAATTGTGTTTCTCTGACAGTCATCTCCACTGCAACCAAATGGAGCATGACAAACAGCGAATGATTTTGATGCTGCAAAAATAGCAAAAGCACATCACTACTCAAGCAACAATTTAAAAACCCCATAAAACTTTTAAGAGAATATTTCACATCTGGTTAAATTATGAGATGAAAAATGGAGAATTTCCATTTGCACTAATTGTGCAAATAAACCATTCATTACTTATAACTTTCTTCTGTACATTTTCTGATGCATCCAGAAAAGTAGATAAACATTTCAAATAGCAAAGCCTGTAAACAATGTAATTTAAAAATCACTGCATATGTAACTTCAAATGCAAAAAAAAAGAAAAAAAAAGTTCAGCAAGGAAATTAAGGCTTCAGAGTGATGCTGAACTGCTGTTGAACTCAATGAATAGAGATAAACCAACTACTTTGGTTAGTGAACTCCAACGGCAATCAGAGGTGACACAGAACACAGAGCTGTATTTTATCTCCCGAGCCCCTATCACCCTGGTCTCAAACTCTCTTCTCAAGTGATGAGCATTCCTAGCATCACGTTACCTAGGTCTTCACAGCAACTAAAAAGTAAAACACCACATAGTATCACCTCAACTATGATTTCACTTTCTTTGCCTTGTTTCACCAGGTCCATTTATTTCACACGTAACTATGAGACAATCCCTGCCATTACAACTGCTACATAACGCTTTGGTAGAACTTGCCCAGGCCCACCAACTTCTATAGATCTCCCACAGATTCTCAGAACTTCACAACATGAATTAGAAATATTAGTGCAGTTACTGCTGTTGCAACATAGAAAATTCAAACCCATGATCTCATTCAACATTTTTAGTGGGATTTTACTCTCCAGCTTTGGAAGCAAATTTCTGTGCGCTATTTTGCTTTTCTTTCTTGAAAAAGCTAGAAGTGACAGCAGGCCTTTTTTCCTTCCACTTCAATCTGAGAAGCATTATACATCTAGCGACAGAGAGATGAAAAAGTCAAATTTTCCATTCAAATTAATAGCTAGCAACAAACAGATTTAGTTTCTGAGGAAACTATCCCTACCTGAGAAATTGGGGAAGGCAAGGGGACATTCACAGTAAATTGTGATTACTGATATGGTTTTGATCAAATGCTAAGGAAGGTCTATTTTGTTCCTTACGTATAATGATGTCATCAAGCACACTATGATGTAATCCAACACGAGTCTTCGTTAGGTCATGAAGTCTTCACGACACTTGTTTAAAGGGTATCTAAGTAAAACAAACACCTGCTTCGGCACCAGGTATGCCACATAAATATACATTGCATTAAAGTACCTGTTTTACTGACACAAGATGATTTTTTTTATTATTTTTTATTTTTTTAAATTAAACCAGACATCGAACATGAAACACAAAGTGAAAACATTCACACCAAGAATGGATGCCTCCGTGACCTCCCAGTTTTATCACGTACGTTACTTGAAAAATTTTTGGATGCGGTACGTTGAAATTCTGTTTGGGCCATATTCAAGTAACATCAGTTAAGAGAATGCAGTCTGTTAGCAGGAGAATGTGTAATGAGAGCATTTACTAGTTTCAGCAAGCTGAATTTGAATTTCACTAGTGAATGAACCTCAACGAATAATAATTTCCTTCTAATCTTGGAACAACAAAGTTATCTGTAAAGTGTAATGAATCTCATTACCTGTTTTCATTAATATCACTTGCTGACATTTGTTGACATAAATTTTAGGAAATTTGTCCACAAATTAAAAGCCTTTGGAATCACAAATCATCGAGCAGGTGTTCTGTAAGCTTTACGCTGCTGGTGCTACTATTTCTATGAGTCCGTTCGGCAGTGCTGCCAACAGACCCTTATGACAGGATTTAGAACCTCCTTGAGTCAAATGCTCAAAAGAGTTCGATCTAAATACCGAAGAGGGGCACAGAAGTGGCAGAACCAGGAAACAAATTAACTCCCTCTCCATTTCCTCATTTGTCATCCTCCCTCTTCACGTCCGACAGCATCAGCTGCCCAAGTCACCGTGTCCTGCCCGCCTGAGTTCTGGCACCCCGCAGCACAGGGACCCCCTCAGCATCGGAAAAGCAGCAAGCTGACTGCAAAAACCCTTACGAAAACCTTCCCTGGTCTAGGCTGCAATCAAAACAATCACTCTTAAGTCACACAAAGTACAGAAATACAACTCTAAATCCATGACTTTTTTAAAAATAAAGTAATCGAAGAGCTTAACATTCTTTCTTATAGAGAGATGCGTCTAATGTGAGTGTTAGGAACAGACACATACCAACCTGCATTTCCACAACGAGTTTCTATCTCTCATCCTCCTTCTAGCTATAGAAATGCATCAGCAACTTTATCTCAGTTTTATGAGGCAGCAAAAGGCTGAAGTTCCTGCCCCAGACAGTTTGGTGGCAGTTCAGGAAAGTAAATTCACATCTCCTGGGATTCCTGATCTACACTCAGCTCCAAGACACCGTGCCGGATTTATTACTGCCAAGAAGCACTGAATGCTTCACAACATGTTTCATTCATTTCCCCATCTTGCCATTTTGGTTTTAATTCTTCTATCTTCTTCTAATTTCTTTTTAAAGCAAAATTGCTCTGAAAAGAAGCTATTAGCAAGGAAACAAATAATTTACATAAGCTGACTAATAACAGCAAAACCAGAAATGGTTCCCGATAGTGACTGCAACGTAGCCCCAAAAAAAGCCACTCAGCTCAAAGACATGCTGCAATTTCTAATAACCTAACGACTGGACTTCGTGCAGTGCATAACCATGAGCCAATATCAAGGCACCAGACGAAACATCAAATATTAAAAGCAAGATATGCATCATAACAGATGACATATTTTTCTTGCCTAAACAGACAACGAAAAACTTTCTGCAAAGGCTGGTAACAAAGCATTCAACGAGAGCTGAAGGTCCAGTATGAAGAAAGAGGATTTAGGATTTGCTTTTTACAAAAGTACTGCTGTCAGTGGGAGTACAGCTGTTGAGAGGGAAGATAATCATCCCACTAGAAATCACTTCTTCAGCTCTTACTCCTCTCACTAATCTTTACACCCTTTACATATATCTTGTGTGCCACAAGTTTCTGGAGATGTTTTTCCTTCGTTCTGTATTAAAGTAGAATCAAGTACAACACAGTCATTACAGCTTCAGAGCAGAAATACTCACAAATACTAATAATCTAGTATGTATATCCACCACCCAGCTCCCACCCATTACCAACCAGGGAGTAAAGAAGTCATTAAAAACCCCTTGTCGCATGACAGATAAACAACAGTGTGGTAACAGCGCGGGCCTTCGCCTAGCACTGAGCGACCGTTAACCTACAGGTTATGGACGGTCTTCACTGCAGCTACGCCAGCCAAGCCCAAGCCAGCATCACGCAGCCCCAGCAGTTTACTGGTACTGGGGCTTTTTGGAAGAGACAGAGAGGGAACGGGGGAACATAATGGTTTCTTTCCCGCACCCCCCCCCCCCCCCCCCCCAGGTAGTTAAAGCCTTGAGAGAGTTCCGTCAAACATCTTTTTTTGGTTATTTAAACAAAGCTGGGATCTCACTCCCACAGAAGGTGACGCTGTGCTTTAGAGCGGGCTGTACAAATGCCCTCTGCACTGGCCTACGTGTTACCCACAAAGCTCTGATTTCCTGCTGAAACACAGACATGTAAGATGGGACCATTTCAATGAAGTAGACAGAAAGTGTGAGGGAAATAGTATCAAAAACACGCTGTTACAATGCTGAGTTATAATATGATTGTTCCAGATAATTTGAAAGCTTTTTCTTGCCCTTAATATTTAAATCAAATCAAGCTTCCCTGATTACAGCTTAAGACGCGCTCGCTGGCGATCCTGTAGGAGCAGGCTTGAAAAGCGCTAACCCAGGAATCGGGTAACGGCAGAGAAAAGCAACTATGGCAGTTTAACAGAGGAGATCCAAGGTCTTAGTCAAGAAAAAGAACAAGGAATAAATGAGCACATCATAAAGTCAAAGTGGAAAGCCTTCCTTAACTAACACACCTTCATAAGCACTTACCATCGCTCTCACCGGACCCTACAAAGACATTCACCACTTCGTATGTATTGCTAATGGCAACCACGGGGCACGGGGAGGGACAAAAGACCCTGCAATCAATCTGTGATTCTCTGTTCCCAAACCCCAGTCTGAGTGGCGCTGCTGACAAGCAAACCACTCTGGTTGCTACAGAGGCACCTTCTGCCTGTCTGCGTGGATACAGCACAGCCTGGGGAAACACAAGTCCCCGACGGAGACGCTACCATCCGTCACGGTCCGTAGGGTGGCTCTGATGATATGGCTCAAGTAAGTGCCTGCATGAAGGCATCTCCTGCTGGTTGGGAGCTGCGCGTGTGCAGGTGCTCCTCTAAGCCCTGGAGTAAGTGCAGGCAAACAGATAACCACCACTGGCCCACCAGCAGGACCAGTTAGCCATGGGCAAGCAGTAGAGCAGGGACTAACATGGGGTCTCTGCGTGGGATCCTCTCCTAGCAGGAGACAGAGAAAACAAGGATGGAGCCACATCTCCACCTGTACACGTGCACAGGCCTACGCTTACTGTCAATACAAGGGAGGGTGGGTGGTGGCACTGAGCCTGGGGACTCCTGCTGCTGACTAACACCACAACAAAGAAATCCACAATTACAAAAATAGCTGCTAGACTGCCTACTGATCGTAATGATAAAAAGCCTTCAGCTTCGATTTTTTCCCATTTCTTATCACAGTACAACTTCATGTCACTTGAAGTTTTTGCAAGTAAAACATTATGTTCAAAGGACATACATGTCAACGAAATGTCCCAGAAACTGCGGCCATCTGACTGAAATTCAATCCAGCTCAACATGTCCTAAGGAGAGCCTCAGCTGGCTTCTCCACGCTATAATGTACTTTCGGGCTGAGGTGGCCTAGACTCACTAAAGACTTCTCATGATTTTCTGTTTGGTTCCACAGAGCATGTCAAGTCAGGATGACAGTCAAGGTAATCTGAGAAAGCAAATGCCAGGGGAATAAAGCAAGTGGGAAAGCATGGCCTGAGAGAGGAAGACATTATGCGGCTGAAGACGCATTAAACAGACTTCTAAGTCAGTACAGTATGACACTCTCACACGGTATCCTGAAAGCGCCATGCATCTCTCTCTTTATATGAGGAATCTTTACTAGTATTATTATTTGTCACTGCAATCACCATAGGTTCTTTCACGTCAGAGTTCCAAGGGTCTATAGCTCGTATTTATTTGATGAAGCCTATTGGAAAGGTTAAAAGTAACATAGCATAACAACATATGCCCTCATAACAACAACAGCGGGGAAAAGAGGATTGTTTCCTAGACGAGGCCAGGAATTTGTAGGTTAAGGCAGCTAATTCCTCATACAGATGTTTTAATCTTTTACATTAAACTAAATAACAGAATAAGAAATCTTATCTTGTGAAGAAACACACATTTTTGTGATGTCCATTCAGTCAAACTGAAAATACTAAAAACCACTTTGCAGAGTCTGCTACCATATCGTGATTCTTTCCCACCCACGCTCAAGAAAAAAACAACAAATAAACCAGACAGCAATGAGCTGCATGTTTCTGAGGTGTTACCTCCAAGTGCTGCTACTTGGCAACTCTTCATGCTTTCATTGCTATCTTTGTCAGTGTCATCTGCTTTTCCTGTGAGTAACGTCAGCTTGTCAGCTACACCACAACTGTACTCACTTCGAGCTATGCCTTTGCAAGAGGCAGAGCACTTGCTGTTGCACATCTTGTGCTGCTGCGTATTCAGGAGAGTATTCAAGGTTTTTTAAAAAAAGTGAGAACGCTGAGGAAAACAAAGTGCTGTCATCATTGTGCCATCTGCAAGCAACATTAAATGCCACTGTCACTCCTGCAAGTGACAATGACGTCACTTAAATCCACAATGCTCAGCTTGTGAGGAGACAAGTAAGATAAGATGCTTTTTGAGCATCCAACGGATTACATCTCACTGCTGTGCTGCTGTTACCCTTGTAACACTTGCTCTCATCGTTACCCATTTGCTCCATCCTCTTCATGACCAAGCGGGACCCATCCTTTAGATCGTCATCTGCCTTTCCTGTAGGCTTAAGTACCACACAGACTTGGAGGAACAATACAAGTGACAGAAGCTGTAAAATTTCACCCAAAGGTGCCAACATGAATACTTTACAGTGAATATAGAATCACAGAATGGTTTGGGTTGGAAGGGACCTCAAAGTCCATCTAGTTCCAACCCCCAGCCATGATGGGCAGGGACACCCTCCACTAGCCCAGGTTGCCCAAAGCCCCATCCAACCTGGCCTTGAACACTGCCAGGGAGCCAGGGGCAGCCACAGCTGCTCTGGGCAACCTGTGCCAGGGCCTCAGCACCCTCACAGGGAAGGATTTCTGCCTCAGATCTCATCTCCATCTCCCCTCCTGCAGCTTCAGGCCATTCCCCTTGTCCTATGACTCCATGCATGCAATATCTCTCAAGTGACCACAGACACATAGTCAAAGTTTAAAGTCACTGGGCACTAATCATTTAGCAAGTCAAACAAGCTGCCTATTGCCTCATTTTCTAGATAAGTGGAGAAAAGACGGCAAAGACAGTCTCAAGACTTTCCAATCTTCTGGTAATTAGTTAATTCAGGCCACAAAAGGTGCCTGGGTGTAAAAGAGCAGCAGAGTAGAGCAGGGGACTCGCCATCAGTAGCGGTGTTTTAGTTGGGATCATGGCACTACTGGAACTATTGGAAGATGTGAAGTTATTCCTCCAAAGAGTTCTCAGCCTTATATAAAGATAATAAAAGTAGGATAATGCCAAGAGATGCCTTTTTTTTATATTGTGAAAAATGACAATGTTTTCTTGACTCCTGTTTCTTTTTGAATTATTAGAAAATATAAACTGTGAGCAAAGCAATCCCATGATGTACTGTGGGATACAGCATTATTTTATTCTTAAACCCACATGCAGCAGAACTCCATTAGGAACACAACACCCACAGACGCCTCCTAATTTAGCACGCTAAAAAACCCAAAAGAATAGACTCTCGCTTATACGAAGCATATATTGTCAATCACCTTGATTAGCCCTCAACATAACTAACCTAATCTGAATGCAATAATCACTACTAAAGTTCTCCGGATTCTTCTCCAGTGCAAATCAAATACTAAATTAAATTATAAAGTAAGTACCTCAAGGAAGCTGCTCCTAGTCACCAGCTGTAGCAAGAGTGTAAGTCAGAAGCAGTCCAGGACACCATATATTTTTACGCACACCAAACTGGTCCCACTTAAAAATCCAATCTTAACAGAAATATTCTAGAACATGTAAGACTTAACCAAGGTTTGCTCACAAGTTTTCTCCACAAATGAATAGTGTATCTCACCAGTCTGGTTTTCACTCTTTATTGAGCACACAACTTCCATTGTATGTTCTGTAGAAAACTGAGACTCTGACCTGCATCTCATCTTGCATTTTATCGCTGGGGTGACATCGAAACCCTTTCACTTGGGTAGGGGCATCCAAATAACTAGAGCTACTGATCTTGGTCAGCTCAGACCTGTGGGAATGTCAGGTAGCAGAGGCAAACATGGGACAAACAGGAAGCATGTAGCAAGAGCACACCCTGGGAGACTCCTGAAAGGAGATGAATTCAGATCCCAAACCCAGTTCTCACTGATGACAAAAGTAGGAAACATTTTTGGGATACAAAAGATGGAATTCCGGCAATCCAAAAAGCCACTGAAAATTGCTCTACCGTAAAGAAGCTCTATTCAAGGTGACAAAAGTGGGAAAGGACTTGTAGTCAAATCTCTTCACTTATTTCATCATAGTATCTATGTGTGCTTTATGTTAAAAATTACTTCTTCCATCTTTTTAATTTTGTGTTCTATGGTTTGAGAGGTTGAAAACTTTACGTGTCTTTGGGAGGTGCACATTCAAGAGAACATCATAAGGCAGTTCTGCATCAAAGCTCTGGCAGAAGTGGGCTCATGTTACAAATACTTACAAATTTGTGTTAGACACATTAGCAGAAATCAAAATATTATAATGTATCCTAATAGAAGGACCAAATTCATATTAACAACTGTCCTTGGGCAGCTTCAGCAAGTAAACAAAAATCACATTTTCTTATTTCTTCCAAATAACCCCTACAGTTGTTAATTAACCTTCATTATACATATGGAAGTTTAAGTTTTTATTTAAAATGAGATCTCAAATTAGAAGTCATTAATCAATTTATGGCTTTAACCGTTTTCTTTGCACAGCAGTTACCTACGTTGATACTGTGCTAGCCATTTCATTTTACTTCCAGCCCATTAATTCATTGCTTTGCTTAATCCAGCTCAACTGGGAAGAGGCACTCTTAATGCAAAATAAGAATATCCATACAAAGAGTTAATCCATAATGGTTAATCAGGAATAAATGTTCCAGAATAAACCCACAGGCTGAGAACAGGTAAATCCTTTAGTCTGAGTTTGATTTAGACCACTTTCACCCCAGCTTCTCAAAGCCGCTGGTAGACACACGTACCTCCTCATCCCACAGCTAAGGCAATATGGGTATTTGGAGTTAAAGCCACACATCGTGCCACAAGAGAACACAATCGTTTACTTTGTCAAATTAGAAACAAAAAGATCAAGAAGCAGAAAAGAAGCAGAAAGACATTGAAGAAAAGTAACTAAACCCAACGTTGTTCTTACATGAAAACAGAGTAGAATTCTAAACACTCAGACTTTTATCATGTAACACAAAGGCATAGATTTAGATAACCACTATTTAGGGACTTAATTACATTATTTACACTGAAAGAGATGGAAAAATGAAGTTATCCCAGTTATGCTCAGCCCGAGAAAAGGACCATTTAAAACATTTACCTGACTTAACCTTGAGGTGTTGGTTTGTCCCATTAGTAACTTTAATCGGGAATCTTATTTTGATTTTCATATGCTTCTCTTTCGGTAGGAGAGCAGACTTTTCTTTGCATAGTTCCTTAAATGGTCAGCTTATTTTTCTTGTACGATTCCTGCCTCACACAAAATGTTTTGGGGAAAATCGGTCCAAATTCATGGTAAGGTTGGTGTCCAAAATTTTATGCAAATTACTGCTAGCCAACTGCTACACAAATATTATGAAACAGAAGTCTTCCTGAGTCCTTTTCAATGGCTGTTGAGCACAGCATGATAAATTACTTTACATTTTTATTGAAGCTCAGGTTTCCTAGTTCATAGAATAGAAGGTATTGGAATAAATCTGTCTTAAATAGCAAAGAAAGATTCCTTTCCTAAAAAGAAGTGCTTCGGAAAACTGGCAATTTTGCTAAAAGCCAGAATGTTCCAGAAATGCAGACTACGATTCAAAAGTATTTTGTCAACCATTTTGCTTATAGCTGCAATGCAGCATTGTCTTCAGGACTGTTCACCACACTTAAAGGATAAAATGACCCAACTGCCTACTCTGTTCCATCATTATTCATTAATGAAGAGACTGGGCCTAGAGGATTGTCATTGCAGGATAAAAAAAAAGGGTCATTAATACATCCCTTAAGCATGACGCACATTAACACTAAACAAGAGACAAAGGCAAGAAAATTAGACACGTTTTCAATGTACGCTGCTTTAGCAATATTTAGAGAACGTTATCAGTTTAAATAGCTTTGATAACATATTATATTATGAAATATTTTTGATTAATATAGAAAGTGCAAACACCTTGAAATAACAGGGCTAAGGATGAAGTCATTGTTTTCAGGCAGACATCTTGAGAATGCATTTGTTGTCTACAGGTTATGTAAATGACAAGCAGAGATGAACTCAATGGTCATGCTGAAATATTCAGGATGCTAAAAGGCAGTCGCATGAGTGTGTTGCCCTAATTCTGCTATCCCTTCTGTTAAACGTATTTATATTTTTCCCTGTCTCCCTATGGGCCTCCTACATCTACTGCTTTTCCTGGAGATCACCTTAACAGACCTTCCCTCCTCCCTCCATATCCTTTTCCACATTCCTTATTTTCCTCTTCATTTTATCTCAAAGAAACCAATGCTGCTGAAAAATAATCAGTTAGCTCTTCCTTCTTCCCTCTGAGTTTCTCCTGCTCAGCATAGTCCTCACTCTCTCCTTGAAACTTCTTAATCACTAAAATGTCTCTCCTCTGAGGCCACAACTGGTATTTAACATTTATACACCTGTTGGGGGGGGGGGGGTGTTGGTTATTTGCTTGGTTTTTTTAAGAGAAGCATGAGCACAAAGTAAAATTTTGGGAGATCAGCATGTAGCAATATCCATATACTGTCAGAACTGATGTCTTCAAAGGTGGCCACAGAATACTAGGTACTTGGCAGGCTTATGAATGACATTGAAGAAAAGCTCGTTTAAGAAAACAAAATATTACTTACGTTGCATGACTTTGAAAATCTTAAGAAAAATACTCTATTTGTTTAATGATTATGAAAAAGAGCAGCCAACAAAAAACTTCAAAAGGAATTACGTGAGGCTATTAATACCAAGTACCAATACCGCTTTCTGTTTATGTGCCCTCAAGATTTTAGAACTTATTGGAAAAATGAACAATTCCTGTTATTATAGGAACAGGCTTGCACAACATAAAAAGACTCTAACAGCATTAATCTTTTAACTTCCTGAGCTTTGTTTGTGTCACAGCCTTTATTTGCAATTAAGCTTAGTGCATATGAAGTTCACTGCCTGACAACCCTCAGAGGACTCATACAGCCCAGGATGGGTAATTCAAGCTCCTTTTACACTGACCTACCAAACTCTGACCTATTAGACCCATCTGGTAAAAGCGAGAAGGTATCACAATTTCATTCAGATCTTGATATCTGAGCAATTCATTCAACAAAGGTACCAATTATGTTTGATCCCCTCACCTTTCCCCCTACTTCTGGACTGGACTGATTTGCCATGAAACAGTAATCCTGAGTCACGCTGAATTTGATCATTGTGACCTGAGTGGAAAGGTTCTGGATCTTGAAAATGATCTTAATTTCACCCAGTTCAGTTGTCATAGTTTGAATTCTATAAAAACACAGGCTTTTCCATCCATAGGTAAGGACTTACCACACTCTTGGTTACATGCAGTCAGGATGATACGCATGAAGACCATCATCTGCACTGATGGAAACATAAGCGTGGAATGCTTCACAGAGCTTACACATGCTCTCGTGCTCACCCATGTCAAAACACTAGATGTGTAAAATGTGAAATGTTTCCTCTGTCAATGGGGGAAGATGACAGCGATATCATTAACTGATGCAAAATCATCAATCCAGTCCACCTAACGTCCTTTTATCTTATAACTACAAAATTCCTTAATAACAATGTTCTATAAGTAACCAAACATAGCAACTAACGCGATCAATAGCTAACCAGAACCAACACAGACCAACTTTCTCAAAAAACGACGCTTTGAAAGTATACTTCTTGTTGGATTCACTAGTTCCCTCACTAGAGAGGACTTAGCTCTACCTAGCTGCAGCGTTAGGCACTTAATGCCTCCGACACCATACACACAGCTCCCAGCAGCAGCACCAAACTCTTCTAACCCTAATCGTGTAAGAAATGATGGGAAAGCCACGGGACCCCAGGCTTCAGCAAGAGCCCTATCAGCCCTGGCAGGGTTCTGTACATCCCCACGCCGGCAGGTAACCGGTGCTGACACCTGCGGTGTCCCGGCTCAGAGGTTAATCATCAAAGAATACATGCTGTCATCACATATTTCCAACTGCAGCGAAGATGCAGATTTCTCCAGGACTACTTTACTTTATAACCACTTAATTTGCCCAGCACTGGGTCCTGCCACGTCTCTTGCTGCTAAGGTGCCCCCGTCCCTGCACTCGCGTGGGCAGAGACACCCTTCCTCCCCGACAGCAGCGCTCTGCTCTTCCTAGGACTGATACGTCACAGAAACCAGATGCAACTGCCAAGTTGTAAATCTCATTATTTTAAATCTTTTTACACATTAAAAAAAATTGTCAATGTCAGGCTGAGGCAGTTATTAAGGCTCCATGTCAGGTCCCCACTTGGAAATTCTTTTTCCTTATATCTTTAAGATGTTTTCCTCTGCTAGGGCACTCCACGTTTGTTTTTGTTACATGCTTTCCCCTGCCCGAATCCAGACTGCATCTGCTGTGCTTTATGTAACGCTGCTTTGTGCAACATCATAGGACCTAGCTACAAAATTTCAACAGGAAAGTGCATTTAAAGATTTTGCTTTTGTTGACTTTGAGAGCCTGGCTTCACCACTGAGGCCTCAGCTTCTTAAAGTCAAATTCCTTGAGGCTGAAAACAGTTGAAGCGGTCCGGAATCCTGCCTTTATCAAGCTGCTGCCTTCAACACCCTTGGCTTGCCCTTGAAACGGCTTTCTGCAGCCATGACTCGCTCCGCTACAGCGCTCCTTTTGCTGTCAGAAAACGGAGCTGAGTGACAGAGAGTTAATCGTGGAGGGATGTCTCCGTGTGACAGGGACAACAGGGAGATTCCTGGGGCACGAGGAAGGAACAGCAAGCAATCAGATCAGTGTTCTTGCTGTTTAAAAACAAAGAAAAGCGGTACCTACAATTGGATTTTCCTGGCTTCAAAAGCACTTTCTCAATTCACAATTTCATTTATGTGTAGGAAAAATAGTACAGTCAAGCTTTTGCCTTACGAGCAACCACTTAAAGGGGGAAAAGTGCACAGCAGGGAGCATTTGAATCATACGCGTTTTAGGAGAAAACAGCAAATCACAAACAGGCAGGTAATTAAGCTGTTTGCAGGCTGCTTTGCTCTTCACACACCACATCACCGGTATGTAACTGACTGGATGTTTGCTCTTCAGAAACTCCTTTAATATGGTATTGTATTTATGGAAACTTTGGGGTATAATTTTCCCAGCGGTAGAAAATAGAGAACCAAATGTTCTTGTGCTATGGTAGACCACGAGGATTTGATCCAACAGTAAAATTTGGCCGGAATTTGCTTTCAGATAGATTAAACAAGATGACTGAAAGCTGTAATTCCAGGAACGATAACACAGGATGCTTTCTGGAACCTATTTGTTTACCTGAAAACCATGCATGGTCATTAGGCTGTTTGTTTCCCAATAAACATTAATAATCTGTGATCTGTGTGATATCATCTAAGCTTCTCATATTCTTTCCCTCTCCTATGTCCACTCAGTGTTTATAAATGATGATCAGACATTAGTCTACTGTCTGGCACAGTGGGGATTTGAATTCTGATTGAAGACCAGCAAAACAAACATATTGAAAAATAAAGCAATTTACATCTCAGTTTGGCATATCCCATGCTATATACAAGTCATTATGGATACCCGAGTCCATTAATTTTCCCTAAAATTCACGTCATAGTGGCACGCAAGCCAAGTGTAAACCACCTCTTTTCCCCTGGCCACCCTAAGGTCAGCTCCTGAGCCAGGCAGGCGTTCCTCCAGACCTGGTTCCCAGCACAGCGACAGGAAGAGCTGTGCTGATGCTGAAAACCAGCGGCAACAAAGAGCTGGGAACTAGAGAGGGTGGCAATAGCCACAGCTGACGGCATCTAAACTGCTAAACAATACTTTTAGCATCAACATCAAAGTCTTCAAATGGGGTCTGTTTACACCTCTCTCTCATAGTCTCAGTGCTACAAAACCCACTGAAATTAAAAGCGTTAATTTGTAGCACTACGGTGGCAGCCATAGGTTCACATGTTACGGTCCGTACAAAACCCAGCCATGGTCAAAAGGTTCTGTTTACCCTCGTAGCAAGGATTGTTCAGCCTCACAGCAAAAGGAGCCACACACTTTTTGCTTTTACAGTTCTAATGTTTGCGTAACATAATGCCCAAACTATTCACAGCAGAATACTTCTTGACCCTTGCGTGCCTATACATTCCAAATGTTTGAATTTTCACAAATCTCAGGAAGTTTTATTTCTGTAAAAAACCAAGAAACTAATCTAGGTGATTACATAAGGCTTTTACAATAACGTCATAACATAGATCAAAAGTGTTTATTCTTACTTAACTCACATATATCTTGCACATAATCATCCCTTTATGTATACAGAGACAGAAAGAATATACACAAATGTAGAAAACATGTCAGGGATACCCCAGGGATGATGCAAGGGAAGGTGCAAACTATAAATGTGAACACTGAATGGAAACATGAAACACAAAGCTGAGATAGAAGCTCCAGTTTAGACTCAAAAGTTGTGTCTGTATGTGGAAAGCCCACCAAAGTACATTTAACTTATTTATTTATTTTCTAAATTATACTTGCACAAAAAAGATACTCTATCTTTACAGAAAAGGAACAGTCTCTGGTGGAAACACATGCCCAGAGAATGGAACTGCCCTATATGGCTTACACCGGTAGAAATCCAGTTTTTTCCAAGAACACAACTTCTATGGCTCACTGTCAGCAAACTGATTTAACGCAGGAATCTCACGGAGTCCACTTAAAATTAACGGACAAGTATGAGAAGGACATGGCCACGTGATTAGTAAAGCTTTTGTTTCTAACACGCAAAATTAAGAATGACTAAAGATACTATTTTTGGACGTGTTGGATCCAGTTTGGCACTTCTGTTGCTGAGGGTTTGTTGGACAGAAAGGAGGTAACTGCTTTTGAAACTTTTAGAAAATTAATGTGATCTACCTTCCAGTTATTTCTAAAATTGCATGCAGTTGAACGATCACATCAAAGGTCTTTTATTTTGGTTCTCTTCATGCCATAAATCTTCTGATCTGGAAAAAATATGAGACCTCTAGGAATAATAAGTACAAAAGTATTATCTTTAAATACCGTCAGAGAATAAATAACCACTGACTTTTGGAACTGAAGATGAGTAAGTAACATACATGTAGACAGGGATTTAACTAGTTAAGGAAGTATTTTAAATGTTGTAGGGGTTTTTTGCATTAATCAATACTTTTTTTTTTTGTATTATCAGGGTAATTCTTATTTCAGTTCTAATGCAGATTTCTAATGATTCTGCTATTTAGCACATTGATTGCTCTTGCTCGCAGTCTGCACTCAGATCTGCAACAGATATCTGTTTGATCTGCAACAGATAAAAATTCTAATCCAGGAAGCAAAATGTTTCAAAAGCAAGTGGCAGTATTTCTTGATTGCTGTTTTCCTTCAAACGCTACAAGTGACCCAACCTTCCAATTTTTTTTAATCATCAGCAAACTAACAAAATGTATGAATCCCAAACATTCTTGGCATTTTGCAATGTCAAAAAAAGGCCAGAAGACACCACAGGGATTAGTATATTTAGATTTAATGAAATATTTTTGCCAAAAAAAGTCAGTCTGACTGACTAAATAAATAAAAATTAAAATAAATTAAATCATCTACACAGTTACAATTACAGAATAAGCCTCAATAATTATTCTGAGAGTCCAGGTATCACAGGGAGTAGGAACAAGACAGAGTGCAACAGATCTGCCTTGTGGTACAACGCTTCAAGGATTTTTCAATGCTATTTCAATTATACCCTTACGGATCCCATTAAAGGCAACTTTGGAAAACACAAGATGCACTTACAAGTTACCAAACTTTCCTGCATGACTAAGCTGATTTCTAAACCATGAACATTATTTCCTTTTTCAATAAAGGTAATGACACAGTTTTGTATAAATATATATATATGCAAGGCAAAATGCTGCAACTGACAAGGAAATTATCCACCTATTCTGTCTAAATGTGCTGCTTAAAAAAAATTGGCTCAAAAATTAAATTAAACAAATAGTTTAAAACAAAAACCTTAAGAAACCCTTAACTTTTAAGATCTGTAGTGTACCGATCACTTCAAATATTTCTCACTATTCAGTTTTGGCTCCAGTGTTTGGGAAGATTTTTGTAAGACGTTGCAGCTTCTCTTGCATAGGGTTTTAAAAGTTGTAGGCTCAGGAAAAAAAGTCTCATTTCCTAAGATTTTACAAGCTGATCATAACAGTAAAATCTTGTAGATGCTAAGAATGAGGATGCAGAGTTCTGCAGCCGTAACTCTGTAGCCTATGGACAACCACCACACAACCACTGCAATCTTTGAGTAGATAAAACAATTCTGACCCAGCTCATCTTACTCCTTTCAATTAAATCAGTGGACAAGTTGCCTTAAGCACACAACAAATTGAAAATGACAATGAGAACCACCAAATGCTTCTCCTTGGCTCATTTACCATTCTAGCCAGTGAAAAGGTTTTGAAATACTTTTTGAGAGAGCTCAGATTGATACTGGTGTTTATTTGGCTTCACGGCATGAACTGTGGGTATCAAACCTTGGAGGAAGAAAGGGCAAATTCTGCAGCACCTGAACACTAATAAACCTCAGAGAAGTCTTGAAATTTGGGCTCGGATTTGTGGGAGTATGGTACACCAGGTGTTACTGCCACAAAATTTCTTCTAGAAATATAAGATATAGCAAAAGTGCAAAAAGCAAGTATCCTCGCACATAATCAGCTGTGTTCCTTAGATAGGTGTGGCAAAGGATACAAGGAAAAATAAAGGAAATAGAAATGAAGAAATAAAAGATATCATTTATAGGGAAAAGAAATATCCTATAACAGGCTTGAGTTCACAAGTGCCCACACAGATGTTATTTATAAATGGTGTTTTATCATCCACTTTGAGTTCAACATTTCCCTTAAAAATACGAGATGTAAGAAAGGTACTTACACACTTTGATTTGCAAACCTAAGGATGAACACTATGATCACAGGAGGAAACGGGTGTGTAGAGGTAGCAACGTTCAGCAGATGCAAAGACAGAAAGTGCTCCCTCCGAGGATGCCAGGGAGTTACGTTTCAGCAGAGGCACGACCGCTGCACGGCTACGTTTGTGCAGCACCTGACAAACCAGAGTGAAACCCTGTAGAGCCAGCGAGGGATCTGTTGCAGATTACAGGCAGGTTTCCTGGTCCGCAGGGCCACCCGTGGGCTGGGTCATGCTTTCTGTGCTGACCAGCTTTCCAGCGAGGGGAGCAGCCAGGAGGTCAGTGACAATAACGCAGGGGCCCTACGGAGCTGGTGTTGAACCAGCATCCCCTGAGGTGTCTGACTCCTCAGTTCCAGAACACCCTGCAGTACTTGCACTTTAAAGGCTTTTATCATTATTAAGGATATTCCTGTATATTTATCCCCTTCATTCAACCCCAAAACGCTGATGGAAGGATGGAAAACAATCCTTGACTATACAAGCAGGTAAGTTACACCATCCAAACACACCTGCCTTCCCGGGGTGACAAAAATACTCTCCAAAGCTGTTCCTGCAGAACAGGCAGAGACTGTTATTAAAATATTGTCTTGGTTCATGCAAGTTCCTTTGATGTTTCATAATCCTAAGTGTGCTGAAAACTCAGTGAAAAACAGATTCCTCCTACTACAGAGATCCGTCTCATACGCCAGGCAGTTTCTCTGGATATAAAATTGATCCCCAAGAGAAGGGAACGATGGACAGTTTGAAAAGACTTGTGATGGTATAGGATTGGCCAAAGTCAAGAATAACAGTGTGCCCATACTCTAGACAATTGCAGTAAGCTCTCTGGGATTTGCTTGGCATTAATGTTGATACGCTGTCAACGAATCTTTTCATCTGCATTGGTTATAATTAATGATAAATAACTTGCAACTAACGAGAAAGAGCTTGTCAACAACACTTCATTGCTCCTAAACCTGCCATGTGAAGTAAATCCTGGCAAATAATCACACAACACTTACATATGAACATATATACAGACTTTCAAAACCAAAACCCTCCCAATACCAGAAGGAAGTTTTCAAATTATACACATCCATTTATATTCCTACAAATATAAATTGGGGAGAAAAGCCAAAGCCATCAGGAGTATGTATATCACATACAGCACTGACAGGTCAGCATTTGCTCAACTTAAAATAGCTGCACAGATAGTGAACGTGGTACTGAATTTCCAGGTTAGAGGGCTAGCTGATAGGAAATGTGAACAATGCCAAAATGTGTGGAAGTCTAAGAGGACCACTGGGGAGTTTAATACCTGCGTAAGAGGGAAGAACCACAGCTTGAGCTGGGAGGTGGAAGCAGGAAAGTGGCTCCAGCTTTCAAACTCCACCACATCCCTTTGGAAAGGATGCAAAAGGATAGGGACAATTTTAAGTGAAAGTAATTCATCAGCTGAATCCGATGCCTTGGTTTTCCACCCTACTGAGATAGCAGCCTGAGCCTACACACAGCCTACGGAAGTTAAAGCAGGTCACTGTCAGAGGAGAACCTTACCAGCTCCAGCCTCTATACCAACCTACCAAAGACTTATCTCATGGTTTCTCACGGAAACCAGAGATTACCAAGTCATTTACTGAAGAGAAAGTGGTAAGCAGGTAACAAACTCTGCAGTTCCGATGATGGGAAGCATAAGATAATGGCAGTGTTCGCTTCCAGTATATTCATAAGCTTGTGATGCCTCTGCTGTCATATAGCGTTACAGCCGAGCTGCAGATCTGGTAAACAAAGACAGGACTGGAACCTGAGCTCTGTGGAACTTTGTGCTGGTTCCTTTAACTGTACAGGTTTTGCTAGAGAAGAAAACTTTGGCACAGCTGTTTCCTGAGGTACCACGTGACACAGGTTTAAGGCATCTATTTAAATTCCAGCAAAATTTTAGGAAACTACTTGTAAGTACTCAAAGCTTCAGGTGGTCTTTAAACATGATGACCACATTAAGAAATTTATGCAAGACCTAAGGATAGAGCACACTACCCTGCCAGCAAGCTCTCCAAGCACAGGACTCACAGTTGTTTGCAGTACAGGTCTTGAGAAGAATTTGTGCAGTTTTAATTCCTTCCAGTGGAGGACAGTGGTTTACAACAGAAGAAATTGAATGGCTGCCTTTCATCTGGCAAGTTCTCCATTTCCTCCTGTTGGCAGTGCACAGATACACGTTCCCCCGGGTTTATGTGAGCTAACTATGGTAATCCCCAGCCTGGGCTCTACCTGTGTTCGTCCAAACGCCAACGTTTGCTTAAAATTGACTTTTAGAACGATCACCATTCGGGGTTTCAGAAAGGGTGAGTTTATGTAAGACTCACAACATTTCTAAACAAAGACAATTTGAACCGGTATGTAGCATGCTGAAATATTTTAAGAACTTTTTTGAACTACTGGTAGGATTCAAGATGTATCAGTTTAACTGTACAACACAGTGATTTTCTGGCTGAGTCTGCACCACTTTAAAGGCTTGATTTCCACAGGGAAAAATCTCTTATGTAATATTCAATATTTGAAATAAAATGCTGAGAAGGCATGGATCTTAATAATTTAGCTTCTGACACATACCCTCCCTTTAAAAATTCAGCGTCTGACTGCAGATCTGAAAAGTCTTTCCTATAAATAAGTTATCTTCTCTGAAGCTGTAACACATTTCAAGAAGTATTGCAATGGTTCTTAGCTGACCAGAGGAAGCACAGTACTATCAAAATGTAAAAAATATGTATTTGAATATTATTTTAAAGCACCAAACCATTCTAGGTTGCCGGGATTCTACAAAAGGGCTCAGAGAGAGCAGCTTTAACAAAATGACATGACTTTCCCTGCTCCAAGCGCTTTCTGTCCAACAAGTCAAGCACAAGATTGAGGGAGTAGTTATAGTTTCTCTTATCTGCAACAGACCTGTTTCTGCAGTAAGTATCTTCTAAATGGAAAGCATTCTAAATTAATTAAACCAACCTCAAGAGACAGTAAACTAATTATTCTGGGCATACATAAGATGCTGTTGAGTTAATCTCTATGAACACAAGTGAGTTAAGTTTGTATTGACATATTGGGCCAAATTTATTGTCAGAGAAATTAACTTCAGTGGAGTTAAGCCAGGAGTGAATTTTTCCTCATTAAGTAGAAATAGGTCTATCATCTCAAGTGCGAGGATTTATTGTCTCTTGGGAAAGTCACGTTGCCCTCTAGTTTTATAAATGACTACTCTTGCACACTTATGTACTTCAAAATGCACCGAATTTTTTGCTTAACCACCTAATAGTTGGATTGTTACATGTGACCCCTTTGAAGTGAGCACCAACTTCAGCATAGAGGATGGAAGGAGTACTGCTAAGCTACGTAAATAACTCATTCCTGAAGCTACCTGAAGCTTCCCTACGGTGTTCAAAGTCCACGTGCAAGCAGGAGATACAATCCTCATGTCTAAACCTAACACAATGACCACAAGATGTCTTCTTTGTCTACATTTAACCCAACAGTTATTTTTGAAAGAGCATCTCAGAAATTTTCATCTACTGCATGGGTTCCGCAATTTTTCCTATTTCAAAAATACTCATCCAACTTCTGTGTGTTATACACAGTGCTATAGAATATCATCAATTATTTTGTACAGAGGAACAAACTCAAAGCAGTTATTGCTACCACTTACTAAGAAATGGACATACTAAGAACCCAAATTAGCACAGAGCTAAGTGTCTCTACGTGAGCATTAAAAGTCCCACCAGTTCAGGAGACAATGTCTCCAGACATTCACCTGAAGTAACCACAGAGTCTTCCACCGTGCTAACAGGGCAACACTCCTATTACGCACGTCAGGATAGCATTTTCAGCATCGTGGGGAACTCTGTAACAGCAGACTTAGTGCTCATTAGGGTTTACCTCTCTTCAAGACCAGTTTGCCACTGAATCGGGGGGGTGGGGTGTTGAGCTTTTCTAAGCCATCTATCTAGAATTCAGGAATATGTCACATAGCTACTCAACACAGCGTAACAAAGGTAAAACTTTCTTCTTTTTTAATTTATTGTCTGCTACTTTCCACCAAACTTTGGTTCACATAAGCACCTTAAACAAAAATCTACTTTCACCATGGCCAAAAGAGACCAGAAAAGTGCCTGAGGGCAAACTGAAACAGGCTTTGAATCAGGTTGCAACTATTCGGAAATTATTTGTGAGAACTAGCATAGCTCCTTGAAACCAAGGAAGCTCCCTTGACACAAGGCAAAGGCCTCATATTATTTGTAATATTTTCTGAAGTGTTAATATCTCAGTTACTCCACCCCTTCTTCTCACGGAAGTCATTCTTAATAAATCTGTACTTCTCAGTACTATTTATGTGATCACATCAACTTGTTTTTCAAGAGTCCTTCCTTCAACGTGAGTATAACAAGACAGAAGCATAGAAAAATTAATCAGAAATCAGCCTGACTTTGGAACATCAGAATACATGGAAATTACCACCACTGCAACCTATGTAAGAGAGAGATGAGGCAGGGAGGTTAATCTCGCTGGTCTTTGGGATCCCAGCCTGGCATCTACACTTAGTCTGTCCCTGTACAAGCTATTGTCCACTTAGCAGCAGCACGTACATCAAGTTTAAAGCTCATTTAGACTTATTCTCACCACTATCTTGGCAAATATAGCCTGAGTATGGCTTTAAATACCTCTGTGAAAAAGAACAAGTTAAATTACGTTAGGGAACCATCCAAAATTACTAGTTTTAAAATCAAAACCCCCACTGCAGAGTGTTATGGTGATCACTGACAAAATTGCTATAAAAGCTAGAAGGCTGTTTTCTTAGCAATACCAAGAGGATCTTTTCCATTGTTCTGCCAAGATTCGCAGCAGTCACAGAGATGTTTAGTGTTTCCTGAGGTTCATCACTGCAGTACAGCTGCTGTTTCAGCCATAGAAAAGCGTCAGCCTCCTGGAGAGTCTTAATTAAATAAAAGGCAATTTTAGAGGGTGGGGGGAGTATCATTACAAAGTAAAGCCTTGCTATTTGGATGCCAATTACATAAAGCCATATTGCTCTTTGATTATGTTTATAAATTGCATTCAAATCAAAAGCAAAACTATTGTTGAATGATTCTATTTAACTTAGATATCACCAGAATTTAGGCTGAGGTAGTCACGATTTATGTTATTTTTTAGCATGTATTCTCAAAGAAAAAGCAAACCCCCGAATTTCAAGTATAAGAGTCCTTCCTTCTTAGACTGGTATCTGATATCTCATTCTCTAACACTGCTCACAACAAGGATGAAGCATGGTGCCCGTTTTCTAGACATGACATGGAAGGAGGAACTGTTCATCAGGAGTAACCAAGACCCAAGGGAATGGTAACTCTCATCTGAGCAGCAGAGGTTTCCTAATTGCAGTTTATTATGAGAAATGTTCCCTATGAAAACCTACTGGGAGCACCAGTTCCGAAACCTTTCCTCCATCTCTAATATTAAAGTGTTGTCAGTGCTGTAAGTGCCAGTTGACTGTACAAAATGACAAGTATCCAGGCACATGCCTTGCAACAACTGGCATCTGCTTTGGAGTCATTTTAGTTGGTTTGAATGGCACTAATTAGAAGTAGTTACATATAAATGACATCCCAAAGACTTGACACAATAAACATTGCTATCTAGTGCCATTCATTTGCTCTTCCCATTCAAACATACACAGCATTTACGATAATTTCCATGTTCGCTGCCACCTTTATCCCACAAATAAGGTCATGAGACAGACAAACAACAAATATATGAAGCACCACATGGAAGTTGAATACATAATAAGTTATCAAATGCTCTTTAAAGCATCCAGGCCAGTGTTTTGATTGCTTCTGAAAGTTGTGAACATACCTCTAAGAATGCGGGTTAGAAGGCTGTCTCTTTGTGCAAACATCATGAAGTTCAACAAGGCCACAGGCAAGGTTCTGCACATAGCTCAGGGCAATCTCAAGCACAACTAGAGGCTGGGTGGAGAATGGATTGAGAGCAGCCCTGATGAGAGGGACTTGGGAATGTCCTTGGGAAGGACAAGAAGCTCAACATGAGCCAGCAATGTGCACCTGCAGTCCAGAAAGCCAACCGTGTCCTGGGCTGCATCACCAGCAGCGTGACCAACAGGTTGAGGGAGGGGATTCTGCCCCTCTACTCCGCTCTCCTGAGACACCCCCTGTAGTTCTGTATCCACCTCTGTGGTCCCCAGGACAAGACAGACATAGAGCTGTTGGAGCAAGTGCAGAGGAGGCCACCAAGATGCTCAGAGGGCTGGAGCACCTCTGCTATGGAGACAGGCTGAGAGAGTTGGGGTTGTTCAGCCTGGAGAAGAGAAGGCTCCAGTGAGACCTTAGAGCAGCCTTCTACTACCTAAAGGGGCTACAGGGAAGATGGAGAGGGACTAGTTTACAAGGGCAGGGAGCGACAGGACAAGGGGTGATGGCCTGAAGCTGCAGGAGGGGAGATGGAGATGAGATCTGAGGCAGAAATTCTTCCCTGTGAGGGAACTGGTGAGGCCCTGGCACAGGTTGCCCAGAGCAGCTGTGGCTGCCCCTGGCTCCCTGGCAGTGTTCAAGGCCAGGCTGGATGGGGCTTTGGGCAACCTGGGCTAGTGGAGGCTGTCCCTGCCCATGGCAAGGGGTTGGAACTAGACGGGCTTTGAGGTCCCTTCCAACCCAGGCCATTCTGTGGTTCTTGATTATTTACTTAACCTTGCAAAGAAGCTAGTAACAGTTCTTCACAACCACCTCTCAGTGGGTATCAATTGGCTGGGCAGCTTTATAAATACTATCAGAATTTCCTACCTATTCCTCTGCTCTTCATGCACAAAATGGTGCTAGTGAAAAATAAATATGTTTCTATTCTCACATGGGTGTGGACTACTAGGAAGGATAATTAATATCTGAGCTACCAAGAAGAAACTTCTCAATTTTTCCTTTGCTGAGTAGGATGTCCTGTTTCTATGCATACAACAGTCAGGGCAATTTGTACAGTGTAAGAAGTTCCACATGATCAAAAGAGCAGATAAAAAAACCCCAAGATCACACTGAAGGTTTTTCATAGTCATATCTGTTTTTTCAGAGAAATCCTTCAACAGTGTATTTCTTCCTGGGTAGGTTTAAAATGTCAAAGTACAGACCGAGTGGCCATGCCCAGCAGTAAGCAAAGCAGCAGCTAACTACACATCTAGAACGGGGATGGATGAAGAAATCTGAGCTGGGAGATCAGAAGGTCTGTGGCAGAGACACAATATTTTTACAGCCACAATTAAGCTTGTTAGTAGATGTAGCTACCTCAAAAAAAGGCAGCAACCATATAGTGACTTTCTTTGATTTCCATCATCCTACATTTTTAGCATCCCACTGCCCTTTTTAGACTTACAGCATTCTTTAATACCTATTCTATTGCACTGTATCTTTTACACCTCATAGCAACTCTCTCACAATCGTAGTGGTACAACATTATTTTCAAACACCTTTAAATAGTGCTGTTGATTAAATAACTCATCACTAATGTGATTTCAGGAATCCAGAGTGTCTTCTAAGATGTAACCTTTAACACCAATTGCAAATATAGAACAGAAAATTAAGTCAAGCTGACAAAATTAAATCAGTAACTTTCAATGCAATGTTCAATTTCTCACAAACTGCATATTATCAAAGAATAAACTATTTACTAAATTATTAAAAAAATATTTTTTCTTAATGATGTTTTTGAGCATTGCTTTTTGGTATAGCTTTGCAGAAGATGCAAGGAGAATAATCCTAATGGATCACATCCAAAACAGAATGGTCACGAAAGTCTACCGGGACCTCACAAAATTCTGAATCCCCTTCCACCACCTTTTAAAAAATTGCATATGCAGCATCATTCTCATTGTTTCAGATCTCAAACAACAAACGTAGATTTTTTTGTTTTCTTAAATAGTCCAATTTCTAGCTTTAAAGGTATATACACTTCAAACAGCTTGACAGAAGGGCTTTGGAGTCTTCATTTATTGTAGTCACAGCACAATTGTAAAACTCCCTGTACGCTAAGCGACATCACCATGTAACAAAAGAGGATGAATAGAGTCTTGATTTTGTGTCCCTGCTAGTATCATAGAGCATGCAAGGCTTTAACAAAACAACAGATGAAACATTTCTCAGGCTCTAATTAATTCTTTTCCAGAACAAAGCCAGTTAACTCGCAGCCGCCTTCTTTCTTAACGTCCAGTTTAGCTCTATACATGGATAATCCAATTCCAAACTTGATTATTTGAGCATATGCTTAGATTTAAGCATACTTAGTGTATGTGCTTTAAATTAAGCAAATGCTCAAAAACTTTCTGAAGGTCTCACAAGGAATGCCTAATGTGAACCTCATACAAGCTGTGACCTCGCACATGCTGAACTTCCTAAACACTGTAGAGTGTTGTGTTGTGCCTAATACAATTTGAGACACTTGAGAAATATTCGTAATAACCACCTCACAGTTTTGAAAAAATTTCCTGGTTCTCTACTATGAATGCCATGGTGCCTTTGGCACAAAGCCACTTGTTGGGATTTGAACTGACTACAGAGCCTTGGAGCAGGAAAGAAACGTTGACATGGGTGCAGCGAGGTGAAGGACGCACCAGAACCCCTCGGGCCCTCGGGGCTTTGCTTCGAGCTCTACCAGCTCTCCCCTACAACAGAGACGGTTCTATCTATCCAGCTCCGGGATCTAAAGCTGTAAACATAAATTGCGCTGAAGAGACAATTGTATTTCTACATTGTGCTGTTCAAAGAGATTCACGAGCAGCAATCTGCAAGAATGTGCATCCATATCAAGTAAAACAATTTAAATCAAGTTTTGCTTTTCCTACCAGATATTTATAGTAACTGTTATTCTGCAACAAGTCCTCGCCAAAAAAAAAAAAAAAAAAAAAAGTCCTTCTGCCTTTTAGTTTATGTAATGTACATGCCAGAACAGTGCTCTCTGGCTATGTTTTATTTATAAGTCAACTGCTTATAAAGGACTTTTTGAATTCACTTTCACCAATAACTGTGTAACCTTCAGAATATAAAATTTATGAAAACTCAGGAGAAAAGTGTAAAGCTTTGTCCTGTTGGGGCAACAGGAGATGAAGCCCAATTTTATAAATTCAGCATTGCAAATATCTGAGAAAACTGATATTTTCAAAACTACACAGGTACTTGGGCTACTGACTCAACACTGTTGCAAGACCTTTAGTATATTTACCAAATCAGAAGCCAAAGCACGCTAAGAATTATGCCAAAATTCTTTGTCAGTAAACTTGATGACTATAGAATCAGATGCTTTTTCAATATCCCAACAATACCTGTGTGTACGGGTCCCAGGAGAAGACAGTCTCAGCCTGTCTCTGCCCACAGCAGATGACTTTTCTTTCCTTCCATTAAAAGCCCAGTCTTGGGAAAAGGGATCTGGCTTTTCACCTCAAGGTTCTTGGTTTTGCAAGACAGTGCCATTCCCCAGGACTGGCATGGCTCCTCACAACTACCAAAATCATTATTCCATTAAAGCAACTGTTAGGATGATATCTAATAAGTAGGTTGTTTCCTTTTTTTTAAAAAAAAAAAATATTATGTCTGATATATGTAGAATATTTGTATTAGCAGTATTACATTTTAGGAAATACTGAGTCAACAAGAGTTCCTAACTCATAGTGTTATGTCTGTGTTCATTATCCTGTTATGAAGATGGAATTTTATTTGAGAGATTAATTTATTCACTACTTCACTTTTAACATTCTGACTCTTAGGAATGATAATTAAGATTATTAATTTCAAAATCCTTTGGCTTTATTTGAGATTGCCAAATTAACAAGTGAATTAAGAAGTATGTTGCAGTATGTATGAGGATACAGATGTTAAAGAAATACAGCAAGGTGTTAAAAGACAAGGTAGGAGGGTTATTCACTCTTTTTTCTCATTATGAAATACATAGAAATTCCATATAAATCTTTGGAACTATGAAAAGGATTCACAAAGCTTACCTGCACAGCAATCTTTTCAAATACCTATTGGTTGTACCATAAAACCTGCTCCATAACTGCTCTGTAGTGTAGACGATCAGTATTTTATTCTGTGACAGAAGATTTTGAATCAGCTAAGAGAGCATTTTGTTTCACATTGATTATTCATTAACATAGATAGGATAAATACTAAAGAATGTCCAAATGCAAATTTGAGTGAACACATTTCACTCAATCATGAATTTTTAATTGCACTTCAAATTGTGAAGCAGAATAAAAGTACCACGCTTGAAACAAAGTTGTAGGCAACACCCCATACTCTTAAGAGCAATTGCCATTTGGTTACACGGTATGCTTTTCGGAAAAGTCGATCCGTAATAGATATACACACCTACAAAACTTCAGTGTGTTTTCTAACACTACCATTTCTACCGATAGATTGTCCGGTTAGTCCGATAATCCCCTAAGCCATTGCCTGGCTTTGTGCGCTGGAATAACCAAATTCTAAGGTAAAATGCACGTGCATCCCGAGGAGCTGGCAACAGGAGCAGAGCATGCCTGTGATCAGCCCCAGCATTTCCAGGCACACGCATCATCCTTAATCCATTTAGTAGTAGCATTTTTGGTTTGTCATGGCTGGGTTTTTGGTTGGTTTGTTTGTTTGGTTTTTGTGTGTGTTTTTTTTTTTAAAGCAGGATCTCTGAAGGTGCTGTTAGAATTACTATGCAAACGTTTTCCCTAGAGACCCTGCAAATAACCATGAACTTCTACACACAGCATCTCTTTCCTATTCAAAAAACCAGCTCCATTTACAAGGCTGATCTTCCTTACGTGGCAGTCAGGGAACTGTGCCACCAAGCCTCCTGAATACGTCCAGCTCTGACCTACGGTAAAACACCCTGGTACTTCTGCATTCTGCACACAGAACAGGGAATGAGGCACTGACCTTGCCACTGCACAGAATAAATTCTAAATATAGCATGATTTCTAAGTATTCCAATGTTCTTTCACCAGTTAACTGTTAACTTATCACAACAGGCAAGTTTTGACCTGAGGCACAGGTTTTTCCCTTGTCCTTTTATTCCAGGTTAGAGGAAAATTGGTAAATAGTCCAGATGACGTTCAGCTACTCTCTAGGTAGTTGGTTAGTTACTTTAGGGGGAGCGGTAAAATGCACTCCGGCCAAGTGATGCAGTCAACAGCTTCCATTCTGCAGGTAGCCAGAGCTTATTTCTCACTACCTGGGCTTTTGTTCTGTTCTTGTCAGTCTATTCACTATGTCTGGTGTCGGGGTATTTCGATTACCACTGTATCAATGTTTGGGAGGTTGCCTCTGTGGAGCTAAATGGTGGCACACAAGACCTGCAAAATAGATTGTGTACTCTGCCCTAAAAATCCAAATAGAGCAGAGAGGAGGAGGGAGAGGGAGGAGTTGAGGAATCCTCCTTAGCAGAGCCGTATGCAGAAACATCCAGAAGAGCTTTGCATATGTTGAATCAAATGTATTGACACAGTACCATAGTGTTGCCATACAATAACAGCTGTTGCTAAAAGGAGATAAATATAAACATCACTTTCCCCCTCCCCCTGCTTTATTAGGTTTATAAGAATCTCAGTCTCTGCTTTAAGAAATTTCTAACTTTTCCTCCTCTGTTGGTAAGGTTTGGGGACAGTGAAATAAAATTGTTTTCTTCCATTCCCAGATAGCTGTTGGAGAAAATGCCTTGAATGCTGTGAGT
This sequence comes from Balearica regulorum gibbericeps, assembly GCF_011004875.1. Lineage (NCBI taxonomy): Eukaryota > Metazoa > Chordata > Aves > Gruiformes > Gruidae > Balearica > Balearica regulorum. Next base: position 3,701,496 of record NC_046193.1, read on the forward strand.
AGTCAGCTGAAGCAGTCAAGGTTCAAAATACTGGCCAGCTTCACAGATAGCTGTTCTTCCCTATGGAACTGTCAAGAGAGCACGACAAGGAAAAAAAAAATCTCTCTCACCATTTTGTAATGTTTAATACCCCTAAGCAAACAGCTCTTCTTTGAGGCCCAATTCTACCACATTTTTCCCTGCATGAGTATCCATGAAGCAGCACTACGAAGGAATGCTTCCCCATGAGACACTCAGGCCTCTTCCTCCACACGTGCAAGAGCCTCTCTCCACAACTGTTGCCAGTCTGGGGCAGCACTTTTCCACGCTCACCTGGGCTTCCATTTCCTATGTGGGACTCTGTATTGGTTTTGTTCATTTAGCACCCAAAACTAAAAATTCCTTTGTTACACTTAAGCAACAAAAAGCTCTTTTGGACGAAGACTACAGCAGCACCTGACAATTTCCAGCTCCCTTCGTGAAGATACTCGCTTGGTGCCAGCCTTCCACTTGTGGGATGCTTTAAGAGCGCATCAATATTTACTGCAGTCCCAGGAGTGCTCCAGCACAGTGCACCTGAGCTGCCTTCCTTTAACTAGTTCAGGTATTTATAGCAGCGGGGCATGGCAATCGACTCAAAGGTTAAATGTCCACCTCCTTCTGCTTCTTTGATGAGTTTTGTAGCCTGCGATGGAGTCATAGGTCTCACACTAGATAAGTACAAATGCCTCATACTGCCCTAAATATCCTACACCCTGAAGAGCAGGATCTAAACGGTACGCATCTCAGCCTTAAACTCTCCCTACTTGTTCTGAAGATTGTCCTTCAATGTAAACACTTGAACAAAAATGCTGAAAGGAAACAAAAATTATACTGTCCTAGAATATTAAAATCCTGAAAAAGAATCCCCTCAGTAAATGTTGTGCTGCATATTCAGTACTGATCTCTCAAAATTTCCACTTCCTATGATTCAGGATTACAACTGATATTTTCTATTACTTTAGCCCACATTTTAGGATCAGCATTGGAACACTTAAAGTACCAGATCATAGGTTGCTTTAAAATGAGATTTATGAAGGGCTATAAATCAAAAGGTACAACACGGAAATTAATAAAGAGAACATTGTTATCACTGAAATGTAATAAGACTTCTAATACACAAAGATCAATTGTTTTTCCACATAAAAAGCTTTCAGCGGGAATTTTGCACACAACGTGAAGGTAAGGGTAGAGGGCATTTTTACTAGAATAACGGTAAGTGTAAGTTGCTCTTGGAAACAAATTAGGGAAATAATCTTTTTGATTATGAAGCACAGAAAACACAACCAGCCACGTAGTGCACTGGAATCTTTCACCATATTCACCTTTGTACCACATCGCTGGCATACTGCTTTGCCTCTTGCCTATAAATAATTAGGATTTGGGGAATACATTACAAAACAAAGCAGAATATTATTATGGGATTCATCAGAATTAACAATTATGTCTTACATGTGTGCAAAATTAAAATTTCTGGAGCAAAATCTGTGGCAAGACAAGGAAGAGTTCTTCCATCTGACTCTGGCAGTAATACACTGTATTAAGTTGCTGGTAACTCCGATGATGATGCTGAATACAGGATGTAAAAAAATTTCACCTTTCCTGCAGGTACTACAGCTTGTAATAATACACAAGGGTTATATTCCCTACTTGCTTCCAACGCTGCTAAGAGAGTTTCTTAAAAATACTTCTACATTTTGTAGTAAAATGTAAACCTATGATTCTTCTCTTATTACTGAACAACTTAAATGTTGGTGTGAAAGGAAGCAGCATGTTTCATATACCTAACAGATAAACAGTAGTCCCTTCAGTACAACCCAACATCCGAGTTTAAGCCATGAACAATGACTTCAAATGCTGATCTCCCCAAATCAAATATTAATAGACCAATATAACTAGTCACCTCTTACCTAACAAAATAGCAAAATGCTCAAACAGAATAGTTAAGGACAATCTCGAGTGGCACTAAAAATGTTTTACTGTTCAACACTGAAATACCTGATTCAAGAGCAATCCCTGTTCTATCACACACCAGATATAATCTCTCTCCAGTTTCAAGAAGCAGTAAGCTGCAATAGGTAGATATTCTGAAAAGACCACACAAAAGCAATTTTTGTCTTCTTCCAGAAGAGTACTGCAGCTTCCTCAGGTGTATTCAAGTTGAAATTGTCATAGACGTACTGTGACATAAAGCAATAATATTGATGGTATGTATGTCAAGGACACCTCATGCCAAACCCAGACTTTTTAATTATTAAAGGCACAATTTTCTTCAGGCTTCTTTTTCATCATAAAATTCTGGAAACAGTCACCTCAGCCCTTTCAGGTGCTCTTATCTATAATTCACCATTCAGAATTTCAGCTGACTGAACATTTGCAGTGAAAACCACAATGACTTACCACCATTTTCGTACAAGCAGGACAATGGACGGAAGTGGAGGGCACCACACCATGTGCAAATTTGGCCGATCGGAGGCAGCTGATGGCTAGAAGTGCAGTACATTTAAATATACAGTTCCCAAAACTCTACAGTAGAGTTCCCTTCATAAATCCACAGCTTGGAATAAAGGAGGAAGTAAAACTGCTTTTAGTTTCAAAACAGCAGATGAAAAACATCATTTTCAATTCTGAACAAAACAGTCAAAAATCAAGATTCTTCTTCCAGGAGACTCTCTTGGGAGTAATTCCTAATCACTACATTGCTGAGTTTGTCCATTGTAACAATTAGCGCCTATGAAAGCCGGAAAACTTCAACGTTTTCCAGCACTTTTCTTATTCCCTACAAAACCACAAAGTAAAAATGACATCATCTTGGAATCCAATGCCATACGGTCATGCAGATATATAATTTGACGATTTTTCCTTTGAAGTCTTTTCAGATACAATGCATTAGACTAGTATTAGTCAGCTGGTGTGACTTTAAAAAGGAACCCTATACTCAAAGTGGATTTTTGCAGATCTTACCAATACAACTGCCCCATCTCTACTGATCCCATGGGATGAAAGTCTGATCTCTAAATAGCAGACAGTCCCCTTTTCTGTCTATGACAAGAAGAAATATCCATACCTAGATCTATGCTTGTTCCTACCCAGCTAGGTCAAATGCTATCCCAAGCTGTTATTTGTACGAGTTTGAGAACTTGGATTATTTCAAAGATACATGTTGCTCTGAAATTTAAAGCAGATTAGTTGCATGTGGACTGCTATGAATTTTGTAAATGAGCCTAACTTCTATTTTACAGGTCAATAAAAGTGCACATGGAAATAAATCAGTCTCAGACAGCCATCATTAGGTTATTCAGTAATACAGGACAACTTCCATTCATCAAGCATTCAAACAATACCTTGACTTCATCTTTCTCAAACCATTATATTCCAGAATTGATGCCACTATACTCTATGCTAGCCAGAGCTTTGAAATTTAGGTATGGAAAACCATGGTTCAAAAGTTTTAATGCCCACTAATTGATCTAATTCATGGGTCACATTCAGAACTCTTTCTTACCATGTGTCCTGGTTTCAGCTGAGATAATTTTCTTCCTAGTTGCTGGTGTAGTGCTGTGGTTTGGATTTAGATGAGAATAACGTTGATAACACACTGATGGATTTAGTTGTTGCCAAGCAGTCAAGGACTTTTCAGCTTCTCATACTGGCCTGCGCCCAAGAAGCTGGGGAGGGACACAGCCAGGACAGCTGCCCAAAGTGGCCAAAGGGATCGTCCATCCCATACGACATCATGCTCTGTATCTAACTGGGATTGGGCCAGGAGGTGGGTCAGCTCAAGAACTAGTTGAGCATAGTTTCAATGAGCAATTGTGTTGTGCATCACTTGTTTTGTATATTCTTTTATCATTATTATGTCTTCCCTTTCTGTCCTATTAAACCGTCTTTATCTCAACCCACAAGTTTTACCTTTTTTTCTTCTTGATTCTCTCCTCCATCCCACTGGGGGGGTTATTGAGCAACCAGCTGTGTGGTTGTTTTAGCTGCCTGCCAGGTTAAACCACAACACCATGGAGACTGATGTTTTGATCTAGTGGCTGATGCGGGTTTATGTATATTAAAACCTGAGATCCTATAGCAGTAGAAAACTTATAAACACTGGATTATTTCTACTTGAAACAAGCCATATTTCACATCACTATGCAAATGTTACCCACTGCTCTAACATGGTTATATACGAAATAGATATGCTCAGGCAACAGACCGACCACTGGTGACACGCTCTTGAACACCTGCCCCGGGCCTTGCTAGTATATTCCATAAACCATAACCCTCACGCTAGTCTCTGACCTGCTGCCCAAGAAGACTTTTCCCGTTTTCTGGTGCATGCCACGCTAGAGATAAGGGTCTACTCACTCAGCCGTAACACGACACTACAATTATTTATGACCTGAACTAGAACCACCTCTGGTTTTAACACACACTAGCACCACACTCAGAGCTAGACCAGGGATGTCTATATTGTGCTTCAACGCACGCTGCCCATTTAATTTTAATCTTCTCTTCTAAGGCTTGGTTTTTAAAGGTTAGCGATAACTTCACTGACTCAATTCACCATAGCTCCACTTTTTTGTCCAAACACTCTGTAGTTAACTGAATATTATCTTTGCCTGCAAGTCATCTCACAGTTCTTCCTAGGAGGTTTCCAGATGTTGGTTTAACTCTCTAACAGTTTACAGCTGTTTCAGGTTTTGTTTTGTTGTCTGTTATAAAATCTCCAACTCTTGTTCTAATTCCCTTCAGCCTTTTTTGAAGTGCAGGAACATCTGCATGTGAGAAAAGCTCATTCAGAACCTTGTTCAAGGAGCCTACGTTGTGTCAGAGTAAAAATACAACAGCCACAGTAAAATATTTTGCTCTCTGTGTAAAGAGGCTAGAGTTTATGAAGAACAAGTACTGAACCTAGGAGCAAGTGCTACCTTCTAAAATCCGGCAAATATTTCCACTATTTGAAACGTACATAGCTGTCTCCATTTGGGCAGATATATCACTGCAGTGTTCAAAACCAAATCCATTGCTGGTACTGAACACAATAAGATTTAAAATTAAATCCACTTCTGTCTTTCTTTGCGTACTTATATTTTTGTAGACAATTCCTTCAAACATGGTATTCCTCAAATGTGGCTAATTTTGTTAACACGGGCTTCTAAATAGCTCATGTCCTTTAGAAGAGCTGTGGTTCATGTTTTGTATTGAAGAAAACAGTTTGGGAATCCAGTCTTTCCTTCATAGGTTCTGTCTTCCCCCTCCTTGTGCAACCATTGAAATAAAATAACTTCCAAGTCTGTAGTTGGAAATGGAAACGTGGTCTGTTTTCTATTGGTTACCTTTTTTTTTTTAAACATACGCTTTAATAAAATTTCTTTTCAGTTTTGGTACCCAGAAGCTCCTAAGATTCTTAAGCATTTCACTAACTTTATTTTCCAAGAGTATTATTGCTGCCTATGAAGATTCTGGGGGTTTTTGACAAAAGATGGAGAGAAAGAAAGGAATAACTATGATCATACTCACTTCACAGTGTTACTTTTCAGAGCCAGATACTATAACAACATCATTTACACAAAATTGTTAGTATTATCAGTGTTTACAGAAGATATTTTGAATGAAAGATTAAATTTTCACTCTGTCTAAACATGGACATCTAAACAGACACATTTGAAGAAAAACGAGATATTTATCCTGGGACATCAGAAGTCAAACTGCAAGCAAGAAACAATTTCTGAGAACAGCTGATACCATATTAAATTGCACCAAGTAGAGCACACAAAACTAAGTTAATGTGACACTGAGGAAGATCCATTTTACCCTTGTCAGACATACTTTTTGATACAATTAACCCATAGCTAAACATTTTCCTCTAAGTCTGCTAGCCTAGCACACTCAGTGCTTTATTTAGATGACAGTCATTTCGGATTCTTTTATTAGAATAACTGAAATAAAGTTGTCAGCTCTTCAGGTGATGTCAAGGTGGCATTTATTAGTTGCTGGTTCAGATTAATTGAAAGGTCAAACTGTTGAGTGTTTCTATAGACTGAAACTTCTATATTTTCCCTCCTGCCAAAAGGATCAGAGTGAAACTCCGAGTACACTGCCCAGAAGGATGAGTATGAACAGCAGAGCCAAGCAGTAAATTGCAACAGATTCCCAGCTGAAAAGTAGCTCCAAGTGAATCAACTCTTGCATAATAACCTCAAGCAATATCATATCTTTTGATGATAAACACAGTCGCATGTAAAGGTCTAGGCCTCTTTCATCCTCTCATTTGACAGATAAACCCTTCTGGAAAAGCAGACTCCTCCTCTCCTCTCTAGTGAGCTGCTGGCACCTTGGACCTAGCCCTGTTGTACAGAAGACTTACTCTGAATAAATATTGGGCAATACGGTTGCCTATTAAGAAGAGCATTTATTACTGGATCGTGTTTTGTTCTAGGAAGTCTCCAGACTATTAAGGACCCTGCTATCACAATGTTGATAGTAGTTACAAATCCACCATTAGCTCCACATGTTTAATATCTGGGAATGCAATTTTGTCTTCAGCATTAAGCCAAAACAACAACAACAAAACCAACCCCAAACCTCAGCAGTTTTTTCTATATTATTTACACCTACTGCAGAGAAGATCATGCTAATGGTGGACTCTTGTAGCATGAACTGGGCTCCTTTTACCCACTGTAAAATAACAGCCAAATAGAAACAAAAACTGGTGCAATGTAAAATTTGCCATTACCTTTCCTGTTAAACATCTCCCAGCTCAGCATGAGCTATACAATAAGACTGTAGCCTTTGATAAACTGAATGAATTAATTAATTTTGCCTGCCAGCTCACCTTCCTTACCCATACTGACTCAATATTAAATAGAATGTCAGGTGCTCACCTCTGGAAAGACATGGACACGCTTATTAATCAGCTTTGCTTGCCAACTCCCTTTAATGAGTTGTTGGATTATTGAATAAACCAGTGTTTGGCTTTTCAGTACGGTTACTTTGTTCCGAGCCTAACGTGTCACTGCTAGACTATTATCTAGTCTTTACTCTTGCCAACACGTGCTATAAATGCTCATGCAGTTCATCCTGAATAGAAATATGTTTGAAACCTTAGATTATCGACATCCTAGAGGGTACTACTGTACTTTCACTTCCTAACACTTTCGTCTCTAGTTTCCCGGTCTTTACAACACTTCCAGTGTACTATAGACTGTGGTATTTTTAAACGTATTTGGCTACTTCAAAGCTCTATTTTTTTCCTTTAATTTTATGCTTATAAATGTCTGAGGACTATGTACAATTAGTCTCTTATGATGTTGGACATGGAATGGGAAAGTAAGAGCATTGTTGTTCAGGCAGAAACAAAGTTCTCACAGTAACTTTAATTTGTAAAGAACTCTACTGTCTCTGCTGACTAGTAGAAATGCTATCTGGCTTACTTTGCTTTACACATTGGAGTTGATGCAATTAATTAAGGTTCTATAAATTGCTATTCCAGAGTTTTTCCTAGTGCTCAAAAACAAAATTATCTTGAGCACTTTTGAGTAAGTATAATGAAGCCTGAAGTAGGAAACAGTTGACTTTAAACAACGATATTTTAAAGTAGGAGAATATCTGTTCATTTCACTATACATTATCACCTTCAACCTTTTCCTACCAAAAATTACCATGATATTAAGTTCTTCTGACAACTAATTTTTTTTAATAATTACATCTTGATTTCTTAGAGTAGACAGATTCTTAGAGTAGATTAAGGAGTCAAGCACAAGATTTCATTAATTTTAACAATATTATAAAGCTTTATCAGTTAAAAAGACTTTGTCATAAATACTGAATGTTAAATTAATATTTGCTATAAAGTATTTAAAATTCTTGTGATATGCCCAAAACTCAAAATTTAAATTATCTTGCTTAAGGAGGAAATAGAAATTTCATCACTGACTTGAATAAAATAAGGGTTAAGTCAGGAGACAGAACTTAACAAAAAACAGTTCTTGTATGTCTGAAAACAGGAACACAAGTAGCCAAGCTTTCCTGCCATTTAAAATACTGACCTTCAGCCTGTAAGTTTTACATTGAATTACCTCACACAGTGAAAAGTGGCAGAAGTTTTCAAAATTAATTTTTTGCAAAAATATTGAAAGCCCTTCCAGCAAAGAACAACTTTAAATTATTTTTACAAAGATTAAGAAATAAAACCTGATATCATTTTAAATGATATGAAAATCACTGTATAATTTGGGGTTGGTTTTTTTAAACAGCCACAAGCCAAGCTGGAAGATAAATGCTGATCTTAAAATAGTTTCAACAGGAAACTGGTACATACATTTACAGAAGACCATCTAGTTACTCATTTGATACACCTAGCTCAGTTGCATCAACTGTATTTAATATCTCGAGTATACTTATTCGGAGTCATGCTGAAGCATTTGCCTTTAACAGTCAACATTAAATCTGCTGCCAAGATTTAATACTTAATGCAGTCATAATCAACCAGTTGTACAAGCGATATTAAATTGATCTCCACCATTCTGTAGAGCAACCTAAGCAGATAAAGAAGATACAGTTTTGCCAAAAGGCCCAAGTTCAAACAGGACAAATAGGACCAAGCAGATAAAGAAGATACAGTTCTGCCAAAAGGCCCAAGTTCAAACAGGACGAATTTTGCCCAACAGATGACCTAATCAATACCACAAAGTACACAGTCTTGTCAAAAGACTTTGGGTTGAAGAGGTATCTCTGTTAATAATGGAGGAACTGCCTGAGGCCGCAAGGATGATTTCACAACTGATTCAGAAGTAGAGGTCTTTGAGAAAGACCCCAAGTAAGCAGTAGAATAGAAAAAAAAATAAATACAATATATAGAAGAAGCAAATGAGCAATAAAGGAAATATGTATCAGGAAAAAACTGATGTAGTCACAAGATGATGGAATAAAGTGAAGAAATAGGAACAAAGAATGTTTTTTCAAAGTATGAAATCATGACAGAATACAACTTTGGCATTAATTGTTTCAGATTGTCTATAAGCATAAATTCAGATATGGAAAAGTGCACAAGCAGGAACATTATACTGAATTTTAAATGTGGAAAATACAGATATTCATAGCAGGGCATATATTTGCAAGGTCATACAGGGTCATACATACTAAAGAATGCAGAAATGGTTTATAGCTCCTTCCAGTTCTACATATCTCACTAGAGATTTCCCAGAATAAATGCTGCTACTTATACATAGCAAATGAATGGATACACTACCTTGCCTGCAAGCTTGAACACAGTGGTAGTGGTGGGGAATTTCAGAGAATCCATTTCCAATCAGTTTTAGGTTTTGCACGTGCAGTTTAATGTTTTGCTTTATCTTGAAGCAATCACGCTTGGATAACTAGATTACTTAAATTTATCAGGGCAACATTTCTATCATCATTGACCACTCACACCAACATAGGCAACTATTCAATAACACAAGAAAATATGGATAATTTGTAATATGAATAAATACCTTCTTCAGATTATATATATATAAGCAATTTTATATGCTTGCTACTTGTAATCTGCTAGAATGCTGTTTTCTCATGGCAGGTGTGCTAAAGTGAACACCCATCTCCCTACCATGCATTGTATCTTCCTAACAGTTGAGCGCTCAGAAGTGAGGATCTGTGACTGGCTTCTCTGCTCTCTGTGCCCTCTTCTGTCCCCAGAAGGCTTGCAGGCCCTTTCTCAGGAAGATCTGATCCTCTTTCTGGAGTAAAACTGAGTAACTTTTCACAAAGCTCCTACACAGATAAGAATTAGTTTTGGAGATTATTTTTTTTCTTCCTGATTTCTACTATGGTAAAAGTAATGAAAGAGATAATTTTAAAATATATACCTAATAAATGGAGGAGGAAAAAACCACCCCTAATGAATTAAATAATGTTATACTGCCTCACTGGGCATCCCCCCTTTTTCTGGTATGAGAGACAGCAACTTCAGCAAATGGAGCTTAACCTGTTCCCCCGGCAGAGAAGATGCGCCGGGCAGCAGTCACTTTGCCTGTGTAACTACACCTGTGCAATGGATTTCGCTCACATTCCAACACCAGCAAGAAGCGTAATTTTATTCCAGTCAGCCACCACCAGCCACTTGTTCATCCAACAATGCTACCACAACTTTCATGGACAGTCCCAGGCAGGTAAGATGAGCTATCAATTTTTAACAATAGAATGACTTTTTTCAAAATGTTTCTAAATGAAAACAGGCTCAAGGCTATTCCCCTCCTTCCGCCTCCCAAATTCAAATGAAGCCGGCAAAAATTTCTTCATAAAGATATCACGGCAACCTTATGCAACTGAATCCTTTAAGTCATCTAGAAAGACTGAAGAAGTCCCCCAAATAAAATTCAGGACTTTTAAGCAAAAACATACATTAAACAGCTCAAAATAAGAAAGGAGGAAGGTCGCACTAAATCGTGATGAAATAGTGACCCAATCGAACAAGAAATCTAGGGGATTCCAAACTGGATCCCAGATTCAGGGCATTAGTTTTAAATACCTCATTTAAAATTCCATTTGCTGTCACTATGTGAACACGACTAGATAGAAAAGATGACAGGCCTGCAAAAGCGCTCGGTTGATTCTCCAGGGAAGGATGCCAGCAGTCACCCTTGCACAGCAAACAGCGGCTGCAAGTGACTCGTAAGAGCACGGCTGGCATCATCCCTGAAGGGACGTTTCACGTCCATAGAGCAAGGTGAGATGTCCCTTGTAGCAGCTGCTGAGCACGGGAAGATTTATAGGAGAGAAGAGCAGAAAAGGAGAGACACAAAGATTTTTACATCCAGGAAATAGTATTGATTGCCACTGCATAGCAAGAACCAATATATTTTTCTCTGTAATTTTAAGCTGCTAGCTGCAGCAACGTTAACGTCTGCATCAATACCTTTGGAAAAGTGGGGCACCAGAAAGCACTGCCAGCATCTCATGGCAAAAATATGCCACACATACCCTTGTTCAACAGGATTAGCATCAGGAATTAAAAATAACATTTAGGTCTGGGGGGGGGGGGGGAAACACCACCACAATACTGATTTCACCTTAAGAGTCTTTGTATGTGGGTAATGCAGAAACAGTTATCCTTATAAGAGGTATTTTTAAATCATTTCAAACTCTCCAAATCTTTTACCATGCACACTCTTTAGGATCAAAGACAAAAATCGCTGTTTCTTCCAAGACATTTCTTTAACATTCAACACAAACATTAATACAGGCTTATTCTCAGCTTGTGTACAGTATTTTGGAGCAGTCACGTACACACATGTTAACAAACTGGGTGTATTCTTTGTCCTCTACTAAGAGTTCACTTTAAAACAGCCAGTAAGACGATTTGAGCTTATTGACTTCTGCCATCTGATATTTCATATTTAAGCAAATGACTTCAGCTACGCTATAGCATTAAACAAGAACAATCGGGAACAACTCAGTGAAGAAAACAGAACTGATCTTTGCACAGCCAATATACTTACTCAGCTAAAACTGTTTTCATTTCTCTGGTAACACACCATACTACTCATGTCCACCTTATGATCCAGTGTGCATGACAGTTCACTCCTGTAGTTTCAGGTTATGGTTCTTACTTTGTGGGTTGGGGCAGATTAGCTTTCATGTTTATAAGCAGATGAAATAGCAGAAGATGTACTACAATCACAGAAGACTTCCTTGGGAACAAAACCAACAACATATTTATACCTTTTTCCTTAGCTATATGTCAACTTCAAAAATTTATTTGTAGAATCCTTCAGCATCTATAGCTTTCGAATATCAGTGATGGACAAGATAAGCAAATTTAACTTCCTAGAGCCAGCTACAGTGCTCATGGAAGAGCCTCACGTAGCACTGTATTGCTCCTGTTTGATGCACCCGTAATACTGATAATCATCAATAATTTACTTTTATGGTTGCCTTCAGCATAGTTTTTCTTACGTCTGAAAAGCGATTGTTCTGAACTCTTAACCAAGCACCCTGTTCTGCAGTTCATTTCACATCTACTCAATGCACGTTAATGAACCAAGAGCCAGGGTCAGCACTGTCAGACTGCCCTTGCACCTGCTGAACGCAACTGCACAAACTCACTGGCTTGAGAAAACAATAGAACAAAGGAAAAACCCAAAGCCCAAGGACCTCACCAGCATCACGTGAGATGTGTACAAAGTCAGCAGGTGAGCACGCCTTAACACTTGAATAGTTTTCCAAATTTACACCATACTTTTGGAGGAAATAGGATGGCTTTAAAGGTTTTTTTAAAGCAAAAACTAGACAATTTGCATAGTGACAATAATAGGTTCTGATTTGGCCAGCCTTGTCACTGCTGTTTTACCCTTTTAATCAATTATCATTCACTAAGAGGAGTGACTTTCACCAAGACAGTCATCTTCCTGTACTCCAAGGCTTCCACGGGTTAAATGTCAACTGTGGGACTACAGTTCAAGAAAAGGCATATATTTTGCCTGCAGTACCGCAAGGCTACGAATGTCAAAAGCTGGATGACCTCTGCTATCCCTGCAAAACCATGCAACAGTCGTGACCCTATTGGCAAAGTAGAATGATGATGTAATGCAACAATTCTCTACTACTTTAGGTTTTTTTAATGAATGCAATAACACTTCAGGGTGTAATTAAAACAAACAAAACCTCACCAGTGGCTCAGAATGGAATTACCATTCCTTTAAAATTCAGACTCTGTGCCAGGGAAAGGGTGGGGGCCAACACATGACTAAAGCGAGGAAGGAAATTCATGGTGCTCCAATTTGCCACCCCAATTTCCCAACTAAGGTAACAACTTGAAACTGCTAGAAAAATTGTGAAAAAAGTACAATTAGATTTGTTGTATCGTTTAAGCAACAAATTCACTGAGACACCTAGAATAATGCTCATGCTAAGTGCTAAGATTATAACTTAACAGTTGCACCGCAATTTCAGAGCATTACCAGACATTTGTCTTTCTGCATTAATGCTGACATGATCCTGAACAAACAGTATGTAGCCTATAGCATCTGAGGAGCTATGCCCTCATTTATGAAGTCAAAGTGAAATGCTGCTGCAGCTAATAGGATACTTACTGAATGCATTAAGAAAATTCTCCTCTCATTCTTTTGTAACTACTTCAAGGGCAAGCTCTCCTTTTCAAGCACACCTGTAAAGAAATGGACTACTCCTTATTTTCCCTCATCTCCAATGCTAATCAGAAAAAAGAATCATGACAGCTTTTGAACTACTCTATAAATTGCGTCGATTTTCCTTCCTACTACTCATTTTCTCAGTCTTGTTGTACCTTAGAGGACTATACCTAAACTGCCCTCATACTGAAAAAGACGGCTCCTCTGTGGGAAGTGGTGGGGAGGAGAGATTGACACCAAACGCAAAAGGAATAATCAAAGGAGTAGCACAGCCCGCAGAAGCTCAGGTTTTCGAGTCTATTAACAGAACTGACTCAGCTCACAATCCACACAGGAAAAGAGTATCTCCAGTCCCTAAAGAATTTCATTTGAAAGCAAAGAGGAAACAAGGGTTAGTAAATGCTATTGTTACAAAAATAGCAGCTACATACACCCAGCTATTTCTATTATACAACAGAAATAGTCTGTATTTAATGTAATCCATGGTTGCACTGCCAAGTTCTGGACTGGCAATAAGGATGGGACATTAAAACGCATTGTTTTACCAGCCCCAAGGCAGGACAAGGCATGGGATTCCTAATGAGCATTCAGAAAGGACTATTTTTTCTTTAAAAGTTAAAAAGAAAGTTACTATACCATGCTGCAAGCTATGCCAGACTACGTCATCTATTATCAGTGAAAACAGGTTCTTTATGTCAGAGGCAATCATCAATTTTTAAAGATGTGTGAGGAGGCCTTCTTTGTCCTTACACCTTTCAGGATCTGCAACTGCAAGTGTATTGCCTAGAACACCGAGGTAGATGTGGCAAACAATTACTGGAGATAGGGTAGAAATAATTTCTAGAGATACTTAGAAGGCAAGTCAGACACTACGAATGCACGACATTAAAGGAAATCAGTATTGAGGAAATGCAGTTATGTTTGTCTTGGAAGCACATTGAGCTGACTGCCAAAAATACATCTTTGGCTCTATTTTCCACTCACCTCACCTTTATAAATAACAGGCATGCCAAACATCATTGACCTTTGACTTCTTGGAAAACAGATGGAAACAGTAAACTTGACCAGTCTAGATCTGAGGAGTAAGTAGCAACTGCAAAAGGGGACAAGAGGCAGGAAATCATTACTGCATCTGACACTGTTCTTATCCCAAGTCTGTTCATTTTAGTTATTGTCAAAAGAAAAATGACCAATCATTCAGTCACGCTAATTCCACTTGCAAGGCTCCTGAACTTAGACTTGCATATCGAAAGCCACTAGCCCATTTTATCCAAAACCCTTTTTCTCTTTTAACAAACACCACGATCCTCTTTCATGAAAAAAGAAAAATGCAATGCTGAATAAAAAAATTTCAATTATTGCGAGGAATGGCATTGTCATCATCCATCCAATCCACAGATGATCCTTATGAAGACTTTAGTAGCAAAGTTTTCCAATTCCCATGGCTCAGCTGGAAGCAGCATTGCTGCTAGCAGTGACGCTCGGCAAAAAGTTTGGGAACGCCCAATAGAGATGTAGGTAATTACAACGCCACCTTAAAATGTAAAGGTAAAGTAATGGGAGCACCTTTTGCACCCCTGTAAGTGTCAACTGAGACAAGCGATTAAAAGCCGTGCTCTTATGTTTCCTCTAGCAGGGCCAACCCCAAAAGGATAAAGCCACTGTGTGCCAACTGTTTGCTTTCATAGGACACTGACAAAACAAGGCAAAAAACCCCTTCAGTCTCTCTGATATACTGCAAAGACAAAGCTTAATTTCATCAAGGGCAAACTGGCTACATCGATTGGATTATTCATTTGGTATAATGGACTTTGCTTTCTTCCTGCAGCTTTCTCAAAACAAGAACAAAATGAAGATAAATCAGCTCTCACTCAAGGCTGACACACTATATATATTTATGGATTTCTAAGCCCTGCGATACAATAGAGGCAAGGTATTCATTACACAATTTTTTTTTTTTCTCTGCAGTACTGTTACTTTTACATAGGCTCCACAGAAAACAGGCATGCTTTGCAAAGGAAAGGCTGCAGCACAGCTCAGCAGCTCCAGCTTCTCTCCTCCCTTCACTTCTTTCTTTCCCATTACTGATAAAACGTACAGTTTTTCCTCTCCCAGCACAGAAGCCACTTTGATACGTCTGCATGAAAGTGCACACAACAGAATACCTTTTTGATCCTCCAAGCAAAGGACTAATTGCCTTTTTCTGAGGGAGCACCACTAACGTAACCCTACTCTGCAATTTCGACAACTTACGTAACTGCCAGAGTGTATGAAATCTAAAAAATCACTTTTCCCATCATCATGTATACTGTTGCTATTATGTTAAAGATCTAGCCTCATCTTTTTTTCACACAATAAATGGGCAGTTATGCCAACAAACTCAAACTACTATTTTGAAGAATGGGATTACACATTTATCACATAATGGCAACACTTTCCATCACTTACTGTTTTGCAAAAAGGGAATGACATACTGTAGTGCATGATTGTATTTAGATCAAGGAAAAATTTGTGGCACAATACATTACAGCGAATACTAACCTACAATAACCTCCTTAGAAAGGGGGAAATAATTACTTAAAGTTGCTGGGCCAGACTTTCTTTTGACTTACAACACATTGTGGTTGTAATTGAGCTAATTACAATGAACAAACCTCTGCAAAATAGGTGCAAAATCTCACACCCATTTATTATTCTGTTCATCTAAATCTGAGCTGCAACAGCAGAATGTATGTCTGTAGTCAGTAAACATTGCCTGCATGTATTTAATGTACTGTCTTAAAGGGCAGGGGGCTTCAGTTTGCATGAAAATAGCCTCCTTTCTAAAAGTGTTGCACCTGCTAAGGTAAGATAATCATTGAAAGGAAGATGAGCTCCTGGTAATCACATAAATAAATCAGCACTGCCCTCAGAAAATCTCTGATGCTACCTAATACAACAGGCAGAAGACGTTCACCTCCTTTCTTCCTTTCCTAGCCTTACTTTAAAGCAATTCTGGTTACACAGAGAGAAGCTTTTGGCAAACCATTTAGGATTCTCAAAGGAGCTGGTGATCTAGCTTACATTTATTTTAAAAGCTTCATAGGGAAAATGCATCATGCAATATTTCTCTAGTTTTCTACAAGTAAATGAACAAAATCAAAGTAAATCAGCAAGTGGCATGACATGCCAAAACCCAGAAACAAAACGAGCAATGAAATTGTACTTATCACTTAGAAAAATCTAAGCCATTCATTTGAGATGCTTATGTTCGGGTAACCTTGGAAGAATGTTTGCTGTTCCATTACACAAACAATGGAAATATTAGATAAGGAAAATAACTGCAGTTGCCAAGAATGCTCCATGCACTCCTCTCAAATTATTAAACATGTAGATATTATTTTATGGGTATATAACGTACTGCGTACAGCCGGAACGTCAAATGTACAGAAACATTTCACCTAACCCCGAGCCTGCGTGGGTCCCAGGAGCGTGGTGCAGAAATCCCTGAACCAGTACATCTGCGTGGCACCGTGCTACGCACCCGCTGAAACACAGAAATCTAAGAGCCAACCATTACAACTTTAACAGGCACGTTATATAGGACTCTGAGACAATACTGTATGCCAAAGCAAAACTCCTTGCCTCACATGAGTTATTAACACACAACCATCCCGCCTAGATTTTTTCCATCTGTTCACAATCTTGAAAGACATACTATGACAATGGCGTTTAATGTGAACTTGGGTCAGACCCAGCATTTCCCCACAGAACAGAGCTGCAAAGAGCCAGATAAATAATAATTGCTTCAGCGCTTTTCCCTGCAGTGAGAGCGCGGGGGCAGGAGGAGCCCCCGGTGCAGACCGGGGAGGCGCAGAAGGGGAGGCCCCAGGGCCCGCCGTGTGCCCCTTCCTGTGCTTCCCGCTCCTCCCAGGGAGGCAGGCACCATTTGGGCTTTCCCAGCCATGTCCCCAAGGGTAAAGGCAGTACAAATCTGTCTGTGGAAACTGTCAGGGCTTCAGCATCTGCAACAGGACCTTCAAACTGAAGGAGCACCCAAAACTCGCCTTCCCTCTTAGCAAAGCACTGAAACAGGCCGTAGCTTTGCTAAGCACAGCTCCCGGGAGCGGGCAGGGGCATTCGAGGGGGTTGTGGGGACCCGAACAGGACAGCAGCGGCAACAAGCGTTGAGTGAAGTGTCTACAGAAAAACGTCAATTTATCACAAGCTCTTACCAGCTCAGCCACACTTCATGCTGCAGACATAACTAGGTGAAATAAAAGTTTAAAGTTCGTTGGTGGTTCGTTTCCCATGCAAGGTAGGAAAAAAGTGTTGCAAAATGCAACCCCTGGAGGCCTTCGTCGTGACAATACTGAAGGCTTTTTTCATGGGGAAGGCTGGTTTCATTGTTTAAACCAATCCTTCCATGTGGAGAGAACATGTACAAATAAGGACTAGATGTGTACTTGGAGTTTGGCTTCTGGCCTGGGTGTGTTGGCAAATTGGCCTGAACCACCAATTCAGACGAGGAATTAGACAGCATGGCGATCCGGAGAGAGGATGAGCGGGTTCTTCTCCTACAGTGCTTTTGAAGGTTTCCAAGGTACTTCAGCTCAGCCTCACAACCAAATTCTTACAATCTACTTTAGGCGAGTTGGCAACATAACTTTAAAAAAAAAAAAAAACACACAAAAAACAACCAACCAAATCATTTCATGAGTAGAATAATATACATCCAAACCTTGAATTTGAAATAATTTAAGAAAATCTTGAACTTATACATAATATTTGATGTTTTATGCATGATTAAATGTATTCTTTTAACAACAGCTCAAATGATGCTATTACCAATTTCTTTACTTTCACGATCTATTTTTGACAGTGTGGGTTTTTTTATGGATTTCAATCTCTGGCAATCTATTAATTTCTACTTCTATTTTAAACTTATATTTGTCTGAATCAAGTATCTTTCGTTCCTTTCTCAATTTGCTTCTAAATTCTTTACGTATCTGTAGCTAATTTAACATGTAATAACATAGTGGTGTACCTAACTGAAGTCCGGTATGTACTTGCGAGATGAGCTTCGAAAATGAATATTGGGTTATTAACAGTGTATTTTTATAGAAGTAAGCTTGAGGAACCTAAACTAATGAGTACTAAGCAACCAGTTAATTTTGCTGTATTCAGTCTTTCTTCATCTTTTAGTTAAAACCATAAAAAGCTTTTTAGATTCTAATAATGAAAAATAAATACACCTACACAATTCGCTTAATTGATACTCAGTCTCTCTCTCCTGTATAACAAACATGCATTTGAAAAGAGAGAGCAACTTATCTTGTACCTATCTTAACTAAGGGTGGTTATGATGATTAAAAACTCAACTTCTACCCTAGAAATACTATAATTTAACTGCTAATTGATACTTGCTCTTGCCATGAAGCCTTTTTTACAGTAGCCTAAGAGAACTACAGCTAAAAACCCCCAAAACTTGCATTTTTCATACTAAAAGTAGGTTCCACCAGCACGTGTAATAACATCACATCTGAAATGTTCCCACACTCCACCAGACCATTCCTAGAAACTTAACCTATCCGGTATCTGCTAAACCCCATCAGAAAAACTTCTCCTATAGTGCTGTAACATTATCACCAACGTGTAACAGCTTTTGGAGGTGGTGTTTCAGGCCTGATCACACAGATAGCACCACGGGAAAAAGATTTTTCTTTATATAAAAATGAAAGAAGCGTCATGACACACTGCTTCACTTTTCACGTACATTGGAAATTGCTGCACCCAAGTACTTTACGCAAGAAACCATGAAAGTTAATTTATTAATACAATCTTATAAGGAATAAACATTTTTGTAATACAAAGGGAATGTAGATGAAAAACTGACTGTAAATTGGTGCATACTGCATAAAATTGTGGGTAAAATATAGTTAAGCATTGGGAAGAGTGGATTCCAGTCTCATTAGGTATTCATCCAGCTAAGTCATCACATTTTACCAGCTATCCTTTATAAGGTATCGCTAATGCTCGAGTGGGCCTCGGAGACTCAGATTGCACGGAAAGTTATACAACTGCCATCACAGCTCTGCCCAGTGGGGGGTTCAGCGTTGTTTTGCAAAATGACAGCTAGCTCCTGCTTATTTTCTGTGCTACTAGAATAATGAAAGTGAAACTAATCCGAATAAAAATATTTTTAAAGAAAATTCAAGGAGACGCGTATTTGTATTTTTTCGTATAATGTAGTTCCATAGATTTGGGAAGGTTCTTTTTATGAGCGCTTAAATG
Source organism: Balearica regulorum gibbericeps (assembly GCF_011004875.1). Classification (NCBI taxonomy): domain Eukaryota; kingdom Metazoa; phylum Chordata; class Aves; order Gruiformes; family Gruidae; genus Balearica; species Balearica regulorum. The sequence continues at coordinate 3,720,926 of NC_046193.1, forward strand.
GTAGCTTTTCATTATAATATAATCACTTTAATGCAGGAAATCCCTCAGGCATAACTGAAAGCTGGGATCCACACTGCATCTATAGTTAAAAAAGCAATCAAAGAAAATTTAAAGAAGAGACTGAAGCCTTGTAATCCATAATAATGTTATGAATTCATTCAGCATGCAAATATTTTTCTACTCAACATTCAGCAGACTTTTAAGGCTCCACACTGATTAATACATGAGTTCAGAAAACACTGGTAAGTGTATCTTCACAACAGTATAAATAACATCCGAGTTGTGCATAAAACGTCCTACCTTGTGGAGTTCAAGGCCTTGAAAACAGAGCTTCAGAAAGGCACTTTTAGTGTAAGTGATTGATTCTACCAGTCCATAGGTGGTACATCAAACATTAACATGGGAAATGAATTGCTGAGTAAACTCTGACCTAATTGCTGCTACTTATTTTCTAAACAGTGAGTAACCCAGTAAATTCAGATTAAACCCCATTTTACCGATGTGCCTGCTTCCAGGATACATTTTTTACCTCTGTTCCAGTAAGTACTTAAGCCACATCCCACAAAATGAAAAAGACTTTATGAAAATAAATTCTGAAAGAGTTTACACGCCTGGGAAGAACCAAATTCTACAGTCAAGTCCTCCTTGCTATTTCATTCATATTCACCCAGGACTCTTGCTCAGCAAGAGTTTATTGGGTTTACTGAAAGAAGATGTGGTGCCCTGCAGTAATGCTTATTCTGTTATTCCTCACAAAACTGTGTAAAACGTGCAGCACTCCAAACTATAAAAAATAGTTAACTGTGCTTCACCAAAAAAGAGGCCGGTTGAAAAGGTGATTTGCAGGTACAGTGGCAAATTAAGGGATTTCATAAAGATATTCCATGTGGAATCCATGGTTTGCTGCACATAACAAAAGAGAAAACTCTATGGGAGCCTCCACTACATATCTCAATACTTTATTTGTAAATAATTTCTACTGAATGTTAAAACTCCATTTCCGTATAAGAAACTATTATGTTTCTTTCCTCTCAGAACAGTCATATCCAAGAATATTCTCTGCACTGTATTTTACCCTTCTTCGCTGTGCTTGGATACAAGAAAAGCAATGGCCAGGGACTTAGGTCTAAACCTATGCTTATATTTGACATAAGTCTTAAAAGTTTTACTATTGAATTCTTACGGATACTTTCTCTCAAATGAAAATTTCTGAGTTTGGCATGACATATTTCAGAGAGATCCCCTCTTAAAATTAGTGTGACTGGGAATTCCTATTGTGTGATCTCATTTAAAACTAAACGCCAGCAGAGTCTTCATGATTCCAAGGCTATGCTGATTGCCATTTGAAGCTGGAAATGTTTTTCCCTAATGCACAAGTGATGAAGTGCACGTAACGCTTAGAGGAAAGTTACCTTATCTGAAGTATCAGATATAGATTACTGCTGGAGTCAGCATGCCACGCTAGTTAGATCCATACACTCTGTTCCGATATGAGGAATTAAGTTTCCCTGATGTCACAAATTGAATAGATAACGTAATTAACATTTCCTTTGAAGTTCACATTGACCAGGTAACCGCTAGAATGAGTTGGCAAAACTTTACTGGAGTCACTGAAGTAATCTTGGTTCATCCAGACTGAGACTTCATCTTTGACTTTCTGTAAACCACTGAGGGATATTTAACATGCTGAATCCCTAGTGGGATATTTATAAATCAGTGTTTATTCTATTATGTAAACATAGAGATCCTGCACTTCTGTCTGGAATTCCCCAGATGCATCAGGGATATGTCAGAACTGCTGCACATTCTCTGAAGTGTTGATTCTCTTGTAGCAACAGCTATTAGGCCACTCTCTGAAACACTGACAGACATCTGGAAATCCCAGACAAGTGGCAGAGTCTCATTTTCCTACCTCAGCACTCCTACTGGGAGCAATCTCCAGGTAGGAAAAGAGGTCCTGTTTGAAGGATCAGATATTTGGGCAAAACTAGAAAATGGGAGAGATCTGTTCCAAAATGTTCCATTTGCCACTAGTTATTCTAGAATACAAGATTGCACGTGAATGCTGAAGCACTATTGGAGTTTACGGCTCATTTTAATACAGAATTAGCTTAATAATCCTTTGCTGAAAAGGTACTGTTCGTGGCTTTAGGGTTTAGAATGTTTAAACAATACTGAGACTGCATACAATCAAGTGTAGGACCATGGAGAATCTACCTGAAGACTAGGCATTGATAGCTGCTCCTTTGGGACTCTTCAACTAGTGTCATTTGCAATATCACACTATGTGACGCTACAATTGACATGTTTATGATTACACCAATAATTCAAGACTTTCAAGCATTTAAACAGAGGAGGTAACTAAATGATTCATTTTAAAAAGGAGAAATTGGAATAAAGCCAACACTTCTATCTTCTTGAAAAAGCAGATAACTTAAAATGAACATCTTGGCTACTTTACAAGCCAAGATAAATATTATAGACGCAAAGACTGTATAATTTCCAAAAGTGTTAATATTCCTTGGAGATGACAATACAGTGATGAGAACACAATTCTTAGAATTAAGTAGAATTTTACTTGCAGTAAAAGAGAAAGAATTGGTGAACAGAATAATTGCATGAGTAGAGGCAAACATCCCACCATTGCCTATGGTTTATAGGGAGATATTTGGGATGAGTGTCAAAAACTAGTCTAATGACTGACGATCAGGTAGAGAACTCCAAAAACACTTAGAAGAATAGATATTGAGAAGTTATGATTGGTATTATTAAACATAAAAAAGGCGTTTGGTTATAAATACACAAGATGTCCAATATAATAATATCAATCAGTTACATATTGATAACTTAAGCAAAACTATCTATGGTAATACAGTAAGGCAAGATCAGTAACCACAAAACATATATATTACATCTTGATCTACAAAATAACGTAACGTGTATCTCAAAAGGTCTTTTCATATTCTCAAGATGTCCAAACACCTTGAAATTCTTCTGAAGCAACTAGCCTGCGCCTTCATACCCCCAAGAGCATATATGTTAAAGCCTCTTTTAATACTATAAAACAGGTGCTGATTTTTTTTGTCTGCCTTATAAGAAAGAATTAATGCATTTAGCTCTTTGAGCTAAATCTTTTCTTCTCATGCTAGCTTCAGCTATAGCTAGACTGGTTTTATTTTCTTTTGTTTTATTATTGTTGGGAATAACGGCAGCACCATGAGAACTGTGTTCAGGTTTGAAACAAAACCTCTTTCTTTCACTATCTGGAGAGCACTTACACAGTAAGTCCCCGGATTCAACTGAAGGGAAATACGCTTACCTTCTGTTGGTGATGTCTTCAGATGTCTGCAGAGCCCCTCTGTTTCCCCATATGTCTCTTTAATTTTTACTACTGCTTCTGTTCCTCGAAGTTCCATGAGGGAGCGCAGTTCTTGCAGTGTGCACCCAAACTCTCCTGCATGGTTGGCCTCATTTCTTTGGTTCTTGGAATAAAAATCGCTATTTGTCATGTCACCCATTGTTGCTGATTATATTGCTCCACTTGTTAAAGTTGATACAATCTTAAAACTGTTTAAAAATTGAAGGAAAGGAATCTTGAATTCCAACCTAAGAAATTAAAAAGAATCCAGTGTGTGTCCAGCAAGCGATGTGGAGAATACCTCTGGCGTGCAAGGTGTCCCTGACTGACTAGTGGTCCGCAGAACGGCTGCTTTCAAGGCTGCAGACCAGCTCCACTCCATTCACCATTTCCCATTATGCTGCACCCAAGCTGTAGAATCTACATGGTCATTTCTCCTCTGGACCTTTGGGAACAAACAGAAATGACTCATTACAAGAGTGAGCAATAACGCGTTACAAAGGTGATTTCAAATTTATTTGCTCTCTCATTGCAGTTTGACTCGTCATTTAAGAGAAGCCGTGCAGAAGCACTGTACAGATGTCCTGTAAAATGCTGCAGGTAGCCAGAGCTAGCATCGACAACAAGGATAACACTAGCTCTGTCTTAGATAAAGCTCTCTACGGCTAAAGCACCAATGGCAGCGTTGCTTACTTTAATCAAGTCCCCAGAGCACCCGCTAAATGAGATGACTCATGAATATTAATAAGTGAGCGATTAGTCCAGCATGCTTGATGCACCTCCAGTATGTGCAGCCACATCAATCTTTCATCTGGCAAGAACAAAGACTCTCTCATAAAGGCTACAAGGTAACAAAAATTAGTTAAACGCTTCTAGTTTTCATAATGGGTTAAAGCAAAACTGTTTTTCAGTGCAAGGACAGTAAAACTGGGGGAAAAACTAGAGCCACCATCACAAATGCAGAATACATTTACATACATTACATCTTGCAGCCTTGCCTCTGTGAAAGGAAGCGTACCCCAGAAAAGAGCTAACACACTTGATGGTCTCGCTTTGAACAGCCAGAGCTACGGCTCAGGTAAGGCAGGCAGCACCTGGGCTGCTTTCCTCCAGCACGGCCCGCGAGCCCGCTTGCCAACGGCCCTGACAGCTGAAAACCTGTGAGCGTGGGGCCAACACACAACACACCCAAATACATCTGCACGCAGGGTGGCACTGGTTGGGGTGCTTTCCTTCTTTTTTCTTTTTTTTTCTTTCCCGCCCCCCGTGTGCAGTGTTGAACAAGTCACATTTGGACCATCTGGGAGACAGTTGATTACTTGCTAAAACCAGCCTTTAAAACCTGTTTCCCCTTCCCATATGCTAATGAAGTTGGTTTAAATACTGCTGAAACCAGCTATTATATTTGGCACAGAGAGTTTTAACAGAGATTAAAGGTTTCTTTTTTGCCTCAAGTGGGTTAGTGCGTGCGCACTGTCTAATCTATAGGTCTCAATAGTTTTTTCATAATAAAAAAGATCTTTAAAAAAGCACACCATCAGCCTAATGACTGACAAGCCTGTCGTAGTCAAAGTGCGTATTTGGAACTGTCTAGGTACAGCAATACACCGCTGAAAGGCGTACACACGTAAAGGACAAAGAGGATCCCAGAGTGTTTCAAGTCCCAATTTTGTATTTGTGCAACAATTGTAATCTCCTGCCCACACACAGTTAACAGAAGACACAGGCTTGCTATCTCCACTGATCTAACTGCATTGCCGTTGCTCTGCATGCACCCGCTGTACGCACCAACTCCTCTTTGCCCACAGTGACATCACTACAATATTACAGAATGCAATTAAAATAGCAATCAACTGCTACATGCTTCTTTATTGACATGTATTCTAGCGCTAAGAACTTCTGCCAACCTTGATTTCACATATTGCTTTTCAAGTTCACGAGAACAGAAGAATTTCAGCACAAATTGTGGCTTACAGTGAGCAATAAAGTGGAAATAGTAATTAAAAGTGGCCTTTATTTGCCAAGCAATAGCCAAGGAGGAGATATTCTGCTCTGTCAACAACACGCAACTTTCCACGCTTGCATGCTGGACAGTGTTCACAGTGTCAATTCGCTTCTAGATAATTCCCTATGTATAGCATGCAGAAAAGACCTTACTATTGCTTTATCTGTTTTCAAACAGGATGCATGATCAGTATTCCGAATAGAAAAAACATCAGCCTGTAGCAGTATTTTGAAAAAATTGCAGGATAAAAATGTCACAGATGTCCAGTAAAACAGACTTCATCCCGAGAGGCACTGAATCACCTCAACCTCCACTGATCATATGCTTCCCCTTTCCTAAAAATCAGCATTTCAGACTCTTCCTGGTTTCATCTATGATCAGTTGCTGCTGCCAGCTAGATCAAAAAGCAGACTCAGATTTGATTATGAAAAAGAATACTCAGAAAAATGTTGTGAAAACGAGGCATCATTAATAATAATGAATAGCTGAAATGACAGACTACTATTTATTTCCAGTGGGCAAAAAAAGAATCTATTCCTAAGATGAGGACACTTCAAGATCTAGAACGCTGGGTGTCTAAAACAGCCACGATGTTAAAAACAAAACCAAAACAAAACCCCAAACAACCAACCCACACCATTCACCTAACAGAGAATTTATAGGGCTTTGCTTGTCCCGTGGGCTTTTTAAACAGTCCTCTAATAAAATAAAACAGTTCTTAAACTGTTCCATAACACCACAATGAAAGGATAATTATTGGTAGATGGCTTTCCTCTGCAAATACTAATTTCATTAGTGATGCAAAGGGTACTAAACTCAGTATCAATGATGTTTTCTGCATGATTTTTCGGTGGGATGTGTCCACCACTCTCAAGCAAAGCATCTCTTTTGACTTACTGTGCCATCACTATATGTTAATATATTTGCTTCTATTCTTAGAAATTCACTGTCATTTGTCAGCCACAGCAAGACTGTGTTGTGGCTTTTTGGCATGTTTGAGTCATTTGCCTGCTTAATTTTTTATTTCACCTTCAATTAAATATTAATCAATAAACAACAAATATGAAGTCTATGCTTCCTTCGGAGCTTTAAAAAACAAATCACTCAGAGTTTGTGCTCTCCACGATTCACCTAATGTTACGACACCGGGGAAACACCATCTCACATTTTGAAAGGTAGATGGTAAAATACAGAAAGCACAAAGCATGACTAACATTATTCACTGACAATGCATCTCCCTAACGCCATGGAACAAGATACGCAGGCTTCATTCGATCCTCGAATCTCTTTTATGAAAAGTCCAGGAACTTCGCCAGAGCGCATACCAGGTTAGCATGACTGACACATCAACACCTCGCTCAGGAAGAGTGGCTAATAGTCCTTTAACGAGAGCTGAGGGATAGAAAACTTGAGACTGGCATATGACAGTACTCCCCCATCACTGGGGCTACAGGCTTTATAGCTCCAAACCAGATCAAATTACTACAAGTGGGTGAAATTTAGAGTCTCCTAGAAATCCAAGTATTGCACTAGGTTTGGGTGGGGGTTTTTGTTTGCTGGTTTTGGGGTGGAGGAAGTCAGGGAAGGGATTCGTTCAAAAAAAACCACATTCAAAACAGTGATATTTTCTATATGTGAATGTAGTATAGGTGAATTACCAAACAATTCTGATTTTAGAAAAGCAGAATCACCTGTACATTTTCAATCAAAATGAATGACTGATATTATTCAGGAACAACATCACTGAAAAGCCCTCACCGATTTGATTCGGATCTACCTTGATCTACCACATAGCTGTTCTTTTGCCTCACAGGAGTTGCAGATCCAGACGCTCTCCAAAGAGAAACAGGCACTTCTAAACTGAGACTGATCTCTTTCTCATATGGACATCTAAATTAGGTGAACTGAATTTCAGGCTAGGGGTGCCTGCTTCCACTGGTTATAGGGCAAATCTGCGTAACTACGTGACAAAAAGATATCCAATGGCACTTGAAACTAATCCCACTGCTATGGGCTAAGCTATCTGAGGAACAACATCTCCAGCAGTCAAAGGGAACAAGGCTGAGCAACCCACAAGCTTCAGCAGCAGAAGGTGCATTGCACTGGGGGTGGGAAATAACCAGGGAGCTGAAGGACTTCTCCCTTTCTTTTCAGAGAAGCCTGAGTCCCCTCAGGGCCTGCAGGCCAAAATTTCTCAACCTCTTTAACTCAAGGTCACTCAATCTCTTTCAATCCAAAGACCATCATTTACAATGTGCTTCAATGGTTTTAATCTATAACCAAATGCTTCCCAGGCCACAAAGAGCCATCATCCTCAAATCCTGAGCGCACAGCTTTTGACACTGCTCTAGCACACAATCATTTCCTCCTCAGTTATGTGTATTTGCTCTCACCATTCCCCATAACAATTTATAGAGAAAGCAGTCCTCCACAGACACGTTCAGCAAAAGAGAAATAAAAATCTCCAGTATCTGGAAAACTAATTTCACACACATCATTACACTACTCTTCCTGACAAGAACAGTAGCTTTTAATAAAGATTATTTATTTTTATTTATTTTTACCAATGCTTCTGAAACAAGCTTTAGAAACAAGAAATTTGGGTAAAAAATTTCCTAAAGCGCAGTTTGAAAACAACAGTATGCTGTGAATAAAAAGAGAACATAGCGGCCCACCCAGATTCACTTCAGGTAGCAAAAGAACTCACATACTAGAAAACCTGAGTAAAATATTACCCTTATTTTTCGCATTAAGAAGTCACAATATGAGTCATCACCCTGGTCTGGGATTTTGTTTGTCAAAGATTTCATGGATTTTTGTCATACAAACTCGAATTATTTGTTGGTTAGGCATTGGGGTTTTTTTCCAGAGTGGCTGTGCCTTGGGGAAGAGGCTTCCATTCCTGTAGAGCCCAAGTCAAATATTTTTCATCTTCTAGCTGCTTAAAGGAAATGCATGCCAATTAAAACAGAAGTAATTTGGATGAGGTAACTGCAGGCCTGCTGGGAAAACTATTCTTTGATTTCCCTAATCAGGAAAAGTCTCATCTTGGAAGCTTGTAAATATTTTCCACAGTGTGTTAGAATGATTTCTAAGTAGATATCATCACCATGCATTCTGACATCTGATTTCGTTTGGACTTCTACTGGCAGAAAAGTCAGTAGCAAGGTAACAAACCAGATTTCACCAGATCAGAATCACAAGACTTGCATTTCACTGTCCTTAAAGGTCTGGACAAATAATGGATTCATGACGACTCCAAAAGTCCAGGATACATTCATAATTTGACTCTTTTCTCTAAATTGTCATCTAAGATTATGCCAACTCTGGTCTCAAAATCCGATGACGAAGGAATTGCCCGCACTACAGGAGGAAGGATGAAAAGGTAATGACTTCCTAACGGGTCGGCAGAGAAACAGCCAGGGCAGAGAGATCAGCAAAGCCCAGGGACTATTCACTCATCATGCAACTGGGAAGGCAGCGTACAGATCCGGTTCCCCCGGAATTAAGCTAAGGGAATTAGCAGTTCCCACCCTTCTGCATGTAGCATTACTGTCCCACTTGGGTTATTATTCAGCTGTAGATATAAAGCTAGCTGCTCCCTTGAGACCTATAGAGAACTCCCACGGTAAGGGGTGGAAAAAAGCACTGGAAGTGTCACATTTTAGTGAGTAGTAGGTATTTAAACAGATTTATCTATATTCTTTGCATTAGAGATACCACTCCTCGATAAAACAGGATTGAAAGCAGATTTCCCTTGAGTCTGAGCAAAATCGTCTGAGAGGGGGCTTTTTGAGAGTACGGTTCCTCAAATTTTGATGCAAGGTGTGGGCAGCAACAGGTTGACAACATATTGCAGAGGATGAAAAACTCATGGCAGACCTTTGCAAGGTGAAAACAGGTGAGAAACAAAACCATAACCAGCTCTGCAGAAGTCTCCAGATGTGTGAAACAAATCAAGTGTGGCCAAGCTGTACCACCTTTTACAATTTCTTGTTCTTTCCATGTCAAAGACAAAACGTCCATCCATTTGTGAATATAACCTTTGTGGACCCGAATGAGAAATGGATTGTCTATCCAAGCAGCCAAAGCTAATCAAACATACCCAACGATGCTCAAACTCACACTCTCTTAAAACGAATACTGACTTTGAAGTTTAATTATCAGGAATGCACAAGATGGAGAAGGAACTAAAACAAAACACCATTTGAATAAAAGCAGGTTGGCACCTTCGCAACCGCAAAATTTTTGTTTAATACCAGGAAGCTGAGAGTAGATAAAGACAGGGAAACTGAACTTTGTAGCTAAGTGTTGTCTCAAAATATTCCTGACTTCATCACTACATTTCTTAATGAATTTCAAGTTGCATTAAGTTAACTCGGACATAATCCATTCATGATGAGCACACAGGAATAAGACATTTGTACATACCGCCTACAAATAATTAGAATTTCTTCTAGGATGCTTCATTCAGTTGTTGTTCTAAGACAGAAATATATTTCCCCTGATAATATGATGACATAAAGACAATGAAGTTAAGGTATTATTTCAAAAAGATTCCAAAATGAAAAAGGTTTTTTTTTAAAAAAAAAAAAGCACATGTAACTATCTATTATAATCCCTAAAGTAACAATTTTGTCAGTGCTTTCAGTGTGAATCCATGCCTCCAGTCAGCTTGGACTTCTTGTACCAGTTCTGCTATCACGTAAGAGAAATAAAAACTATGCCATGCCTCCTGTATACGATATTGTTGATTATTTGAAGGAAAAAAAAACTGCCACAATATAAATCTTTATCAAAGGGGCACAAAATATCATTAACGTCAGTTATACAATAAGCTTATTTACTTAGGATCTCTACCAAACAGAATCAAACTCACAAATTTGCTGATTTTTTTCCATGCTGTACCAGTATACTGAGGGAAACTTAAAATAACAATTATGAACTAAAACTACCTCCAGTGCCCTGTTACAGCGTAGGGTTATTCAGTCTACAATTTGCTACAAAGTCTGCCTTCCACCCATTACTCATGTAAATGGTTACAGCAAAGCCAAATGAACTACTGACAGGAACAAAAATACTACGAAAGGAATCAATTCAGTCCCATTAAAGTCAATGAAACGACTCTATCAATGACTTCTGGGGATTGGATCGGGTCCTGCCGATTAAATCCTTCCTTCTCCGACGCCAGAATTTCGCTCTTTATGGATACTGTTAGTAGACAGACTGCAATAAGAAACCAAATCACATTTATTACTGCTTATGGCTGAGGGCTTGTCCGAGTTACACAATATTCACAATATTTATATACATATTAATGTATATAAATACCTGAAGGGCGGGTGCAAAGAGCCAGACTCTTCCCAGTGGTGCCCAGTGCCAGGACCAGAGGCAGCAGGCACACGCTGAAACATGGGAGGGTCCCTCTGAACATGAGGAAACACTTTTATACTCTGAGGGTGACCGAGCGCTGGCACAGGGTGCCCAGGGAGGCCGCAGAGTCTCCATCCTTGGAGATACTCGGAAGCCACTGGACATAGTCCTGGGCAACCAGCTCTAGGTGGCCCTGTGTGAGCAGGGAGGGTGGCCCAGATGACCTCCGGAGGTCCCTGCCAGCCTCAACCATTCTGTGATATTCTCGGCTTTGCGATGCACCGCCACCAACACCTGGTGACTTCAGAGGCTGCGGCAGGTGAGCAGAGGGCTAACCAGCAGTACCTGCGCCGCCCAGTACAGAGCCCCGCGCGACATTAGAGACGCTTACTGAAAAGCGGTCTGCTGTGCAAAGAGATTTTTCTAGTAAAGTCTGTACTAGGCACAAGTTCGAAGAAACCTCTCGCGTTTCTCGCTAGTGCTAACATCAAGTTATTTTGTTTTGCTTTCAGTGATAAAATGAAAGGTTATTTTTCATTGGCTATTTATTCTCACAAGACTCTAATTCCACATTGCAAAGCAGTCATTGGATTTCTTTTATTCACTACCTTCCTACACAACACATATTCCTGCTCTTCGGGGTTGTACTTTTGGCACTGAACAAAGACTCATTCTACACCTATATAAGCTTTAGAAAATGCATGTTTTCACGTATAGCTGCATTGATTTTACACAGAGCCTAACACAACACAGTTGTTCCAAGGAGGGCCAACTTCCAAACTATGTTATCAATTTAATCGAAAACACAGCTGGAAACAAGCTAAGGATATTCAGATTTCAGGTATTCAGGTATCATTAAATAAAGTAGATGTGGGGAAAAAAAGTTAAATGCACTAAAAGCAATAGCTGATTACCTAAGGGACATATCCTAAGCATAAACCCAGGATCCAGCACAGATTACTGTACCAGCTATGGAGCCTGGGGGAGGGAAAAAAGGCACCTTTCTTCAGCAAAAAACACACAAAAGATGCATTATCCAGTGATGTAGCAGAAAGATCTACTGTTCAGGTACGACCTCATCAGCATTGTCTCCAATTTTCAAAATTTCTTCAGTCAGGCTGAAGTGTCACCTTTCCCTCCACCCCACCCCACTCCCCAAAAAAAAAAAAAAAAAAAAAAAAAAAAATCGATGTTATGCTATGTTATGTCCACTACAGTATCACCCCAGGGGATAAGGATGAAAAACCCTATCCAAAAACCCCTACAAACTCACTAGACTCCAATTCAGATATTTCACTTTGCTTCATTAAAAGCAAATTATTGAAACATAAACACTAAGAAGTCGGGGCGTTCTACATTTGTCCTTCGTTTGTGCATTTTACATATCACCAGATTTCTTAAATCTAGAATTTGAATTTCCACGTGACCTTTAGCATTGAGAAAATAGCAGCTTGAAGCATGCAGTTTCACGGCATTTTGAGAAGTCTGTGCTTTTACAGTCTGTGTGCCTGCTATCTCATTATATCTCATTTTAATCAGCAAATTCTCCAGAACATCTTAAAAGAAATAGGTTATCTAGCTCCTTACCACAGATAGGAACTTCAGCTTGGTAGAGACTGATTAAATACAGCAGCCAGGCCTACTCTACCCCACACTACCAAAAACTTTTGGACTTTTGTTCAGTCTCTGTTCAGAAGGGACACTGAATTTGGTTCCTAAATTTTCTTTCTTCTTTTTTTTTTCTCCTTAAGTCCATTACTAATCATTTCATTATAAAAATATTAACTAGCCTCTCTATCTAATCTTCATTAAGACTAACTCAATGTTTTAATACTATGGTAGAAACTGCCATTTCTCCTGATAAACACGTATATATCTTAACCTCATTTTACCTTCCTTTCTGAGATTTAGAGACTTTTTATCTTAAAAACTGAAAATACTGACAAAAATCTTATCTATGTCTGAACCATCTATTAGCCTTTTAATCAAGAAACTACAATTTTTACCTACAATCCTTCTTTGGCCTGTACATTTCAGAAAACCAACATCTGCCCCCTCCTGACACCTACCTTGGGGGCTGCATCGACCCACTAACTGTTTTGAGAGTTCTTAAATGGTAGCAGAAACATTTACAGTATTGGTTGGAATTTTTGACATAACAGTAGTCTCAAATACTTAAAGGAGGCCAGGATTTTGGGTTTTTTAAATGGAGGCCTTTTTCCTGCTTTAGATGGAAGCAAGAGCAGCACATCTATACCTCTGAGGAAGCACGGTGGAAGAGCGCTCATTAATGTGAAATATAATATTGATGGATTACTTTTTACTAAAAAGTTGACAGGTATCATATTTTTCATAAGTATGGATCTATAGGACAACAGAGAGAATAAAAGCTGAGGGAATCCACAACTGCTCAGCTGCAGCAAAATGCATTTTGTTGTGTCCAGCTCTGAACTTCAGAGGTTAAAGGGTCCAAACCAAATCTTGCGTGGTCAACGGGCATTTCTTTACTTCAGCTCAAATTGCAACAATTAGATCAGAGTAAAACCTGAACCTACGTCAGCAAACGTGGTATACAGATCAATGGGTTTTGTACCTGATGAAGAGATAGTACTTCTTAAAAGGAAAAGAAGATAGAAATTACATCCAGCATGTGAAAGTCCCAGTGGCTGACTATTTTACTAAAAACATCTGTTTAAATAGCAATATTCCTGGTATGGATGATTACTTAGGATGTATCACAGTTTCTTCTAGAACCCACTGGAAGCAACACATACAATTTCCGGACAAGATTAAATCCCAACATTTTTCACAGAAAAGACCTTTCCTCTTTTAACATCTAATTCCAAACTACTATAGCATGCTCAGTGTTGACACTCACATTCCAAAAAAAGAAGTTCAAAATTCTACTTAGCAATCCAAGGGAAAAGAAACCTCCCCAAAAAATGGACTTGCTATGCTGTTTTTCTGTTCTTCTGTCAGCATCTATCATATAAATCAACCAAACATTAGCAGTAAGAAGGACTGGTTAACTACTGATGGCCACGTCCCTCTAAAAGTAGTCAAGAAAATCAGAGCCTATTAGCAGACCTTTAGCCAAAAGACAGGAGAGCCACAGCACAGCAATACAAAAATGGAATCAGATTGCTGTATTTAGCCCAAAATACTCTATTTCAGCCTTATACATACAATAATGTCTTTTACCTAAGAGTGGCTTCACAAGTGATAGCAGAGAAACCCATTTTTGCAGGGAGAGGTACCCCCTTATATTTTTCAGGGGTTACTCAAGAAAAAAAGAAAGGAAGGAAAAAAAAAGTCCTTTGCTAGCAGCAGGGCCAGCCAGTGTGGAGTACAAGAAAACACAGTGCCAGCTGAAGTCAGACATCGTTATTGTCAGTCAGCAGTTGGCGTATGATTGTTCAGCAGATGAAATGCTAGAGCATGATACAGATCTCCATGAGAAACAGCCAGCCTGGGGGGGAAGGGGGGGGACGGACACCAACAAAAAAACAAAGCAAAAACCCCCAAACACAAAAACCCACCCCAAACAAACTTACATCGCAGTCTGCACTTGCAGTCCTATCTTCTGCCACCTTGGTTTCACTATCAGAGGCACCTTATTACTCTATTAAGTAAAGATATAAAGCCATGAAACTACTACTGAAGCTTTTAGTGCAGCACCATTGGTTGTTAATGAGATTCAGAAAATCCAGCTTCCATGCAAAAGAACTATAAGTAGAATAATGAAACAGGAAGAACACAAAATGTGAAAGAAAATCATCTGGTTGTTGAAAAAACCATATTGTTAGTTAATGAGCAAATAGAAATATATACGACTGGAAACGGAACATGCACATTTTTCACATGCACTACTGCCATAACAGCTATAAAGGAAAACTGCATGCTATAATCTATTTTTCTGAAAAAATACATATTTTTCTTTTTGTTAACAGTAAAAAGAACTTTTGTATCTTTTCCTTTAAAAAAAAAAAAAGCCAAAAGAGAATTTTTACATAAGATCAGGCTATTTTGCTCTTGAGATGGGATGCAGTTCTCCAAAATGTGCGCAAAGAGACGAAATCATAATTAACAGCTGTGTTCAGTGCTATAAGGACCAAAGACAGATTTTGTTGTTGTTGCCTGTGTATTTTAAGGCAAGAGATTATTTCCACCTTGCCCACAGAGAACCACAACATGGTTATAGACAGCATAAGGATATCAGCCATCCGGAACATTTTAATGTTGTTAGGCAGATTTTTAAGCAAATATCTATCCTCAGACAAGACATCTCATTGAACAGGACACACGAATCCAGTAGGTGCCAGTCACAGATGGACCAAGCGGTCGGTCTACTCCAACTATGTCTCACTGAAACATGGCACCACCGCTTCCCACCAGTACAACACAGAGCTGCACAAACTGCGCAAGTTATAAAAGCCTTCTCTTAAGCTCAGATTGTTCTAAAATTCATCCTGCTTCTTACCTAGTGACATCAGTCACCTACAACGACACAATCCTTCTTTGTGGCTGTGCCTCACGCACACTTGCAAATAGCAGCATCTGTATGTCTCACCATACGGCTGCCCTACGCACCCGGACCACTCTCTGCACTATCCCCATCACGCAAGATGCCTTTTTGAATGCTGTTCCATTGCCGTTCAGTTCTAGGAGTCGAGTACCCCAAACTGAAGCAGTGCTCCTCTACAGAAGGGAAAATGACTGTTCCACACTGGCCATAGCCTGTTCTTTATCTTCTTGATTTCTAATGAGAGTTTTTCATCTCCCTTTGACTTACCTGATCGTTTCCGACAGACATGCAGATCCCCTCTAATTTTACAGTAATTGGTAAGTAAAAGTAATTGGTAAGAAAATACAAGACAATTTCTATTACACTGCTGACAATACCATTGCATTATTTCCTCCGTTTTGTTCATACCTCTAAATTTCATAAGGAATTATATCAAAATAATTCTGCCTTACCTACCTCTTGAGATCAGTTAACTAAATGTATGAAAAGCAAGCCTATCCTGCTGCATGCCTGTACATTACATAGCACGCCTAAACATACTCATATGTGTCTTGGAATTCAAAAGCAGCATGTGAAAGTATAGCAAATTTAAAATCAAACTTTAAGAGGTTATAAATTACTGAAAAATGAAGCTACTGGTATTTTAACACCACCAGTACACATATTAGAATTAAGTTTCTACGAAATTTTGCATCTGTTTAAATCGCCTTTCTGGCACTGAACTCTCAGTGCATAATCATGCAAACACCAAAGTTAAAGAAAAATAATCTTTTAGCTTTGCTACATCTCATGCAAAACAAGTTATATGGTAGAAGACAAAAGCTATCTATCTTCAAAAACATATATGTGTATCGTGCTCAAAAAAATCCACATAAATTTTATAGTCCCACCAAAATGCCTAGCTTTATAAAATTTCTCTCTAAAAAGGTGAAATTACCTATCTTTGCTACTAAATATAGATCCAAACCTTGACAGCTTTGAATTCCAGCTCCAAATGCAAACGTCCTCGGCTGTGAGCACGCGCAGATTTTGCAGGTAATATAAAGTTAGAACAATGCATTGCAATTGAAACGATGATTTGGTTAGAGTCTCTTTCCAGGTTTATCAAGAGAACAGAGCTGGAAGAGAATGAGCAGTCACTTAGTCCATCCCCCACCAAAACCCCCGACGACTCTCCTAGCTTGCACCACTTATTTGTATCACCTGAAAAACACAGGTGATTATTCTTCTCTTTAATCAGGGGAGAAGAAAGGGAAGCATTCAAATAAGATAGAATCTAACATCTACCATCAAATTTTTAATCTATAAGAAAATCAAATATAAACATATGCTCTCCACAGTGATTTATAACTACGAACATCTTAACTGCAATGAAATAGAAGCAGAGCTACTGGAGAGATAAGTCAGCACCACGTAAATCCATGTGAAAGGATGAGAGAGGGGGGAAAAAAAAAAATCCCCGCAGGACTCAGTTGTACAATAGAAACTGCCAGCCAAGGTCACTCTTAAGAAAGAGAGCAGCCAAAAAGGAGGTTTTAAATCTCAGTGGGCATTAGCTGAAAGACATACAGTGATGTTCTGCGGTGATTTTAAATAGGACATTCACAAAGGATTAAAAGTATACATATATCAGTCAACTCTATCAAAATACAAAATTTTTGCTAGATGCTCCGTGCACAGACTATTCTCATATACAGAGAATCAAGAAGTTGTTTTGGAAAAGAAATTAGAAACTACAGTTTTACAGGAATCATAGGTACACGCTGTATAAATGTCTCAGCCACAAAACCAGCATTGCTCCTTTCTACTGAAAACATCTGAGAAAGATCAGCAACATTTCACACCACTGGAAGAAAATGAAGGGAGAGAACTAAACCCACTGCGTTCGAGCTGAGGGAGAGAGGCGACGGTTGCAGAGGACAATCATCCCCATTGACCGCAACTCTTCCTAATTGGCAAAAAAACCTCACACCACCTGTCCTACGCGAAGGCACTTTCTGTACATGCATATGTATACAAAAGCTAATGCACACTGGGCTCATTAATCCTAAAAATTAATTAGAAAGAAGTTTAAAAAGTTTCAAGAGAGAAATTTCAAAAGCAAACTGTTCTTTACATTCAGCTTTAAGTAAAAACATTAATTTTAGCAAGTGGTTTTGAAAAGGGGGGGAGGGCGGGAAATCACTCTTCCTTCAAAAATGTATATGGTACAGACACTACTCCTTTTCTGCTTCACAGCAGCAACATTTGGAAAACTACTTAACCTTTCTATTTTTATCTGGGTGCATTCAAATTACCAATAATGTACAACATGCTGTAACAAAACCACTGATGTAGGGTATAATTTTCCCTCAAGCACATTATCCTAGCTGGTGGCTCAGAAAAATAAGCTGATAAAACAGCAGCAGACATCAATTGATGGAAAAAAAAAAAAAGTGATCACAGCTATGTAGAATGATGCTGCCCAACCTTAAAATCATACAATTAGCCAAAAAATATAAGCAGTAGGACAGGACATACTAGCAACCATACATTATCCACGGGGTCATCATAAAAGTCCTCCTACAAATGTGTTTTTAAATAGACCATCAGCTTATCACCTCATAATTTAGCTATTAACACACAGATTTATTTTAAAGCCATCATCATGCCTGGTACTTTTATTAAATATCTTCTTCCTTGTCAAGTTCAATCGGGATCTCATCCTAACCATGATGAGCTTTTAATTTTCTGTTCTATTAATAGCAACTTAAAAATAAAATGTTCTCTTTTGAAACTACAAAGCTGTAGCTTCTTCAGGAGCTGCAAAGGGGAAGGCAGATTAATCTTCCCACTCCGCACCTCAAACTATATTAGCTAGCTGCATATCTTGGGGGAAAAAGAAAAATCAAGAGAACAAGTGAAAAATAGGAATTTACTCTAAGCATACCTCAACTTAACTATACAAGGATTTATCATGGGTACAGAACAGTAATAAGGAGTTCTCAAAATAAAGGAAATAAATACTTTAAGAATTGCCATGTAGGCTCTGAACCATTCTCTGCAACTCTCTTGCTGGTCATCAATAGATAATAGATTAATTAATGACATAATTAGCTGCAGGATACATAGACTCCTATCCAGCAAAGCCCTTCAGCAGATACTCAAATTTCAGCACAACTGGGGTCCTCGTTAATTCCCTGGCAAATGAGGGAAGATGGAAAGTTAGAGACGAGCATCACGGCACTCTGTGGCCATCTGACACATGGATCAGATTGTTCTAGCTGCCTCCTTCAAGTAATGGCAGGAGGAGAAGGTACAGACAAAATTGTTCACAAGCACTCTCTAGGGTCTGATATAATACTGTGAATTCAAAGTACACGTGCTGCAGCACTCACTTTCATCACCATACTGCAGTGCTGCTTTCGCTTGCAAGGAATTAAATCAGTAATATCAGGTCCTAGGCTATCATAGAAATTAGAGACCCCTAATATCTGCAGAAAAGCAAAAAGTCAATAACTTGAGTCTGATGTCTGCTTATGCTGGTGCAAGACAGGCAGGGGACTACTGTACACAAACAGCGCTGGAAGGACCTGCACTTGGGCCTTGCCACCCACCTCTCCGACCTGCCTCGCTTCCCGATTTGCAATCTGCCTAGTTTTGGTATGCGAACTGCTACACAACCAAGGCATCGGCTCGCTTTGAGATGTATTTTCTGTAACTGTCTAAACGCCTGTGACCTTTCTTTTAGGATATGGGCCTTGCCACAGCTATTCAAGCCTATCTTTATCTAAAGATTGGAACACTGAAATGTGTTTTAATGAGGGATAAACTGAGACCATCTGGATGTCTCAGCTGCTACAGAGCATGATTGTTTGCTGATTTTAACCATGTCTCTTGCAGAGAACATAGACCTGTGTTGCACAAAGTGCAGTAGCTCAGCTTGATTTCTCCTTGTAATCAAATGTGTTGATCTAAAATCTATTTCCAGCAAATTACTTGTCTGTTTTGGGAACAACTCCCTCCTCATCTCTTCACCACGGTGATGGGGATAAGCAGAGACAATTGAGTTGAAAAGGTATTTTTGTAAGAGGCCCACAGCGAGCATTCTCAGTGAAATCTCCCATTTTGGAATATGACCACCATTTATTCACAAACTACACAACTGATGCTGACTTTTTGGATGTTGTGTTAAGATCTGGAATTTTCTTTTCTTTTCTTCCATCTTTTTTTCCCCTCTTTTTTTTTCCTTTACACACATTTGGGGAAAAAAATGGTAATTAATTTGTCACTTTTTTATCGTGTGGGCATTAGGTCAATTTGCATTTCTTTATGTATATTTTTCAATTGTAAATGTGTACTGGAGAACTATATTGTTATTAAATTTAAAAAGATAATTTCTTGACCCTGTATATATTCTGCAAGATAAACCACTAGTCTGTTTGGGGAGGTAAAGTAACAAAACTACTCTTTTTCGATAGTTTAACTTCCCCATATAACAGTACAGCACGGTCATAAATGCAGCAGCAGAGCACAAATAGAGCATCAAAAGCCCCTTCCCACAGCTCCACAGAACACTGCCTTTTTCAGCCTTACCGAGCTCTTAGACAAGCATCTTAGTTTTACATTGCTCAAACTGCACCATTTGTCTGCAATTACCCAGCAATTTTAGCTTAGCATGAATCTATAATGCTACCAAAGCACCTACCTGCTGCTCCTTTCTGCCAGCAATGCTAATAAGCGGCCAGCAGTGGGGTGAAAATATCAAACTGCACTTTTATTTGCCAGCCAAGGTCTACACCTGATCACACAGACCGTAACGCTATGATTTTAGTCTCTCAAGCTGAAACTGTTCTGGCTTTGTAGGAAAAAGAACCAAAATCACCATATATTTAATGGTCAGCAAAAGAAAGTGTGAGAATAATTCTATAGACTAATAATTTGAATGTTCTCTAGACAGCGAGAGACATCGGCTCAATCCTCAAATTAAATAAAACAAATAGGGGACTGAGCCCAAACTTCCGATGTTCCCACAGCACTAACACTTTGTGAAACACTCCAAATTCTAAAATCTTTGGCAAACTTCTCAACAACTTTTGAAGAGACCAAAACTGGTTTTGGGGGCAGGGCGGGGATGTGTGTGTGTGTAATGACTTCCACCAAAATAACTCGGACAAGATGCACCATTAACAATTTTAAATTGAAACATTCTGTTTAAATTAGCTTAAGTGCTGTTAATTATGCATTCACCAGAAATGACACCTTTAACTTCAAGATTCCAAGCAAAAAAATTAAAAGAGTAAAACCAATAACTGTTCTTGTAAGTAGAACTACTCTGGGGATACTGGGATCTTAAGAAATTTAGCATGTTTTTACTTCACCTTTCTTCATCTAAATAAAGTTACTGAAAAAAATGGTACTCTGTTGATCATACTTCTCAAAAAGTGAGCCAACACAGAATGTTCTGGCTTTTGACTATGAAGTGATTATTTTAAAATGAAATCAAGTCTGGCATTCATTTCCTAGCGGAGTATCAATAAATGCCTAAAAGGGAATTTTTGGAAGAAGTATCTTGAGACATTTGGAAGAAACACCCCCCAAAATGCCAAGATAGATTGATTACTGCCAATTTTTAAACTACATCTAATACCACAGTACATTGCTTTATTGATTTGTTGGGCTCTTAATTCTTCTAGGGATAAACACTGCTACAGAAGAATCAGTCGGCTGCTACAATATTTTTTATTCCCACTTCTAAACCAAAATGGTTTTGATAAGCCTCTGAATTCTTCATGTCACAACTAAACTCTTGAAATTCACCCATCACGAATGATCGTCACAGATTCAGTAGAAAGCCACGTCGCTTCATCTGACGCCAGGTCCACAAATATTTGACAAGGACCCAAAAAGAAATGTACTACATCATTATAGATGTGGATACATCTACAAATGAACCAATAAAATTACATCTCTCCCTCTACAGGTAGAAGCGGTAACAAGGCACTACTCTTATTTTGCCACAAGTTCTGCAGAGATCCGTGCTAGTGCTGAACATGCCTGTAACGTAGCTAAAATCAGTAATATTATTAATCATATCTGTAGCGTGCTGTGTGCAAGGTGTAACAATTTAACGCAATCAAGTCTTAAACACTGGGATTTCCATGATTAATCTTAGAGAATTGTTTGACTCAAAACCCCTGCATTGACTTAGTACCTGAAACCTGCAAGTAAGTGAAAAATGTCTTCCAGTTGTTTCCAAGGTTTTCATACTAATCAACCCCTATATATTTCCAAGGGAAGCAAATTCACACCTCCTGACAACAGATTTGTTTTTCTTAGTTGCATTTTGTGGACCTATCTGAAATAACACATCAAAGACTTAAGATTACTATACTTCTAATAATTTTAAGCAATTTCTGAATCTTTTTTTTAAAATCAGAAATCTTACAGGGGTAGTACTCCCCAGCGCAATCTCCAGAATAACGAAAGGAAATTGTTGTCAATTCACCAACAACAATCTTTGCATGTTTGAATACAACCCCTAAATTAAAACTATAAGCTTATCTCAGAAAATTAGGTAAACCTAATCAAAACATAACCCACATCTCTGATGCGCATGCACCTAACCCACATGCTATCACAAAATGCACACACATCCAGTCCACTCTTAATTTCAGTGAGCAACTCAGCCAGGTTGTGAATTAGCAAGACACTACGTCTTGCTACAGCCTATTTACACCTGGTGCCCTCTACATAAATCAATGTAAAGTTTTTATAGGTGAGCATTTTAAATAAACGTAGTTTTATTCACGTATGTTCGTATGTCTATTGTTTTGCTGCCTTTGAAAACGAACAGAAAATACTTCCTCAGATGTGTTCCTTATTAACCTAATGTTTATCTTGCTTTTTGCAACTTTTTGCAAGAACAAAACTTACCAAGTTCTAGCATAGCCATTTCAAATAATAGCTATGTTCCCATTGTCAAAAATTATTTTCAGCACTTGGGAGTCTGCACCTGGTAAAACACAATGAGTAGAACAGACCCGTTTCCATTTCTGTAACGGCAACTCAAGTGACCTTCAAGAAATTACACAAATAGTAAAAATGTACATCTATCATCTAAACTTATTTAGCCATTTCTCAAAGCTGCAGTTCCCCAGAGTCTTCCGATGACTGCCAAAAGCACGTACACCTCATTTTAACAGACTGAAAAACATTCTTGTAGCACTCCGGGTACTCATGCTCTTCATTTACATCACAGTCAAAAGGCAATGACACAAGAAAATCTGCGTGTATGCTCCTGTTTATCCGTGTCTCTGGTTGACCTCATCTGCCACTTGCGAGCACACAGGAACGACAGCTTATTTGCTGAATCTGTTTACCCCGCTGCCATTCAAGATGTAGTACGCTGCTTAAATAGGCAACAGTCAGATTAACATAATTGAGGATGCAGTTCAGAGTAGACAGGAAGTCATGCCGGAATCGCAAAGCTCTTATTCTCTTACGATTAAAACATCCCCAGGGTTATATCAGTATAAAGAAGCACCCAAATCAGAGATGCACAGAAGCCAGAGGATCTAAAGATGCGAGCTTTTGCTTTCCAGAATAGCTCACCAGTTTGAAAGGAAGAAACATGAATCACGCAAAGATAAGCTGCCATTTTAATTGCACAAGAAACACTGGTGGATTTGTCATTCCTTTTGACAGATTTTTTTTTTCCCAGAGTCACATTATAACCAGAGCTATACTTCTATTGCATAAGACATTTCGTGCACCAGAATGAAATCCCAGCACACAGATATAGCAAACCTCTTAAACAGCCTATTTGCTTTTACTCCAGTGATATATGCCTCTCTGCTATTCCGGAACAGATTAGAAAGACTCTGTCCAAACACAACATAAGGAAAGCAAATAAGGAGCAAATCAGTGACCGAAAAGGAGGTAAAGTCCTCAGCACCATAGGACTGACCAGCAACACACAGATTTCTTTGTGCTGGCATCGCTATTCACAGTACAGATATGTAAGATTACAGGGGGCATCCTCCTGTGGAGATCTGAACATTGTTATCACAGATGGCACAGTAAAAAGTAGAGTAATATTGCTGACGTATCCATTTTCTGAAGTCTTTCAGTCCACTTTCACTTAAGCTATTTAGTATCTCAGCACTACAAATGGGAAGGTATTTCCTTCCAACTCACAAGCTGTCACAAAAATCTGAAGAAAAGTAACACAGAGAGTAAAGTTTTAGTGGTCGAAAGGGGCTTATCAAGATAGACCATTACGGGCAGCGTTTTGCCGGCCTAACAACGTCTGCAAGCAGAGTGTCGATAGTCAGAAAGGCTGTGCTGCGGCTGGAACCGCACGACTGCTGCATCCTACCAGCTGGTACCCACTAACTTGGTGCTAAAACTCGGTACGATGCTTTAAGTGACATTTGCCCTAGAAACGAGCCCTCCGACTCACACTAAAGCGCACAGGAGTCACCAGTGGAATAACACACGGAAACTATTTCTGTATCTGTGCAGAGTTGATCTTTGCCTTTTCTCTAGCCTAGATTTTGATCTCCCTTAAGTGATCAGTGTTGGCCTAATTCTACTCCCATTTACATCAGCTGAAGGTTTACCATCAACTTCAAAGAAAATGGATTTAACCCAATACAGTTCAATTTCGATAAATTCTACTTTAAGAGAGAAGGACCTCTGCTTCTCCATCAGAGGAGAAGATGATGTATTTTTACAACAGGCTCCACAGCCAGATGACATTGCTATGCCCTACATTCACATTTTGGTTTTGAGCAACACTGCAGTTTTGAAGCGACTCCTACAAGCATCCCTTTTTACTGGGTGTTAGTTCAGTTTGCAGAACAGCTTCGGTGCTTGCGAACTAAATTTCTTTTGGAGGAAACAAAGCGGAAGCCCCACTGCAGGTTCACACCAAAAGCATTCAACACACAGAGACCTAAAACAATCACAGGTCTTTGGAAAGCTTCCAGTCACACGGAATGAGTACTTCCAGTCCAAAGGCTCAGACTAAATCTAGTCCAACATAAAACTTGCATAGATATAGGGGGGTCAACACTCAGTGCTTCAAGCTATTGATCTGCTTCTAAGGCACCAAATGACTTGCTGATGCAGACACACTTCAAACTCCAGTTCTACTTCTTAGCTCTATAATCTTTTTATTTCCTATGCTGTCCTAAATAATTCACTTAGCATAACTGATGTTCACGACCTTCTGTGTCTTATCCCCAAATTCTTATTTAAATCACATAGATTTCCTTTTTGGACTATAGCCTCAGAGTTACATCTCCCTCTTGCAGGGAATTGACTCTATTGTTTAAAATTCTCCCCCAGAATTAACCTTCCAGGACACTTAGACAAGAGATCATTTGGTTGGCAGTGCATTAACCAGCACCTTTGCATCAAGAAAACTTCCATTTGTAAACAAGTGTTCTGTAACATCTTAGCTTATGCATTAGGCATAATAACTATAGTCAAACTTATGTACTTGCAAATCCACTATCAGAATAAAATATTGAAAAGGAACATGACAAAGATAGCCCTTCAAATAAGGGTCAATATTTCAAAATCAAATGACTTAGCTAGCAGGAAGAGCAGTATTTTGGGCTTTTCAAGTTTTACAGAAGGAAGGACCATTACGTAAGGTGCATTTGCAAACACTACAATGGTACTGAAAGGAGTTGTACTGGAAAGACTCATTTAAAAAAAAAAATCTTGTCAGAGAAAGAGTAACCCCAACACAGCATCACAGATACTTAACAGGAAGAGAAGTCAGCAAGTGCTGTTAATGCAGTTCAAATATTCAGGCTTTATCCAGCTAAAACTCCCTTTAACAATTATTTCCTAAAAGTCTTGAAAACCTCCTGTCTGAAGGAGTATCTCACTCTGCCAGCAAGCTGCCTCTGTAAACAGTGATTTATTTTCATTCCTCCCTCCACTCTTCCCCCCCCCCCCCCTTGACTGTCAGATCCCTAGCTTCAGAACCGACCTGCACCCTGCTCCCACTCTGCCCTAGGCTGGCTGAAGGATGAAGTGAGACGTCTGCCAGACCACAGCATTATAGTGAGCCTTCCCCTAGCCGTTTTCCTTTTAACAAGGGAGGGAGCAGTCCCTACCTACTACTTTTTATCCCTGTAACCTTAATCAGCCCACCCTGCATTTTAGAAGTGCTGCCTTCATATGTTAATTGAGTATAAGTTTTCTCATAGCTCATTTTCTTCTTTTTCCACAGTTTCCCCTCAGATATAGGCCATTATCAAGATGATTATCAGATGTATTGTTTACTCTTTTATGGTGCATCCCTCATTAATCCCACTGCAGTATAATTCACCTAATGGAAGGTGACACTTCCAGGAAGGGTGCTTTAACAACAGAAACATTAATTAAAAGCACTGTAATAACACTGCAGAAACAAGTGTCAAACTTCTTGCATAGCAAGAAGTACATGAACTCAAGTAGTCAAGATTAAGTCAAGATTTTTTTCCTTATTATCTTAACTTTTACATCATTTCACACAGTAAATGGAAAACTCATCTAGAAATTTGGGGCAGATCACTTATCACTGTTGCAAGCAACTCCATAATAATTTCTAAAATAGAAGAATTTGGAGACTTCACCTGTAACATTTTTTGAATTCCCTACACAGAACACAATTGTAGTGCTTTCACTCCTCCTCTCCTGTTTCTGCACCTTCCACTCTTACCTGTATGAATTCCACTTGCTGGAATCAATTAAAAACAACAACAGAAAATCCCAGATCTATCATGTAAAAATATAAAAACATCAAAAAGGATGGCAAGTTGGCCACACTGAAAGTATAACCTCCCATAACAACTGTTATGCATGAACTGCCATATCAAATCAGTGTTCCAAGACTGCCAGAGGACCCACTGACTCCACAGCACAACACTCGGCGTGCCATCAGATTAAGACTCGTACATGACTCACAAAAACCACAGGCTCAGACTTCTATGCATTTCTACTTCGAAAATTAACTTCAAATCAAACACCTCCCTCTTTTTTTCTTTTAGCTTCTTAACAAAACCATAGGGTAATTTATGTTGGAAAGGATCTTTGAAGGTCATCTGGTCCAACTCACTGCCAACTTCAAATGTGTAATAGCTTGCTCAGGGTCATGCTCAGTTGAGCTCTGAAGATCCCCAAGGATGGAGATTCCCACCCCTGTCTGGGCCACTGTTCCCATGCTGGAACATACTCCTGGTGAGAAAGTTCTTTATATTTAACCTGAATTTCCCTTAATGCAACTTATACCTATTACCTGATATCCTTTTGCTGTGTACCTCAGAGATGAATCTGGCACTTTCTTCTTTTATAACCCTCTGCTGGGTAAGTGAAGAAAGCAGTAAAACTAAATCCACCTAAGACATTTCTTCTCCAGACCAAACAATCCCAGCTCACTGAGCCTTGTATGCCATGTGCTCCCTACCTGGGTGGCCCTTCACTGGATTTCCTCCAGTTGTCAGTATCTGTACTGGGGAGACTGAGACCGGTCACACCACTCCAGATACAAGTTTCCAAGTTTTAAACAGAGGGAGGAAGTTAAAAAGAGTAGAGTTGACAGTTATTAAAAAGTTTAATGATCAGATTTTGGCTCGAGCATCATAGACATCGTATTTAAGTTCTACCTGCCATACCAAATTGCTTTCAGTCCTTATACAATGCCATCATTTATACAATACTGCCGAGAGTAAAAGAAGAGTTTATATATAATTTACCAAAGTAATTTGGAATAGAACTTCATTTTCAGAATCAAGGATATATTTTCATAATTGGCATTGGGGAAAAGAAAATTACAAATAATGAAACACATACATTTGATCAAAAAACTAAACCTAGAGAGTATTTTCAGAAACACATTTGAACCTCAAGGTTCAAATAAAGATTAACTACATTTCTTACCTATAGGATTAGCCACATAAGAGAGATTCTTTCAAGAATCATGTTCCTTCAGTCCACAAAATATTGGAATTAAGGGACTTAACGCCCATCAATGAAGGGGTTTGATACATTTACAAATCTCCATTCACAATGCTATCAAGCCAGCCTTGCTGAAAGGAATTAATTTTGATTGTCAGGAAAAGAAAAAAAAAAAAAAAATCTATTTACTAGCTTTAGCAGGTTGCATACTTCCAAAAATTCTCAGAGCAACACTGATTTCTGCTATATTGGAAGTTTTATAGTATAAGAGAATGTAATATCTAAAACTGAACACAAACCTTTAGGGTCAAAATAAGACACTATCTGATAATTAGTTTTAATCACCTATACCTTTGTTTCATAAAAACAATTTGGAAAATGAGGCTTTAGTAAAGGCAAATACAGACAAACAAAAGCAAATCAGAGCAGCATTCAGAGATTATTAACTCAACTAAGTTTCCAAAGCCTGAAATGTATCCAGAAGGGCACTGCTGGAGGAAAGGTCTGAATATGCACTGAGAGGTGCGTAGGAATCATGTAAAGTGGTGGAAAAACAAAGCACCAACTCAATTAGTACTTCAGTGGAGCCACAATGTTAACAAAGAGGGAACTCATGCATGAAGTCAGAGTCTCTCTGATGTTTAACCAAAGTAAGTGCACATCTAGAAAAAGCAACACGGAGGCATTTGGCAGCACAGGTAACAAGTGGTGGTATCTCTTAGCATGGGAAAGGATGTTAATTCCGTTCTTAATGTCTTACAGCACTATCTCATACTCAGCAGGTGGGCAGCAGGAGCGATGCAACTGTGTAGCATCCCTGAGATGTAGTTTGTGGAAAAGGGAAGATGGGGACTCTGTCGGTGGCACCAGCCAGGGCACCGCTGTCATACCATGTGTTGAGGAGGACAGACAAACAGAAACACTGGAGATTGAAGGAGTCATGAAAGTGTCTAAAGAGAGCAGAAGCAGCCCTTCAATCTTTTTCCAAATAACTGTGATCCAGTAGAGAAGATAGGGAAAGACTAGTATTGATACAGGCCTTCACCGTGGAATTCAGACGAAAGAAAATCTCTCGATACTGCTTCGTAGCGTGGCTTTCCCATGCCATCTTATGTCACAAACAAACATCCTCACTTCCACTTCTCGGATACCTAAATATTGCCAGGACTTGCCAGGCACAGAGTAGTTTGGCTGTGTTGTCCATGTATGAACATAATTTACAGCTTACCTAGACAGTTTTAAAAAACAGAACCAGCAAACATGAAAAAGGCATTTGTTCCAGAGAATGCAGCTGTCTGTGTATATGGTGACTCAGGAAGACTTACAGCATTTTTTAAATTTACAGCCTGCATTTTACATAAAAATGTGTGTATATTCAGATGAAACGATTGGGTAGTGAAGTTCAGAGCAGTAGTCTTTTAACTACAAATCCAATTAAGATTGGGCTTCGGAAACTTAAAGTCACCCGAAGTTTCAGCTATAATGACTGAATAGCTTTCTAATGCACTCTGAAACAAATTTTCTGTTATGATGCGTATGGATTTCGCAACACTTACAAATCCCATTAGCAGCAATGAGAACTGTAGGACTTAATCCACATGATGCATTATCATTGAAATGTTCCCTGTTTAATTAATAAAGAAAACGCAAACACTCTTTTCAGTTATTTTTACAACATTGAATAGCTTACAAATTGTTCCACAGATGCTTTTACTGGTACACATCAGCTCCAACGCTTAAGCAAAATCATTCCTTCACCTCAGCCAAAATCTTGGCCCTTAATTATCAGCAACTGTTAAGAACTGACATTTCCCTTGATACTAGCCATATACCTTCCCCACAAAAGACTATCGTAATTCTTTGGGAGTTTCATATCTTCACTTAAGAAACTAGGCAATTACAGCTTGCTCATGTTCTATTTTGTGGTTCCAGCAGTTTTCTTAACCTTGAGAAAATTTTGCACCGTTATTCTAATTACAAGAAGTGGGAGTACACGACATCTTTCCAACAAAGCAAAGAAACCGAGATGGCAGATGCATGGAATTTCATACTGCAAAATGACAGGAGGGGAAGTAATGAAATCCTAGAACTGTCACTTACCCAGGTAGGAGTCAGCTGTTGTAAACAAAAAACTACATTCTTTTAAACTCATTCAGGTGTTGATAAACTGACACCAAGTATTTATACTGTTACAAAATAAATCTACAGTAACTCTAATTGTTTATTTTAGAAAAACAGTTGTCACTATAATACAAACAGCTTGTATGCACTTGTG